>NC_139044.1:107724173-108340423 GCF_965140915.1 Aythya marila
TCCCTCTGTCCCTTTCAGAAGGGAGCCCCCCATAACAATAGCCCTTCTTTCTTTTTTGAAGGATGATGTGGCAATGCGACGTGTAGGTCGCCTTGTCTTAGGCGCCCCCTCCAACTGGGACGGGTTTTTATCTACTTTGTCATTTAGATTGTCTTGTTCTAGTCCTTCATATCGATTATTTAAGGGTAGATGAGAAGGTGAGGTGGGCAGAGAGAGGGCTCGCCTACCACCCCGAATAGGCACCTGCCTCCATTCCCCCCCTTGATCTAGGTCTCCTCCCGCTGCCTGGCAGGAGGAGGGAACCTCCGTCTTCTGCATAACAGGAGACGCCTGTGCTGTGGCAGGCTCGTGAGCCTGCCTCAGAGAGGGTAGAGTGCACCTCCACCAGTCAATTTCCCTCTCTGATTCCCTGATGCTCCTGAGCCTGTTCACCTCCTCCCGGAGCTCCACTACCTGGTTGAGCAGTTCTTCAACCTGGGCACATCTCCCACAGGCATACCCACCACTGCTGTCGGAGACCAACAGAAGGCTGGGGCACACTCTGCAGCCCAGGACCTGGACGGCTGCGTGTTTCCCCGAGCCCTCCGTCTGAGTAGCCACACTGGTGACCGTGGCTGGAGATGCCGCACGAGATGCGGAGGCCACGGTTTTCTGCCTGGTTGATACCATGGTCAGGTTCTACGCAAGCAGGTTACAAGCACCAAAGGGAGAGGCAGCTGCAACAGAGCGACGATGGGCCCCCCGCTCGCCCTGCCCGCGCGAACTGCCGCGCAAACTGCCGCGCAAACTGCCATGCCACGCCCTTCGACGTGCCACGCCCTGTTTGCCCGTCCTGGTCGCCGCGCTCCTGGCCGCTCGTGCTCCCTAGGGGCAACTTTTAAACAGCCTGGGAGGGAGTGTTGCTGGCTCCGCCTGTGCCTCGTCAGCCTCCCTCGCGAGGACAGCCGGGTCCCGGCGGCTCCCCCGAGTGGCCTCGATGCCGGACAAAAAGCCCTGCCCACCTCGGTCCCCTGCTCCGCTGCAGAACACGTCTGCCCCGGAGCTGATCGCCTCAGCAAATGAGGCGATCTTTTGACTTAAAATTAAAAGCAATTCAAACAAATTCAAACAAAAAATTAAAACAAACAAATAGTGACCAGTGACCCATAGGATCAGAAATACAGGATAGTCTGGTCTACAACAAATGTCCTGTGCCTTATTTAGGCTTATGGTTCAAGACAAATCAGGGTTTTTGGGGTCGTTTCAGACTGACCCAAGAGGTGACCAGGAAGCAGTGACTCATTGTGTCATCAGCATCCTCCTGGGTCTGTGAGATGAGGAATTTGGGAGCCGTCCCCTATTCAGGTGGAAGATGTACAAACAAACTCTGCAGAAAATATGTTTTGTCCCATGTACAGGATACACAGAATATGCAATTCAGCTAGGGGATGTATACCTCTGCACTTACATGTGTAACAAAGTAAGTTAAGTCACAACTTACTTTTTTGCTTCCGTTAGAATAGTTGGAAGCTACTCTACTTAATGTTCGTTTCCAATGATAGTAGCATTTGTGCTTTACATTTCTTTGGGCATAAAAGCTTTAAGAAATACAAACCTAGGATAATAAGCCATTTATACATTTCTACTTGGAAGATCCATAAATTTCACAGAATCACAGAATTTCTAGGTTGGAAGAGACCTCAAGATCATCGAGTCCAACCTCTGACCTAACACTAGCAGTCCCCACTAAACCATAGTCCTAAGCTCTACATCTACACGTCTTTTAAAGACCTCCAGGGATGGTGACTCCACCACTTCCCTGGGCAGCCCGTTTCAATGACTAACAACCCTTTCAGTAAAGAAGTTCTTCCTAACATCTAACCTAAAACTCCCCTGGCGCAACTTAAGCCCATTCCCCCTCGTCCTGTCACCAGGCACGTGGGAGAACAGACCAACCCCCACCTCACTACAGCCTCCTTTAAGGTACCTGTAGAGAGCGATAAGGTTGCCCCTGAGCCTCCTCTTCTCCAGGCTGAACAAGCCCAACTCCCTCAGCCGCTCCTCGTAGGACTTGTTCTCCAGGCCCCTCACCAGCTTTGTCACCCTTCTCTGGACTCACTCAAGCACCTCGATGTCCTTCTTGTAGCGAGGGGCCCAAAACTGAACACAGTACTCGAGGTGTGGCCTCACCAAAGCCGAGTACAGGGGGACGATCACTTCCCTAGCCCTGATGACCACACTGCTTCTTATACAAGCCAGGATGCTGTTGACGTTCTTGGCCACCTGAGCACACTGCTGGTTCATATTCAGCCGACTATCCACCAGTACTCCCAGGTCCTTCTCTGCCTGGCAGCTTTCCAACCATTCCTCTCCCAGCTTGTAGCTCTGCTTGGGGTTATTGCGCCCCAGGTGCAGGACCTGGCACTTGGCCTTGTTGAACTTCATGCAGTTGACCTCAGCCCATCAGTCCAGCCAATCCAGATCCTCCTGCAGAGCCTTCCTACCCTCAAGCAGGTCAACACACGCAACTAACTTGGTGTCATCTGTGAACTTACTGAGGGTGCACTAAATGCCCTCATCCAGATCATCGATGAAGATATTAAAGAGGACCAGCCCCAGCACCGAGCCCTGGGGAACGCCACTAGTGACTGGCCTCCAACTGGATTTGACTCCATTCACCACAACTCTTTGGGCCCAGCTATCCAGCCAGTTTCTAACCCAACGAAGCTGTCGTGGTTTAACCCGACCGGCAGCTAAACACCACGCAGCCGTTCGCTCACCCTCCCCCCTCCCTCTCTGGGACGGGGGAGAGAAATGGAAAGTGAAGCCCGTGAGTTGAGATAAAGACAGTTTAATAAGACAGGAAAAAAAAATAACAAAAATAATAATAACAATAATAATAATGATGATACAATGGTGATAATACGAAAGTAATAATAGTATGTACAAACAAGTGATGCACAATGCAATTGCTCACCACCCGCTGACCGATGCCCAGCCTAACCCCGAGCAGTCCGGCCCCCTCCCCCCGGCTAGCCACCCCTATATATTGTTTAGCATGACGTCAGATGGTATGGAATACCCCTTTGGCTAGTTTGGGTCACCTGTCCTGGGTCTGTCCCCTCCCAGCTCTTACTGCACCCCCCAGCCTGCCCGTTGGCAGGACAGAGCAAAGGCTGAGATGTCCTTGGCTTAGTATAAGCACTGCTCTGCAACAATTAAAGCATCGGGGTGTTATCAGCACTCTTCTCATTCTAAGCCAAAACACAGCATTCCACCAGCTACTAGGAAGAAAATTAATTCTGTGCTAACTGAAACCAGGACATCTATCCACCCCTTATTCCATACCATTTATGTCATGCTCAGGTTACACTCTTTTCCATACATTCTAATTAGTCACCTATAGTAATCATGGTAGTGATAACATACAGTATAATATACTATTTAACATGGTGCAATTCAGTTCATGGGCTATTCTCACCCAGTATTAAATCTCCTTGAGGTACACACCGGACCTCTCCGTTCTTTTGCATCACCCACCAAGTATATCCAGGTCCCTGAGCGAAAACAATTCCACGAATAGGTTTGCCTTTTCCTGAGGCAGGAGTAGCCCAGACTGTTTTACCCAGCATATTTTTTACATGCACTACAGGAACTTTATCCCCATCTACAGTACGTAACAGGTTTGATTGGGCAGGTCCAGCTCGGTTGGTAGATCCCCTAGTATTGACTAACCAGGTGGCCTTTGCCAAATGCGTATCCCAGTTTTTGAACGTCCCAGCGCCCATTGCTTTCAAGGTAGTCTTTAACAGGCCATTGTATCGTTCAACTTTCCCGGAGGCTGGTGCATGATAGGGGATGTGATACACCCATTCAATACCATGTTCTTTGGCCCAAGTGTCTATAAGGTTGTTTCGGAAGTGAGTCCCATTGTCTGATTCTATTCTTTCTGGGGTGCCATGTCGCCATAGGACTTGCTTTTCAAGGCCCAGGATGGTGTTCCGGGCGGTAGCATGAGGCACAGGATATGTTTCCAGCCATCCGGTGGTTGCTTCCACCATTGTAAGTACGTGGCGCTTGCCATTGCGAGTTTGAGGGAGTGTGATGTAATCAATCTGCCAGGCCTCTCCATATTTATATTTCAGCCATCGTCCTCCATACCAAAGAGGCTTTGACCGTTTGGCTTGCTTGATTGCAGCACATGTTTCACAGTCATGAATAACCTGTGCTATAGCGTCCATGGTCAAGTCCACCCCTCGATCACGAGCCCATCTGTATGTTGCATCTCTACCTTGATGGCCTGAGGTGTCATGGGCCCATCGGGCTATAAATAATTCACCTTTATGCTGCCAATCCAGGTCCACCTGAGCTACTTCAATCTTAGCAGCCTGATCCACCTGCTGGTTGTTTTGATGTTCTTCAGTAGCCCGATTCTTGGGCACATGAGCATCTACGTGGCGTACTTTCACAGCCAGGTTCTCTACCCGAGCAGCAATATCTTGCCACAATGCAGCAGCCCAGATAGGTTTGCCCCTACGCTGCCAGTTGTTTTGCTTCCATTGCTGTAACCATCCCCACAGGGCATTTGCTACCATCCATGAATCGGTGTAGAGATAGAGAACTGGCCATTTTTCTCGTTCAGCAATGTCTAAAGCCAGCTGAATGGCTTTCACTTCTGCAAACTGACTCGATTCACCTTCTCCCTCAGCAGCTTCTGCAACTCGTCGCGTAGGACTCCATACAGCAGCCTTCCATCTCCGATGCTTCCCCACAATACGACAGGACCCATCAGTGAACAGGGCATATTTCTTTTCATTCTCTGGCAACTGGTTGTACAGTGGGGCTTCTTCAGCACGACCCACCTCCTCCTCTGATGATATCCCAAAGTATTTGCCTTCTGGCCAGTCCATGATCACTTCCAATATTCCTGGGCGACTGGGGTTTCCTATTCGAGCCCGCTGAGTAATCAGTGCAACCCACTTGCTCCATGTAGCATCAGTTGCATGATGCGTAGAGGGGACCCTTCCCTTGAACATCCAGCCTAGTACCGGTAATCGGGGTGCTAGGAGGAGCTGCGCTTCAGTACCGACCACCTCCGAAGCAGATCGAACTCCTTCATATGCTGCCAATATCTCCTTTTCAGTTGGAGTATAGCGGGCCTCAGATCCTCTGTATCCCCGACTCCAAAACCCCAGAGGCCGACCTCGAGTTTCCCCAGGTTCTTTCTGCCAGAGGCTCCAGGTGGGGCCGTTCTCCCCGGCTGCAGTGTAGAGCACATTCTTTACATCTGGTCCTGTTCGAACTGGCCCAAGGGCTACTGCATGGACTATTTCCTGCTTGATTTGTTCAAAGGCTTGTCGTTGTTCAGGGCCCCATTCAAACTCATTCTTCTTACGAGTTACTTGGTAGAGTGGGTTTACAATCAGACTGTAATTTGGGATGTGCATTCTCCAAAACCCCACAACACCTAGGAAAGTCTGTGTTTCTTTTTTGTTAGTTGGTGGAGACATAGCTGTTATTTTGTTGATCACATCCATTGGGATTTGACGACGTCCATCTTGCCATTTTATTCCTAAAAACTGGATCTCCCGTGCAGGTCCTTTGACTTTATTTTGTTTTATGGCAAAACCGGCTTTCAGAAGGATTTGGACTATTTTCTTCCCTTTCTCGAAAACTTCCTCTGCTGTGTCACCCCACACAATAATGTCATCGATGTACTGCAGGTGTTCAGGAGCTTCCCCCTGCTCTAGTGCAGACTGGATCAGCCCATGGCAAATGGTAGGGCTGTGTTTCCACCCCTGGGGTAGCCTATTCCAAGTATATTGGACTCCCCTCCAAGTGAAGGCAAATTGTGGCCTGCACTCTGCTGCTAGAGGGATGGAGAAAAATGCATTAGCGATATCAATTGTGGCGTACCACTTGGCTGCCTTCGATTCAAGTTCATACTGAAGTTCCAGCATGTCCGGCACTGCAGCACTCAGTGGTGGCGTGACTTCGTTCAGGCCGCGATAGTCCACTGTTAGTCTCCACTCGCCATTAGACTTTCGCACTGGCCATATGGGACTATTGAAAGGTGAATGAGTCTTGCTGATCACTCCTTGGCTCTCCAATTGACGAATTAGCTTATGGATGGGAATCAGGGAGTCTCGGTTGGTGCGATATTGCCGCCGGTGCACAGTTGTGGTAGCAATTGGCACTTGCTGTTCTTCGACCCTCAGCAACCCCACAACAGAGGGGTCCTCTGAGAGACCAGGCAAGGTAGATAATTGTTTAATGCCCTCTGTCTCTAAGGCAGCAATACCAAAAGCCCACCGGAACCCTTTTGGGTCCTTGCAGTATCCTCTTCTAAGATAGTCTATGCCAAGGATACATGGAGCATCCGGACCAGTCACAATGCGGTGCTTTTCCCACTCATTCCCAGTCAGACTCACTTCAGCCTCCAATACAGTCAACTGCTGAGATCCCCCTGTCACTCCACAAATATAGATGGGCTCTGGTCCTTTATAGCTCGATGGCATTATAGTACATTGTGCACCGGTGTCTACTAAAGCCTTATACTTCTGTGCGCGTGATGTGCCAGGCCATCGAATCCACACAGTCCAATAAACTCGATTGTCCCTTTCCTCCCCCTGGCTGGAGGCAGGGCCCCCCTAATCCTGGTCAGAATCTTCCTCGTTTCTGTGTTTGAAGGACTGTCTGCTGGAAGTTGGAGCAGCAAACTTTTCGGAGAATCCCTTTTTCCTGATTGTTTTCTTTTGCAACTCACGTACCCGTGCCTCTAGGGTCGCGGTAGATTTTCCATCCCACTTTCTCATGTCCTCTCCATGGTCTCGTAAGTAAAACCACAGGGTGGCACGGGGTGAGTACCCACCATATCGTCTTCCTTGTGTGGGTGAACGCCTACCCCTGACAGCTGAGACACTGCTTTGTACAGGTGCGAAGGAGAATAATCTCTCTTCAAGTTGGTGAACCTTTTCAGAAAGTTTCTCCCAAGTGTTCTCCTTTGGTCGGTGGGCACTGGTTGGTTCAGGTGGGGAGGACAATAGATTCTCTTCAAGTTGGTGAACCTTTTCAGAAAGTTTCTCCACAGCTGAGACGCAGGCCTGTAAGGAAGAGGAGAGACTTTCTTCGTACTGCCGGAGTTGTTTAGCCGCTTCACCCACTGTGGGTTCCTCATCCTCTTTCCAGGCCATTATTGCCAATGAGCTGGCATATGATGATGGTGCACTCCGTACAAACTTCCGCCACATGGGTCGTGTACACTTGACTTCATCTGGATCTGTGGATGTTTGTTTGAGGTCTGGATCCTCATAAATCACTTCCCGTACGGCTAATTCCCTCAGGTACTGGATTCCCTTCTCCATAGTGGTCCACTTGCCTGGTAGACATAAAATATCTTCCTTGAAGGGATACCTTTCCCTCACAGCTGAGAGGAGACGCCTCCAGAGGCTGGTGGGTCATGCTCCATCTGCAATTGCTTTGTCAATGCCGGCGTCTCGAGCAAGGGATCCCAGCCGCTTGGCTTCCCTGCCGTCTAATTCCACACAATTGGCTCCAGAGTCCCAGCACCGGAGCAGCCAGGTGACAAGCTGCTCACCTATACAGCGACCAAAATCTTTTCGCACATCTCGTAGCTCGCGCTCGTTTAGGCTTCGGGTAGTTACTGTTGCTCTTTCGGCATCCTCATCTTCCTCCTCCTGAATCCTTGATGGCCCAGCGTCGTCATCATCTTCGTCATCTCTATACTTAGTTTTGGCAGAAGCCTTACCTGGATTGGCAGAAGACTCTCTGCGTTCTAAACGACTTGAATTTCTATACCATATTTTCACCTTCTCTACAGGGGCAGCTTGCACTGCTACTGCTCGTTTCTCTGACTTTGTTACAGGGTCTGCCACAGGGGTTGGAATGCCCTCTGCAGGGTCAACTTGCACTGCTACAGCTCGTTTCTCTGACACGGCCACAGGAGCTGGAGCGGCTACAGGAGCTGGAGCAGTTGCAGGAACCGGAGCTGTAGCGGCTACAGGAGCTGGAGCTGGAGCTGGAGCAGTTGCAGGAGCTGGGACTGGAGCAGCAGTAGGAGCTGGAGCTGGAGCGGCTTCAGGAGCTGGAGCTGGAGCGGCTTCAGGAGCCTGGACTGGAGCAGTTGCAGGAACTGGGACTGGAGTAGCGGCCGGAGCTGGAACTGGAGCGACTGCAGGAACTGGGACTGGAGCAGCTGCAGGAGCTGGGACTGGAGCGGCTGCAGGAGCTGGGACTGGAGCGGCTGCAGGAGCTGGAGCTGGAGCGGCTGCAGGAGCTGGGACTGGAGCGGCTGCAGGAGCTGGGACTGGAGCGGCTGCAGGAGCTGGGACTGGAGCGGCTGCAGAATCCACCGTAGGGGTCACAGTGGCCGTTGGATCTGTCACAGGGTTTGGAGTGGCCGCAGGGTCTGTCACTAAGTTGACAGCAGTATCAATGGCAGCTCGATAGGCATGAGCCAGGCCCCAGCACGTTACAATGATTTGTGTTACTTTGGAACTGCCAGAATCATTACACCTTTTTTTCAAGCATTCTGCCAGTTTTTGAGGATTTTGCCATTGTTCAGGGGTGAATTTCCAACACACTGGGGGTGCCAACTGCTCTAGATGCCTGCCCATATCCACCCATACTCCCTGCCACCCACAACTATACTGCCTCCGGGCAGATCTCCGGATGAGCTTCATAAGTAGTTGTTTAACTTTAAGCAGAATCTGAAGTGCATTCATGAGGCAGAACAACAAGACTATGGTATTCTGAGTATTCCAGAAATATTCAATATCTTGGAGAGCTATTGTGACAAGCTCAGGGGATAAGAGGGTGGTGAAGGAGGAAGGCAGAGTGACCCAGGAGGATACAGGGGTGGTGAAGGAGAAAGGGAGAGTAAGCAAGTAAGGAAAAATATCCTCCCCTTTCCCCTCCACAGATTGACTCTCTAATGGAGAAAAACAATAGGTATAATTGCTAATAGTTCCCAAGACGCTGTTTCCAAAGTACAGAGTCCACGATGTTACTGAGTATAAATACCAAGTTAGAGTCATGACCAGATATCTTATCGTCTCATAAGCCATTGCTATAACACTTAGTACCATAATGGTCTGAAACCAGGGCCCGGAGAGGAGAAACAACACTACAGAGAGCAAATACGGAAAATAATGTACTATAATACTCAATTTGGAAAACAGGCGCAGCAGAGTTGTGATTAAAGCAATCAGCATCATGACAAGTGACTATTAAGCAGGTCTAATCCTTCCACCAATTTTAGTTTAACACACTCTGATCAGATCTGCCGTTATCTCAACCTTTCGGGCCCCACGTTGGGCGCCAAAAAGACTGTCGTGGTTTAACCCGACCGGCAGCTAAACACCACGCAGCCGTTCGCTCACCCTCCCCCCTCCCTCTCTGGGACGGGGGAGAGAAATGGAAAGTGAAGCCCGTGAGTTGAGATAAAGACAGTTTAATAAGACAGGAAAAAAAAATAACAAAAATAATAATAACAATAATAATAATGATGATACAATGGTGATAATACGAAAGTAATAATAGTATGTACAAACAAGTGATGCACAATGCAATTGCTCACCACCCGCTGACCGATGCCCAGCCTAACCCCGAGCAGTCCGGCCCCCTCCCCCCGGCTAGCCACCCCTATATATTGTTTAGCATGACGTCAGATGGTATGGAATACCCCTTTGGCTAGTTTGGGTCACCTGTCCTGGGTCTGTCCCCTCCCAGCTCTTACTGCACCCCCCAGCCTGCCCGTTGGCAGGACAGAGCAAAGGCTGAGATGTCCTTGGCTTAGTATAAGCACTGCTCTGCAACAATTAAAGCATCGGGGTGTTATCAGCACTCTTCTCATTCTAAGCCAAAACACAGCATTCCACCAGCTACTAGGAAGAAAATTAATTCTGTGCTAACTGAAACCAGGACAGAAGCGTACGCCAGTCCAAGCCAAGAGCAGCCAGTTTCTTGAGGAGAATGCTGTGGGAAACGGTGTCAAAAGCCTTGCTGAAGTCAAGGTAGACCACATCCACAGCCTTTCCCTCATCCACCCAGCACGTCACTTTGTCATAGAAGGAGATCAGGTTCGTCAAGCAGGACCTGCCTTTCATAAACCCATGCTGACTGAGCCTGATCGCCTGCTTGCCCTTCAAGTGCTGCATGATGACTCTCAAGATAATCTGCTCCATGAGCTTCCCTGGCACTGAGGTCAAACTGACAGGCCTATAGTTTCCTAGGTCTACCCTCCGGCCCTTCTTGTAGATGGGCATCACGTTTGCTAGCCGCTGGTCAACTGGGATCTCCCCTGATAGCCAGGACTGCTGATAAATGATGGAAAGCGGCTTGGCCAGCTCCTCCGCCCGTTCTCTCAGTACCCTCGGGTGGTTCCTCTCCAGCCCCATCGACTTGCGCACGTCCAAGTGCTGTAGCAGGTCACTAACCATTTCTTCGTGGATACTGAGGGCCACATTCTGCTCCCCATCCCCTTCCACCAGCTCAGGGTACTGGGTATCCAGAGAACAACCAGTATTGCCGCTAAAGACTGAGGCAAAGAAGGCATTAAGCACCTCCACCTTTTCCTCATCTTTTGTAACGAGGTTTCCCCCTGCATGCAGTAAAGGATGGAGATTCTCCTTAGTCCTCCTTTTTGCACTGATGTATTTGTAAAAAGATTTTTTGTTGTCTTTAACGGCAGTAGCCAGATTGAGCTCCAGATGAGCTTTGGCCTGTCTAATTTTGTCCCTGCACAGCCTCGCAACATCCTTATAGTCCTCCCTAGTGGCCTGCCCACTTTTCCAAAGATTATAAACCCTCTTTTTTCTCCTAAGATCAAGCTGCAACTCTCTGTTGAGCCAGGCCAGTCTTCTTCCATGCTGGCTCGTCTTTGGGCATGTGGGGACAGACCATTCCTGCGCCATTAAGATTTCCTTCTTGAAGAGCTCCCAGACTTCCTGGACTCTTCTGCCCTTCAGAACCGCCTCCCAACTCTACCAACCAGTGTCCTGAGCAGCTCAAAGTCAGCCCTCTGTAAGTCCAATACAGCAGTTTTACTGGTCCCCTTCCTGGCCTCACCAAGAATAGAGAACTCCACCATTTTGTGGTCATTCTGCCCAAGACAGCTTCCGACCACCACATCTCCCACCAGTCCTTCTGTGTTTGTGAAGAGAAGGTCTAGCGGGGCACCACCCCTGGTAGGCTCACTAACCAGCTGTGTCAGGAAGCTATCTTCCACGCTCTCCAGAAACCTCCTAGACTGCTTTCTCTGGGCTGTGTTGTGCTTCCAGGATATGTCAGGGAAGTTGAAGTCCCCCACAAGAACAAGCGCCGATGATTTTGCAACTTCTGTCAGCTGCCTGTAGAACTCCTTATCTGTCTCCTCATCCTGGTTCAGCAGTCTGTAACAGACCCCGACCAGGACGCTAGCCTTGTTGGCCTTCCTGCTGATCCTAACCCAAAGGGACTCAACCTTGTCATTCCCAGCCTCGAGTTCCACAACATCGAGAGATTCTCTAATATAGAGAGCCACACCACCACCCCTTCTGTGCTGCCTGTCCCTTCTGAAGAGCTTATAGCCAGTCATTGCAGCACTCCAGTCATGAGAGTGGTCCCACTACGTCGCCGTAATGGCAAGCAAGTCATAGCCTGCCTGCTGCACGATGGCTTCCAGCTCCTCCTGTTTGCTACCCATGCTGTGTGCATTAGTGTAGATGCACTTCAGCTGGGCCATTGCCTTATCCCCCGGCCTTGCCATTGTTCCCCCTGGCACAGCTCCAACAAGCCTTGTTTCAGCCCCATCTCCCATCTTACCTAGTTTAAAGTCCTCTCAATGAGCCCCACCAGCTCATTTATGTTTTTCCACCCCCTTCTAGGATCCCTAACTACAAATGAATTAAATAAGGCATTTAGAATTGTTCTAATTACTGGTGAAATTGAGAGAAAAAGGTTAAGAATAAAACTCATATTGAAATTTTCTTTTAATATTTTTGAACTGAATTACTATTCTATTTTTACTCTCTTATTTCTATTTCTATTTTATTTTTTATTTTTATTAATGTTTATTTTTATTAATTTTATTTTATTTTATTTATTTTTATTTTATTTATTTTTATTTATTTTATTTTTACTTCTTTATAAGAAGTAAAGCTTTTTTTTTTTTTTTATAAAAAAGCTTTACTTTTTATAATTATAGGGCTTCTTGTAAAGCATAAATAAAAGCTCTCAGTGTACATGACAATGACTGTGCATGAGAATATGAGAATAATTCACATTCAAGGGTTTTAACATTTTCTTTCTTGCTACCGGTCCATGAACATATCACTATCCAGTTTAGCAGAGCTAAACACTTGTGCTAAGGTCTAATTTCAGTAGATTAACAACACTGCTTCAAATCAGAGCTCTGTTGCTCAGTTGCATCCTTATTTCATTTGTGCACTGTGGTCACCCATGTTCCTACACAGTCAAGTCTCATTTCTCAGCTTTTTAACTTCCATGAGCATTAAAATTAACTTTAGAAACCACACTAACAGAACATAGTCTAGCCAGGCCTGTTCCATTTTGTTCTTCTTTATTGAATTGAGCCTCAAAATTGGCAGTTGCATAAGAATACGTGACTAGACTGTCACATTGTGGAAACCTGCTTGGTATGCTCCTCACATCTTCTCCAGGCTTTCTATCACTTAGTGCTGACAGCATGAATGGATGCAAAGATTTACTGACTGACACTGCAAAGTTGCCATTGTCAGGAGAGGCAGACACCCTAATGATGCACAGTGTTGCTGAACCTAAAATGGAGAGAGAAAGGGAGAGAGAGAGAGAGGCACTGTTTCCATGGATACACAATAATACTTCTTCCATATCTCTTCTTCATACTGCCTTCCCATCTGTGTCCATTCTGCAGATAGCAGTTGATTATGTCTCATTAAGATATTTAATAACTCCCAAGTTATTAATTAGTGAAGATTCAAATAGGATTGTGTCTTGTTGTAAACATTACTCATACAGTAATCTTGAAATATATTACATAAAGCAAATAATATCACCCTGTACCTAATTTAACCACATACACATCAATAAACCTTGGAAACTAATGCAATACAGTGTTTCAATACTGAGTTTTCTACTCCAGACTTCCTTGCAACAGACATTACTTGTTACACCAGGGCACTGAGCAACAGTGGTTCTTGGACTCTAGCTTTAAGCATCTGGCTGTAGTATTATTGAAATCTGAAATTCTGAAATAATAAAATCGAAGTAAATTGCCTGGTTAATTCAGCGCTTGGAGCAAGCCGTACAGCCCATTTACAAGTATTACATAACCCCTACAATCAATAGGTGTTGGTGTCCATACCCAGTCAATAGAGAGATAGACATCTTCCAGGGAGATTGCAATCCCCACTGTAGGATAACCTCCTCTTTCTCATAGAATTCAAGTGTGCTGAAACAAGCCTTCTAAAGCCGACCACATAATGATGAGTAGTAGAACCAAATTGTGATACACACAGGTGGTGATCTGACTTAGGCTTGTAACTTCTAAAACTGCTCAGTAGCCCCATGCCCAATGTTGGCTACCTTACCGTGACATAAACTGTGCTGTGGCATGCAGAGCAAATGCATACTTGCAGAATTAATACAACGTAATAGAGAAGCAGATTAAATAAGATGGAAAGCATTGAGGGTATGGTGTCCAAATAATGCCTTTTCACATTTTGAAGGTGAAAGCGACTCACTTAGATACCTTGCCTTTAGTGGAGTTATTTAATGAGAAGTCCTTTTACGTGATTCAATGGATTTGAGTATGTTTATTAGTATCTGGTTTATTCTTTAATATTTTACTTATGATCCTCTGGAGGCAACAGCATTCATTCCACTGACCTCAGAGGATTCTATCTCATAGAGGATATAGATATAAAAACAGTAAAGATAGAGTTAAATCATTTGCAGAGTGCATATACTATCTTTCTTAATAAACTGCTTTATACTAAGTGATTTTACTTGTTTTCAGAAATATGTAAAGAAGTCGGAATATTTGTACATAAAATTACACAAATCAGCTCTAGGGTGAAAATGTCAAGATGCAAAATAACTAAAAGGATTTGAAGAACATCTCCTAGACATTACACATGCTTTTACAGCACAATTTCCTTCAACACTACTGGGAAATACTCCTGTGATAAGAGTCAGAGACCTGCAGTTTTGATACAAGATGTGATTAATCTTTAATAAATGTATTTGTGGTGCAGAGATACAGGTGTCCCAAGAGCTGCAGACATAAGACTTGCAATTCATTTCCCTGCTGAGCAAAATGAACTTTTTCAGCCTTACTCCACAACTCTTACTGGTATTGAGTAGGCTTTTAATTCATGTGAATCATCTCTGCACACAATGAATCGCTTCATATGAGAGCTGCAGAGTAGTTTCCTAGTTGTCTATTGCCTAATTTGAGAAAGACATACAAATAATTACTAAATAATATCCAAAAAGACTGTCTTGGTCCTTGAGAACCACCAAGCTTTTAAGGCGCTGCACAAACTCAACAAAATTTGTCCCTGAATTTTAGAGTGCAAAGATGGTGACACCCAACTGTGATTCAATTCCTATCTCCATTTGACTAGCAAAACAAATCATAAGCACACTAGACATTTATCAGGTAGTGCAGAATATATATAATTTGCAAATTAATGTTCAGTCCATGAGAGTGACTGCAAAATTAGTCTCTGACTGGAACAAATTCCTGAGACAAAATAAGGAAATAGGCTTTTGAGTTGGGTTTAGCTCTTCAGTCCCTCTGGTCTAAGAAATATATATAACTGTAAACAAAACAACTTCCAGTTCAAATGTAAATATCTGTAAGATGACTTATTCAATCTGGAAAACTGACCTAAGGGACTTGACCTTCTATTCTTTTAGTTCCCAATTATATCACAAAGATTAAAGCACGCTTCCATCTTTACAAACAGCATGTTCTGTTAACATCATATGGGTGTTATCATCAGATAAAGCACAAGAGAAAGGACAGCATTAGAGACTTTCATGTTTTCAGCAGAATTTTCTAACATGCCTCAGAGAATACAGGGATCATACTGTCAGGTCCATTTCATTTAGTTTTAACCTCTTAAAAATTAGGTGTCTGGTTAAGCTAAGTTTCATCTGGGTGTTTTGGAAGACATGAAAACCTCTATAGAGCAATTCTTCCTGTTTCTCTTAAGAAACTCTGGATTATGCTCAGGAAGTCCCTTCATTCTTCCTAGAAAATAGATGACACATGTAACAACCTTAGTCTAGACAATTCATTTTATGACAGACAAAGTTAACTGAAATTCAAGCATTCCATTCTGTTTAAGGGAACTCTTATCATTAACTTCTGTATATATCTATTGTTAATGTTTTCTGCAGATAATTCAAGCATGTGCCATACCCAGGTCATTTGCCTCTCTTCAATATTACATTTTAGTCAAGAATACCCTTTTCTTCTTGGAAAGTAATCAATCCCAGGGGAAAAAGAAAAAATATATATATAATAATAAACTTGAGGATTAAGGTGACATGCAGAATTTAATTGAAGCACCTCTCACAAAAAAAAAAAAAAAAAAAAAAAAAAAATCAACATATTCAGCACATGCTTGCAGTTGCAAAAAAAATTACAGACCTTTGAGGAAGTTACCTAAATAGAAAAACATATACAATCCCTATCTGGGACAAAATGTCACAGAAATATATGATCTATATTTCCAACCTGAAGGAGCTGCTTATTGCCATAGTAAAATCAAAAGAGCCTAAAGGAATATACATCATCTAATAAACGAATTCATGGCTGTTTATTACTTAGTATATACTCCAGAGGACTACCCTGGAAGAAGAAACAAACAAAAAGAAAACAGCAATCAATACATATCTCTTGAATGGTTGAACTGTACATAGCTTGCTGAAAAGATTTTTTTTTTTTAATTTATATTTATTAATCAAAAACTATAATTCAGTCTACTGTTGGTCACGTTTCTGCATTGCAGTACTGAAATGCTAGCTGCACTGCTGATGCCTTAAAATAGTCTTTAAGCCTCGTTACCATCATTCCAAAGTAATTATGTAAAATATTTCACAAATAAAATAATTGCTTTTTGAGCCAAAGACTTTAAGAAAATAAGTGCACATTAAAACAAACAGAAAGGAAAGCAGTATCTAATGACAAGAAAGCTTTGTTTTTGCCCTATAGCATCTTTGCAGATAAAAGTTAGTTGACGTATTTAGTATAAACCTAGCTCCAACAAAGTCTGCTTTGTTAGCTATGGAAAACTTGTCTCATTTCTATGTAATATCAGTTTTGCAGTTCTCTTTATCACTTGTACAGCTTATGTTGAGAATCCCTATTGCATTTATTCTCCTGTCATAATAACCAGGTTGTTAAACAGCACAATCCTAACAATCCAGCATCCAAACACGCCACAGTTTATATATAGAATATTACTGCTGGAGTATGTAACAACCTTTTCTCTTTGGGTGAAATTCTTGTCTTGGCGGATGCTAAGCTGAAAGAAGGAGACACTGCTTTTTAATGCTCTCTTTGTTTTAAGGTTTTGATTTGCTTTTTCCCACTTAGCATACCTCACAGTCACTTTTCTGCATGTCAAATTTAACTTTGGTATTCTGGCATGCCATAGGACTTGTTTAGTTTTAATCTGTTATAATGAATTGGCTCAAAGTATGTTTTTCTATTTTCTATTTTTATAATTTTCATATTTTTATATTTTAATATATAATTATTAATATATACTATATATTCACTATATATTGAATATATATTCAATATATGTAATATACATATAATATTTATAACATATAGTGATTATTCTATTTTTATATTTATATTTTCTATTTTTATATTTTATATTTTTCTATTGTCTACTTTATTTCTACCCTCTTTTGTTTCAGAGCCACTAGTCCTTGTCCTGTCACTACACTCCCTGATAAAGAATCTCTCTCCTGCTTTTTTACCTAAATACCCCTTTAGGTATTGGAAGGCCTAAATAAGGTTTCCCCAGAGCCTTCTCTTCTCCAGGCTGAACAACCACAACAACCTCAACATCCTCTGTTTTCATAGGAGAGGTACTTCAGCCCTTCAATCAACTCTGTAGACCTCCTCTGGACTTGTTCTAGTGGAGAACAAGTCCCTTTTGTGCTGGGGGTCCCAGAGGTGAACACAGTACTCCATGTGGTTTCTCACAAGAGTAAAGTGGAAGAATCATCTCCCTTATCCTGCTGGCCTTGTTTCTTTTGGTGCAGCCCAGAATACGGTTGGCTCTTTGGACTCCAGATAATTTCACTTAATCAGGCTGTGAACACTGAATATTCTGATTAAGATTCTGTCCACTATATATTCAGAACAAAGGTAAGCTCAAAGAGAATTCATGTTGAGTCACACTACCCCTTCTACTGTTATATTTTAGTCTGTGTCATGCAAAACTTTAGTTCTTTTTCAGGATTGTGACTCATTATTTAGAACACGATTATTAGAATGGCCTGATTCACACTAAAGGTCTATCCTGATTCCAAAAGTTGATGAAGGCACACTCATGCTGAGTATAAACACAAAGCAATCATAAGTGGTAGTATGCCCTAACATTTTCCAGACATTGCTTTACACAACAAGGGTTTCCAAAAAATGGGGGTGGTGGCTATGTATTTAGTAAACCTAATAGATTTCTCTTCCATAAAATTAGTCAATCTTCCCTAGAACACATGCAAACTGTTGAAATCTCTGTCCTTATACATATTTGGAAAGAATGGACTATATTTTAATCAAGATTCAAGTCCTTTAGGACAGAAATAGTGAAAATTATTATACAAAATTAAAGAAAGTTTTGACTCACCCTTTTCTCACCCAAGTCTTTGTTAATTGGAGATTTGAATTCATTACACGACAATACAAAACAAATATAAATAAATACTTACATTAGAAAGGTAATCATAACTGTGCAGCTATGGCCGCACAGACTTCACCATATGCTGTGAAACATATCTATGAGTTCACAGAATGAGATGAGATAGGTGGGAAGGGACCTCAAGAATTCTTTAGTCCAACTTCCTACTCCAAACAAGGTCAGCTATGGGGTCACACCAGGTGGTTCAAGAGTTTATCTCCACTCCATGGGTGAATATGGCATAAAATCGTTGGGGAACCTGTTCCACCGCTTGGCTTTCCTCCACAGTAGAAAATTTTCATACACAAGCCAGCAATGTGAGCTTGCAGCCCAGAAGGCCAACCATATCCTGGGCTGCATCAAAAGAAGTATGGCCAGCAGGTCGAGGGAGTTTTTTGTCCCCCTCTACTGTGCTCTTGTGAGAATCCACCTAGAGTATTGCATTCAGCTTTGGTATCCCCAGCACAGGAAGGACATGGACATATCAAAATAAGTCCAGAGAACTACAAGGATGATCAAAGGAGTGGAATACCTCTGCCTGCTGCCATAATCATATATAATAGCATAATCAGCATAATCATCTCTTGAGAAAAGATTTTGCTTTAACTTTCCATTCTGATTACATGAATCCATGTGGTATTGTGTAAACGCAGTTAAGAAGAAAAAGGTCATTTGCATTTTTTTAGTGGAACATAAGACAGTTAGCCCTGGTGATAGCTGTTTACCATGCAGATGCTGGCAGAGCTCTAGGCATATGTGGAATTAACAGCTATCTTGATCAGCAGGCTATGGAGTAAACCAAAAAAAAAAAAGACTTCAGCAAGCGCAGACTCAGGCTATCCTATCTTTGTAGCCTGGGGTAAGAGCTAGTGTCACCCCACAGAGGCAGTCAGTGTCTCTACTTCTCTTGTTCTATCCACCTGAAGAAATAAACAAGTCTTTCTCTTCAGGATCTCCCTCCACCTCCATCCCTCCCTCAACCTTGTTCCTCCCCCTTTTTGTATTGCTCTTCCTTTTCAGCCTGTGTGGAAGGAAGGCCCAGCTCTCATCAGGCCCAGAGACCCCATGCAAGAGCAGCTTTTCTATGTAGCACCTGTGTGTGTGTGTCTGTAAGTGGCATGCAGCTATGTAGACTCTATAGGCATAACAAACAAATGTGTGTCTATGCAACATATATCATTTAAGTATTTGAGTAACTTTTACTTTATACATGCAAAAGAAATTACTAAGACCAGGCACATTTCAGGCACATTTTTCAAAAAAAATAGGAAAAAAAAAAGAGGAGAGGAGAGGAGAGGAGAGGAGAGGAGAGGAGGGGAGAGGAGAGGAGGGGAGAGGAGAGGAGAGGAGAGGAGAGGAGAGGAGAGGAGAGGAGAGGAGAGGAGAGGAGAGGAGAGGAGAGGAGAGGAGAGGAGAGGAGAGGAGAGGAGAGGAGAGGAGAGGAGAGGAGAGGAGAGGAGAGGAGAGGAGAGGAGAGGAGAGGAGAGGAGAGGAGAGGAGAGGAGAGGATGGAAATGGGTGTGTGCATATAATAAAAATAACTCTAATAAAAAAATGTGATAGGAAGGATTTTAAAAATGAATGATTAACCTCAAATAAAGCCAGTCTGAAGGACACTCAAGTGGTATTGTGGTACCACAATATTCAGTGGAATTCAATAGTACTGAAGGACAACTTTCTATAAGAAGCATGCTTACTAATGTAGGATCGGTTCACTTCTCTTTTTACTCAGTACAAAATGACTTTCTTTGATTATCCTCCCACTTTCCTTTTAAAATAGGCCATGAGTTATAAAGTTTCCATGTATCTACATTAGTTTGTTTTGTTTTGTTTTTTAAAGGTCATAGCATTAACTGAAAATAGTCCCTTAACATTATTTAATATTACAGTAGCTTAAGATATTACATTCAAATAGTAAAATAAAATAATTAAGATTATCAAGCAAGAAACCTGCTAAATAAGCATGACCTTACAGCCTTTTGTATGTGTTTTTAGTACCACAAAAATGTGTGGAAAAAAATCAAAGGTCAGTTTTAGTTACTTCATATTGAAGTTGAAAAAAGTCTCTGTAGTTTAATGAAGGTATTAAGTAAAAATATTCAGTGTTCTTTGGGTCACTGTTAAGGAAAGAAAAAGGAAAAAAACACAACCTACAACATTATTTTATGCAGCTTCTTTCGTCTTTTTAAACCCTGAAGTTCTTTGAACAGTCAGTAGTCCACTTCTGTACCTTTGTTTGTCCCAGGGCATCATCTAATTTAACCCACTGACTGCAATGCAATTTCTGAGCCCTTAGAAAAGAAACAGATGTCTTGCTTTACCATTCAGTCATTCAGTTGACGTTGCAGAAGGGATAACTAGGGTTTTCAGGAGGTGGTAATGCAGCTCAAAGCTTGTAATCAGATCAGGGTTCCTCTTCCATCTGAGATAGACCCAGGTCTGTGTTTCATTCATGCAGTTTTAAAGTTCACCTGTTGCAGACAGTGACTGTTGACTGTAACACTGATGAGTCCAGTAACTCAAGAATATAATTGGTGATTTGGAAATCTTTTCCAGACATCAGTAATCACTGAAGTGACTAATTAGAAAATGTGTTCCTATTTCTCTGAAGAGAATGCACCAAGAAAAGTAACTCTGATGCCTAGAAAGAAAGGAACACAATGTTTCAGTAGTGTGCTGTACATGAGATTCTCTAAAAATCAAGTTTCATCAAATTGCCTCTGATACTTTAATTTTTTAATTGTAAAAAAATCAAAGGGTGATGCTCTTTTAAATACAGAGAGTACATATGATTATTTCTTCCCTTGACCAAGAAGATGGAAGAGTTCGTAAAAAGTTGTGGGAGCAAAAAAAATTAGTCTGTGACAAATCTGACTAGATTTTCATAACATGAACAATACTACAAATATGTACAAGCTTATTAAATGAACAGATTCAGTCATGTATTTGTTTTAAACTACTCTTAACCCTCATAAATCACTAAAGGAGCATAAGGGAGTCAAAGAAACAGCCTGCTGGAGTTTTCCTGTTTGAATATCCACTGGAATGTAAGGGCAAACTTAGACACTTGAGCTGAGCAGTTACTTAAATCTGAAAGCAAACATTTAATTGAGCTATATTTTGTCTCTATAATCTAATGAATACTTTCAATTTTAAATATATTCATTACCATTTTATTTATTTAATTTATGTTATTTATTTTTCATACTTTTTTTTTTTTAAGATAGTGTCAATACAGATTACCTGTGATGGAGAAATGCATTATAAAAATAAAAAGAACTTGCTTTTTGCTTCTTTCTAGATATTTAACGTGAATGTTCCCCTGCAAATCTATGCCTTAAAAAGCATTTGCAGTGCCCTTAAAACTCATTTTCTAAGTTTCTTCCCACTTGCCATAACAAGCGGGAGGCAACTCTGATTTCATATGCCTGAAAGACTGGACTCTAAAAAAATGTATTCTATTGTGCATTGTTAATGCTTGTCTGTGGGTACTTTAAACTGCAGAAGTGTTACATTAAACTTTAGACATGATAGCTCTGTCTATGGAAAATATGCCTTTATTAAAACTTATTAACCTTTCAAATATTGTTTCTATGAATTCATCAACTAACAAAAAATCAAATCTTTGAATGCATCCTTCTTGTGGAATAATCATTTATACAAGTAACTATAAAAGAAAAAAGAAAAGTCTTAGTTCTCAAGTCACTAACAATTATATCTGTTAATACATGTTGGTCAAATCAGAACACTTCATTCCAAGTGCTGCCAAGTTCTGGGAGGAGTTCAGGTCCACGTAATTGAATTTCTTACACTTACGGTAAAGAGTCAAAGTTGAGATTCCATTCAATATGGAAATTAGGTTGCAGAAAGTCCAGTTATTCAAATATGTAGATTAGTTCAGAATCTACAGGATACAACCACTTTACCTACAAATGTACCAAACATAGTAAGAAACCTGAACAAAGCTGAGGAATTGATTTGGTAAACTTGTTGGTGAGCCTTTAAATCTAAAAGACTGTGTGCGAAAGTAGACATTTTTGGTTTTTGTTTGTGTGTGTGTTTTTAAAGTTGAACAGTGATGCACATATGCTTACTTATATGGTTTCAGATTCATATGTTATTATGATTCTTCTCTTTGGTTGACATTGAGAATTAATTTATTTCATTTATTTATTTATTTATTTTCTCATAGAAATGTTCTTATTGATTACCAGGACTGACTACATAGTGATATGCAAACATTTTTATCTGATTCATTCAAGTTCATTCTCTGCATTCTTTTCTTTCTTTTCTTGTTCTATACTCTGGGCACATTTATTATGTTAGACATATTCTGTTACACAGCAAACAGCTATGTGTGCTGTGTAACATTTATTGATTCCATCTGTTTTTTTGAAATCATGGATCGTCCAAATGTTAGTTAAAATCTGTTTGTTATCAACAAACTGGTTTTATGAAGACATGAGAATGGCTTTTCTTTATTAAATACCTCAAATGTTAGAATGCATATAACATATACAAAGACATTTATAAATGCAAAAAAAAATAATAGTGTTAATAGCAACCAACTCATTATTTCAGCATTGTGATGCCACCTCTAGCTGTGTGGGTGAAGGCACTGTAGGCAAACAACAATAGAAAGTGAAGAAGACAGATCTGGACAAAAATCACTATGCAAAGGAGCTTGTGCTAATGTGTCATTTTGATGAATGCTTTTACTATATAATCATACTCATAATCAAATATACCTATAAGCATATTTGTGTGTTGCTGTAATTTAAATATGTAGGTGAAAAGCTCAGTTTAACAAATAGCATACTATTTCCATCAGCAAAATTCAGCTAATTGCTGAAACACAAGAACTAACGTAAGAAGCTAACTGAAGAACTGCTGGTGTTAATTTGATCAGCAGTGTGTGACAGAGTGCTTTGCACATACTGAAGGAAAGTTTAAAACTGCAAATTCAAAGCTGGACTGGATTTTCTAAGCAAATGTGTGTGTTATCAAGTCTGTTCGTATTTATCTACAGTGGCTTTGAATATACAAGTTGTAGCTTTAAAAAATAAATAAATAATTAGGGACAGGACTGTTTCTATCAAAATGGTGAAAGAGAAAACAGTTCTTATGTCCTACATAACATCCTTGTCTCTAAATTAAAGAGACATGGGTTCGATGGATGAAATACAAAGTGGAAAAGGAATTGGCTAGATGGTCACAAAGAGTTGCAGTCAGCAGCTCAGCATCCAGGTAGAGATCAGTAACAAGCTGATCAGGGGTTGTTATGGGGACAGACACTATTTAACATCTTTGTCAGTGACATGGATATGGAGATTGAGTGCATCCTCAGCAAGTCTTTATTAAAACAGACAACTTAATGCCATTATATGTTTTAGAGCATAAAAATATAGTAAGAAATTTCTGTGCTACCAAAAACGAGAGCCTTTGCTCATAGAAATAACAATTAGGGAACTAATATTCTCATCTTAATGGTCAAAACAGAGAGCAAAAATACTTAGATTGATCTGAAATAATTTTATATTTGGTCTAGCTACTGAAAATAAAAGGTTATTGGAATTGCTTGGGCAGAATAGTTTTACTGAAGCAACACAAGTTATTACTTTTGTAGACGTTATTAAAGTTAAAATTAGGTACATTTAATATCGAAATATCTTTTCCAAAGCAAAAACAAACAAACAACATTTTTTCAGCTAGCAAGTTTTGAATTTTTTTTATTCTTTTTATTTTAAAAATTTATTTTAAAATAAAATATTTTTTTTATTTTATTATTTTATTCTTTTATTCTTTTTTTTATTTTATTTTATTAAATAAAATAAATAAATTATTTTATTTATAAAATAAAATAATAAAATATTTTATTTTATTATTTATATGGATATATAAATAATGCCATCACTAGATGGGCATTATTTATAATGCTTATTGTGGATCTAAGTGCCAATCAGACTTTCAGTAAAAATTAAAAAGCACATTGAAATATTCTCAGTGTATGTAGAAACACTCTGTCACTAAGAACAAAAGCCTTTAAACCCAATTAAGTATTTTGACTATAGAAATTTCAATTGTCCTAATGATAAGGTCAGTACACTTCCAGCTTCTTTTTTTCTTTTCTCACTATGTATTTATTTTGTAGTCAGGAAGCATATTTGGAGAGTAGTAAAAGACTGCACTCTGAGGATAGGTTTTTTATCTTGGCTCATCACTAAATGACAGTAATATCTTCTAATTTCCTTTTGTAACAGATATTTGTGTGTTCTTCCTTCAAAACCTTGTTTTAAGGGCTAACAGTCAGGAGCAAACACCTAAGCCATACTAGGGTGGGAGAAAAAGGAATTACACTTACAAAGGAAAGCAGAATGAACACAGCTGTTTCTGGTGCTGACTCACTGGCCAGCAAACCCTCTAAAATGAGAACCAAGGTGTTAACAGATTATTTTCTTGTTTGTTTGCTTGCTTTTTTTCTTCTGTGACAACAAACAGAAGCTTAGAAGCAGTAATGTGTGTAACAAAGAACATGAAATAAAATAAAAGGTGAAAAGTGAGAAAATTTTATATCTTTCTAAGAAAACAATTAAATTAGCTTTCGCATTGAAGTAAAGTGAATAGAAGATATATATCTAATTATTGGCAGTTTGTTCCTTCTCGACTGACTATGTTGGTGAAGTGTGATGACAATTTTTTTTTCTCAAGAAATTTAAAAGCAACATATTGATGAGAATTCTTATCAATATATTAAGAAATAGATTTTTGAAAGAGATCTATTTAATTGAACCATACCTAAGGGGAAAAAGCAAGCAAACAGACCTCAAGAAACTTAAAATAGATCTGAATGAATGATGACCTTGCCCAGGCAAGGACTGTACCACAGTGTTATTCTACACAAGACACACTATCTATTTTCAGAGCCAAGAAAAGATATTCCCAACTCTTAGAGTCTCTCCAACTACGTCTACTCTTCTTTCTTATTCACTGCTCTAGATCTCTACATTAGAGATGGAAACTTATGCTAACAGAGATGGAAACACTCTCAATTCCACACAAATCTGGAAAACTCCTTGAATAGTGCAACATAAAGCTGAAGGAAAAAGAAAGAGCTTATTACGAGAGGTTTGCACCTCAGCGCTCTGGGTAAATGTTTCTCTACCTGACTTCACAGGCTAGAGAGAAGTAAAATATAAGAAACATGAACAGTTCAGAGCCCAGGACAAATAAAAATATCACAGACTGAGAGAGGTGAATAGTAATGACCCAAGAGAAAACTTGTACAAATGAATATCTAATTTTAAAACTTTTTCCAACTCAGTATCATTGACCTTTCTCTTATGTATCCTGGGCAAACTAAATCCAAAGCCCTTTCAATAAAATCTGCAAATCAAAACAGATAAGCAAAGTAATGCAATTGTTCAGACAGTCGGTTCCATGGACTTTTCTGGGATCATTCCTGCACTTTTTTTTTTTTTAAGAAAAAAAAATCCTGCACTTTTTTTTTTTTGTTTGTTAAAGATTCCTTTTTTTTTTTTTTAACAAAATGGGGAAGAGCTGAATTTGGTCCCCATCCACTGACATAGAATTTGACTTAGAATTGTTAATAGTCCAGAACAGAGCACTGAATATACATCATTAGTCCTACACTTTGAGCTAGTGAAGGTTATGTTGTGACCTTAATGGCATGTGATCAAGCATTCTGTGGATAACAAAGGTATTAAATAAATTATAAGTGGAAATGTGTAAAAGGTAACCTCCTGTACTTTTGGAGTCACGTAGTTTAAGTCTTGCTTCAAAGAGGTACTTCAATCTATTCTTAATCTTACAGACTTCCTGTAGAACCTGCCAGTCTCAATTGATGTTAATGGCAGTTAGGCATGCACTTAAGTACTTTGTTGAACTGAAGCCTGAGGACATAAGCAACGCTGTAATGACTGCAGACTTCCATTGGCTTTTGGTAGCTTTGGAACAGGTTCCCTTGTAAGTGTATAATGAATAACTATAAAATATCATCATCTTATCTGATAGAATTTTGCTCTCACCCTTTTGGGTGTAACTGACTGTCCAAGGTCAGCTGTCTGCTGTTCTTCAAAGACTGTATTTTATAGAGACAGCAGTATAACTGAAATAGCATCATTGTGTGTTCAAGCAAATTTTGCTTCAGTAAATGTTCCTTCTTTCTTGTGTGCTTCCCTACCATGTGACTGGTTGGCACTTTCCTTTGGAAACCTCAGAATATTTTTGCTTTGGTGATTCTTTCTTCTTCATAGAAAGTATGTCATTTGACTGCTGTACTGCATCATAATTAGATGTGTTTCTTTTTTCTTTTTTTTTTTTTTCCTTTCTGCCCCTAATCACACAGCTCCAATTTTCCTATTAGGATATGTCCTTTATCACAGCTTGTGATGCTTTTGCATGGGACAGTAAATGTTGTCTCAAAGGCAAAATACTTTTTTGTCCTTGTGAGCAAGGAGAGAATTTCTTCAAAAGACTCCTGATACTCATATTCTAGTGTACAACTTAAATATAAGGTGTTTAATCCAAGAACTTGTTAGAGGTAACTTGTGGAAAAAGCAAACCAATGAAATCGTTTCTTTAGCGGACAAAAACCAGGAGACAGTAGTTGAGAAAAGCCCCAGCTCAAGTCCTACAATTGTAATATGGTTTCAGGCTCATGAAAGACAAGATGAGAGGGAATCTTGATCTTCATTCTGATGCTGAGGAGGACTGTTGGTGACCAGGAAATTAAAAAGTGTGTAGACTGAATAAAAACCAAACCAGATCCTTTTCTGGATATGAAAAAATACCTTTTCAAGAATAAAATTATGGTTATTTTTGTAAAGAGGGTCTTACATTGTTTAGTATTATTGTTCTAGCAAGTCTCTCCTTTACATTCTACAAAACTATAAATCTGAGGACATTTAATCTTTATTTTGAAAATATTTTTGTCACAGCAAAGTGTTGTGAGTAAAATAAATTTGGTGACCACTGTCAGAGATTTCAGCTCCTACTGTCAGAGTAACATTAACACATGTTGGAAGAACTGAGACCAAGACCTAAAACTTTGAATCTTTGTTTTATCCAACCTGCTTATGTGTGAGAGAATAGCTGAGATTTTTTGTCCACTACCTTCTAGATACATATAGATACTGGATCCATATTTACTAGAATAACTGGAACCCATCTGGGCATCATGTTCCTGTCTATAAAAAAGAACATGTGGCAGAAAGGGTCTGGCTCAATGTCCAGGTGGAGACCAGTAACAAGTGGTGTTCCTCAGAGGCTGGTATTGGGACCGGCACTATTTAACATCTCTGTCAATGACATGGATATGGAGATTGAGTGCATCCTCAGGAAGCCTGTGGACAACACCAAACTGCATGGTGTGGTCTATACTCCGGAGGGAAGACATGCTATCCAGAGGGACCTGGACAACCTTGAGAGGTGGGCCTGTGCGAACCTCATGGGGTTCAACAAGGCCAAGTGCAAGGTCCTGCACCTGGGCTGGGGAAATCCCAAGTAAGAATATAAGCTTGGATAAATGGATTGAGTGCAGCCTTATGCAGAAGGACTTGTGTGTGTTGGTGGGTGAAAAACTGAACGTGAACCAGAAATGTGTGCTTGCAGCCCAGAGAGCCAACTGTATCCTGGGCTGCATCAAAAGCAGTATGGCAGTAGGATGAGGGAGATGTTTCTCTCCCTCTGCTCTGTTCTTGTGAGACCCCACCTGGAGTACTGAGTTCAGCCCTGGGGCCCCCAACTTAAAAAGGACATGGACTTATTAGAGTTAGTCCAGAGGAGGGCCACAAAGATGATGAGAGGGTGAGAGTACCTTGCCAATGAGGACAAGCTGAGATTGTTGGGGTTGTTAAGTCTAGAGAAGAGAAGGCTCTGGGGAGACCTTAGAGCAGCCTTCCAGTACCTAAAGAAGGACCTACAGGGAAGGAGGAAAGGGACGCTTTATCAAGGAATGTAATGATAGGACAAGGAGTAATGGCTTTAAACTGAAATAAGGTAGATTTATATTAGACATTAGGAAGAATTTCTTTACTCTGAAGGTGGTGAGGCATTGCAACAGGTTGCCCAGAGAAGCTGTAAATCCCTGGAAATATTTAAGGACAGCTTTTGAGTAACCCGATCTGGTGGAAGGTGTCCCTGCCCGTGGCAGGGGGTTGGAACTATATGATCTTTTAGCTCTTTTTCAAATCATTCCATAATTCTATGCTTCTATGATTCAATGATTTTATGATTGATTCTATTAATCTATGATTATTTGTTTTTATACCTCTTTCTTCTGTCCACATCATCAATTTTATATTGCTTTGCCTTTGCAGGGTTTCAAATTCCTTTCAGATGCTGACCTATGGAACTGTTCCTGGATAGATGTAAAATGCATTGGTTGGTTTTTCTTTATATTTTTTGAGAATTATGGCAAGTCATTAAAATTGTTAAACCTTTGAGATGTTTTATTCCATATTTAAAGCCCATTTTAAAGAATTTTTTGAAGATTCTCCCTGGAATTTGACATGTTTTCAAATATCAGTCACGAATCTCAACTGCACACTTATAGGACAAGCATTAATTTCAGTGTGATTATTCCCAGGCTTATGCTTGCAGTCAAGGGTTTCATCATAGAAAATACACTATTCTCTTCAGCTGGCACAACATAAGAGCTGATAACTTTTAGGAATGTCACCTGAGCTTCTGAGATTTATTGGTTTTCAAGCTAGTAGATGACAAGAGGGAAAACAATTAAAAATAACAACCAAACATATGAACAAACAAACAAACACACACACACACACACACACAAAAAAAAAAAAAAAAAAAAAAAAAAAGTACCAGTGATAGTGCCAAAAACTACTCTTCAATAAACTATTCTCAGAATCACAGAATAGTTAAGGTAGGAATGAACCTCTGGAACATACCTGGTCCAACCCCCTGCTCAAGCAGGTTCACTTAGAGGAGATTGACCGGAACCACAGTCTTCTGGTGAGTCAGCTGCTCCAACCAGGTATGTGCCATCTACGATTTTACTGAGGGTACACTTTACCCCATCATCCAGCTCTTTAACGAAGATGTTAAACAAGAATGGACCCCGTATGAACAAAGTTGTCTGTTGGTTTAAGTCAGAGATATGAGAATGCAAAATGTAAGAAGGAATGTTTTAGAGCCTTTGATTTTGTGCAACATGTGTAAATATTGTCATCCTTTTTGCTTCATCTGCCAAGAGGTTATCATATTAATGTCAGCCTCAAAGAGGTCATGTGAAGGCTCATTAAGTGATCTTTTTAAATTGTCCTAATACAATAAGTTCTCTGATGAAAGTCATTATAGATGTGAATCCTCCTTTTACAAGCATTGAATCAAGGCTCAACTTCCTATTTTAAAGTAGCTGAGAAATTCAAAAATATATTGACAAACCACAAATGGAATCCCATCTGGCCATCTGCAGTTGAACTGTCATCAAAATAAAACCTAAAACTGTTCATGGAAGTAACACTGAAAAGTAGGATTCTTTTTTTTTTTTATAAAATAAATAAATAAATAAATAAATAAAAAGAATCCTAATTACATGAAGACATATATGAACATATATGAACATATAATACATAATATATTACATGAACATATAATAAGAATACATTCTTCTGCTCCTGTCCGTACTTTCACATTAATTTGATGGTGACTGTAGCAAAACTGAAAAAAAAAGGGCTTCAAATTAACAACTGAAAAATTTATTCAAAGCTCATTTTTAGTATAGGGACAGTGTCTCTCAACTCTCTGTTTTATAGACACCTAGGAAGAATGATCCAGCACCAGAGTATGCTGGTGAGGTCAGTACAGGTTTTCCTCCATTTGCCAGTGAGGTATCTCCAGCACAGAGAGAAGCAACAACTCACTAATGTTAGAAAGTCTGATTATGAGCATGCTGTCTCAGACACAAGAAACAAAGCGATTTTTCTTCTACAACAGTTCTTTAATTTACTGTCATTGAAAAGATTGCAACTGGCTGTGCTGGCTGGTAAAAAAGCTGAAAGATGGACAATCAGTTTTCACCAGGTACTGCTGGAGTTTATAACAGGGAAAGGATTCCTATAGATGCATAGTAAATAACACATTCATGCCCTTTGACACACACTCTATCAAAAAAAAAAAAAAAAAAAAAAAAGTTAAAATTTGTTCTATTGAATGGATTCTTTCTTTTCCATTGAAAGTGTGCTTTAAATTATAATTGTATATCATTCTGCTGAACTTTGATAGTTCTGTTTACTTTTAGTGCTAATATTCTTTATGTTATAAAACTAGTGCATATTTATTTTGTTTTCATTGTATACAGTCTATCTTACATGATTGCACCTATTCCCTTTTATTTTCCAGACCTATTGTTCAGCAGTTATTCAATACTTGTATGAAGCTCTTTGGTATTCGCCCGATTTTTCATATCTCTCCCTTCAACAGCATGATGGGAAAGGTTTTTTTCTCCTCTTCATATTTTATTCATATAAAGAAAAAAAATATGAGATTGCTGTTGATGCTGGAAGTTTAACATTCTTTAGTTTAAGTAAACAATAGAAAATAGGGTATGCTTTGTTCCACAGGGAGGAAACTTTTCCATTATTTTCTTAACATCTAGCTTCTAGAATAGCATGAGACTTCTACAAAAGAAAACACAGGGATTTTGGTTTTAGGAGAAATAATGAAAATTCAAAATATTTACTCTGACCTCAAATCTGAGGTTACACTGAGGTTATTTTGGAGAGGTGAGAAGGAAACAGGAGAATCAGAAACTGGGACTAAGAAGAAACTCAGAGGGGGCACTTGGTTTCTCCCCCTTCAACAAGACAGGGTCAGTCTGGCCTTCCTTTTAGAAATGACTGAAAACGAAGAGAGATTTTTACAAACTACTTTACTTGTAGTGATTTATCCTAGATTTACATTACTGAGTAAGACAAATATTGTTGAAACCACCTCTAAACTCAACTTATTTTAATAAGTGACACAGTAATTTATTTATTTTTTATTAGTATTATTTTTAATAGATTTTTTTTTAATGTTGTAGCTGAAAACAACCCTGCATCACCATGAGAAATGTGCTAGGTCTTCATTTAACTCTACTGATGAGATATCAGCTCCCAAAATAGCAGCAAATGAGGGAAATGAAAGGCCAAATTCAGATAAGTGCTGAATGGTTCCAAACCTGACAAAACCTTTTCAAGTGCCTCAGCATGCACTCAGTCCTGGACTCCACTTTTTGGCATCTCCACCATAGCCAGACCAAGTACCATAAATGACACTTTCAAAATGATAACTTATATATATGTATACAGTAGGCTTTCTTGGAAATAATAGCTTTGGTGTCTGACAGACCATGCACCAACTGGGTCAACTCTAACTCTCTTTCTTCTTTCTCATGCTTTCATTAGTGGGCTTTTCCTCCTTTATGGAGCTATGGGATTACTAAACACACAACTCCAACACACCTTTTCCAATAGACACGGATTTATACCTCTTGTCGTGCTCTTCAGACAGGGTCTACATGAGGTTTGAAGAAGAATTGGAGGAGAGAGGACCTTAGGGAAACTTTCCATGCCTTCTTATTTCATTGCTGCTACACAGAGTAGGCTTGGGGTGGAGGAGTGTGAAAACTTTGCATCATCCAGCCATCAACCTCTTTTCATTAATAGGGTCTTGAGTGTTTCATTTGAGATCTCAGGGGCAATCCAATTCCAATGTCATGCCAATTACCCTGCATTTCTCAAGTGGATTATTTAGCAGACTCTGCAGGAACTCCTGAAGGTGGTTCCTCCCTGGTGGTTGATCCTTTTTCATAAGCATTTCCATTAAAGATGTTGCATCTTATTCCACAGCCAAATATATCTGCTAGATTCTGGCTTCCATCCCATTATTTAAGTGCAGTGGATCTACCTTCCCTACCAGGGACCGGATGACCATCATAATATTCATTTCCAACCTTGGGATACCTAAGGAGTCAGTACCACTAAACAAAGGTATTTAAGTTACATGCTAATGTTTCTAAAGATATCATATTTGAAAGAGCATTGAAAGGCTCTTTTGCTTGACAGTATAGAATAGCTTCCTGTTAAGAGTTGCTGTTTTGAACATCTTGAAGAAATGTTGTTTTGGACACCCTGGTTTTTATTTTCCTTTAAAAATAAATCCGTGTAGTTTTCCTTCAAAAATCTTGGTTAAATTTATGTTTGTCTTGTGTTGTGAGAGAGGATTACTTGTACACTCTCATTAGTGGGGTCCTTAGCTGATGACACAGAAAAACTGAAAAAGATAAAAACAAAACAAAACAAACAAACAAACAAAAAAAAAAAAAAAAAAAAAAAGAGAGAGAACTTTCCCCAGTGAAACAATTGAGGTCACAATGAGTGTCCTCTGGGCTCCTCTCCAACACAATAGGCAATCTTCTGCAATGTTTCCCCAAAAGGACAATATCATTTTCATCAGGAACTGTTTCACCTTCCTATTCATTGTTACTGTTAGTGCTGATTGTCCTGTGCTTTGCACCAGTGCTGGTCCTTCAGGCCTGCCCATTGATAAGGTATGTGCTTGGACATTACTGGCCCCCAACAATCTAACCTAAAACCTACAATTCCCTTTTTTATATAAAGGGAAGAAAAACCATGATTCTCATATTGGGATAAATTTGTTTCCCAAAAGAATCCACGTCTTGGTGTTTTCAAGAGCAAGGCTATGAGAATAACACAAGAATAACAGCATGATAACAATGTCAGAAAAAAAGGGAAACCACTGCTGAAGCAGCCTATGTGAGAGACTGAAGTTTCAAGGAAAAAGCAGTATACAGAATTGCAGGAAAAAAAAAAAAAAAAAAAAAAAAAAACTTCCTTAACATTACAAAGGTGAAGGCACCTAAGGCACTGAGCAATACTTCAGAGTTTGAAAAATATATATTGTACATTCCCCTCCACTGATTCACTTTCTCTTCTTTCTCTGATAAGCAACTGCAGTTCCTTTTTCTCTCCTCTAGATCTTTCTCCTTCTTTTCCATCTGTTTTAACACCTCTGCCTGTTCTCTGACATGCAGTGTCTCTCAAGACATGTACACACCTACACCTTGCAGTCAAAACCAGTCCAGATCTGTTTTGCATAGACAAGTACTTTATTCCTTTCCTTCAGTGGACACTGTAATACAGAAGTATCTCACCTCTAACCACAAAAAAACTCCTTTTGCCTTCTGAATTCTCTGAGCAGCAAAAGCAATTTTCCTACTTACTGAATAAACAAATTTTGATAAATAAAATAAACAAAGCCTTGGAACTACCTGTCAGAACACTCCTGTTCTCTTCATGAGCTCTTTACTGATAATGATACAAAAGTGAGATATCAAACATGACAATAGTCATACTGGAGCTAATCCAGTGCAAGCTGCACCTGGTGTGGTGGTTTTACTCAGGTGGGCAGCTGAGCTCCACCACAACCACTCTCTCACTCCCCCTCTCTTCAAAGAGGAAGGGGGAGAAAATACAACACAGAGAACTCGAGGTTTGAGATGAGAAAGGTTTAATTAAAGAGAAAGGGAATGGGAAGAAAAAGAAACAAAAGAAACAATAAGTCCGTGCGGAAGCACAGAGAGAAGGGAAAAAAATTATTCTCTACTTCCCATCAAGGAGCGATGTTTGGCCACGTCCTGGGAAGTAGGGCCTCAAAACATGTAGTGGTTGTTCAGGAGGAACAGTCCCCTCCCCTACAAGAGCCTCCCTTTTTATTGCTGAGTGTGACATCAGGTGTTATGGAATATCCCTCGTTGGTTTAGGTCAGCTGCCCGGGCAATGTCCCCTCCCCATCACTTGCCCACCCCCAACCTGCTGGCTCTTGGGGGGTTGGAAGAAGTCCTGATGCTGTGCCAGCACTATGCAGGAATAGACACAACACTGGAGTGATATCAGTGCTGTTCCAGCTACGAGTGCAGAGCACAGTACTGTGTGGGCTGCTGCAGGGAAAGGTGACTCCAGCTCAGACAGACCCAACACACCTGGAAGCAACACAGCCTCATCACTGAGGATATAAAAGTGTAGCTACACTCCAGCTCTAAAGCTTTTCCATTTTACCTTTCACACACAGGCTAGGCTTTGTACACCAGAGCATGGCTTCATATTCTGGGCCCACTGAACTCAGAAGGGCAAAAAGCTCAGTAGTACTATGCAGGACCCTGCAGTGAAGAGTGAGCTGTTTTCTTCACTCCGTTACTCAGCAACAGTCAGTAGCTGATGCAATAGCATAGGATCCTGTCTGCAGATTAAAAAGACTTCAGCCAAATAAACTTTATTTTTTTAAGCAAATGTCTAGTGAATGTATTTTAAGTCTGAAAATATCAATCTATCAATAAATAATAAAACCTTTCATAAGAGGACTACTATGATGTTGTCTTTTTTATTGGTGCCAAGAAGAGCTCACTGAGTCAAAAATGGGATGGAATGTTTCTATGGATTCCTAAGTACCATTTGGGCATATGAGAGAACTGTGAATATCTCCTCAGCCTGGTTAACAACCAAGAATTATAGGAGAAATCTAGAAAATTCGTTCTCCTGAAAGTTTCAATATGACTTGTCAATAAGAGTTGAGACTATAATAAAACCAGACTTTTCATTGTTCTTCTTTTTCATTCTTCTTCTTTTTCATTATTCTTCTGCTATCCCTTTATTTATTTAATTATTTGTTTGATTTAATTTATTTTAATAGAAGAAAATATATGGGGAAAGGAAATACTTAAGTCCCAAAGTCCATTTGTACCATATAGCAACTCATATGATAAGAGGTCCTAATATTCTGCTTGTGACTGAGAAGTCCAATAAGAGTTCAGGTTGACTTGTTTCTTCACTGTGGTCTCTAAGTTAGAAACAGTCTTTCTCTATGATAAGTTTATTATTTTGTAGATACAGCCTGACATCACACGAGTGAACATGCTCAGGGGTCACTTTATCCATTTAATGTATTGCTGTTCCTTTCTTTGTAGTAGCCTCATTATTTGTGATATTTAATCAACTGTTTACACTAATTAGAAAAAGGAATTGAAAAGCAGTTGGAAGACAGAATTTGTCATGACAGTACACAGGAATGCAAATCAGACTGTGCTTTTCTTGACAAATTTTAATGTTAAACTGCAATACAGATTGGGTAACCTGAACTCTGAGTAGGCTGAGCTGAGTGAGTTAGGCCATTGTAATCAGACATATGCTTCTGGTTCAAAAACATACTGTTTTGATTTGTTTTATTTTGAAATATTTCTTATGTGATGTATTCCTGTGACCCCTAATTTCCTGATAATTTCTGTAGCAATTTTTAATTTCTTTGAAGTTCTACTCTACTTGTTTGCACTAAGTTCCTTTATGGTCATAGACATTATAAAAATGTCTTTACAATAATTTCTTAAAATATTTGGGCAAAGGAATAAGACAGAAAATTACACATTTATTTTGAGATTAACTATTATTTAAAGGTAGGAAGGAAGTATTACATACCCATGGAGACAGTTAAATGTAGTGGAAACCAGTAGTTTAGAATCATTACACTTCAGAAATGTCAACAATATTGTTTGGTCTGGTGCCAGGGAATTAGGGCATCCATGTACTTGTAATATTCTAGTGCTAATCACAAAACTAGAAATATCACAGCTGAGGAGGTGGATTTTAAAAGTAGCAAGAGGAAACAGGGTAATCACCATTCACACTGATAACAAGAATCTGAATGCAGCTTTGCTCATCTGTGTAAGCTGGGTGCCTTTCAGAATTACTGTGTATTTGAAGAACTTTAACAACTTTCTCAAGAGGCCAGAAGCAGCTGCTCTACTGGCTTTTATTGCTTAACATTTTGCAGGTTTCTTGCCTTATCTTGCCAGCAACACTTAGCAAAACCATCTGGACTGAGACTCTTTATGAACCTAATGACATTTGGATGCTGATACTGCATTGAGATAAGCTACTTGCCCAGACAGTCTTCACTGTCTGAGGATGTTGGCCAGAAACAAGCTGGGGAGTTTGCCATTAACAGCTCTTGGGTATTCAAGTCAACTTAGCTTCTGACCAGCCTAGAAACCTATGCCTGAAGAAAAGCTCCAGTTATTATTTATCTGCCAATAATCAGTATTTCTATGTAACAATATGTTGAGATTAAAAGAGCGGATGAGTGTTATGAGCCTTCTGCAGTGAACAGATTTAAATTTCCTTTCCATTGAATTGTTATCACCAGACTTGTTCAGTCAAGAATGCAAGAGACCTCAAGAAAAAAATCTAACTGATTGATGGGTTCCCACTTTATAAATCTCTAGTATAGACTACAGCTGACTTTGTGGCTCACAAATCCCAAAGGGTCAGAGGCAGTCTCGGCTCATTATGATCATGTAGAACTGTGGCTTGGATCTGAAGAGCCAAGAAGGGAAGCCTTCCACTGTCATGTTGATTCCAGGACAGGGGAAGGCAGTGCTTCTCTACCATGTAAGCTTGAGACCTCTTCAAAAACAGGGTGCTTTGGGAAAACTTTACTGGCTTTCTCAAGAGGGTGGAAAAAGGAATTTTATTATTATCATTTGATATTTGTCATTCTTAAGGTCAGAGAAGAAAGGTTGTTGTCTGTTAGGTATCTCCAATACAACAAAATATAGAAAAACAAACAAACAAACAGTATAAGCACACAGACTTTAAAATAACAGTAATATGTATATATATGTAAACAACATATCAGTTGTAATCAAGAAAGAGAAATAACTCTGTATTTAGTGCTTTAGCTTATGAAAAATGTACAGGAAAATGCCACAAGGAAGAAATTGGATACTAAAGTGAAGAAGATGAAAAGTTCTTGGTGAAAAAAAAAAAAAAAAAGAAAAAAAAAATAGAAAAAAAAATAAGTAATTGCAACATGAAAACACAATACTGGTAATTAATACAAGAAGTCACAGGTGAAAAAGAAATCTTACAGAGCAAAAGCAGAGGAAAAGAATACTTAAGTCCCTCAAGCTGTGCAGAGTCAGAGTGCCAATGAAAATTCAGTAGCTAACACAGGGAAAGGAAAAATCAAACTGCTGCTGGAGGAACTTGAGATGTGCATTGACAGCACAACTGTGAGTAGGCAGATCTAAAAGACATATATATCTTGCTTTCTCTGTGAGGTCATGCAAGGACGCTACCAAAGAAAATGAAACCAAACAAGATCGTTAAGAAAAAATAGAAGGGTACACAAAACCACTGACCACCATTTATTGATTATAAATTTCATAAAACTATAAAGCTCATTAAAAATTATAGGAAAAAAATAAATACTATTGAAAATTGAGACTGCTTCTCATTTGTAATGTTCTCATTTTATAATTTTGCCCTTTCCACTTTGACAAATAAGGTTGGGTGAGAAGGAAACAATGGCATTAGTCACAGCAGTTTTTTTGTTTGTTTGTTTGTTTTTCTTCTGCAATAATGAAGGAAAATCAGATTTTCTCATGAAGTTAACATAACCGAAGAAAATGTCAAGGCTTACCTGTGATTTTGGAAGGCAGTAACTGTGTGTAATTCTTTTGTATCATTCCATTTCAAAAAATTCTTCTCTTAGGCTTTTATCAATACAAAGAGAATGATAAAAGTTGTTTATGGAACATGCAATAGTATCTACTTGTAACATCTCCTTTAAATCATTACTATATTGTAGATATCTGGTGTCTGCCTTTGACTCTTCTTACCTCTTTCTGTCCCTTGTCAATGAGTTTGGTAAGGAGCACCTTATTCACAGTATCTTGAACAAGAATCATTTGATTATAAAGAAAATGTTCAATATTTATTGATACTTATTAATGTAGGCTGTCCATATTTAAGTATTACTACCTCAAATAAACATAAATACAGAAAATTTGCTTAAAGCATTTATCTATTCTGCTTAGTGAGATATAAGGCAGAACTAAATTTTGTTGATAAACTGAATTAAACAGTAAACAGAGAAAATCCAAGCTGTCATTTGACCTTCTTGTGAAGAAATATGGTAATGCACAAGGAGGCTTCTCCATGATTCTCATCTGATACACAGACTTGCAGAGACATAGTTGACTGCATATGACACTTGGCAGAAAATCAGCAAACAGCAGTGTACCGTTTAAATCTCTTCAAGAATTTTGAGCAGAAAAATGTACACAGAATAAAGAACATCCATAAACTGAATCAAATCATACAGTTAGTGATAATGTGCACATTTCAGAATTCTGTTCCTGACACAGTCAAAGTGTCAACAAGGTAGACATTGAAAATAAAATATTGCCTTGAATAAAATAAAATAAAATTAAACATAAATAAAATACATTAAAAATACTTTATGTGCAACATTACTGCTAATTGTAAGATTTGTTTTCAGGAAAAATGAAAAATAGGTATCTACTTACCACCTGTGCAGTGTATCTACTTTTTCATTTTGGTATTTTTAACTTCTTTGTGAATGTTTGGTTTGGATGCTAGCATAGCATAAGGAAGTAAAATGATATCACAGGCAATTTAAGTTCTATGGGTTAATTAATGCCTTGAGCTCCATGTGGATGCCAGGCAAGGAATATGACAGGAAAATTTGTAAGAACTGTGTTGAAGCTCTGCTGCAAGCTAAGAGACAACAACAACAAAAAAGAGTTTACAGATAGGAACATACAGCAGACACATTACAGCCTTCAGTACAAACAGGGACATTTAAAAAGTGAGTCAGGGTGCATTAGACCTGGAAAGAAAGCTGTGAGGTTTGGTTTATGTCATGGAATGATAACCTCATGATATAGACAGAATATCTCAGAGACTTTTTGAAAGCAGTATGTAAGATCAGAAAAGCTGTCAGGTTACTGACATGGATGCAGCAGTTAACATGGAGACCACATTATACATCAGATTTTGAATTAGAGAAGGAAGCTGATTCTTTTGTTTCCAGGCCAGGAAAATTTCTTTCTGGAGACCACAGAATTTTCTTTTTCATGGTTGTTTAAAATACATCTTGCTCCTGTATTAAAGGATTTATTTATCCACCCACCAAGAGAGTGGTCAGACACTGGGACAGGCTCCCCAGGGGGGTCATGGCACCAAGCCTACCAGAGTTCAAGAAGCATTTGGACAACACTCTCAGACACATGGTCTGATTTTTGAGTGGTCTTCTGGGAATCCAGCAGCTGCACTCAATGATCCTGGTGGGTCCCTTCCAACTCAGGATATTCTATGATTCTATGATTTTATGAATTTTGACATGTTAAGTCACACTATGACTAATCACTAACTGGGGTGTACTTTTGGAAATACAAGTTCTCCGCTAATTTTCCAGTGTAGTTGGAACAGGTAATGAAAAGATTTACCAAAATGAGTCCTTCTTGCTATTTTGAATAGGATTCAAATCCCCTAAAGCTAGGGAAAATATCTTCCACAGCTTTAGTATAGTCTCTATAATGTTCTATTTATATTCTTACATCGCCCTTATATCACCATAGCATCTGACTACCTTCCAGACTCCTATTATACAGCTACCTTACTTCAGTTGCAATGCTCTTACATAACTTTTCTGCTTGGAAAAAATTGAAGAGTGTTATTTTTAAGCTATTTAAAACTGCCTGGTTTATGTGTTTATATTTAGACAGAGGAGTTGCCTCTTGCACAGCAAAAAATGATGCTTTGAATCAATTCTTCATTCCAGTGAGTGCTTATTGTATAACTGAAGACTATTACAAAACCCAGAGCCTGAGTAAATACTTACACCATAGACTGGTATTCAGTTTGGATATAGTATTCGGGGCTTGCTTTTTACCATGTCATGAAAAAAGTCCACTGTCTAGGACTGAATTGTTGAGAACTTTTATCTGTTCATTGTGAAAAGTCATGGAAATTCTGAAGAAAAGAACAGACAGATCTTGTTCTAAAGAGAACAAAAGATATCTACTGGGTATTGCAGTCACAGTGACAGATCATTTCTACACAAAATCTAAGGGGAAAGTCTTAATAAACATGTACTGAAATGAGGGTACATATGCTGATATATGTTTGCATTACATGTTAGCAGAAACGAGAAAATCTGCATATGGTATATTACCAAATTTCTAGTGATACTTTTTTTGTTTGTTTGTTTAAAAAGCATACATTGAGTTTTAAGTATGAGTTCAGTTTTGCATGGATCATGTACTCAGAAATGATATGGTGCTGCCTCTCAGAAATTTTTCTGGGAATTATTAGCATCTACTTATTAGATTTTATACACAGTACTCCAAGATTTAGTTCTGTGTGACACTTTCCGGAGATGTAACTCTATCCTATGCTTCTACGGAGTCAAAATTGCAGGTCCTTTGACTCAGTGTCTCTCTGTTAGATAAACAACCGTAAAAATATATGGAATTTTATGGTCCAAATTTCCATACTGAATGCCTGTAAACATAGTAGACCTACAGCAAATAATCATCAATAGCAAAAGTTTCCAGGAAAAAAAAAATCTAAATCTTTTATATTCATTCAGTTTGCTTTAAGCCAACTGTTCCACAAACCAATTTCACCATCAGAGACAGACATGGTCATGAAGAGGCTAAGTAAGAGAACCTGTAAATATGAATGATCTGACCTGGAAGAAAAAAAAATATAGCAATAAATTCCCAAAGCTGAACACTTCCTTGCCAGATTTGAAAAAGCAATGAAGAATTTCCTTGGTACTGCTTCTTAATCTAGTATTACTGTGTCCAAGAACAGGTGTTGCAAGACATTTTTAGATAGTGTCCCTAGTCCATATATGCATTGTGTCAGTGACATGTATAGCCACTGACATCTAAAACATGAAAGCAAGATCCAAATATTACTGAATACACTCTACCACAAACAAGGTTTCTCCTCTTTACCAAACCAGATGCAGAAGTCATGTCAACATAAAGAAATTTATCTGTAAGGAGTGAAGACAACATGGAGCTCACCACCATTGTCAGAGCCAATCTGTTCAGATCAGGAAAACAAATCATCTTTGAACTCTTTTGGAGATTAGAGGAAGTGTTTTCAGTTGCAGCTAAGAAAAATTCTGTTTTCTTCAACATAACAGACCAGAAACATAAATAACCCATTTAAAGGGACCTTTGTTCCTCTTATATTGAGAAATGGATTTATGGTTATATCTCATCTACAGTTTCATTGTCTTTCTCCCATCCTCTTGTTTATCCTACTTAAAGGACCTATTTCTTTATTAGATACTTATATTTTTATATATTATATATATTATGTTATATATATTATACTTACATTATTAGATAATTATTTCAATATCTATTCCTATTAAGAAGAGAATTTAAAAAGTCAGAAATCAACAAGTTCAGTTTTATAAGGAATGTTGTCAGTCTTAATCTGTAAGGAGGTGATGAGAGTACATGGATCACTTCTGTTATTTTTAGGCTTTCTTAAAAATAAAATAAATAAAATAAAAAACAGGGCATACAACTGTAGCTTAAACAACCTTCCAGAGATATTTTCTACAGATGTTTTCTGACAACTGAACAGTTAAGCTGTTCAGTTATGTCACAGTAATGCAAACTTTGTACATTTTTTGTATATGAAATTCCAAGTAGGAAAAGCCCTTTTGCACAGAGGTATTATAACCAAACTTGCTCAGCCCAAGATAAGAAGATTCATCTTATTTTTAATACCTTAAGGAAGTCATAGTATTAGATGTCATATAAATACTTAGGAAGAAGTAGTTCTCCCGCAAAGGATTCTTATTCTGGTTTTGTATCTAAAACCTGAGAGATTTTTCAAGATTTTTAATTTTCTTTTAATCTACCACTTCTATCACATAAAATGAGGCAGAGAAACAAGACTTGACTCTTCCAAGGGAGACATTTGATTAAGAAAAAAATGTCTTGTGAAAAAACTTTGTCCTTTGTTCACATTTTCATGCTTCACAAGGCTCCACAGTTTGCATAGTCAGCTCTACATTCCTCTCACCCTCTTTGCTAGCAGTGTCCTGGATGTAAGAAAATTAATAAAGGTTATTAACTTGATAAGATGGAGATGGATGATGGGAACAGAGTATTTCTTCTCTCTTGTCACTCAAGATGATTTAAGTTTCTGCACACAGAGAAATGCCCCACCAATTGCACATTCTCCCCCACTCATTCTCTAATAGCTCTAATCTAACTTTGCCCAGATCTTTACAAGATGGGAGCTGTTATCAGTTTGGGTTATGTTGTGGTCTGAGAAGATAAACATCCTTTCCTCTGACATGAATTTGAAGTGCTTTGATTGCATGCCACTGGGGGAACTTCAGGCACATCAGTGATCACCATGAGCTCCTACAGGCAAAAGATGAATGGCCTTCCACAGTCCTTAGTTTTGACTGGGTCCTTCCTTAGGCTTCTCCTGCTCATCTCTAGCTCTTGGCTCCCCCAGAACTGGTCACCAAAACTTTCTTTCCTCTCAAACCTCCCTTATACACAGCCTTTATCTGTATGATTCCTAAATTGGCTTCAAGGCACTGTTAGTGTCTGAACCTCAACACTCTGACAAACAGGTTTGTGCACATGAGGTCTACTTACAATCATAGAATCATAGTTGGAGAAGACTCTTGGGATAATCAAGTTCAACCACCAACATAACACTATCAGGTCCACCACTAAAGCATGTCCTTAAGCATCACCAGGGTCAAGATTTCCTTGCCCACAGTGGAATAAAAGCAGACCTATTGGGACAATTTTCACTCCAGCTTTATCTTATGAGCTGTCAGCAACATAACATGACAGCTCTTGCAAAGCTTTCTGAATACAGCCATGATGAAGATGATTCACAATATTCTTCTCTAGCCCTCCTGTGCATGAGGGAATACTTGGTGCTCTTTTCACAGCAGCTTCTGCAAACAAGAGTTCCCTCAGAATCTTCAGCTGAGGTTTCTGTATGTTTCCTCTCACATGCTGTCTCCCATCAAGGTGGCAATCTCTTGGCAGATCTTCTCTGTGTACCACATGTTATATGACATTCCTTTCTCAGACCTCTTTTTAGTTTTGTGCATGTCACCACATTGCTTTCATCACCAGCCCTGGTTGGCTTCTTTATATCTGTAACAGAATTCATCATTTCTGGTTCTGTTCCTCTCCCTTCCTGGGTAATAAAGGTTCTGTTTTGGTTTTGGATTGCAACAGTCTACACAATATAATCAATTGAAAATCTAACATTCTGAGGAAACAGAATAAACAATTCTTTTTCTTCTGCATAACCTTTCACAGACCCAAAAATATTGCATGTCTGTGTTTCAAAAGCATTAAAAATTGGTGATAGAAATTCACCACAAAACATCTTCAGGTAGTCTAACTTCAGTGTCCTGCCCTGTCTTCCCAGTTTTGTATGTATACCCCATCTCCTTTTTCATTACAGTTTTGCAGCTGCATTTCATATTATTTTAGAAGAATGGCTAACAAGTTTGTAAAATACTGATATGTATCTTGAGTTTGTTACACATATAAATACACAGTATGGGAGATTCTTGACAGAGCAGTGAAAGACACTACATACTCTTAAACATTATAATATAGTTACATGATTGCAGAAACAAGCTATCAAAACATTTAAATCCAGCATCTATTAATGTTTCGTGAACTAGTGATCAGAGCCCTAAAGTATCAAGAGACTATTTCATGCATTCCTTGTTTATATTTTCTAATTCAGTTTAGCTCCTCCAATTTTATTCAAATATAAAAGAATCCAATAATATTTAGTCAGATATCTTTCTTACATATAGGTGTCATATAATGGTAAACTTGTTCATTGTCAGTGATGACAAATCCTTAGTTGAAACTCACTATTTAGCTGTTTTGTCTCCAGCAATCTCTGAGATATATCTACCTGAAATTTTCTCAGCTCTGGATAGGATTCTTGTAGTTAACAAAATGGATTAAATATATATATTCGACATTCCTTTAGAAATTAGCCAGACTGAATACACAAAAATAACACATGCACCTAACAATGCACCTGTATCATATTAGACAAACCATTCATGCATCATGCATTTAATCTGGCACTTCAGCTCTAAGCAGGTTGCATCTAAAAAAAAGTGTTCAGTGAGGTTCTTTATCTGTGTCAGGACCAAGAAGAATGTGGAGTTCTGGAATTTTTCTCTGTTTAGTCTTGTCCCTCATTTGTTTCTGCAATTACAAGGCCAAGTTCATAAAATCTGATGTACTATATTGCCAAATCTGTGTTAAAACTATGAAATTTCTTTTACCCTTGTAAGTGAAAGAAAACATCTAAGATGTATTTGCAAGGCCACTACAAAAGGATTCTAATTAATCTATTTTCTGTTGACCCAAACACAGATCTAATAATCCACAAATTTAAATCTCATCATTTCTTTTCACTTCTTGTTTTGAAACAAGATTATTTCCTCAAACTTGTGTGTTTAGTTACATATTTCATTAAATTCCTGTGTAGGGAATGCACGTTCATACCTCTGCTAAAGGCCATTTGTTGTACAGCTTTATAGGCATAAAAACTGGGAGGGTTAGGGTACATCATTAATTTTTAAAGATAAAGTTTTTAGACACAAGAGTGAAAGTAATTATGTCTTTCTGCTTTCCAAAAAAAAGTAGGAGCTTTAAGATCTTCAAGATTTTAAAGTATTGTCTTGATGCTGTTCACTTAAGAACATAGCTCTTGTTTCTGCAGAAGGGAGAGGAAACTTTTCACATTTCAAGACTAGCGGAGATTCAGTATAATTATAAGGTAGTCAGTTTGGGTTTGGTTGTTGTTTTTTTTTTGTTTTTTTTTTTTTGTTTGCTTGTTTCATCTTGTTTTTTTTTTGTTGTTGTTGTTTTTGTTTTTGTTTTTTTTAAGGAATGGAAGTAAAGTAAAAGGTTCTCTCCTTCCTCTGAAATTTTTGGATGTCTATGTAAAAGGTTTATGCAATGAGGGGCTGTTGCCTGAATCTTATTAATTGCAGTCATAAGAAGGGTTTCCAATGTTTATCTTTTTCTGAGGCCTTTGAATGGCTAGGTAAAGACAATGTTGAGTACACAGGACAGCTGCTGCTCTTAGGCTCAGCAAAAAGAATTTAGTGACACTGAAAAGGGGCCTAACTTTTTTGTAAAATATTCCTAGCATAACAAACTTCTTTTGGAATATTTGTTTCTTTACCTTAGGAAGGGTTAGTTTATAACCCAAGATCCCATTTTTATAAGATATTTTAAGGGGCAATTACTCTGTTCACCACTCGGTTTGTTGACAGTAAGAAGAGTTTTTCGAAGCTCAGGCCAAAACCTTCAGATTTCTGTCATTGAATTTCGGTAGTTTCTGAATTTATTCATTTACTCCTCCCCCCCTAGAATAATTACCTCATAAGATTTATTATGTCTTTTGTCATTTCACTTGAAAAAGTCCAGTATATCCTTCATCTTTATATCAGCAGAAGGAATTAAATATGACTCAGTTTTGAAAGCCAGAGATGAAGGTGTCCAGTTATGACATCTTAACTATAATTTTCAGTTCACAAACTGGAGAGTTGAATTTGTGAATAGACTATAGATGTTGCAAATATTCATTTACATTTGGAAAGAAACTTAAAAAAAAAAAAAAAAAGTACATGAAATAAACGTATTTCTTGTGTTTTTTTTTCATTTGCCTTTTGTATTTATCATACCAGCTTTTTCAGCTTCAGGATTGGCCATCTAAAATCCTATGTTCATAGGCTAACAAAAATTGTATTTTATTCATTAAAAAATTCAAGTATATCAGTTTACAGATATTTTGTGAGCATAAGTGTTCAGTGGTAACACCTCAACAGTGTCAGCAGCTCTCATAGTTTAATCAGACATGGAATATTGTGCATCTTCCATACAAACTTCAGGAATGAAGAGTAATAATTTCAACCTTCACTAAACAGAAAATAAAGATATTACATAAGTCTATATCCTTATATTTGTAGAACTTTAAAAGTTAAAACAAAAACAACAACAAAAAAAGAAAACAACAGTGAGTATATATATTAATCCCACAAATTATGTATTTATTTATTAATTTTGAAAGATGTATTGCTCATGTTAGGGTGTTTAATACTGACAGTTCTTTATGACAGAGGGAAAGATTATCTAGCTATATAACAGAGTACGTCCTGGAAAAGTAATTCCAAATACTAAATAAGACTCTGCCTTCAAAGAATCTAGAACAAATAGCTAAAGAGGAAGGAAAATAAACATAAGAATAAAGTTTAAACTAAATCAGGTGTCAGATAAACTAAATCAAGTCTCAGATAGTGGCAAAAAATACATTTTCCATTTATCTTCAGATAGTCCAGAAATCAGAAATCATTTCTACCAATGTGCTCTTTGTTTTTCTGATGTGCTCAGAAAGATATGATGAAGTACATGATAATGCAGGAAAAGCCCTAACTTCTATTCTTCTCATAGTCACTCGAAATCTATTTCTGAGTGAAAAGAGATGTAAAATTTTAGGCCACAGGGCAAGACTATTTTTTTGTTGTTGTTATGCAATTTCTGGATGGAGTAGCCTCTCTGAGAAGTATATGGCTGCCTTCCTCTTTGTGATCTCCTTGATTGGACTTAATTCATGAAGCAAGATGTTGCTACAGAGTAATCAATCTATTTGTAAGATATACATCAATTTGTAAGATATGTTTGTTACCCAAACCTGTTTGTTAGCTAAAAGCTAATATGGAATTGTCAGGAACAAGTCATGTCAAAACAATCTAGTTTCTTTCTATGACAATGTAACAGGCCTTATGGATAGGAGAAAAACAGTGAATGTCACATACAACTTTAATAAAAGCTTCTGACACTATCTGACACAACATTTGCATATGACAACAAAAACACTAGTGACCGAGTGAAATAGCTGTAAGGTCAGTATGCAGCTGTTTTGAAATGCTACCTGATAAGAATATATAATTTCTTTACTGACAAAATGGAGGGATGTAGCAAGAGGGATTTGACTTGGTTCTGGACCCAGTACTACACAGTATTTACTTAATGAGCTACATGATATTAAGTTTAGAGGGAGAACCATCAATTTGGAAGGGAATATTACATTTCATAATCATTTTATGAAAAATATTAAAAATTGTGAGGGAATTAAAAAAAAGAAAAAAAGCAACAGAGGAATGATTAACACCATGGATGCATAATGGGAAACAACTAATCAGGCAAAAGGGTACCTAAATAAATAAATGGAAAGGAGATCTTAAAAATATTACAGCTAAGGAAAATATAAAAGTCACATGGAGAGGAAAGAAAAGGAGAGGAAATTAGGATACTAAAATATGTCTGATATTGCTAGAAAGGAAAAAGTTATGAAATGTTCTAGCATCCATTGGGATAGAATGGAAATGCCACCACCTTTCAGTGAAATGAGTGTAGCTCACTGGGACAGAGGAACGGAGCAGAGCTCTTTGAATCCCTTCCAGTCTCATTTACTTTGTATTCTATGAGATACAGAGACAATAGTTAGGATTCCTGTAAGAAGAAATGTACTGTTCATGGAGTGATTTTATGGCTGCAGTCCTGATTTGCAAAAGATGTCATCTTCCACATATTTAATTTCCTACACTGAAAACTGGAAGAGGTCTACCCTATTGGAAGAGGACCAATGAGAAAAGGGAAAATATGTGTACTGAGATTGATATGGATTTTGTGAAGACAACCCATTACAACATAAAAATCCTAGTGTACAACATAAACATCACAAACACAGTGACAACACTGCATGTCACTGTGAAAGGCAGCAACAATGAAGATATGATTTGACCTTGACTATGTATAAAAATGAACCTTAAAAAAAAAAAAAAAATCCATAGGAAATCAGGACTAAAGTTGACAGAAAAATATCACATACATCCCTAAAATGAGTAAGACACAATTGAGTAACTTTAGTCGATATCAAAGAGGCTTTGTTTTCTCTTATTTAATCTTAACAAATACAAATTATGGTTTAAAATCCATCCGAGACTAGAGTCCCTGCTAAAGTCAGCATATTTTTAGTAACAATATTTTCAACATAAAAATTCTAATTCTAACAAAAAAGACAACCAATATATTGAACATCCCACTAAAAATTAATTTCTTGGCAGACCAAAACAACAACAACAACAACAAAAAAACATGATACAAAGCTGAATTTTTGTTTTTGGAATGTCTGTGTAAAATCATTCAGCTTCATGCAGTTCACTTCAAAACCATTTAAAGAGATTTTCCTGTCATCACAAGCCCTTTCCTATCGCTCTAGTCTGAGTGGTCTTTCCAAACCATATTACCATAGATACTTTGTATTTCCTCTACATTTTAATAAATATTTTATACAAGAAAAAGTAATAAATTGCAATAAAGAGCACTCTACCAATATATATTAATCATTTAAGAAACATTATAAAATCCAGTCTACTGATTAAATAGCATTTCTATTCTAAAGAATTAACTTGGCTTACATTACCCTAATATGAGTGTCTCACAGTTATTAATTAATTTATCCCCATAGGTCACACCATCCTTGGGAAGAATGTAGCTACTTGCTGTCCAGTGAGTATATTATATATACATATATATTTTATACATATATATTTATAATACTACATATATTAATTACATGTACATTTTTATATATAAAGTGCCTATCACCATATTGATAAACACTCTTTGAATCCATTCTGTTGGCAGGGGTAAGAACAGGAGTTGGCCTGTTAGTACCTCAGCACTTCCATTTCCAACCACTTAAAAAAAAAAAAAAAAAAAGCCACTCACACTCACAAGACCTTGCTGCCAGCCTGGCTGGCTGGCTGGCTGCTGTTTATCACCGCTGTCCACAGGCGAACAATGAGGTGTCTAGGTACATACATTTTTCATTGTTGCTCCAAATTTTTAATTAACCAGACATCTTGTATAACCCACAACCCTTGTTTAGGCTGAGTCCCTGTACAAGGTATGTGAAGACTTTGTTGTATTGCCACTGCAGTATAACAAGCCAGAATACAGGACAAAGAAAGCCTGACATTTGTAGCAGATCCACTGATGTTTTTGTTAAAAAGAAACAACATCTGGAATACATAGTCCTCACAGTGAGAAGACATGAACACATTAGCATGTAACCCACAGAGCATACTTTTTCTTAGAATGAGGGAAAGCGGTAGAATTACCTAACATTATCCATCCAAAACTTAGGTTCTCAGACTAAACTTATCCCTTTTTTAGTTGGAAGGTGAAATGAACTGATAGAGATCAATTTGTCCCTCCAGAGATAGTTCACAAGATGCTGTGTCTTCTGTTCCTTTAGTTCTCGTGATAAGCACATTACTTACACAGCATCTCAGCCTGCAAAAACAACTTAAATCTCTTTTTTTCCCAGAACCGGTATGACTCCTCCTATCATCAGAACATGACATCTTATTGGTGAGAAAGAATAATGTTAGCTATTGAAACTGTTCTAATCTAATACTAAACCCATGACTAAGGAGACTAGAATCAAGGTCTCTTTACATCCTCAGATGTAAACCATCAGGCTGCAGAATCAGTCTTCTACTCACCATCTGGCTCAGAGATTATTTATTTCAATTTCAGCACAATGTAGATCAGCTTTGAGAGCAGAGGAATGGTGGGTGACTTGGGAACACTGCTGACAGAATGTAGAGGGGCCAAGAAAATCCAGGTGGCTCTGCAATTAGACAACAGCAGGATTTTGAGGATCATTATTTTGGATTTAAGCAACAATCTTTGGCACCAAAGGCCATTTTCTGAATATAGCTTTAAATGGTTTGCTCAAGTTCACAGTGTACTGCATTTCTTGCAGAATAGGTAATTGTATCTGGGTTGTCTTAGTCCCAGGATAGCATTTTCATCATTGCACCCTCATTGTCTTATGAGTTTGTCCTGTGACACGTTATTTTTTCTTCTCTGCACAAATTTTGAAGCACTCCTACGAAACAAACAAACAAACAAAACCAGAGATAATATTATATATACTACAGAAACTATACAAAAAGACCTGTCAATTCAGCAGCAATGCAAAGCCTGCTGCTGCTACCACTTAGAATTAAAGCATTTATTATAGTCTCACCTACTCAGTCCAGATTATAATCTCATTTCAAACAATTTTCTTTTCTCTGGAATTAAAAATATTTTTTAATCATTTTCAATTTACAAAGCATATTAAAAAAAAAATGAAAAAAAAAAGCTTTTGAGTAGGCTTATTAACGAAAATTACATGACAAAATTGTACTAAGAAGCTGCTGTGACAATATTAAATACATGAAAGCCCATTTAAGACTCTGCAAAGCAAGTATAAAATCAAGAAAACTAATCCCAGACTAACAGAAAACCTCAAGATATTCCTAAATACAAATTGAATCTGAGAGACCTCAGGCTCTGTATTGCCTACTTGAAGAGGCAGTTCTTTATTTATCATAAGAATATGTAAGTTATAGAATCAAAGAATCAACAAATTATTAAGGTTGGAAGAGACCTTCAAGATCATCTGGTCCAACTATCACCCTACTACAAATGTCACCCCCTAAACCACGTCCTTAAGCACCACGTCCAGCCCTTTCTTGAACACTGCCAGGGACACTGATGCCACCATCTCCCTGTGAAACTTTCTAATGCCTGACTACTTACGTCCATTTTTGTCTTATTAATATATATATATATGCATTTTTTTTTTAAACTTTACTATTGAAAAAAAATATTCAGACATATCTTAACACTGTTGCAGATTATTTCAACATGATTTCAACAGAATATATATATATATATGTATATTTCTAATTTTTCATATCTGTTGGCTCAAACTGAGGTTGTACATGTGACAACAGCTTAAACAGAGAAGTGAAATCTAGAATTAAACATACCAAAATTCTCACATACAGCAAGAGATCTTGCTAGGATGTAATTTTTTTTTTCTTTATTTTTTTTTTTCAATAAATAAAGAATGTGTATGTGTAGAATTGTGTAAGTGGAGAAAAAGGTCTTTCTGTACTTTCTCAGGAAATAAGTAATTTTGGCTAATGCAAGGAAGGTAGAGAGTACCGTTAAAAAGCATTTGATTTTGTGATCTACACCTGACACACACCATTTTGATGTAAATTCATTGGTCCATCTTTGCCCTAGTGGATGAGAACACTCACCCTAGTTACGGTAGTGAAATGCTTCACAGTCATTAATTCATATTCTTCAGTTTAGAGCAAATATAGTTCAAAAGTATTATGGTCTAAAAAAAAAACCAAACGCACATTCAGATTCAGTCTCTGGAGGCAACGTTTGGCTTGACTCCTACTCCAGCTTGTATTTTGGACAGCGTTTCTTATAGTTTCATAAACCTCTATTACATAAAGGAGTTTAATTGCTTTTACATTAGAGCTTTCTGAAAGCCTGATATTCAACCTACTAGCACCAAAAAGAGTTTTAGCTAGTCCCTACCAAACCACCAAGAAATCTACCAGCACAGTGTGTAGGTTCCATTTAATATCAGGATTCCTGTTACCTGTTCAGATTAAATCTTTCATCATCTCAGTAAAACAGCATGCTTCTCAGGAAAAAAACCTGCCACACACAAATGTAACAAATTAGGCAACTTCCATCTTTTGCTAGACCTAATTCGAGGTCTAGCAAAGAGATGCATCCTATGCGAGGATGCATCTCTTTGCAGGTCTAACCTTTGCAAGGGACAAAAAAATAGTCATGTCAGTGTAAATTTTTTACTTTTAAGAGAGTCATCTGTAAAGGCATATGCATTAAGCTGTGCAGAAATTAAGGTCCATGATGTGTAAACTGAACAGCAGATGTGCAAAAGCTATTTCCATTTCAAGTGCATATATTGAATTTCCTTTAAGAAGCTTCATTTCAATTTCTGTGTTACTGGAAAAGACTGAGAATATTAAACATGCAGGGACAACATATAAGCATGGGAGTGCCTGTCTGATTCTTGGTTCTTGTTTCATTTGCCTTGTACTGACAGGTCAGACAAAAATGAGTACTTTGGATTCACCTCCCACTAATGTATCTGTACTGTATCTGTAATGTATCTGTACTCACCTTCCACTAATGTATCTGTACTGAGGATATGAGCAAAATATGTGTAAATGGAAGCTATCTCTAGTGATTTCTGTGTTTTCAAAATGAATGGGGGAGGAGATAGGGGAAGACAAGTTTGGGGAAGGCCACTTGCTTTTGCAAAGACGTGGAAGTGAATTCATAATGAACAAGCACCATACAAACTATTAAACATTCAGCCTGAGAGCTAAAAGCCCAAACTCTTTCCAAATAAGCTAGAAGGACAGCATTGGCTCACTTCTGATCTGGTATTTTAAGGATGTGTATTGGAAGGTTGAGTCTATAGGTGCTTTTGAAGAAAACAGGTGCCTTTGGGATACCCTCACACAATGTTATGCTGAGATTAAGCAGAAAGACCGGGGGATGAAGGAAATCTTACTGCTGTTGACACAGTCACAAGGATCTCTAGTGGCTCTGCTGCTCCAAGCTCCGTGGGAGTGCTCAAGACACCTCTTTTTGTCCTTTTGCTAGTTTCAAAAAGGAAAGACTCAAGATCATGAAGTCTGACTATCAACCTGACCTAACAAGCCCTGTCATTAAACCACATCTCTTAGTGCTATGTCCACCGTTAAATGCCTCCCAGGGTGGGGATGCCACCACTTCCCTGGGCAACCTGTTCCAATGCTTGACCATCCTCTCTGTGAAGAAAATCTTTCTAATATCCAACCTAACCTCTCCTGGTGCAATTTGAAACCATTTCCTTGTTTCTTATTACTTGTCACCTAAGAAAAGAGAAAACACTCTTCTTGCCACAACCTCCTTTGTAGAGAGCGATGAGGTTTCTCTTGAGCCTCCTCTTCTCCAGACTAAACAGCCCTAGCTCCTTCAGTCACTCCTCATAAGTCTGTTTTCTAATCCCTTCAGCAGTTTTATTGCTCTTCTCTGCACATGCTAGAGCAACAGAATATCTTCCTTTAGTGACAAGCCCAAAACTGAACCCCATATTTGGATGTGGTCTCATCAGTGCCACATATAAGGCAACAGTCATTACCTTAGTCCTGATGGCTGAACTATTTTTGATGCAGGCCAGGGTGCCACTGGCCTCCTTGGCCACCTGAGCACACTGGTTGCTTATTTTCAGCTGGCTGTCAGCAAGCACCCCTAAGCCCTTTTCTGATAGGCAGCTAAGGAAGACAAGCAGACAGAGCTAACCTCCATACAAGAGGAACCCTAGCATATTTCTAGCATATACCCTTATCCACTGGATTGCAACCAGTGCAGATTTGAGACAGAGGTACTTCCGATTCTACTTATTTTTTTCATGTGCCTACTTCCCTCAGAGATGTGTGCATTGCTAACTGCCTCAGAGTACTACATAAAACACAATAAAAACCTCAGCTTTAAAGTTAAGTATTGTCTGTACATTTGTCTGGATTTCTCATATGACAGCTATTACCTGTTAAACTTCCAGTACTCTTTTTGAAGTGCAGTATATTGTTTACTCCTTAACTAACTTACTTCAAAATTGATTAAAGCAATCAAACAATCAAACAAAAACAAAACAGAAAACAACAAGTAGCAGTTATAAATAGTTGCATTTTTAGTGTACATTTATTTTTCATATCTTCTGTAGTCACTGTAGCTACATCAAATGGTAGCTTTATGATATATCTCCAGCAATACCTGCTGCTGGCTTTCTCAGCTATAATACAACATATCTAACAGTCTCTATTAAAGAGTTTTTATAACTGGAACAAAGGATAAAGAACAAATAGGTTGCTCCTCTATGCCTCTTGTTTCTTTCTTTTATTTTTATTTATTTATTTATTTACTTTGCTAAAAGGCAAACAAAGCCAATCCTTTCTTATAGAGACCTCTGCCCTATTGTGTCTCTTTAAATTTGATTTGCTGCAATGCAGTGTTTTGTTTACACTCCAAAAACTGAAGTAAAGGACAGTCCTAAGTAGCTACAGACCCAGAGACTGCAGCATGGAGTCCACATGCTTATGACAGCTGTTGTTTTTTAAGGACTCCTGTACTTTGAAAAGAAAGTTTAGAATAATACCTAAAAATCAAATATTTTGTGAAAAAACAAGCATGGTTGGAGAAGTAAAACAGACTTTAAGCTTCACATGGGAGAACAGAAAAATTAGTCATTTAATTTCTTTGTAAGGAAAAGGGAGGGTGAAGGTAGGTGGCAACACCAATGCTGATATGAGACATGGTGATTGTATAAAGACTAAAAGCTACGTATCATGTTATGACATTTTGAATTTTTCACTGATAATATAGACAATAAGAATGCTCAGAATGGCTCAAGTATTTAATGATGTATCATAGAATCATAGATTGGCATATGGATGCTTTATAAATAAATGGTTACCGACTGGGCACATATTATCTACATGTACACAGTGTTTATAATGTACACATATACAAATACATATGCAGTATTCTCAAACAGAAGTTTTGCATTTTTTTTAATTTTATTAATTTTATATAAAATAAAAAATATATAAAAATATATATATATTTTAATTTTATAATTATAGGTGTCATATTTTGCTAAATATTTTCAGGCAAATATGCAGACTATACGACTTAAAGAGTTAAATATAAAAATAGACAGTATAAATGGTAATAGCTAAATGTAGAAAAATAAATAAATAAATAAATAACAATAAAGGGATGTCAAGGGAACTCCCAAGGTGATGGGAAGCAGAGTATGTGAAAACCCCAAAACAGAGAAGGAACAGAAGCTCTCTGCTTCCCCCTGTAGGAGAAAAAACAACCTCAAGAGGTCTGATTTGCATACATTATTTTTATTGCTATTATACATCAGTGCACTCCATGAGACTGTTCTCTGCTGTCTGCCTGCCATGTCCCATTTCACAAATTAGGACACAATATATATAACTGTTTACAAAAACAAAACAAAACAAAAAAAACAATGGGATAATACCTCAAGAGCAAGCACAGGTTGCACTTAGTCTTAGCTATATTCATTTGAGTAGGGATCCCAACCCCAAGTTTTATGGAGATTTTACATCTCTTTGTTTAATTTATTATAAAAGTGTTAATTTTTATGTTTCTGGTTTTTAACAAGCATATTATGAATTTGGCAAACATTTTGACTTAAATATATTCCTTATTCATCATTGCTTATCATTAGTATGGTCAATCAATATCGTTGCACAACTCTAGGAGTTTCCATATTTTTTATCTAACTCTTGTCATTTGTCCCCGAGGAGCAGCTGCAACACACTAATGAAGTTCCCTAACATGCAAATGACTACCCACTATACAAATCCATGGAATTTTGTTCAAAATATAACAAAAATATAATACAGTAACTTTGTATTACACTGTGAACAGCAAATTAGTTTTAGGAAAAAAAAAAAAAAATCTGCTCTGTCTTACTGATCTCCTGATCACTTGTCTAGTGCATTCTATGCAAGATGGCATGCAAATCCTCAGTAAACTTGCATTACTTGTTTGTGGTTATAAACTCCTTTGACTTTAAGCTAAAGTCATTACTCATGGTATTTTTTAGTTTAAGACTTAAGCTTTTTAACTGGTATTCTTGAAAAAATTGTTTGTTTGTTTGTTTGTTTTAAGATTCATAAAATATGGTTTGTGTGTGTATGTGTGTGTATTCCGTTATACCTTCTTGTTTTTTAATAGTGACTTTTTAATTTTTTTCGAATCTATATTTACCCATGAATACAATACAAAGAGCTGTATGTACATTAAAAAACAATAGGCTAATATTTTTCTTAATGCTTCTTGTTTCTTTAATGTGCATGTTATCAATAAGATATTTTATTGCTAAGAAGCAAGAATTGTATATGTCAGTGAATTGCAACTTCTTTAGTTACACTGAGCAAATATTTTTCTAAAAGTTGTTTGTCTCATCTAAACTGTCTTTGAGGAGAGGTATATACCATAGGGTAAGACTCATTCTAACTTACATCAGACTGAATTGCCTTTTAGAAAATCTATTTGTCTCCTTTTCTCTCTTTTGACAATTAGCTTTAACCAGATACTAACTTTTAGAAAAGTGAAATAGTGTTACCTTTACCTATGTGGAAGTTCAGCTGTCCTTACTTTTGAGTGCTTCTAGATTTTGCTTTTCTAGAATTGTTGGGAATGCAGAACTGCTGGTGAACAGTATCCAGCAGGTGATTAATAGAGGTATGTTTTCTACAATGGATATTGATGTGTTGCTGGATTGTTGCAGCTCGTCTATGGAAAATCAGTGTTTTGGATCATGCAGGGTCAAGGCTCATCTATGGCAGAGAAAAAGCTGATATTATAATGAAAGTAACATCACAGCAAATGGATAAATCCAATCTTCTTCAAAGCAGATTTAGATTAACGGAGGCTTTAGGAGTGCACAAGCCATTCAGCAAATCTTATCACTTGTAGGTTTTTCTCCAGTTATGATTTGTTGCTCTTGTTATTGCAGAAACCAGGTGACCTCAGCTATGACAGTCAAATGCCTAAAGTGTCTGTGAAACTTCTCAGACCCTGTCAGTACACACCTCTACCTAGAAGTCCAGGCAGTCTTGACAAGGCAACACTTATTTTCCATCAAAACAGTGACTCTGGCTATTATAAAACAAATTATTTTATAATGGGTGAGAGAATAACAGTCATTTATGACAGAACTCCTCTTTGCTCCCAGTCTAGCCATATGAACCACAAGTGTCCTTCCAGCATTTCACACAGAATCACACAGAACTGTAGGGGTTGGAAGGGACCTCGAAAGATCATCGGGTCCAACCCCCCTGCCAAAGCAGGTTCCTCAGAGCAGGCTGCCCAGGTAGGCGTCCAGACAGGCCTTGAATATCTCCAGAGAAGGAGACTCCACAACCTTCCTAGGCAGCCTGTTCCAATGTTCCGTCACCCTCACCGTGAAGAAGTTCTTCCACATGTTGGTGCGGAACTTCCTGTGCTCTAACTTGCAGCCATTGCCCCTTGTCCTATCCCCACAAACCACTGAGAAGAGGTTGGCTACATCCTTCTGTCCTCCACCCCTCAGATATTTACATACACTGAGGAGATCCCCTCTAAGTCTTCTCTTCTCCAGGCTGAACAGACCCAGGTCTCTCAGTCTTTCCTCATAAGGAAAATGCTCCAGGCCCCGTATCACCTTTGTGGCCCTCCGCTGGACTCTTTCCAGGAGATCCCTGTCTTTCTTGTACCGGGGAGCCCAGAACTGGACACAGTACTCCAGGTGAGACCTGACCAGGGCAGAGTAGGGGGGGAGGATCACTTCCCTTGGCCTGCTGGCCATGCTCCTTTTAATGCACGCCAGGATCCCGTTAGCCCTCTTGGCCACAAGGGCACAGTGCTGGCTCATGGTCAACCTGTCGTCCACCATGTTAGAAATGGCTCAGTCTTCAAAATAGGATTAAATAAAAAAATAGGATTTATTAAAAGAATAGAGGTAAGCAAACAGCGCTGGGTGCACCAGGAGTCTCTGCTCCACCAGGACGCACACCAGCCACATCAAGTAGCTGATTTTTATACTCCTAGACTAATACATATTCATTACTACTTCTAAAAAAAAATAGGTTATTATAATTAGCTTCCGGGGTCCCTCCTACTGGAGCATGCGCATCAGTCTCCGGTGGTCCCTCTGGGGGTCTCTAGGAGTCTTTCATGCTGAATGCTCGTAGTCTTCCTCTCCAAGTTTTTTTCTTGTCCTTTCCCTTTGTACTCCTTGGCAGCGTGTCAAGTTTATACGGCATCCCCTGCAGGTCTTGTCTCCTATCCGTCCTTCAGCTTCTTTTTTTTCTTCTTCTTAATCTCTTGGCCACCTGGCCAGATATCAGAGGCCTGCATAGTATCCCATAACAGTCACTAGTTGTTATCAGTTGTTCTGAAACCCCCAGACATCAAAGACTTCATACAAACACAAATAGCTTTCTTATTGACACTTCACAAGTAATTAAAACATTCCTCACCAGCCATTCACAGGGACAGTCACACCTATAGCAGTGTTAAGTTAATCTCGAAAGAAGACAAAAAAAAGGCTGTAACTGTTAGAAATAGAAGTTTGGAATAACAAAAGCAAACAAGTTCATAAATTTGAGGAGTATTTTCTGAAGACTTGATAAATTGACTAGAATGAGGGGGAGACTGGGACACACTTCATCTGTGGTTCAAGAATTAAATTGCCAGTGCAGGACCCAGAGGCAGACAGGACTGTTCTTTATTGACACGAATTGTTAAAACATTCCTCACAACCAGGACCCCCAGGTCCTTTTCTTCAGAGCTCCTTTCCAGCAGGTCGTCCCCCAGTCTGTACTGATACTTCGGGTTGTTCCTTCCCAGATGCAGGACTCTACACTTGCTCTTATTAAATCTCATTTGGTTTCTTCCTGCCCTTCTCTCCAGCCAGTCCAGGTCTCGCTGAATGGCAGCACAGCCTTCTGGCGTGTCAGCCACTCCTCCCAGCTTTGTGTCATTGGCGTACTTGCTGAGGGCAGACACTATTCCCTCATCAAGGTCATCGATGAAGATGTTGAACAAGACCGGACCCAGCACCGAGCCCTGGGGAACACCGCTAGTCACAGGCCTCCAGACAGACTCTGCTCTGCCAATCACCACCCTCTGAGCTTGGCCAGTCAGACAGTTCTCAACCCACCTTGCCGTCCACTCATCTATCCCACACTTTCTCAGCTTTGCTAGTAGGATGTCATGGGACACAGTATTGAAAGCCTTGCTAAAGTCAAGGTGGATGACATCCACCGCTCTCCCACCATCTACCCAGCTGGTGATACCATCATAGAAGGCAACGAGGTTGGTCGAGCACAACTTCCCCTTGGTGAATCCATGATGACTATTCCTCATAGCCTTCTTCTCTTCCAATTGCTTGAGGATGGCATCCAGAACAAGCTGCTCCAATACCTTTCCATGGACAGAGGTAAGACTGACTGGCCTGTAGTTTCCTGGATCCTCCTTCCTGCCTTTCTTGAAGACTGGAGTGACATTGGCTGTCCTCCAGTCTTCAGGCACCTCACCTGTTCTCCAAGACCTTTCAAAGATGATAGAGAGCAGTTCGGCAATCACACCTGCCAGCTCCATTAGCACACGTGGATGCATCCCATTGGAACCCATGGATTTGTGTGCGTTGAGTCCACTCAGACGCTCCCGAACCACTCCCACGTCCACCAGGGACGTCTCCATTTCCCAGACCCTTTGTCCTATTGCCAGGGGTGAGGAGTCCCGGGGGAGTGTCCTTGAAGCAAAGAAAGCATTCAGTATCTCTGCCTTCTCAGCGTCTCCCGTGACCAGGACACCCCCCTCATTCAGCAAGGGACCCACATTATCCCTAGTCTTCCTCTTGCTGTTTACACACTTGAAAAAACCCTTCTTATTATCCTTTATCTCTTTTGCAAGCCTCATCTCTAGGTGGGCTTTAGCCTTCCTCATCACATCCCTGCAGGCCCTGACAACACATCTATACTCCTCCCAAGAGGACAAGCCCTTTTTCCACATTTCATAGACCATCCTCTTCCTTTTGATCTTATTGATGAGCTCCTTGCTCATCCATGAGGGTTTCCTGCCCCCCTTCCCTGATTTCCTATTCTTCGGGATGCACCGATCCTGAGCATGGAAGTGCTGCTTAAATGTAGCCCAGCTCTCACAAGCACCCTTGCCTTCTAGCAACTTATCCCATGAGATACTCCCAAGCAGGTCCCGGAAGAGGTCGAAGTTGGCTCTTTGAAAGTCCAGGGTAGCAATCCTGCTTTTAGCCTTACTTCCTTTGCCTAGTTCCATCTGGAACTCCACCATCTCATGGTCGCTGCATCCCAAACTGCCCCCAGCCTTCACATCCTTAACAAGGCCATCCCTGCTGGTAAGAACTAGGTCCAGGAGCACCCCCTGCCTCATCAGCTCCTCCACCACCTGCATTAGAAAATTGTCCTCAGTGCATTGTAGGAACCATTTGGATGGCTCGTGCCTGGCCGAGTTGCTTACCCAGCAGATGTTGGCGTAATTGAAGTCCCCCATGAGGACCAGCGCTCGTGATCATGACGCTACTAGCAGCTGCTTGTAGAAGGCCTCATCAATTTCCTCCTCCTGATCTGGAGACCTGTAGTAGACCCCCACCACCGTGTCTCCCATACCAACCCACCCCTTAATTCTTGCCCACAAGCTCTCCACTTGTCCTTCACCCTCCCCCAGCTGGAGCTGGGTATACTCTAATTGCTCCCTCACATAAAGGGCAACCTCACCCCCTCGCTTCCCCAGCCTGTCTTTCCTAAAGAGGACATAGCCCTCCATGACAGCATTCCAGTCATGCAAGCTGTCCCACCACGTCTCAGTGATTGCAACGAGATCGTGGCCCCACAACCGAACACAGATCTCGAGCTCATCCTGTTTATTTCCCATGCTCTGTGCATTGGTGTACAGGCACTTTAGGGAAGCAGCAGGTGCAGTTACCCCTGGGGGGATGCAAGAAGAAGATACTGGATGGGGGATCAGGAATGCTACCTTCTCTGAGGAGCCCTCAGACAATCCTGTGGGAGAGCTCAGAAGTTTTGCCCTGTCTTCAACAGTGACAGTAGTGATGACTTCCCCCAGCCCTTCTCTGTCACCTTTAGCTCCCCTCCCTTCCCCCATCAAACCTAGTTAAAAGCCCTGATAATCAGCACAGAGAGCTTGCTCCCCAACACACTTGCACCCCACTTGCTCAGTTGGTGTCTGTCTGTAGCCCACATACCCAGCCTCTCAAAGGACGGCCCAAGATCAAAATACCCAAATCCCTGGTCCAGACACCACCCCCTCAGCCAGTCATTTACCTGTCCTGTTCTGCTCCTTCTATCTGCACCCCAGTCACCCAGCGGGAGGACAGAGGAGAACGCTACCTGCACCCCCGATCCCCTCAACAACCTCCCCAGGGATGCAAAGTCCTTTTTAATATTCTTCATTTTTCTAATAGCAGCTTCCTGGGATCCAACCTGAATGACTACAGGAGGATAGTAGTCCTCCGGTTTAATGAGTCGTGGCAGAGCCTTCCTAATGTCTCCGACACATGTCCCAGGAAGACAGCACACTTCTCTGGCTAGGTTATTTGAGCAGCAGATAGGAGCCTCAGTGCCCCTCAGCAAGGAATCCCCAATCACCAGGACTCTCCGCTCTTTTTTTTGTGGCACAAAATTTACCTTCTTCATCCTTCTTTCCACTGTGAAATGACATATATCGGTTGATATGATGATGGGTGTGTATGTGTGTGTTCACATCAGGTTATATACCAAAACACCCATTCATGTCATAGACATCATGTCTCTTTGGCACAAGGTTTATGCCAAAGAGTGTGTGTCTTCACCAGAACTTTACCATGTCAGGACAAGATACCATGATGACAGTTCATGGCTGTGAGAAGCACAGTCTCTGTTCCTTTCCAGGATCCTTGCACCCAACTGCGCAACTGCTTGGTGTAAGGGATTGTTACAGTTTAATATGGGACTGCCAAGAGACAGAGAGATGACATGTGGGAGATGGATATGTGACTAGAAAGGTCATCCTGGGCTCTGAAATAAATATAAATATTGTCCCTTTGGCAGTTAAAGGGACACAGCTCATTCTTTGCTGTGGTGCTGTCCTCAGACCCCTCCATAGCCCCCATTTTATCTTATATTTATTTTTAATACCAAAAGCACTATGGAAATTTTGACAAGGAGAGCAACAACTGGGAGGAACAGGAGCATGCACAGGTTGCTGAGACAGCTGTGGCATGCAAGGTGTTCCTTGAATTTTCCTTTTATTTCCAGGTAAAACCAACAAAATTATTTCTGAGAAACTGCTGTATTATAGAAATTCCGACTATTACTGCATCCATAAAACATATATAAAATTAATTTCTCTCTTATTGGACTGTGTTATGAGGAAGACTTCATAGGGGTTCCCTGGCTTCAACTGGTGTCATCTGTAACTTAAATGAAGAGCCACAAGAACCCCCTTTCAAGACAAAAATCTCTCAACAACATATGTCTAAGAAATACTCACTGAAAGTCCTTTCTTCTTCTCTGCCTTCCTCCCTGCCTGCCTTCCTCCATCTTTCCCTGCCCCCACTTCAGACTCACTACTTCCAAGATTGTGTAAAAATTGCCAGCCTCTCAAAATGTCACTTGGAGGATTTCTAGAAGAAAGAAAATACTCAGCATCTGTCCTTCCTTCTATTTATCCATAGATGATGACAGAGACTCCTTTGCTTTTCATAGCTTCAGGCCAGTAGGTCTACAACCATGTTGGCTGAAGAGTGTCTGTGCTGTGATTCCTATATTGTACCATGATATTTTTATTTTGACTCTTTGAAGAGTGCTTATGAAAATCACTGGAGAGTGCTTAAGGAGTAAATTAGCATTTATCTGGCATGCTTCCCCTGAAAATGACATTCATAATACCAGCTTTAACCCCTTAGTACTTTTAAACAGAAATGACATTTAGCCACAAATCCTTTCTGCAAGAGTCTGCAGAAACAACTTATAAGGTATTGCAAGACTTCAGATTGGACTTTAACCCTGCCTCAGTTTAACAAGGGCATGAGAACTATGTGGGATCTGAGAATGGAAAGATTGGATTGTATCCAGAGGCCTTGAAAGTACACTATCAGAAACCAGGTGGAGTAAAATAGCCAGGAGATTTTTGGATTCTTTCCTGATTTACCATAGAAAGATTGTATTTCAAGATGTACAGAGAATTACAATAATTCTTAATTTCATAGACTGGAATAAAAGCAGTTTCTCTGAGAGGACTCCTCATTTGCTACTGGAAAGCAGTAGAAACTAGTGGCTTTCCCTAGTCTAGTGGACACTTATGGCCTCAGGGGCTTTGGGAAATGCAAATGCTAAAGCAAAAGTATTTAGGAAACCTTTATTTATACAAGTCTTATTTCCCCAAAAGATTCATTTATGCAGAAATACTACATTAAAATTGAATTTTTGGCTGAAAAAAAATCTTTTTATTTACCTCATCCCTAGTAAAGGTATGGTGAAAATTCTGACCTCAGCTTGCCCACGTATAATTTTTTTTTTTTATTATTTTTGTTTCAGCTAATAGAGCATCTGGATTTATTTCATGCATTTCAGAGACAAATCAGGAAACACTTGACAGAGGTGTCAAAACCAGAACAGTTAGGTCAATTTTCTCCCCAGTTTGCACAACATACAATGAGGGGACAGAACCATCAATCACTCTTCACTTACAACCAGGATATTTCTTGACAGACACCTCTAACAAAGCACTTGCCTTGAATTCATGATTTAGTTCTCTGATGTTAGTTATATTCAAAACCAGACAGTTTGTGTCCACCCACTTCATAAAGTCCTTTTAAGAATTTCTTAGCCTGACTTATCTTCTACTGTTCTTATCATACTTGCCATAGCTGTCAGGGGCATTTGCAACCTCTTTCTGTCTTTATCACCTCTCCGTAGAAAAGCTTCTTCATCCCTGTACTATTATTTTCAACAGTCAGTTTTATCAGTTTTAGCATAGTTGGTATTTTCTCCCCAGATCATAGTTCTTGGTCAAGTACATGAAAGAGAGAGAAAAAGAGAATTCATATAAATAATATTTAGCTATCTTAATCATGGTAAAGATGTAAATATTAACTTCCCACAAGATCAAAATCCAGGAGTAAATATTATGACAAAAGAACAAGAGGGACTGGTATTTAATTTCTGATCACTGTTGTTTTTCAGACCTGTACTGAATCTGTCCATAACCCAAACCAAAAATTAATTCCAGTCATATTTCTGCAAGATTTCTATCTTGCCCTACATGAGAACTGACCCTCTTGAGAAAGAGTTGTCCCTAGTAACATCTGTATGCAAGGTGAAGACAGTGAACTCAGAAAGTCAGGGATATTAACAGATAGATATTGCCCTGAAGTGAATATTAAATCAAGAATTATGCCTTCAAGGAAGGGGTGTTTTAAGCATATATGGCTTCAGGACTTTAGTCAAATGCATATTCCAGGAAGTACAAAAATTTCCCATTCAGTCTAGGAATCTTCTTTCAGTCTAGGTCTCTTCTCTCTTGTTCCCTTTTAAAATAGGAAGAAGATATTGTATTCTTATGGTCCAAATAAGTGTAGTGGGCAGTATAATTTAACCTCTTGATTTCTTTTCTTGAAGTGTTTTGTGGAGAGCAATCGATGAGATAAAAGATAAGGACAACAAATCCACCTTAAATAAGACTCTTGAAAGAACAATAAAAAGTTAAACAAAACTTTCTTAATGGATTATAAATAAATATCAATAAACTAGTGGATTGTTGTATTTTAAAAGGATGACATAACTTTATCAACATTCTACTTTATATGTAGCTAGAAATACTTTCATAATTTCTTGATGTAGGACAGTGCTTTAGTTGCACAGTAATTACAAATATAATTTAAAAGAAACAGCATCTACTCTGGACAAGAACTTCCAGATGGTCAATTTTTAAGTAGAGAGGAACTGCTATTACCTCCTACTTCCATTTATATCTATATTGATGCATTAGAGAGTCTTGCATAGAGACAGATATGAATGTATATACCTATAAAATCAGGAATTGCGCCAAGAACTTAAATTACATGCAGCTCTTAAACTATGTTCATCCTTCTGAAGTCAGTCCTTCCAAATTACAGTCAAGATATAGCAAGTTCAAAGAATTGTTAATGTTGTTCTACCTATTCTGTAGTCAAACTAAGGACTGGGAATTTTATTTATTGGGAACAGCAACAATAACAACAAAGTTGTTAGTATAAATACACTAGTGGAAGCAAGGTGAGTTCTGACAAGAACAGAGTTAACTAGGGTAGGACATTTCAATTCATTGATGTGACACTGAATGAAAACTGCAGGTCCTAGAATCTAAAATTCCGTAATTTCTGTTGTTGTTGACCTAAATCCTCTTCCTTTTGTAAGGAGTTAACTATAAAACTATATACATATTGTAAAAACAAGTAAATTAATAAAAGAAAGAGTTTTCTGAAGGTATCTGGCCTATACCATTCTTAGAACACTATTGGATTAAGAATAAGAACTAAGAAACAGCACAGTTTTATTTATTTATTTATTTAATTAATTTCACAGTAACAAGACTAGAAGCTTCTCTTGCTATTTTTTCATGTCTGTAGATGTCACTAATCTTTATCAAGGTATTTTTTGTTTGTTTGTTTTTGATCTGGAACTATACATATATTTAAAAATGCCATCTTTCAGTAACAGTAAATCACTAGAGTGAAATAGTTGCAAGGAGTCGGCATTCACACTGCATATATTATGGAGGTTTTATGTCAGACTACAACTACTCTGTTTGCATGTACTAAATGTCCATTAGAAGGTGGAGTGTACCAGAGTATGCCTGGAGTGTCTTTCTGTCCTCGTTTCAGTTAGGAGAGAGTTAATTTTCCTCCTAGTAGCTGGTAGGGTGCTATGTTTTGGATTAGGATGAGAAGAGTGTTGATAACATGCTGATGTTTTAATTGTTGCAGAGCAGTGCTTACACCAAGCCAAGAACTTTTCAGCTTCTCACTCTGTCCTACCAACGGGCAGGCTGGGGGTGCAGCAAGAGCTGGGAAGGGGCAGACCCAGGACAGCTGATCCAAACTGGCCAAAGGCGTATTCCATCCCATCTGACTTCATGCTATACAATATATAGGGGTGGCTAGCTGGGGTGGGGGGTGGGTGCGGCTGCTCAGGGTTAGACTGGGCATTGGTCAGTGGGTGGTGAGCAATTGCATTGTGCATTACTTGGTTCATTCACATTATTAGTAGTAGAGTACTACTACTAGAGTATTAGTATTAGTATTGGTATTAGTATTAGTATATAGAGTATTAGTATTAGTAATAGTATATAGAGTATATATACTCTATATACTATATATACTCTATATATATTCTATATACTCTATATATACTCTATATACTCTATATATACTATATATACTCTATATATAGAGTATTAGTATATAGAGTATTAGTATTAGTATATAGAGTATTAGTATATAGAGTATTAGTATATAGAGTATTAGTATATAGAGTATTAGTATTAGTGTTACTAGAGTACTACTACTAGAGTATTAGTACTATTATCATCATTATTGTTATTATTATTGTTGTTGTTATTATTATTTTCCTGTCTTAATAGTGAGTCTTAATAGTGATCTCAACTCACAGGCTTCACTTTCCCATTTCTCTCCCCCATCCCAGAGAGGGATGGGGGAGGGGGAGTGAAAGGCTGTGTGGTGTTTAGCTGCTGGCTGGCAGCTTTAATTTCACCTAAAATTTCACCTAAAATTTCATCTGGTTTAATTTCACCTAAAACAAATCTTTTTTCTGTCCTCCGAGACCTCTCTAAGATGCCAACCCATGTGTGATAACCAATGCATTCACTTTAGAATCACATTCCTTACTGAAACAATATTAATGGAGATGCACCCTGGACCTGCTTACATTTATTTACATTGGCCAAGGCCAGCTATTGTAATCTTTTGCTGACTCTTTCAATTATCTTCATTTACACAATGAACTGTGTCAAGACTGACTCATTTTTCTACATCTAGTGATGATTCACTGAGGAAGAGGAATACCTCCTTCTGTGGTAGTAATTTGCATTACTGCTATAACTAAGAGTCATGACCATGTAGCAGGCTTGCATTTTGATAGAATATTTTTAAACCCAGAACAAAAAGCTGTCTTTTCCCCACAGGCAATCAAGAGCAGATTAAAACAAGCAGATGAGGCAGAAGAGCGACACAATATTGATCAACAGGACAGAAGTTTGTCTCATCACAATACTTTTTTTTTTTTTGTATAATTTCAAGAGCAATGGAAAGGAGACAAAAATCCATTTGTTCTTATCAGAAGCTTACATCAGTAATGAAGATCTGCATTAACTGCAGATTCTTATTTGAATATTCAATAAATTAGTAATACAAGTGATCTTTCATAATCTTTATGCTCTTAACACCTTTTGCAGATTCTAGACATCACTTTTAGAGTAAAGCTGAGTTTAATTACTTTTCACTAGTTCTCATTTTAACTATGATTAATAGCTATGGTGGGGGAGGTTCTGCAAGAAATTAAGGTGATGAAACAAGTTGAAGAATTTTGCTCTATATTCTATATTCTAGTATATATTCTATATAGAATATATATTCTATATTCTATATTCTATATATCTATATTCTAGCATTTGTAATCCTTCTAATACAGATTAGCACAAAAGTGGCCAGCAGATGCAGGTTTGTCTCGTCTCTTCTAGTGAATGAATTATAAACAATTCCTTTTAATTGGAACTAATTTATATTAAATTAATAGATTTTTCAATGTAGTTATTTTTTACATGCCTTCTTGTATTAGGCTTTTAGGAAAGTGCAGTAGAAATTTCTAACTCATTAGGGTATGCTGCCTTGTCAGTGGTGAGAAGAAAGAAGGATGCAACAGGCCTTACAAGCACTTACTATACAGATTATACTGATTAGTATATGTGATATTTGCTAACAGACCTAATTTTTGATGGATTAAAATTATTAAGTATTTAAATTATATGAAATAAAATCCAGAACTGTCGATTTATGCTGCATTTTCATTTGTGACCAGACCTCAAGTCAACAGGCCTCACAAATTACTATATAGAACTGTGTCTGCAGTTTCAATTTTACACCAAGAAATTCCTTCCTTCCACTGTTTTAAGGTTGAAAATTCATAATTTCATTAGATTTAAGAACTACATTACTTTACTTGAACACAAGAAACATGGAAGAGGCCTAATTCTTGGAGTCTGGGACAAGACCCTAGAGGAAGTATCAGTATGGAAACTTTCTACCACTATACCCTTTGCCTTTGTGTAGTGTTTTGGGTTCTCTCATACTCTTAATATAACAAAAAAAAAAAAAAAAAAAAAAAAAAAAGTGTAATAGTGTAATTCTTTTCCAGGTATGAGTGAGGGATGAGGGAAATGAATTATGTCATTTAATTATAATTTCCATGGTGTCTAAAATTACTGTGAGATTGAATACAAATAAAAGTTTTGCAACTCCCTTACATGACTGTCAAATTTATGTTGCTAGAATAGTAGTGATTGGCTAGAACAAGCAGCACTGGCAGAGCAGATTAATAGTCTGTATCTTCTGGAAAACAGCTTCAAGAGCATTTTGTAATTTTCACATATTTATGTAAAATGTCAGAGATGAACTTAATCCTCTGAAGTAAATGCTGGTGTACAACTTAAAGTTCTCTCTTTAAAATAGTATTTTAGAAAACAAATTACATCACTTAAATACTAACATTTTGCAATTAACTGCTCAAAACAGCAATTCTTATTTCTTCATTATAGTCTCATAGTATTCACGTACCATAAACACATTTTGATCAGCAGTATTTTCACTGCAGATTGATTATGTGAATATGTACAGATATGTTTGGGTGTGCATACAAGTGCATAGTATAATTATATGCTAAGCATGATTTCTGCAGATTATCAGTAATTCCAAATATTTATGTCATAATTAGTCATTTCAATAAATTGCTGGGGTTGGGGGGGTGAGGAGGGGAGAAGGAGCAGGGATGAAGTCTCTGCTGTGGACTGACTAATGCACTTGTGCTCTCAGAATATCCTTTCACTCAAATGCCCTCATCTGCACCAGTGGTAGCATTTTATGAATGCCCTAAGTAATGCTCCTACCCCCATGTGTCATTTTAGTTACATTCAAAGAACCCTTTGGGGAAAGACATCTGGGATTTTTGCTGGGGACTTGTTTTGTTCATGACCCTGTCAGACACCATGATGTTTTTTGCAAAGCCAGACTGTTTATACGCAGCATGTTTAAGGAACAAATCAGTGTACTTTTTTTTTTGAATCCATATGGATTTTTGACAGTGTTTATTCACTAGCTATTTTGATTGAATTTTCCTTCCTTTCAATTTCTTTTCTCCAAACTGAAGCAAATAAACCTCTCATAACTATTCATTATGATGTTTCAAAGCATTGGATGACTAGCCACAAGGGTGTTTCTGAATGGCCTATTATTTGCATTGACTTTTTATAATCTTGGTTTGGTTTGTTTTATTTACGTAATAATACTTTCTCCCTTTTCTAAATAAAATTTTCTTCTAAAGTCTCCAACTTATTTTTTCACTATGCATTTCCTGTTCATTGGCTCCTCAGAAGACCATGAAATTTTTACACTTGAAATTGAACCCCAGATTGGGACAGTGTCAAAAATTTTGAAACATGGTAGCCTAAAACTGCTGACTTTCCATAAATCTGTGGCTGGATATCATTGGATGTTAAGATTACTTTGCATGTTGAAAAATGATTTTTAATATTTATTTATTTATTTTGAAAGGGGAAAGAATCTTTTGTTCTAGGGCCAGCTGGAATAAAGACGATCAGGTAACATGACTATAGCAAAAATCATAGACTTCGTTATGTAATCTTTGTACTGATTCTGCTGCTCCGACTTAATTAAATTAGTACTTCTCATTATAGACAGGTAAAATTCTTGAAAGTTTTAAAGATCATAAAAATCATAAAGATTTCAAATGATGTTTACATTCTTTGGGAAGATGTACTAATTTTTTTTTTTACTATCATTATAAAATTACCACTAACACTTTGTGGACATCAACTTCTCTTGCCTTACCCTCCATGATCCTTCTAATGCAGTTGGACTAGATGATCTTAGAGGTCTTTTCCAACCTAAATGATTCTATGATTAATATCAGCATGCAGTTCATCTTATTTGCAGTGAAAGCACACTGTTGGCTCATACTCAGTTTCACTGCAACATCCGGGTCCTTTACAGTGGGGTTCTATTCAGCCAGCAGAGCTATTCCTCCAAAGGTAGAAAACTTTGTATTTTGCCTCTTGAACCTTGTGGCCCACTCCTCAAGTTTCTCAAGGAACCTCTGAGTTAATGCTCTGCTCTCTGCTATGCCAGACACTGTAAATTACAGAGGGATATTCTGTTTCATCATCTAGTGTATTTATGAAAATACCAAACTGTATCAGCTGTTTCACCCATACAGATGTCCTTCTTGTTAGGAACTTCCTACCAGAAGTCAAGGGACGGATTAGTATCCTTTTGAGCCCAGATATTTAGACAATTTTAATCCTATCTATGTGTCAATCCATCCACTTCCTCAGCATATCAACTAATGCTTTCTGCACCCTTGGGGAATCCCCTCCAGCCCCAGAGATTTCAACACAGCTTCTCTAGGTGTTTCCTAAACTGCTCTTCCTCAGTTCTTGGTTCCTTCCCCCTTTTCTATCTTCTGCTGTCTATAGGAATGTGGAAAAGTGAATTTATCTGCCTGAAATACCTTTGATTGGAAAAGTTATGATAAGCACTAGCAAGCACTATCATTTTTTTTTCTACTAAAAACATTTTTCCCTTGTCAACCCAAAAGGTATTTCAAATAAACAGTGATTGCACTTGGACCTTAATAACCTTGTAAAACACTATAATTCAAGTAGATTATCCAAGTCACCATCACTTGGTAGATTCAAATCAAACAAATTATAACATTTATCCTTTGAAGAATGATCTTATTGGATGATATAGTGTTAGGTAGCATCATGTAGTATATAGGTATTCACATTTTGAATTAGACGAACATTTTTCTAGAAGGACATAGAATTCAATTTTTTTTTTACTTATATAGTTTTTATGTCCTGCCAATACTCATGCATTTAAAAACAAAACCAAACAAATTTTAAAATGCTTGGGCTATTGCTTAGCTAACTTCATGAGATGAACAAAACCAGCCCAGTTCTTAAGTATAAAATGGATATTTAATATATGCTTGTATCATGACAGTGTCTACAGGAACCAATGATCTACTCAGTGCAACGGTATAATTGTGCTAAGGGTCAGGTACACAGAAAGTAAGACCATCAAAGATGAGCACTGTGGAGTTTGGAAGAACAATTCAGCTTCCTGAACATGGTTCCCTAGTGCCACCCCCACAATGACACTCCATTGTACATGCTAAACCTCTAACTGCTGCATTGAAAGATTTCAGGTCTCTCACAGCTTATGTGTTAGTCAGATGTATGCCTTGCTGTGTCCCTGATGGTATTAAACACCAATGTTTACACTTCTGCCTCCTACACTACATACAGCACATGACAGAAAACACGCAGCAGTTTTCTGTTCAAATGTAAACTATCTAAATTTATGTTATATGTAGAGGAAGTAACAATCACAGCTCCCATTACAGTCTGCAGAGATCTAGACAATACATTTAATGAAATTAGGCAGCCGTTCAGCTCAGTCTATATTAGATAAGAAGGCCACTCTCCAGTTGCCAACAGGTAAGATTCTCATGCTTTTTGAGACATGCTGGGATCCACTACAGGGCTTACAGAGAGGACACAACCTAGAGCAAATCTGTACCTCTCATGAAAGAGCTGGATACCACACCAAATACATCAAAAGTACAGCAATAACAACAAAAACAGTTAAAAACAATGTTTAGGTAACTGTCTTTCCCAATATAAGTGAAGTTTGTAAAATACTTCCTTTATTTATTTTATTTTATTTTATTTTATTTTATTTTATTTTATTTTATTTTATTTTATTTTATTTTATTTATTTTTCTGAGTAGACAGGGGTATTTTTCATTATCTCTCTTTTATTATTGTCATCTTCATTTGATTGGTTCATTAGGCTTCCATTATGTGATTTTGTTTTATGTTGTATTTTAGTTCTCCATCAACCTGGTTATTCATAGACTCCTACACACAGAAGAACCTAATATTAGCAATTCATTCAGAAGTAATAATGGAATTTGTCAAATTTTGTTAGGCTATTCATGACACTACAAAAAGATGAGATTTCTATTGTAAGAGGGGCATTGCTGGTATTGATTAAAAAACAATTGTTGAAATAATTTTTTATACTTAAGAAATTTTAAAACTAGTCTGGTTCCAATTACTACTAAATAGAACAGAGGTAACTGAACTAAAGTATGTGTTTTTTTTTTTGGTTGTTGGTTGTTTTGTTGTTGTTGTTATTGTTTCTTTGTGTTGTGTTTGTTTTGTTTGTTTTTTTTTTTTTTTAATCACTTCTAAATTAATACTTAAATTCCATTGTTATTTTTGGATTTGAAACTTGTTTACAAAAGTTATTTCATCTAATCAGCTAACATTTACATTGCTGACTAACAGACCAATTATGAAGCTAAAATTAGATTACTGAGATAACAGTTAATGAAGTTAGTATTTTGTGATCAATTAATAGACTGTCATTGGTGAAATCACTCAGTTTATTGTGAATTTTGTCAAAATAGAATTTAGAATATAGATTTATTTTGTCAAAATAAATTTATGTAGCAATTCCATCTTTACTTTTAGCTTACATATTGCATAGTATAAAAAAAATTAAAAAAAAATAAAAAAATCAGCTCAAGACACAAGATAACTGCAGGTCAGTCCACAGAAGTATAACATGATGAGATAATGCTAAGACAATGATCACAGCAAATTTTCACCATTTTTGTTGGAAAGATCCAATTATAAGAAAATCTATTACAGTTTTTAATGTTTGTTTGATTGAATTGATTGTTTTTTAAGAAGGCTTTTGACTTAGGGAGATTTGTGATTTCTTAGTTGCAGGACATTAGTTCTTCCTATTTCTACAAAAATGTGACTTGAGTCAGCTGGATTCTGATAGCAATTAAACTGTTCTTTTATGGCTGTATAAGCAGCCTAAAATACCTACTGAAGTGAAAATTTTCCTCATCAACTTTGCTTTGAATAGAAGTATTCTAACTGGTTTATATGTTTCATAATATAATTTTCAATGCAAAATCATACTTAAACTACAGACTACATACAACATACTTATCATACGACATACTAAACGACATACTTAGACTTAAACTACATTTTGTTTTGATAGTAATATTTCCTTGCTTTTCCTGAGAAGTACCAATAACAGGCAATTTTAAACAATGTTATGTAAATACTTTTCTTGTATTGTTTATGGATTTTTAAAATTCCTTTACAAAACAGCTCTTAAATTTTCAGTTTAACATATGAAAAATAAACTACTTGGCTTGTGTACTTCCCATCTAATTCCCTAAAATTGCTTTTTAATTTGTGTTCCCACACTAAGATTTCCCACTGAAATAATGAAGTCTATCTATACGTAAATTAAATAACCTTTCAAAGACATTGAAAAAGAAGAACTGTTACACAAGCCTTCGTTTCTGTAAGAAATTAAGCACTATGACAGTGTACAACATTAAATGATGACCACAGAAGTTCATTAAGAAAAAATATGATGTTGTTAAGATACCAGAGGTAAACAAGTTGTCTACATTAATGGAGCCATGTGGAAAAAAAACATATGTATACATGTATATATTCCTGTGTTTTTTTTTTTGGTGTGGTTTTGTTTTGTTGGTGGTGGTGGTTTTTATTTTCTTAATAGAAAATACCTTTTAAAATACCATGTCTACTGTAATTATCCAATCTCAGTTCTGGAGTCAGTGAACCTCTATTGCTCTTTCCTTGGTGTACTTGACTTATCCTCTAGTGGAATTATACATTCTTTGTAGCCTGAGACATCTTTTTCTAGAATACTTTAGTAGTATTCACTGGATTTAATATAGATGTTTTCGATGTAAAGTTCTGTGTTTGCATTCCTTTAGGATGGGCTTCTAGGGAATGGCTTATCTAATACTAAGGTAGGTATTTAAATAGATGAGGTGAACTGCAGAACAGCTTAGGTGTACAGAGAAGTTTCTTCCTCCTTTGGTTAATTATAAAGAGAACCTAGATGATGGCTCAGCTTTAGACTTTGTAAATGCTTATTTAAAAAGCAGATAAGATCAATTGCATCCATAGTGCCTGCCACCTTTGTATAATTGTGAATAGGGTTCTTACAGTAAGTTGTTTCAAGATGTTAATTATTTGTCCTATTTTTAAACACATTACATCATATATAAAACTAGACTCTATTTTAAACCTGGGCAGTAATGCCCTGCTTCAGTCCCATAAGACCTTTTTATCCTACAGACTGCTCCTTTGTAATCAGTCTTCTGCAGAAAATGTATTCCTGGAGCATGCCTATACTGAAAAATTACATGCCTATACAGAAAAATTCTTTCTCTGTAGAAGCACTATTAAATACAACTATGACTTTCAGTTGTTGATACAAGGAATTAGGTAATCACCTTTGGCAAATCGAGTCATTAGGTATGGGATCCCCATCATTATCAGTGCAGAAGTAAATGCATCAAATAAATGATTCGATCAGTCTGTTCTTGGTGTTAGGATGAGAAAGATTATTCTACAGAGCTACTTATTCTTCTCTTTTGCCAAAAAAGGAGTCCATAATAACTAGGCCAGATTGAAATAAATAAATAAGTAATAAAAATCTATTTTAAACACCTCAGATACAAAACAGTTAAAATTTGGTAAAATTCTTAAATTCATCAAGTTAAATCCCACACATAATATTCAGTTTTGCACCCAAAAACAGCTGGAGTATGAAAACACATATATAATGTAAATCTTTATGTATGCACAATATCATAGGTATATGTTCAGCTAACTCTGAATGTGATATTATCAACATTTTTTTTCTTTCAAAATACAGAAATAACTAAAGTTTGTCCATTACACTCTATAGAAAAATATGTTGTATACAAATAATGAATTTTCATTCATATCCCAGAGAACAGACATTTTATATTTCATGTTTAAATAATAGGGTCATTGTGTATCATTTAATATAAATAATAAATAACATTAAGTATTATACTTTTGAAACAAAGTGTTCCGGTTTTATTTTTGCTCTTACCAAAACTAATGTTCATCCTTGATATGACTCCATTGGCTTCATTCATCTATTTTAACTGTCTTAATACAATTTAGCAATGGAAATGACAGGATGTAACTGCTACTATATAAATAATAGGTTTCACACCGGCCAACAACTGATGCTCGGTGGGTCAAAATATGTTGCTCAATTTGCTACAGAATCACAGAATTTCTAGGTTGGAAGAGACCTCAAGATCATCGAGTCCAACCTCTGACCTAACGCTAGCAGTCCCCACTAAACCACATCCCTGAGCTCTACATCTAAACGTCTTTTGAAGACTTCCAGGGATGGTGACTCCACCACTTCCCTGGGCAGCCTGTTCCAATGCCTCACAACCCTTTCAGTGAAGAAGTTCTTCCTAACATCTAACCTAAAACTCCCCTGGCGCAACTTTAGCCCATTCCCCCTCGTCCTGTCACCAGGCACGTGGGAGAACAGACCAACCCCCACCTTGCTACAGCCTCCCTTGAGGTACCTATAGAGAGCGATAAGGTCGCCCCTGAGCCTCCTCTTCTCCAGGCTGAACAAGCCCAGCTCCCTCAGCCGCTCCTCGTAGGACTTGTTCTCCAGGCCCCTCACCAGCTTTGTTGCCCTTCTCTGCACCCGCTCAAGCACCTCCATGTCCTTCTTGTAGCGAGGGGCCCAAAACTGAACACAGTACTCGAGGTGTGGCCTCACCAGAGCTGAGTACAGGGGGACGATCACCTCCCTAGCCCTGCTGGTAACACTGTTCCTGATACAAGCCAGGATGCCGCTGGCCTTCTTGGCCACCTGAGCACACTGCTGGCTCATATTCAGCCGACTATCCACCATCACTCCCAGGTCCTTCTCTGCCTGGCAGCTCTCCAACCATTCCTCTCCCAGCCTGTAGCTCTGCTTGGGGTTATTGCGCCCCAGGTGCAGGACCCGGCACTTGGCCTTGTTGAACTTCATGCAGTTGACCTCAGCCCATCGGTGCAGCCTATCCAGATCCTCCTGCAGAGCTTTCCTACCCTCAAGCAGATCGACACACGCACCTAACTTGGTGTCATCTGCAAACTTACTGAGGGTGCACTAAATGCCCTCGTCCAGATCATCGATGAAGATATTAAAGAGGACCGGCCCCAGCACCGAGCCCTGGGGGACGCCACTAGTGACTGCCCTCCAACTGGACTTGGCTCCATTCACCACGACTCTTTGGGCCCGGCTATCCAGCCAGTTTCTAACCCAACGAAGCGTGCGCCAGTCCAAGCCAAGAGCAGCCAGTTTCTTGAGGAGAATGCTGTGGGAGACAGTGTCAAAAGCCTTGCTGAAGTCAAAGTAGACCACATCCACAGCCTTTCCCTCATCCACCCAGCACGTCACTTTGTCATAGAAGGAGATCAGGTTCGTCAAGCAGGACCTGCCTTTCATAAACCCATGCTGACTGAGCCTGATCGCCTGCTTGCCCTGCAAGTGTTGCATGATGACTCTCAAGATAATCTGCTCCATGAGCTTCCCTGGCACTGAGGTCAAACTGACAGGCCTGTAGTTTCCCGGGTCTGCCCTCCGGCCCTTCTTGTAGATGGGCGTCACATTTGCTAGCCGCCAGTCAACTGGGACCTCCCCCGATCACCAGGACTGCTGATAAATGATGGACAGTGGCTTGGCCAGCTCCTCTGCCAGTTCTCTCAGTACCCTTGGGTGGATCCCATCCGGCCCCATCGACTTGTGCACATCCAAGTGCCGTAGCAGGTCACCAACCAGTTCTTCATGGATAGTGAGGGCCACATCCTGCTCCCCATCCCCTTCCACCAGCTCAGGGTACTGAGTATCCAGAGAACAACCGGTATTGCCACTAAAGACTGAGGCAAAGAAGGCATTGAGCACCTCCGCCTTTTCCTCATCTCTTGTAACTAAGTTTCCCCCCGCATCCAGTAAAGGATGGAGATTCTCCTTAGTCCTCCTTTTTGTGTTGATGTATTTATAGAAACGTTTTTTGTTATCTTTAACGGCAGTAGCCAGATTGAGCTCCAGATGAGCTTTGGCCTTTCTAATTTTGTCCCTGCACAGCCTCGCTACATCCTTAAAGTCCTCCCTAGTGGACTGCCCACTTTTCCAAAGATTATAAACCCTCTTTTTTCTCCTAAGATCAAGCCACAATTCTCTGTTGAGCCAGGCTGGTCTTCTTCCCCGCCAGCTCGTCTTTGGGCACGTGGGGACAGACCGTTCCTGCGCCATTAAGATTTCCCTCTTGAAGAGCGCCCAGCCTTCCTGGACCCCTCTGCCCTTCAGAACCGCCTCCCAAGGGACTCCACCAACTAGTGTCCTGAGCAGCTCAAAGTCAGCCCTCCGAAAGTCCAATACAGCGGTTTTACTGGTCCCCTTCCTGGCCTCGCCAAGAATAGTGAACTCCACCATTGCGTGGTCACTCTGCCCAAGACAGCTCCCGACCACCACATCTCCCACCAGTCCTTCTGTGTTTGTGAAGAGAAGGTCTAGCGGGACACCACCCCTCGTAGGTTCACTAACCAGCTGCGTCAGGAAGCTATCTTCCACGCTCTCCAGAAACCTCCTAGACTGCTTTCTCAGGGCTGTGTTGTGCTTCCAGGATATGTCAGGGAAGTTGAAGTCCCCCACGAGTACCAGAGCTGACGATTTCGCAACTTCTGTCAGCTACCTGTAGAATTCCTCATCCGTCTCCTCATCCTGGTTCGGCGGTCTATAGCAGACCCCGACCAGGACACTAGCCTTGTTGTCCCTGCTGATCCTAACCCAAAGGGACTCAACCTTGTCATTCCCAGCCTCGAGTTCTACAACCTCAAAAGACTCTCTAATATAGAGAACCACACCACCACCCCTTCTGTGCTGCCTGTCCCTTCTAAAGAGCTTATAGCCAGGCATTGCAGCACTCCAGTCATGAGACTGGTCCCACCACGTCCCCGTGATGGCAACCAAGTCGTAGCCTGCCTGCTGCACGGTGGCTTCCAGCTCCTCCTGTTTGTTAACCATGCTGCATGCATTTGTGTAGATGCACTTCAGCTGGGCCATTGCCTTATCCTCCGGCCTTGCCATTGTTCCCCCTGGCACAGCCCCAACAATCCTAGCTTCAGCCCCATCCCCCTTCCTACCTAGTTTAAAGCCCTCTCAATGAGCCCTGCCAGCTCCTGGCCCAGGATCCTTTTTCCCCTAAAAGATAGGGACCCGTCTGCGGCCATCAGGCCAGGTGCTGAGTAAAGTGCCCCATGATCAAAAAACCCAAGATTTCTGCATTGGCACCAGCCCCAGAGCCACGTGTTTAACAGGTGGGCTTTCCGTGTCCTCTCTGAACCCCTCCCTGCCACCGTAGGGATGGACAAAAATACCACCTGCACTCCCGCTCCATCCACTAACCGACCCAGCCCCCTAAAGTCTCTTTTGATAGCCTTGAGGCTTGTCTCTTCAATATTGTCACTGCCCGCCTGGACTATCAAAAGAGGGTAATAGTCAGAGGGGCGTACCAGGTTGGGAAGCTTCCTGGCAACGTCCCTGACCCTTGCCCCAGGGAGGCAGCAGACTTCCCTACGGGTAGGGTCAGGCCGACAAATAGCGCCCTCTGTTCCCCTAAGAATAGAGTCTCCAACAACAATAACCCTCCTGTCTTTCTTGGTGGAGGCAGTCCTGAGGCGTGGAGTCGACCTCCTCGCCCCAGGCATCCTCCTGGGAACACTTGCTACCTCTTCCTCAGCTACTGGTCTGTCGAGCTCCAGGGCCTCAAACCTGTTGTGTAAGGGCACCTGGGAATGTGGGGCCGGAAGGGGAGGGCGTCGCCTGCGATGTTGAGCAGGGACCTGTTTCCATTCCTCCTGAACTCCCAGATCCCCTCCCTCTGCCCGACGGCTACAGGGCAGGGGGTCCACCCCCATTTGAGGAGTCTCACCTTGGTACCTCTCCTTGAGGCCCTGCAGGGAGTTACTCCACAAGTCTATCTCTCGCTCACACTCCCTGATGGCCCTCAACCTCTCCACCTCCTCCTTGAGCTCCGCCACCATGCGGACCAGGTCATCCACCTGCTCGCACCTCACGCACGCAGTTTCTCTGCCTCCCGCCGATGGCAGCAACAGGCTCAGACACTCCCTGCATCCGGTGACCTGAACTGTGGCATTTTTTAACGGGTAGTCGGTCTGGGTGTGTACCGACTTCCTGGAGAGCACACCGTGCCTGGTGGAGACCATTATCACCTAGCTACGGCTGTTGTTAAGAAGGTGTTCGTGTGGGCAGGGGGAGCACTCTGCCCTTCCTGCGCGCCCTGCCTGCGTGAACTTCCGCGCTAACTGCCGCGCCACTCCCTTCTGACGCGCCACGCCCTGTTTGCCCGCCCTGGTCGCCGCGCTCCCTAGGGGCAGCTTTTGAATGGCTGGGGAGGCGGCGCTGCTGGCTCCGCCTTCGCCTCGTCAGCCTCCCTCACGAGGGCTGCCAGGTCCTGGCGGCTCCCTCAAGTAGGCTCGATGCTGGAAAAATTAGCCCTGCCTGGCCCGATCCCCCGCTCCGCTGCAGAACGCGTCTGCCCCGGAGCCGATTGCCTCGGCAAATATTAGAAATATTATATAATAATATATTATTATATATTATATTATATATTATATTATATTATTCTGTTTGTCTCTGAATGAAACTGTGGCTGGGTGTTTTTGCTTTCATCCAACTTTCTAGAATAATGGAACTCTATAAGCACAGCTCCAAAAGAATTATTATTGACAGATAGCTCACTGTCGATATAAGGTGCCTTCAGGTGGCTGATGTTTCTCTGCGTGGTAGGGTCTTGGTAAGCTCTCCAGTGGATTCTTCACAGAATCACAGAATTCTGTGAAGAATCCACTGGAGAGCTTACCAAAACCCTACGAAATAATCGACAAATGCTAGATGAAAGACAATTAACACTCAAATATATATTACATATATATATGTTATGTATATATATATATATAACATATAAAATAAAATTAATGGCATCTTCAAAGTGTAAGATCAGTAGTTAATACACTTGTAAATGATCAGAAAATTAAAGATGTGTCTAGATCCATAAGATCTGGGAGAAGGTTTCTATTGGAGTTCATTAAAATGGTCTTAGGACTTATCTTGTAAATTGGATCACTTACAGTAATATAAATACTAAATCATGTTTTGACAACTTTGGACATGGCACAGAGAGAGGGACCATGCTAGCAAAAAATCTAACTGCATAGATTTCTGAAAATTTTTCAAAAGAGAAAATAATCAAAATATCTGAGAATTATTAGGAGGCAGCAAAGAGAAAAAGCAGTTGAAACAGATGCCACATAAAATTTAATTGATTTCCTTGCAAATTATCTGAAGGTACAATTGACTTCACCAAATATACACATTTACAGTGTAGTGTCTATATCAGACCTCAGCTACTAAGCTTCCTAAGAAAGCTGGAGAAGCAGAGAGAAATAAGCATTTCTGGAGTAAATCTGTCTTGTCTTCAAGCAGACATTCAAAATAGGTCAAAGGAATCACTCCTTAGAAGGGCTCAGATACGCATATTTACATTGCTGCTATCTCATGTTAAGTGAGATGAATTGAACCTTTCAGTATTTCCTTAAACCTTAGCTAGGATAAAAGGGTTGGCTACAGAATATCGTCTTTGTAACTGTAAAAGTACCTTTTACTGTGTGACCTATTCCCTTGGGTCCTGGTATGCTTTCTTTGACAGTGAAGAAAATATTTGAACTTATGAACCTACTTTTTTTGGAGGAGTGGTCACCTTTGGTTTTGGATTTAAGCTTTAATTTTGTTAGAATTCAGGGTGATTGAAAGGTTTGGTTTTTTGTTTTTGCTTGTTCTTGTTCTCTGGGGGGGTGTCTTATTCTTTTTGTGATTTTTTTTTTTAATAACTGTTTCATAATGTGGAGTTATTGGTGTCACAATTAATCTGGAGTGAACAGATGGGCATTCAAATTCACGTAACGGGTGTTATATGGATCAGTACTCATATAATTAGTTGTGTATCAGTGACAGGACATTAGGTCACTGGGTAATTTTGCTGTCTGCCAGATGATTCGCCTGCATTCAGAATGAGCATCAATCAAAAAACACGCATCATATTCTGCTAAAATGTATAGACAAACTCAAGTTGTCTGCTGATGCTTGAGTTGCAGCAATAATGCTACTTTTTGGTGTCAGATGGTAGTAAGAAAGAAATGAGATGTTAACTACAAGTTTTTGGATGTTTGTATATGGCTGGAACAGAATAATAGTGAAAAATCCCTTTATTGGAGACACCAGCATTCTCTTCACAAATACTAATTTAAGAAACTGTGTTCTTCTCATCTCAGATGTCTGTTGTCATCTATTGTACCACATGTGACAGCTGTAAGAAACAAATCACAGACCATGGTGGTTTCTCTTAGGATCAAATGTGGTGTTATATAAGAATAAAGCAAGACAAACTGTCATGGTCCTTTTTTGCTTTCCTTTAACAAGGCTTTCCCTTAGCCATTTATCCTATTTTTATTTTAAAATATATATTTAAAACCAGTAGAAATATTTCACACTATATCTTCCAGTCTCCATTTGTTAAAAATAAATAAATAATAATAATAATAATTAATTTTAACAGTATTATTTTTAGCCAAATTTTTATTTAGAAGCAGGATGTTAGGTTCACTTTTCTCAGTCTAGTGATAGGCCTTGAAAATATCAGAATGTAGGTCAGTGATATCCAAATGGGCACAAACATTTGTGCCCAAAATGGGCACAAACAATATACACAAACAGAAATTTCTAAGTAGAAATGTGCCAGGTCTCCAGCCTTACCAGGGAAGGATTTTCAGAAAGGAAGTAAATAAAGGCATGAATTTAAAGCAAAGGAAGGAGACCTGGTGCAGGTCCTGAAAAGAAGAAGCTCTGTTTTATGGACTGGCAGGTCCTCAGCTCTTTTAAATGAAATGAAACTACAGTTGTGGAAAGTCAGTACGTCAGCATATATCCAAGCTCCAGTTTTCATCCAAATGGGCTTTTCTTCCATTGGTCATTCCACTTTGCTGCATCAGTGTATAAATCCCCACCTTCCATCTTCACCCAGACCTAGCCAACTCCTGCTTGAATTTTGTCCAGATTAATTTTATGAATGGTTAAATTACAAATTGGATATTGTTTCGATATTTTCAGTAGGGTTAGGGATTCTTTCAGCTGTGGCTTCCAGATCACTGAGCTAGCCTGAAGAGTTAGGATTTATCTCCTTTAAACTTAGTTTGAGAGTAGTTATTTACAAATATATCATTAATATTGTAACTCCAATATTTTGGAATTGGCAAGACACTATCTTCACAAAAAGTGAAGCATAAAGCCTAGGAAACGGACCCTTGCACTTTTTTCCTTTTCTCCCACATTCTGGGGAACACTTATTAGTTAATTAAAAGTCTATTCATCATGTTTCCAGTCACTGCTCAGACTGTACATTTGTTCCTTTGACTATTTTTCTCCCAAGAACTTTCAAAGTGTGCAGCATCATACTTATATGTTATTAAGTTATAACATTTATATGTTATTAACAAACCTTCATCTGTTTGCAGCCTTGGGCTTTCAATATCTGCTCAATTGTCTTGAAGTTTTGAAAGTTCAGAGTATCATCTAAGCTGTAATATTAGTACTCAGAAGTAGCTCAGGTAAGAATACCATTGCTGAAAACTCAATTCCTAGATGATCTTTACACAAAATACTGTTTTTTATTCTTCCATAGTAATACACTCTGTCAATGCTGGGTCCTTTACAAAGTCCTTCACATTGTACAGTCTGTAATAACAGCATGCCTTCTCTTACAGAGCTCTTCTTGAGTAAATTAAATCCTCATAATTATTTTGACCTGCTTCTGCCACCAACCTACATAGTTGTCATCTTCTTTCTGAAAAAAATTAAATACAATCATATTGTAGTTAGAATGAGACCTATATTGTATATAAATACAATATAATACAATTATATTGTATTTAATTGTATTTATATTATAATTTATATTATATTGTATAATTTATTTGTATTTATATTGTAATAAAACTATTATAACAATACAACTATAGCATATAATTTCAATTTTGCCACTTTGTGTTAAGTTTCCAGAGCTATCAAATTTGGTGAGTAGCTGTATCCATTACCTATACAGTTATCCAGTCCAAGTTCAATATCTACAGAAATGCACATTTCTTTTCAAAAACTCAGTGGGAGTTTCCACAGTAGTCACCCGTCTAAACATCCAAAGGTTCCATGTGGATAACCTCTAGTGAATGCAGTAGGAGGTTGATGTTTTAAATGCTTACAATGTCTGATCTTTTTTGTTTGTATCCTTACTCCCCAAGATATCAATTGCATAACTGTAAAAGCTTTCTAATCCACAGATCAGATTAGGAGACAAAGACTCTAAAAGAACAACACCTTCTCATTCTTCAGTCTTTAAGCTTGCTCTTGCTCTTTTTCACAAGTTGGACCTGATAACCGTGTGTTCTGACCAAGAAGCGACAAATTAACACATTGCAAATAAAATGTACTAGCTAAACTAGGAATGAATAAAAGCTTCCTGAGCATGACAGCCAACAAATCTGAAAAAGCAGAGGTCTGGACACAACAGATAGCTTTCTTTCCATAGCATTCCAAATATAATTTCTTTCTCAGATTGAGAAGCAAAAAATAAAGTAGACATGAGTGAAGATGGAAAGGATGAATCTGAGCAATGAAGAAACAGCAAGTACAACCAAGACCTCCTATTATTTATTTATTTATTTTTACCAAGCGAAATAATGTGAAAAGACAGGAATATTTTCTGGTATTTTTCTTTATACAGAATTGTATGGCTGTTCTATCTCAGAGTGACCATTTCTGTGATATTTGGAGACCTGAAATATTTTGTGAACTTTGGATCAGGTTTTTGGCTGCTTTCCACTGGTGAAAAAGACTTAGCTTATCAGTGTAGGATCTCCTGATCTCTATGAGATCTCATGCTTTGCCTGCACAGGAAAGTGAGCATGCTGCTTACACCTCCAAATCTCTGTTCTGATCCCTGTTGCAGTTTGCCAGGAACAGATACTGAAAGCAGAAAAAGCAAGGACAGGCTGGGTAAGTGCAATTTAGTAAAAGCTCGATAAGAATTGTTGTATAACACTTGTTTTTGTTTTTGTTTTTCTGCTATTACAAGTATAACGTTACTCTCTGAATGCAAGAAGGAACTCACAGAAAAATACTATCACTTATAATGTCACATGTTGTCTGAGTCATGTTTCCCAGGAGTATTCTTGAACAGGTGCTACTGATGCTCATGGTTGTATTTAAAGTGTTCAGCAGAGTTACCTGCAGTGCAAAGCTCTTATTATTCACTTGCCAGCTTATGCTTTGTAAGTAATAACACCATGGTCCCTAAGGGCACCCAGACTCTCTAGTCTATTACTTTTCAGGAGCTCCACCTCAGACAAGGGTCTAAAGAGTATCATAAACTGTTGTCTGAGAGAAGGAAATTGGCCACAGTTTAAGAACTGTTACAGGAAAGAGGAAAGTTACCGGCCTTTTCAGATATCTGGTCTACACTTATTACATTAGTCATGATATCTTTGTCTCTTTCATCAAATTCTGTGAAAGAAAATTATATGTTTTCTGCCTCTTTCCATATCATAGTTGTGGATGCCTCCCATGACTAGAAAAATGAGGCAACATTAGCTGCAGGAGCTCTGGGGAAACTGCAAACCAAGCAGGAAAGGTTACTGTGCTGTGAAGGCAATTTTCTTCAGTCTGTTTGTTTGAGAATTTTCATCCATGAGTGCAGCTAGATAGATAGTGCAGCTACAGTATACCTATTTGCTCCCAGGCCCTAGAAGACTACTCAATGCAAAGTAATAAAATCCCTGGCTAGTGCAAGATCACTGTCTGTGAATAGATATTTTCCAGGTTCACTTTCTGCCTTTCAGTAATGATACTGCTCATCAGTTCACTCCACGTCCCCCCATCCAACGTGTTGTTCCCCTCTCATTTCCTGCCAGAACTGCTCACAAGAGTGCTGTCTTATTGAGTGCAGGTTGGAGGAGACAGGTGAGCAGAAAGATTTGTTTCCAGACAATATCTTTCCCATAGACTACATGCAGAATCACACACAGAATTTCTAGGTTGGAAGAGACCTCAAGATCATCGAGTCCAACTTCTGACCTAACGCTAGCAGTCCCCACTAAACCATATCCCTAAGCTCTACATCTAAACGTCTTTTAAAGACCTCCAGGGATGGTGACTCCACCACTTCCCTGGGCAGCCCATTCCAATGCCTAACAACTCTTTCGGTAAAGAAGTTTTTCCTAACATTTAACCTAAAACTCCCCTGGCGCAACTTTAGCCCATTCCCCCTCGTCCTGTCACCAGGCACGTGGGAGAACAGACCAACCCCCACCTCGCTACAGCCTCCTTTGAGGTACCTATAGAGAGTAATAAGGTCGCCCCTGAGCCTCCTCTTCTCCAGGCCGAACAAGCCCAGCTCCCTCAGCCATTCCTCGTAGGACTTGTTCTCCAGGCCCCTCACCAGCTTTGTCACCCTTCTCTGGACCCACTCAAGCACCTCGATGTCCTTCTTGTAGCGAGGGGCCCAAAACTGAACACAATACTCAAGGTGTGGCCTCACCAGAGCTAAGTACAGGGGGACGATCACCTCCCTAGCCCTGCTGGTCACACTGTTTCTGATACAAGCCAGGATGCTGTTGGCCTTCTTGGCCACCTGAGCACACTGCTGGTTCATATTCAGCCGACTATCCACCATCACTCCCAGGTCCTTCTCTGCCTGGCAGCTTTCCAACCATTCCTCTCCCAGCCTGTAGCTCTGCTTGGGGTTATTGCGCCCCAGGTGCAGGACCCGGCACTTGGTCTTGTTGAACTTCATACAGTTAAAACTTCATACAGTAGACTACATCTACTTGAAGATTTGAAGTGGCAATGAGCAGTCACTGGGGAAAGGTGAAAGAAGCAAAAAACTTATGTCCTTCATCTGTACCCAAAGTGGCTTCTCTGGTCCCACAAAACATGTCCCATTAACATTGCATAGATAAATTAATCTATGAAACAATAAATAAAAAATAATAATAAAATGTCATTTTTTTTTGTTAATTTTGTCATTTTTTCTTACAGATTGGTTACTACAGAAACATGGCAAAAACAGTTGGAGAAGTTGTCATACGCTTTCCAGTGTGACTCCTGAGACTCTTTCTGTAGGGGCTTAAGCCATGTCTCAGAATAGCTTTGTGGTTTGTGACTGTAATTGTGATTGTGCTGGTGATCATTGGATACCTGTGACAATGAGCTCCTGGGGGGAGATCAAGACCACAGACATGCAGCTGCAGAGTATACTGCCTGCCCCAAAGTTTTCCCTAGGCTTTGTCACACCTGCACGAACTCATACTGCATCACCACTCAGCTGAAATGTTGCTAGCTTGCAAGGTGATGTAACACTAAAATTATCACGAATAAAAGTTAAAATAAAAATAAATAAATAAATAAAAATTAAAAATAACAATAAAATTAAAAATAATTAATTTTTCCAGTGAGAAAACGTGGTTGGGAAATAAAACTTTCCCAAAACAGTTTTCTCAGATTTTGAAGAACAGGTTAACAAAAACATGATTTTATCTTCCATATTACTCTCTCTCAGTTTGCTCAGACACTTCATGATCATTCATTCTGTATTTTTGTCACTCTATTTGTTGTGTTACAATAATGTTTTCAGAGATGCTTATTAACTAAAAAACGTATTTTAAGTGAGCATTTTCAATGCATTGACTAATATTATATGCGAAAAAAAGTTGCGATATTAGATGATTCCAATAATAGAGGTATGCAGTATGATTTGTTGACAGGTGACATTTCTGAAACCTTTCTTGTACTGGCATATTGTTACATGCCCTACACCATAATGTTCTCTGTGCTATAATTCATCATTCAAACAGGTCAATGCAGCTTCTGACATTTGGAGCTACCTCCCTTTATCCCACGGGTTCATTGATTTGTTAGCTTTCTTCTTACCTCTAGAAAACATCCTTCCTACTTTGCTACATCTTCATTTCTCTCATTCACATGGTGTTTCTTTTTCAATATTTTAATTCCATAACATGCTTAATAATACTTCTTACATAAAAGACAATAAAAGAAAGAATAAGTGCTCTGCTGTATTAATCTTGTTTTTGTTGTTGTTGTTGACGTTGTTGTTGTTTTAGTCCTCACTATGTTCATATCACCAGATAATCAACATAAACTCAACACCTGGTACAGGGCAGAATTAGAGACAGTCAGGTCCAAAGGTGTAAAGAGTGCTCCCAAGAACAGGGGCAGCTTTTTTTTTTTTTAGGAAAATGTGGTCAGAAAGATTATAAATAGGAGATTTATTACATGGAGTTCTGGGTTTAATGTCTATTATTCTCACATAACTCATGCAGATATTAAATCACAGTTAACCTGCAATTATGTACCTAAAAATACAGCAATTTATTAAATCTGAAGGCACTGCAAAGATAACACTGGAAACAATTAAGAACTGATTCCATCAGATTTTAAACAGAGATTGTTGAAGATTTTCTGTAAAATTACAAGCTTTTTCCAACCAACCTTTACAAGAAAAAAATAAAATTATATATGATTTTAAAAATTAAAAACGAGGTGAAAAATGAATGAGGTTGTTACAGTGCCTCTGTGCAGTTTAACTCAGTTCCATTCCCATTTTGTCTTCCCCCCCTTTACCCTGGCCAGGCAGGAGCTGTGAAGTTGACACAACACACAGCTTCTGCACACCACCAGGGATGGTCAGGGGTACAACGATATCTAAGTACACCTTGAGATGACTCTTAAAGAGGTAAACACTGACAGCTACACCTTCTTTGAAACATCATGTAAACATTTCATAAGGTAAATATTTAAACTTTGAGGGAAGGAAGAAGAGATTCTCTAACAAGCTCTAATGGGTAACTGAGACACAAGAAAAAAAGGTAAACCTTTTCTTAAACTGCTTTCCCATTTATTATCCTCAGCTTGCTCTGAAGATTGCAGAAGCTCAGTATTCAACTATCCTTGCAGGCAGTGGCCAAATACTAATAGATATTAGGTCCTCAGTCTGTCACACCTTCCCAGCCTCTGCACATATATATCTGTGCATCAGTCTGAGTGTTGTCTAGGCAAATGGAGTAAAAAACACAAGTTATGATTGTTTTCTACCTGGTATTTTTTCTACCTAGCTAACCACTTACATACATTCATATACATGCTGCTAACAAAATTCAAAAGTTTTTTAATATATGGAAAGACTCAAAAGACTCTACTCTCGGCTTCAGGTGAGCTCATCTTCATACTCATCGTATAAAAATGTATTGAGAACTTTTCCTGTGACTAGTAATTAGTACGAAGGGTTAAGTTTAAAAAGGGTCCCAAACATTTTCAGTGAAGTCTATAATTTTTTTACCATCAGATTCAAGAACAATAGAATGAGAATTACATCTCATAAATGCACTTTGCATCTTGATGTATATGAGCAGAAAATTAAAATTAATGGACCATAACAGAGTGTTCCTTCCAAAAAGCCAGACAAAAAAATAATCCTCCATAATTTCAAAAGCCACCCACTTAAAAGCTGCCCCAATATATAAGTGTCCAAATATATATTGGTGCCCAATATATAAGGCACCAAACTGTGAGGTTGAAGATGCTAGCATAAACAAACCTGTTGGGGAAGTAACTTTTCAATGAGACAAGTGCCTTCTTCAAGTCCTGCTTCAGAAAGGGGGCAGCAAGCCTCATGTACCCTTATATCCTCAGTGCAGTCACAAGTAGCAGCCCCAAAGACAGCAGCTGAATCAATCAATCAAAGTTATATGAGATTTCTTCCTTGCTGAGATAAATAGTGTAACCAGCAGGACCAGGGAGGTGATCATCCCTGTACTCTGCTCTGGTGAGGCTGCACCTTGAGTACTGTGTTCAGCTTTAGGCTCCTCAGTACAAGAAGGACATCGAGGCCCTGGAATGTGTCCAGAGAAGGGCTATGAAGCCGGTGAAGGGCCTGGAACACTAGTATTATAAGAGAACTGTTTTGTTTTTTTTTTTTATTCTGGAGAAGAGAAGGCTCAGGGAAGACCTTATTGCTCTCTACAACTGCCTGAAAGGAACATGTGGGGAGCTGAGGATTGGCCTCTTCTCACAGTAACTAGTGATAGGACTAGAATGAATGCCTCCAGTTGCACAAGTGGAGATTTAGGTCAGAAATTAGGAAATATTTCTTCTCAGAAAGAGTAGTCAGGCATTGGGATGGGTTGCCCAGGAAAGTGGTGGTGTCACCGGCCATGGGGATGTTTAAGGAAAGGCTGGACCTGGTGCTTAGGGACATGGTTAAGTTGGTGACAGTGGTGGTAGGGTGATGGTTGAACCAGGTGATCTTGGAGGTCTTTTCCATCCGTAAAGATTCTATGAAATAAAGCTGTTGGTGCTCTGTTTTAGAAAACAAAGTAAATATAACTATTTTACAGAATTAGTTCAGAGTGAGGCGGTAAACCTCTCAAAAAACTGTATATAAAATGTTGAATAAAGTTGTATGTTAATTTATATACTAAAGTATTATAAAATTTAAAGTCATATTAAATTTATATCCTAAAGTCGTTTCTTCACAGTTTTGTATATACTTTGAACCTAAAGTCATTTCTGCACGATATTGACTATTTCTGGATGCAACTGGGTTGGTGCTGCCTCAACTCCTGCTTCTTTTTAGACACATTATATTACCGTGATGTTGCCATGTCATTGTTGTGGTGTACCACTTTCTTTCCCTTTATTTTCCTGTTCTATAATAAACCATGGCAGAAGGGATTAAGAAGCCAAATCTCAGCCATCTGAGGTAATAATAACTAATTACATTATAATGATATTTTATTACTTGTCATTTGTATAGCTGCCGTCATCTTCAAGGGCATTTTACAAACAAACCACAGCAGGAATAACCTTTTTAGTGCTGAGACTCAAGCATTAGGCTGCAGCCAGCCTGAAAGCTGCCACAGGCCACCCTCCCCAGGTCCTCCTCCCTCACAGGCAGGGTGGCACCTTCTTGGAACCAAGCTTCCCGATGAAGTCTACAGTTGTAAGAAACCCCAGACCACCATTGGGCCCAAAGGCCCAATGCTCTCCTTTTCTCTGCCATTCTCATGCAAAAACAACCCAGAAGATGGCATGGACAAGAAGGGAGCATTCACTGAAGCAGACCTGGTGGAGAAGCTGACACCAAAGCAAAAGAGAAAGGTAGTCAGAAAATGAAAATATAATCATCACAGGTATGACAATCAGCTTGCCAAGAATGGAGGCTACTATCAGCTCCTGTGGGGAACACAGAGGACTCATGTGGGTTTTCACATGTTGCTAAGGAGTAATGACCAACAGATTGGTGCATGAGGGCAATCTATAGCAAATACTAAAACATAGCTGTCCCTTCCCAGTGCTGGAGTGGTCTATATCTCAGAGACAAAGAGGAAGACTTAATTCCAGAGTTGAATCCAAATGAGAGTAAGTATCTGTGGGCACACCAGTGTCTAAGCTGCTGTTGCAGTCAGTGGAGATACACCTGAGCTTAAATTCACCTGCCACTACAGGTGAATGAACAGCTTACACATGAAACTACACAACCCCTATATTTTGCTGTTTCCAGCAGATTCCAGATGAATTTGGAACAGATTCTCATCCAAATCATTCTGCAGGTATGTGGCAGAAAGACAATGATGCAACTGTATATCCTCTCATAGATCACTGTTTATTCAACCCCTACACCTAATTTGGATAGTTCTCAGATTTCTGGCACTCAGTTCCTTCTCCATCAGCGATAGTGCTGAATCTGCAGGAAATCAGCACACATCTTTCTAACCTTTTCTGGTTGTGGAGGCTTTAGAAAACCATCCTGATCTTCACAAATGCATTTTCTGTGGGTGAGTAAAATTCAGAAGATCCTTGTCTGTTCCAAGTGGCTGGTAGTTTGCTCTACCCATCAGAGGAGTCAAACGCAAGTACATACAGAAATGTGCTTAGAAACACAGGAAGACTAGCAAGGCTTTACAAGAAGAAGGCCAAACTGCCAGTTCTGTATGAATAAGTTCTCTTAGCTAGCTGGCATAGTCTGCAAACATTTGCTGTTATATCCCACTCTATATTAGCCATGTCCAATTAATTGAGTATGGCAGTTCTTATTCAAATCATTTTACATCCCATCAGTTATCTAGAGGGGACTGGAAATCTGGAGGTTTCTCAGATGGCTCTTTAGTGCTCATATAAGAGCAAGTAATAGTAAAGCAAAGCAAGTGTATGCTCTTAATTATCTGAAGTATTATTAAGACTTATTTCTCCATTGTATCGGAGGCTACTATTTGTAAATGATGTTAAGTATAAATTTCCTTTTGCCCCAGATATAAGCTGCTGTGGCTTAAATCAAAGGTCAAAATGTGGGCATTATGCATAATTAATTTCCCTTGAAGATAATTAAGGCATCTTTTTGTTGTTCTTATATTTGACCTATCAAGAAAACAGATTTTTTGTGCTATGAATAAAAGCCAGAAATGCATTGGCATGAAATTCACTTAGATAAGCACTGAGACAAAGACACTACATCAGCTGAGCAAGATTCAGCAAGAATGTCTTAAGGCTCATGGGCATATTCTTTTTCTAGTTCCCCATTGCTAAGCAGTCAAAGGCTGCATTAGTGGAGTACAAAATCCCACATAACAAATCCTGCTGAGGCTTTGTTAGCTTCATTTCAGCATAACATTACTGCTGTTTCACAGATTCCCGTTGGCTCAGAACAAGAGCAAAGTAAGCTAACTTCGATCTGGAATGTACTGCTGGAGCCAAAAAGAAGAGGGAAGAGCTGTCCTTTGGGCAAGAATCTAACTAGATCTAGGGGAATAAGACTTGTCACTTGTTTGGATGCATACCTTTCTGTGAAATGTTGTGTACATAGAGAAATGTGGAAAATAGGAGGAAATGTGTGTAATTTCTTTCTAAAAAATCTACAGTAAAAATCCAGGAAAAAGACACATTCATATGAAGAAAATGAAAAGAAAACATTATTTGTAGATAAAATAATTTTTGAAAATAAAATAAATTACCTATCAGTGGTAAAAGAAATTTACTGTTTCTCTCTTCACCACAGTCATATTTATGACATATGACGTATCTATACTGTGGGAAGTTGTTTTATAGTTGTAATTCTAAATAAAAAGTGGCTGATTAGTCTTTTTCAAGCTCTTTTTTTTTTTTTTTCCTAGGTTGTGTACCTTTTAGTCTGTACACATGTATTGTAAATATAAATCAAGAAAAAATATGCCTTCTATTAGCACTTATACTAAGGACTAAACCTTCCAACAAAACTTGTAGACAGACATGTTATATTAATTTCTAAAATTTAAAATATCAACCCAAAAATTAACTGCAAAGATAAATTCTTCATGCCCAAACTAGCAAATCATGTGTGAACACATGTATCTCTTTGTGTGTGATATAAATTCTACTTCCAAATCAAGCCAACAGAAAAATTTACAGCAAAGATCCTCCTACTCCATTGTTCAGAATAAACTAGGAAGCAGACATATACCAGAGGTTTTAAATGCCATTCTATATAGGCTACTCACACTGCCTCTGCAAGCACCTACCTTAGGTGCCCAGGTTCCCTCTACAGTCAACAGAGAGAAGTGTGTGGTTAGCAATTAGAGCTCCTAAATTAGAAAACTGGCTATTGCCAAATTTAGGCACCCTGATCTGCCTTCTAGAGATTATTCCCTCTCTGTTGACTGTACAGGCAGCTTCAATTTCTATGTTAATATCGTACAAGTTTAGGTATTTGGTGTTATATCTTTCAAGAACTTAATGGTCAGATGTAAAGAAGAAGAAAAAAAAAAAGTTCAGTAGCAAAAAAAATACAAAAAATTGGTTACTTGTGTCCAGAGTCATGATTCAATTTTTGCATAATTTAGAGGAGAATTAAATTCACTTGTTACAACCCAACCTAACTCCAAATGTCCCTCAGCATCCATTGTTTCAATCCTGCTCGTGTCTAGGACTACTAAACACAAATGAGATAAAAAATGAAGCGCTACGAAGAAAATGTGACACATGAAATGAACTGTGTATGGAACAGCAGGATTTCCAAGAACATTAGTGCAGCTGAATTACTTTTTTTAAATCAAGTCCAAAGATACCTGTTCTTCTCATATAGTGTTTGGATGCATGAAGTTGACAACCAGTAAGTAAAAGGAGATTTGTGGACAAATCCCTTCTTAAACAAAAGGGATTCACAGTCCCCAGTGCAGTCCCCAAGCGACTGCCCTTGCCTGCACAATGCAGCCTTGTTAGCTATCATCCCTTCTTTTTTTTTTCTTTTTTTTTTTTTTTTTCCTCTTTTCAGATTCTTTCAGAAAGGTGTGGAAAAGCAGCTGTTTATAAATATAATGAAGAAGAAAAAAAAAAAAAAAGAATATATTCACTCTTATTTTTCAAAGCATAACATTTAAATACATCCCATTAGTTTATATGAAATAGCTTCTCATAGACTTGATGTAAAGGAATCTCTTTGGGAATAACTGTGGAAATAATCTGTTACATATATTTAGTAACAGGATTTTAAATTTTAAGCAAACTATCTTTATTGATTTTAGAGCTTTACTTGCTTACCAGTTTCCTCAAGGAAATGTTATTTTTCAAGAAGTAACTGAATTAATGCATCTGCTTTTCATCTGGGAAATGATCTACTGCAGGGAAAAAAAAAAATATATATATATATATATATATATGAAGAATGAGTTGACAAAGAATGATTATGTACTTTTTTCCCCCTCCTGAAATTAATGCATATATTTTAAAGAACTATTTAAACTTGATATCCTTGAGAAAAAAGAGGGTCATATAGGTATAGAGACAGGAATATTGTATGCAATGTGCTCTAAGTGATCCTGCTTGAGGGTTGGGCTAGATGGTCTTCAGAAGTCCCTTCCAACCTCATCCATTCTGTGATTCTGGAAATGTTGAGCTCAGATAGGATCATTAGTCTCATGGCTAGGACCAAAATACTTCTTTCTCCTGTTTTACATCTTTGTGGAAATTAGTTTTCTATAGAGGACAGACTTGAAAAGGTTGCTATAAAAATATGTTAGTATCAAATTATTGGCTATTATTATGCTTATTTATTAGAAATATTCCTTTGAATATTAGTGATTTAAATAAATGCACAACATTTAATGTGATAATGTTGCCATTTAAAGAATTAAATATTGTAATTATGTAAGAATTTTGCTCTGATGTGTCACTTAAGGTGTTTTCCTAAGATTTTAGACTTAGACTTTAGAATCTTAGATTTCCTAAGAACATAGACCTTGCTTTTGAGAGCAAAAAACTTCAGGAGCAAAATTAGTTTTTATTGTTTTGACATACTTTTATTGATTGATTAAATAATAATATTTATTATTACTGTCACTTTTAAATGGGAATTTCAGATCTTATTTCTCTCATCAAGGGCTGAAAAGCTATTTGAGGAAAAGGATTAAAAAAAAAAAAAAAAAAGTGGAAACTGACCTTAAAGATCCTGGTGGAGGGTTTCCAATCACAAGGGCAAGAGCAATTACATCTCTGCTCTATATGCACTAGCAAATTGAATATTCAGGCCATGAATAGACAAAAGAACATCCCACAGAGGTGCTTATTCAATTAGAGCTAACAGCACTTACGACTGCAAACCAAACCACTGAAAAAGGTGTGTCCCCATTATCAGTATGATCACAAAGAACCATATGTAACAACTAGTAGCAGCAGCAACCAGCCAGCTCAGCCTGTTCCTATCCCCTTTACTAAGAAAATTCAATAACATTACAAATCCAGCTCATGTTAACAACCCAACACTAAGAAAAAGACATAAAAATGGATAAAAGAAACAGTACTACATCTCAGTGCAACCTCTGCAGCATTATATCAACAAGACTTCTTTAATGTCTGTACATGGGTTTTCCACTACTAGCAGTCTGGATTACAGTTTTCTTTTCAATAATATTAATGAGTTATTGAAATGCTACTGACATTTAAAATACCAACAGCTTTCACTGTTAGCACCAGATTGGATGGTTTCTGCGTTCCTGGGAAGAGGACATAGATTAATCATGATAAATAGAAGGAAGTTAGAATGTAGCAGTGTTTAATTTGAATTTAGGATTCTTAATCTTCATTATTTTGCCTGTCTCAAGACCTCTTTTGAAAATATTTATTTTATTTTAGAGGTTAAGAAGGATTCTTCAGTTTCAAAATATCTAAACGCAATAGCTGTTTCCCATTTATAAGTATTGAAGGTATTTATAACAAAGAATATATATATATATATATATATATATATATATATTAATACCTTTTTTGTTTGGTTGGTTGGTTTGGTTGCTTGTTTTTTCTTTAATTCCACATAAGAATCTCACTTTTACATGTCTCTCACCTATGATGTCCTGAGGTAGGATTCTTCAACACATTATAGAAACAATTTATTCTTTCTTTTGCTCTTGCTACCCAGAGTTCAGTATGGCAGACCCATTTCCAGAGCATATTCTCTTTGAAGTCCTCCAGAAAAATACAGAAGTGGGCTTCCAACCACCCATAGATAAAGTGCAGATATTTTAGCAATCTCACTTAAGTGAGTATCCCCTGGCAGTCAATGAAAAGTTGTTCTTTTGAAACAGAGAAAGATTCTTTTGATAAATTTACCTTCCCTGTCTATATTACAAAATGAGGTGGTTCAGAATGATTATTTTACCTGATATGTAAGAATTAGGAATAAATTAGGTGCTTCAATGAAGTAGTATGAAGCCCACAATACAAATAAATGTGACATGGTATGACTTTTCCTTAATCTCTGTATCACAAACAGAAGAAACGAGAAATTTCTATAGTGTTCCTTATACAAATAATTACAAAGAAATTTTAAAGTAGCAGAAATTAAACAGCACTTAGAGGAACTAAGGTACATTTGTTCCTAATGTTAACCAGTGATTTTCCCAATAAACTCCATGATATTTCCCAGAAACTTTGAAAGAAATTGGGACTGTGGGCAACTAATAGGTTCCCAGGAGATCTCTAAAGATTTTACTGTTTTTCTTGATTTGGGTGTAGGGTGTTTTTTGTTGTTGTTATTGTTGTTTTGTTTGTTTGTTGTTTTGTTTATTTTTTTCTTTGCTAGAAGGAAATGACTTTACGTGTTTCTTTCTCTCCCAGTAAAAAGCTGGGAGAAAGAAAATTCTGAATTATAGTACACCCCAGCTGTGCATAATATATGTTGTACTGCAGAAAACATACTTCTGGTAAAGTCAAGAAAAGTACAAGTGTGCACTCTCAAAGGCACATAGGGCTTGGATATTTTTTTTTCCAAGAAATTTCAATACCCAGCTCTATTTTGCATTGTGCTCACGTTCAGATAAATCTCTATCCACTCCTTGAACAGCCACAATGATGCATGGGCTATGTGTGCACAAATCAGTCTAGCTCTACTGTGGTAGATCATAGAATCATAGAATATCCTGAGTTGGAAGAGACCCACAAGGATCCACAAGTCCAACTCCTGGCTCCACACAGGTCTACCCAAAAGTTCAGACCATATGACTGAGCAGAGTCCAAACACTTCTTGAACTCCATCAGGCTCGGTGCCATGACTGAGTCCAAGGGGATCCTGTTCCAGTGCTTGACAACCCACTTGGTGAAGAATCTTTCCTGATACCCAACCTGAACCACCCCTGTCGCAGCTTGACTCCATTCCCTTGGGTCCTGATCACTAAAAACAATAGGTCAGTGCCTGCCCCTCCTCTCAAGGAAGCTGTAGACTGCAGTGAGGTCTCCCATCAGCCTCCTCTTTTCCAGGCTGAACAGGCCAAGTGACCTCAGCAGCTCCTCCTCTTATGTCTTCCCCTCTAGGCCCTTCACCATTTTTGTAGCCCTAGATAAGGAAAGTCCTGTTGGAGTGGATCTGCTGCAGTATGATATGTAATCCCAACTCTGGAAGTTGTGGTGGTGCCAGAATGAAGACAGACCTTTTCTTTCTCAAGAATGGATGAACAGAGTTTTCAAGTTGATATAAAAAGAGATGAAGGGATGAAAACACAGATTGAGATTATAGAGAAGAAGAAATAGTCACAGAAATTAAAATCTGAGATTTTTATTTCCCAGGAAAGTAATGAACAGAGGCCTAGTGGCTGGATTTCTATTTTGTGAGCTTTACATGTTCTTCATACACATCCATATATATAGATTCCTCTCTAGATAAACATATTTCTGTTTCAGCACATTCAGCTAAACTCCCAAAGAATCCAGTGACTCCACAGGCATGTTTTTCTTTTTAAACGTATGTCTCTATTGTGAGAAATATAAGATTTTTTTTAAAAAGAAATTTCAAGCAAACAAAATCAAGCCCTCAAGCAATAATTTTGCTCTGAAAGGGAGAACTGCCAGTTATTGCCAGGTGTTCTTGGATATATATATAATTTTTACCACTGTCCATTTAAGGACATTTATGTCCATATATATATCTCCAAGATGCTTAAATGGACAGTGGTAAAAATTCCCAAAGAAGAATAAACATGAACTCTTTCCTCCTGGCTCTTCCATTGCCCTATTTCTGAGCAACAGCTCCAGCAGCCAGGAAGACAAGAAATGGGTTTTCTCTGTAAAGCCTGTGTCATGCATCCACACAAATTACACATACATCACAATTTTAAATATGAACAGGTCCAGATGCTATAACCTCTCTTTCCTCTTAAGATGTCCCTGGCACTAAGTGGGTATACAGTGTGGGTGAATAAAGTGGTGAAACCAAAAAGCACCAGTGGCGGTAAAGATAATCAAAGCTTCCCTCAGGCCTAATATTGTTAATTTATTTTCCATTCAAAATATAGAACCTGTGGCTGACTTTGATATCTTAGTCACTCCAGGCACAGAGCTGAATGGAGTCTCAAGTCAAAGGAGAGAGAAGCATAAAACCTAAATTGTTACTGACTGGGGAAATTACTTTGAGTGATTTATGGGGCTATAATTAAGATGAAAAGGAAAATGTAGGCTGTCTAGAAGGAAACAAGATGAGGAGTGTTAAACCAGAATATTCCACCAGCAAATTAGATTGGAAAACCCTGGAAAACACACTGTACTTTGTGTTACTGTTTATGAGATTCTTTTGTGTATGGCACAACAGGAACTAAGTTTCTCACAGTATTGACTCCTACATCCCTAGCAAAAGATCTAGGGAGAGATCTAAGTGTTCAGTTCCAAAGTTTTCTTCATGCGCTGGAAAACTATATATTAATGAAAAAGGCAGTGTGAATGAATTTTTAAACTCAAAAACAATTCCAAATATTATTTTTAAATATGATTTTTTTTAAAAGCCAACTATAATTGTTTTGAGTGCTGACTCACCAATGTGAGAACGTAGTGCTGGCAATGCATTGTGAGCACTCATGCTAAAAGGATGGCCTCTAACAAACTGATAAAATCCATCCCCAACATTAGGAGGGCAAAAGGGCAAATTATTCATGTTATCTGCCTCCCTGAGCAGAGGAAGCACACTGAGTGTAGCAGAGGCTGCAGAGTGCTCAGCCTACAGCATTATCCATTTTTGCAGAAGTCAAATACACAATTGTGGATGGTTTAAATAGTTAAATGATTTTAATCATTATGTTTAAATGCAGATAACTGCACATTGGACATAGACTTCAGTAAGGCAACAGATGGTTAGAGATGATTGAATTTTTTCCAAATTTGATTTTTAATAAAGATTTTCCTGGACATTTAAATAGAGATGAAATTCCACAGAAAAGGTTTCCATTATAGGAATTATTTTTTTTTCTTTTTAATTTCATTTCTGTTCTAATAAATGTGTGAGGTTTAGCTTGTATTAATTAGCTACTGAAACAACAGTATAAAAACTTTTTTCTTCATGGTGTTTCACACCAGATCTTTCATCCATCAGCTTCCTAAACAAATGCCAGCTTACTGCAGCTGCACTTGTTATATAAGTCTTATGGATCCAGGCAGATCATCAGTCTCAATGAAAGAACTTTTTTTTAAATGTATCCAATACACATCCTATCCAATAAGATCTCAGTCCTATAGAAACAAATAGATTGTTACTGTGAAAGAATTTTATTTCCCCTTCCTCAGCAGGAAGGTCTGAATTTATCATGGTGGTGAGCATAATTAAAAGGTAGAACAGATTACTTAGTCGGGTTATGGAACTCTATCATGGTCAATTTTATGTAGAGTTCTGATAAAAATCCATTGAGAATAACGTCTGAGCTCTTCCACCCTGGAAATTGGACTAGATGATTTCTTGAGATCTTTGACAGCCCTCTCCCCTAAAAAATAAAATAAAATAAAATAAAATATAAAATAAAATAAAATAAAATAAAATAAAATAAAATAAAATAAAATAAAATAAAATAAAATAAAATTCTTAAAATGAAATGACTGAAATAAACTAGGATTGACATCTAATTTCACTTTTTAACAGTTATAATTATTATTATTATTATTATTATGCTTTATAACACCTCCTATATACTCATGTAATCTATACCAATTAAATGAACTTCTGAGCGACATCTCCAAAATTGAAGATTAATTTTAAAGGGACCAAAAACTGCAAGTTGTGTTCAAGTATTAAAATACTATATACACATACTTTGGTTTCACTGTTTGCAAATGATTGGACTTCACTTTGAAGTTGCTCTTTGAGAATGCTTCAAAATGTTTGCAGTGACATTTTTGTTTCTGTCATTTTTCTGTAGATAAAATGTCCAGAAATTAAAAGTGAAATTCTCACCTTTAACAAAGGTTCATTTTTAAAGGAATTATTGGATAAATAGAAGCTTCCCTAACTATCCAGCTGCATAATTGGACAATAAGAACAGAAAATTGCTTCTGCGCAGTAAAAACTGAAAGTCTCTCTTTATATTATCACAGTTTGTACAGAGATTAGTGTTGCTAAGAGTAACATCAGCTAAAAACTTGTAGAATTTTACCTTGAAAAATATTTGACTAAAAATAATAATCAATAACAATAACAATAACAATAACAATAACAATAGATTGTTTAGACCTACAATAGCTTTTCTGATGTTTTCCATGGATATATTTAAACATTCCTGTTCATCTCACAACATTAGAACACTTTGGAGATGGCTCATTTCTTCTAACTTTAGCCTTATAGAAGTTAAACATCTAGTCAAAATTAATAAACTTTGCCAGATATTTGTCTTTCCCAACTCTAGGTACTGTGGACTTAAATCAATCACAGTATGGGCTTGAACATTTGAAAACATAACTCAAGGTTAACTTTATAACTCCCTGTGTGGAAATAAACACTGTCACAATAAGATTAATCTGTACTCAAAATATAGCTTTGCTTTACAGAAGGGAAGCAGTTTATTACCAAAATCAGAACATTCTATAATTTCTACTACATACAAAACTTCTAAAAAAGAAAAAAAAAAACAAAAAAACAAAAAAAAAAAACAAAAAAACATTTGCTCAAAGTGAAAAAGTGTTTTGTAGGTTTTTGCTTGTTTGCTTGCTTGTTGCTTGTTTTGTTGTTGTTTTGTTGTTGTTTGTTTGTTTGTTTGTTTTAAAGTCAGGTTTAACTAAGGAATAGAAATTTAATTTTAGAACAAGCTCTGGCACAGTCTATCAGGTGCTTATTACATTTGCTCATGCTCACACATTCTTCTTATATTTTTATATATCTTTTTATATATATATATTTATATTTTTATATTTTAACTCAATTTTATCCTCATTACATTGGATAAGAATTTAGCTTTCAATGAGACACCAGAATCATATTCTTGTTTTCTTACAAAATACAGCATATGCTCCTATTTGAAAGGTGAATTACCAATCTGGAAAAATGGAGAAAGTCTTTTCTCCTAAACAGAAAGACAATGAGAATAACATAACCTATTAATATCATGAACAAGATAGGAGTGGATAGATTATGTGGTTTAAAGTATGAAGTCTTTATGACTTTTGACAGGCAAAACTAAAGAGCAGACTGGCTTTCTTTTCTTTTTTTTTTTTTTTTTTCCTACAAAGCAAAGGTACTCATCCATCTCAAAGTCAAAATTTGTAACTTTCTGCTAAAGCAATCATGGTAGTCCTACTGCTGGACTAAAGCTGATGCAGATTCAGTATACACAGGTTCAGTATAAAATTAGCACTAGGTTGGATCTCACAGATAAAATCTCAATAAATACTATAAAAAAAATCACATTTAAATTTTCTAGATATTACATAAATGTTTCTACAATTTTTTGCCTTTAATTTTCTTGAAAAATTGGTTCAATTTACTATTTTTTTAATATCCTTTTCCACACTTCTCCATTCTTTCCTCTGCTCTGACCTCACATTTTCAGTCATCTGACTCACAAACACAGCTCTTTCAACTCTGAATGAAAAGTTAAATAGGGGCATGTCTGCCTGGGGTGCTGTGCTGTACATGAGTCATGTTAAATACTCACATTGGCCACAGATATTTGTGAACCTGGGTACATTCAATAACAGTCTTTTTTTTGTTTGTTTGTTTGCTTGTTTGTTTGTTTGTTTTTTATGTTTGTGAGGAACAATTTAACTTTTTTGAGCAATGAACTGTGGAGTCAAGGTACAGAAGATCTGGACTATCGGTCCTGGTATTTTTAGCAGCCATGAGTTTGGTGATTTTGTGTCATGTTACAATCAATATGTAAATATGGCAACCTCATTAGTTTCTCATGAGGACATCTTCTTTAATTGAGTTTTCAACAAATTCTGTAAATGGCAGAAAGTACAGTATATTATGCAAATGCCATTAATGAATAAATCACGACTCACAAATGATCCATCACTCATCATATGTCTGTATGTCTGGCTCAAGAGTGCTTTATATTTCTGTGTCTTTATTTTAGCACTTGAAAGTTGTTGCATTGTTGTTTGTTTTGCCACCAAAGAGAATCAGTCATGAGGAGTTACTTATTCCTATCTCAGTCCAAGATGCCTTTAATCTTATTATGTGGCAAGTTGGCCAGATGGCCAGGGACCAGACTACTTCAGAAAAGCAGGTGGTTTCTAACCCATGCTTTTGGCACAGATTTAGATAAATATAAATAAAACATATCCTAGATGGTAATAATCAAAAGAACCTATTACAAGGGTATCATAAAGTGTTTGACAATGTTTTGCACATACATATATGTTATTGTGCCTCAAGTATTTTTTTTTTAAGGCTACTTTTAAATGCCTATTAGGATGTGATCTATTATTTTTTATGTACATCTTCACTAAGAAAAAATTCTGGGAATCATGGAAGATGATAATACCTTAGAACTTATACTACCCGACTTTTGTGGAAAGGCACAGAAAGTAAGAAGTTCGAAATTATTCTGCATCATAAAGCACAGCTGCTTAGCAGAGCTGTCTGAAGGCAGCAGTTAAAGAGTGGATGTACTTTACTGGGACTTTAGTCCTAACCCTATTTTTGATATGACTGCCATTCAGGTGACGGTGTGAGACAGGGTTCACATAATATTGCTGGGCATCAGTGTGATGCTCACAGGTGCATTCTCAGATGTGTTGAAGTTTCTTCCAAAAAAAAACTTTGTATCAGAGTAAGAATTGAGAATGAGGTTCAACGTGACAACTTAAGAAATATTTTTAGACTGCAGAATAAGCTTCTGAGGTCAGGAGTTAAAGATAACCCAAGTGCAAGGGTTTGATGTTTCTCTCTGCTGGTGGTAGAACAGTAAGTACTGCTTAGGGCAACGGACCACTTTAAAGTGTTGGGCTTTCAAGTCAGATATGGATGGGGATCAGACTTCCTGCTTACATGAATGTCAGGAAGGTGAGCCAGTTGGAAATCAGCTTTGGAGGTAACCTCTGCAGTCCTCTGTATTATCTTTAAAGTTGAAGGATTTCATTTGACACTACAGTAGAAAAGACAGATTTCATTCATGGACTTTCTTGAAGAGTGTGAGAAGTATAAAATGAATGCACTCTTAAAACTGTGCTTAGGAAAATCTGCTGAAAGGGAGCTAAACGAGTTTTCTACTGTATGCGTTAGGATTTCATTTCTATAAGACAGGAATATTATGCTGAGGCAGAGAGTAAGGCCAACTTTACTTTTGTGAGGATTTTCAACCACAGATCTCCTGGAATTTGTAGCCTGACTTAAAACAGGCTCATACAAAAAAGAGGAAGAAAGGTAATATTAAGTCAGCACTGCAGCAGTAGCTTGTGAAATAAGATTCACTCCAAGAATAGTGATGTAACAGCTTCCCAAACCCAAAAGCTCAATCCTTCAACCCCTGTATTTACAATGCAACACATTTACAGAAAAATTCCAAAATCTTATTTCCATCTGTTTAGTTGGCTCCTTCAGTTCCTTTCAGTTCCATATCCTTATTTACAGCAAAGACTCCAAAAAACATAGATTTTAAAATTGAAAGACTGTAAGATTTCACATTTCCCTTTGAAGAAGATTGTTCATAGAATCAGGATTTGCACTGGAAGAGACCTTAAAGATCATCTAGTACCAATGCCCCTGTCAGGGCGAGGGGCAAGAACACCTCCCACTAGATAAGATTGCTCAAAGACCCATCCTACCTGGCCTTGAGCACTTCCAGGGATGGGGCATCCACAGCTTCTCTGGCCAACCTGTGACAGTGCCTCACCACCCTTACAGTATAGAATTTCTTCATAATATCTAATCTAAATCTCCCCTCTTTCAGTTTAAAGCCATCACCCTTTGTCGCATCACTCCACCCCCTCTCAAAGAGTCCCTCCCCAGCTTTTCTGTAGCCCCCTGTTAGGTACTAGAAGGCCACTGAAAGTTCTCCCTGGAGCCTTCTCTTCTCCAGGCTAAACAACCCCAACTTCCTCAGTCTGTCTTCATAGGGGAGGTGCTCCAGTCCTCTGATCATCCTTCTGTCTCTTCTCTGGACTCACTCTAATACTTCCATGTCCTTCTTGTGCTAGGGACCCAGAGCTAACTCAGGGCTCCAGGTGGGGTCTCACAAGAGTAGATGGGAAGAATCACCTCCCTCATCCTGCTGTCCATGCAGCTTTTCACACACAGAATTTCTAGGTAGGAAGAGACCACAAGATCATCGAGTCCAACCTCTGACCTAACACTAACAAGTCCTCCACTAAACAATATCACTAAGCTCTACATCTAAACGTCTTTTAAAGACCTCCAGGGATGGTGCAGCCCAGGTTATAGTTCGCTTTCTGTTCATTCAGCTCTATATATTTTTATAGTTTTGCCAGGCTGCAACAATGAAGGTTGTAGATAAATAATGTATTATATCAATATAGCAATTAAAGATTAATTTCTTTTCAACATAAATAAATAAACTTTCATCAATCTCAAACTACCATTTCCATTTCATTATAAATAATACACCACTTTTGTAAAACATGCTTTTTTTTTTTCAAAGTTTCCTTCAAGAAACTGTTAGAAACCAACCAATAGCATTTTCTATTTTCAGAACAAATATAATAAATATGCTTCCAGTGGATGAATCTACAAACAGAGTTCCCTCATTCCTCATTTGAGTGCTTGTACATACTTTTTGCCAGATTAAAGGAAAGACACATTCCATTGTAATTTACACCTTACATATATACACCTGATTATTCCACCCTAAAAGCCCCAGAAATGAGCAAGTTAGACAAACAAAGGAAATAACATAATCTTCTTTTTATAGCTAGAAAACCAAGTCAGGGATTAACAGCTGGGGAGGGACTCTTTGTCAGGGAGTGCAATAAAAGGACTAGGAGGAATGAATTTAAACTATAAGAGGGTAGATTTAGATTAGATATTCAGGAGAAATTCTTTACTGTGAGGGTGGTGAAGCACTGGCACAGGTTGCCTAGAGAAGCTGTGGATGCCCCATCCCTGGAAGTGTTTACAGCCAGGTAGGATGGGGCTTTGAGCAACCTGGTCTGATGGGAGGTTTCCCTGCCCAGGGAAGTGGGGTTGTAACTAGATGATCTCTAAGATCCTTTCCAACCCAAACCATTCTATGATTTTATGATTCTATAACTGAATCCATGTTTCTTGAACCAAGCACTCTTAATCACAGTACTAAATATAGCCTCAAGGAGAGTGATAATTTTTTTCTGAATTTGGGGGCAAATATACTATTTTTACTTGGTCAAAAAATAGTAAGTGTTATTAAATATATAAATACATGAATGCATACACATGTATGTAACAGTTTATTTATGCATACTAGTTTTCATTTATGTTATATACATAAATGGAATCAGAGCAAAAAGTAATTTGTAAAAACAGAAAATGGAGCTATGCCAAACACAAATAATTGTGTAAGTGTATATAGTAATGATGCCTTACTTTGGATCATGAATGAACTTTAGCAAATGTAAGCAAATGGTTCTAAAGGTTGTGTTTATTGTGTTCAAATTAATTTTCAATAATGAGTAAGTAATTCAATTAAAAAGGCATCTTGGGAGGTAGAGGAGGATAGCCAAAACTGTATCAACTTCACAACACAATGCTAGCAACAGCTGAGTGACTGCCAAGCCATACACCAGTGTGAAGTATAACAGAAATGTTTGAACAACAGATCTCAAAAAAAAAGTAGGAAAAGGGGACTTTTTTTTGTGTGTGATTACCTTTCTAGAAAGAAGATAACAGCATAAGATATATGGGAAGACCTTGGTTAACCTATTTCATTATGTATGGAACACAACTTTAAAGACATTTGTGTGATGTGTAAAACCATGAAGGATTTCCTCTTGCTTCAGAAAAACAAACAAACAAACAAAACAACAAAAACAGAGGTTTTGGAACTGAGAATTAAGTAGGTATCCCTTTATTTTCTTCTTTTGGAAGAAAATCATCTACATTTCACAATGAGTCAGCAAGGATCTCTTAATCTCTCCATTGCAACTGGGACTAATTTAAGCAGAGAAAGCACAAGAAAAATAAACTTCATTCAGAAAACAAGAAGAAGCTGCCATGGAAATTTTTTCCAGCGCTCTGATCCTACTGGTCCTGCAGAGTCTCAGCATGCATCCCAGTACAAGGGAAGCTGTTGAGTATGGAAGGTTTGTATCATTCTGAACTTGACTTGGCTGGGGGGGTTACTCATTCCTTGCTTTAATGAAGGTCATCTTCTTTTGAGTGCTTGACAAATAACACATTTTCTTCCATTTATCAGTACTGCGTAACACTAAGTGGGAAATACGTTTGAATTGTTACTCAAGGAAAATATTTTTCTATGGGGGAGTTAGCCTCACATGACACGCACTAAGCTGCTGGCCTCAAGAGAACATCAAGTGGACATCAAATTGATGCTGGTGTGTTTCAAGATAGTTTCAGGTGGATTTCAGTTCTGTCTGTCAAGGGAACACAACAATATCCACATTTGCTTCTGTGACTGCAAAATATTTTCATGGTGCTGCAGATGGCTCAGTTACTAGCACTAGCGTAGCTCCATGTTTACCTGCCTGCCAGACAGCCCCCACTGAATGGCGTCTGAGTAAGCTAATTTCAAGCTAGGTCTAGTATAGATGGAGGGCAGCACACTAGCAATAGATGCAGACAGATAGACTGGAATCATTTTCAATGTGCAAGTATAGTGCAGGAATAAATGAACAATAATTATCCACAGCAGTGTGAAAACTGGAATTAATATAGCTAGCTTATTACAGATATGTTACATTATTCATGTAATGCACAGCTAACTGGATGATCAGGCCAAAAGAGCTGCATGAGGTTTGACAAAGATAAATGCAAAGTCCTACATGTGAGACACAATAATCCCCAGGTGGGATTATCAGGTTGGTGTCTGACTGTCTGGTGAACAGGTCTGCTTAAAATGTTCATGGGTTCTGGGTTACAGCATGCTCAACTGTGTGCCCTGGCAGCACTGAAGGAAAACCATGTCCTGGGCTGCATCACGAAGAATACATCCAACTGATCAAGGGAAGAGGTTCTTATTCTTTACTTTAGTGCTTCTATCCTCAACAAATATTTATTTAAGGAAATGAAAAAGTAAATTGCTCTGTGACATCTATTGTAAGTGATAACAACCACTGCATAAACATCTGACCAGCTTAGTGCCAGATGATTATTCATTTACATTATTTATAGGTAATAAAGTAAGAGTGATTTAGTCATGACCATGAAATAGCTGGCACCCTTTCCTATAGATTTTGTACTCTTGACAGTGCAAAACATCACAGAACTTGAGCCATGTGTAAAAATATTTATTTATGACTGTTTAGTTGTTAAAAAGCACTTACTATCTATGAACAGAAGAATAGGAGGGCACCAGTAAAATATGATGAAATACTTTGGAAAAAAAAAATGTTATTCTGTCTAGTGGGTTGAGTTTAATTAAACATTTAGCTGCAATATTTGCATAATTGTTGCAATTATTTGCTTTTTTTTTTTTTTTTTTTTAAATTGGCATAAACGTAACAGGGATTTAAGACCCCCAGATGCTTATGTAAAGTGATAGCAAGGAAGAACTGAAGCAGTTGTTGCAATGCTTATGTCTAAATCACATCTGAGGAAAAGGTACTTGTAAAGTAAATTCCACCCCATTCTTCTCCACCTACAGTCCCTGATTCAAAGCTCAGTAAAAGTTTGTTGTGGTTTAACCTGGCAGGTAGCTCAGCACCACACAGCCATTTACTCACTCCCCTGCAGTGGGACTGGGGAGAGAATCAGAAAAGGTAAAACTCATGGGTTGAGATAAAAAACGTTTAATACATTAGAAAAGGAAGGGGAAAATAATAATAATGATAAAAGAATATAACTAAGCAAGTGATGCACTATACAAATGGTCACCACCCATCAACTGACACCCAGACAGACCCCAAGCAGCAGCAGTTCCCTCAGCCATCTCCCCTGTATTTATTGCCACATGTTCTGAGACACTCCTTTGTCCTGTGTGGGTCAGCTGCCCTGGCTGTGTGCCCTCCCAGCCTCTTGTGCAACCCCAGCTTCCTTGAATCACAGAATCACAGAATTTCTAGGTTGGAAGAGACCTCAAGATCATTGAGTCCAATCTCTGACCTAACGCTAACAGTCCCCACTAAACCATATCCCTAAGCTCTACATCTAAATGTCTTTTAAAGACCTCCAGGGATGGTGACTCCACCACTTCCCTGGGCAGCCCATTCCAATGCCTAACAACTCTTTCGGTAAAGAAGTTTTTCCTAACATTTAACCTAAAACTCCCCTGGCGCAACTTTAGCCCATTCCCCCTCGTCCTGTCACCAGGCACGTGGGAGAACAGACCAACCCCCACCTCGCTACAGCCTCCTTTGAGGTACCTGTAGAGAGCAATAAGGTCGCCCCTGAGCCTCCTCTTCTCCAGGCTGAACAAGCCCAGCTCCCTCAGCCATTCCTCGTAGGACTTGTTCTCCAGGCCCCTCACCAGCTTTGTCACCCTTCTCTGGACCCACTCAAGCACCTCGATGTCCTTCTTGTAGCGAGGGGCCCAAAACTGAACACAATACTCGAGGTGCGGCCTCACCAGAGCTGAGTACAGGGGGACAATCACCTCCCTAGCCCTGCTGGTCACACTGTTTCTGATACAAGCCAGGATGCCGTTGCCCTTCTTGGCCACCTGAGCACACTGCTGGCTCATATTCAGCCGACTATGTTGGCAGGGCAGTGTGAGAAACTTGAAAGTCCTTGACATAGCGTAATCACTGCTGTACAGCAACTAAAACTTCAGTGTGTTATTAGCATTATCCTCATCCTAAATCCAAAATACAGCATCATATCTACTACTAGGAAGAAAATTAACTCTATGCCAGATGAAACCAGGACAATATCTACCCCTTATTCCATACCATCTACAACATGCTCAGGTTCCATGCTTTCCAATACATTCCAATTAATCACCACCACCTTTCCTGTCCTTTGATATATACACACACATATGATTCCCTTAGTCTATAGGCTATCCCTCTAAAATGTCTGTTTAGTTCATTTAGTCCCCGACTTCAGGTTCCATTTGTAATAATAGTCCTTTGGGGCAGAAGAGATGGTGAATGGTGTTGAATTCTTGTATGTTAAAGCCAGTTCTGGTTCCATCACTGCTGTGCTTGTTTACTCAGTGTACTGAGATACTGGTCTGTACATGTGGGACCTCATATATCCTCTGAATTGCTGGAACTCCTGGAACAGTTTCTCCACAGCCAAGACTTAGGCCTGTAAAGAGGAAGAAAGACTTTATTTGCATTGCCAGAGTTGTCCAGCCAATTCGTCCACCGTTTGTCCCTCTCTATCTTTCCAGACCATCACAAATCACACCTGGCATAATTAATACCTGCAGGTACTGGGTACCTCTCTCCATGGTGGTCATTATATAACTCATCTGCAATCTTCACTCATTGCATTTGTAGTGAAGATATATTTTGAAGATGTTTTGCCATTCTACTGAAATATTTTTGCCTTACTAAACGAGTATATCTTTGCACTAAATAAATTGTTTTCCTGTACTTTGTTACTTTTGATCTTGTTTGTTAATTGGTTATTTAAATCAGCCTTAATTTCTTCTGAGTTTTGGGTTCCCGAAGTTTTAGTTCTCTTTGATCATTTGTCCCCAAGCATTTCAGCTTCCATCTAGATTACATTAGTAAATCCTATTATATTCCCAAAGTTATTTCTCTCTGCTATTTCCTCCAAATTGCCTATGAAGAGAGATAACTTTTCAATTTGTCGTCTGCATGTCCTCTCTGCCCTTTAGAGCAGAAGACCAAATTCAAAAGGACAGGTGGAGAACATTCATAGTTCAATTCAGCCTAGAAGCCTGTAGCTTCTTCACCTATGAGCTTATATAGGCCATTTTTATTTTTTTATTTTTTTATTTTTACATAAGATGTGATTTGACTCCTTTGAAGCTAAGGTTTAAAACCCAGCTTCCACACTTCTTGGGCTAGTGCTTTAGGCCCTGTGAAGTGCAGGAGAGAGAAGGGCTGTCAGAAACATTAATCCCTTTTTCATTCACTCTTTGCAGGCTTAAATATCTTCCTGATCTACAGTTGTGTATTCCCACCCAAGGCACCTAGCTCACTCTATTTTCCACACATGGACTTTAGGTATTTAACCTGAGTATCTGAATTCACAGTCTGGTATAGGGAAGTGCCTGGTTACTCTGAGTTTTGTCACACTTAATCCTACATCCACACAAGTTTCTTAAAAAAATATCCTGTAGCCCACATGGGGCATCTCCCAGAAGAATAAGATCAGTGTAGCACCTTAACCATGGCTACTTTTATCTCATTTTCATTCTTTTCTCTACAGACATGCTCAAATTGGAGAGCAAGGGGCCATAAGCCATGTCCCCATCTGTCATTGCAAAGGGCTGGAAATAAAAATGAACTAGGAAAAGTTGTCACAAATCTTCAGATCTAAGGCAACAGGTTTAGTAAGTAAAGAACATTCACTTCCCCTTCCATTTTGATCTCTGTGTGGTGGTTTTACCATGCTAGGCAGCTAAACACTACAACCACTCTCTCACTCCCCCTCCTTAGATGAGGAGGGGAAGAAGTAAAGTAAAGGACAACTCACAGGTTGAGATAAGGATAATTTAATTAAAGGAAAATAAAATAATAATTATTAAGGAAAGATTATTATTAACTAAACAATTAAACTAAAGGGAAAAAAAAAAAAAAAAAAAAGGAAAGGGGAAAAGGGACAGGGAAAGGGAAAAAAATAATAATAAAATAAAGGCTATTTGGAAGTGCAGAGGAAAGAAATTACTCTCTACTTGCCTCAAATGAGTGATGATTGACCACGTCCTTGAAGCAGGGCCTCAACACATGTAGCCGGTGTTCTGGAGGAGGACCGATGTTTTCACAATGAGAGCCCACCCCTCCCCTTTTCTTCCTGTTTCCACCTTTTATTACTGAGTGTGACATTATACGGTATGGAATATCCCTTTGATTGGTTTAAGTTATCTGCCCTGGTGATGTTTCTTTTCTCACTTTTTTTTGCCCACCCCCTAGGAGGGTTAGAGAGAGTACTGATTCTGTGCCAGCACTGCACAGCAGCAGACACAACACTGGTGTGATACCACTGCTGTTCTAGCTACAAGTGCAGAGCACAGCACTGTACGGGCTGCTGCAGGGAAAGTTAACATCCCAGCCAGACCCAGTACAAAAACACAATGTGGCAGTCTGCCTAGAGAGAAGGTTGGGATTTGTTTGTTAAGATCACTTTTAGACTGCTAAGATTGCGACAGCCTTAGAGATTAGTTGACTATAAGATGGGTTACTAACCATCCTTCCAGTTACTAACCATCCTTCCATCCACTTGTATTTGGAAGATCTGATCTGGTTTATTCGTAACAGCATTGACCGCAGTCACAGTTCTCCTCAGCTGGCTATGATCTTGTCTTTTTTTCTGGCTATTTCTATGGATTTTTCCCCAGGTAGTTTCCAATGCACATCTCTGGTACGTTACACTTTCCTGTAAATCAAAAGCCAATTAGACTGTTTTAAACAGCTGGTTGGTCCTTCTCTTTTCCATTCTTCCCACTTCTCTCCAGCACCATCATTCCCTGCACTGCTGCCCACAACAGCTTGAGCTGCAGGTTACCAGAGCCCATTTATTTATACTGCACCTTGTGCTCAATGCTGGTCAAAGCACAATTTCTCCCTAAAGTGTTGATACTTATATCACATATAAACATTCATCCCTCTGTGATCTGTGAGAATTTTCATGTTTAATGTTTCAAGCCTTTATTATATATATATATATTTTTACACCATCTGCCACTGTCCATAGCTCTCTGGAGGAGAGCATAAGAAAAAATATATATATCAGGTGCTAGCCAAGTCCTTTAAAGCAGTACTAGGAAATGCTTAGATACTATGGGGCTAGAACACAACATAAGAACTTATACAGGATAAGCAAAGCATGGACATATATTCATTATCAGCAGCAGTGTGCATTGCATCCTCCATGCACAAGGCAAAGGAGCTGGTTTACTGTCATACCATTCATACAGCGCTCATTAGAGGTGGTAATGAGGTGATACATGAGGGTTTGTCATAAAAGACTTGTCTGGTACTGTAATTAGCTTGAAAATTATGGAGGTTAATTCTCTGGGGTAAATAGTACATATTAAAAACACTAATTGCATAATATACATTTTAAATACATTGTAATTTAAAAAATAGCTTAGTTATTAACATATCTAAATTTTGCACTTTTATAAACACTAAGTAGGTAATATGAATTTTAATTAGGGACTTTTTTTCCTATAATAAAAGTGAAAAGACTTCTAAAAGGACATAGCTTCTAACTAATTTGTTTCCTTCATTTTTATTTTTCAGCTAAATAATGAACAAAATTAGAAAAAAAAAAAAACACTTTATATTTGCCCAAGAGACGTGAATAGTTCAATAGGAACTGCATGTTCTTTCAAAGAATAGACGAGTCAAGTTAATTAAATTCCAGGCTCAGCTAGCTCATCCAGGTCAATTCTAGCTAAATTTCTTCTTAGAAAAGAAAGTTCATTAAATCTCATCAATAGTTTCCCATAAATATTATTACTTACATAATAACATTATGCAGTTGCTTAAAAGTGCTGTGACGAATATGAGTGCTGAGAGTCCACTGACCATTTCGCAAGAGCTAATGCATCAGAAAATTTAACAGTGATTATGAACAGGGTCCTTCTTCTATGAACAGTGTCCTTCTGACAGGTCCCATTGCTTGACCTCCTCCAACTCAACTCCAAGACAATTCTGAAAAGAAAAATAAAATAAAATTTAAAATAAAATAAAATAAAATAAAATAAAATAAAATAAAATAAAATAAAATAAAATAAAATAAAATAAAATAAAATAAACAACAAAAAATTGTCAGTCCAATATCTCATAAGTTGTCTTCAGGTTGCAAGTGGATGGAAAGCACAGAAAATCCTCTGTTTTTCTGACAGGAAATAGGCAATGACTCAAACTCTGATCTCACTCTGGGTGAGAGCAATAACAGCATTTAGCATGGGTGCTTCCTTTTGATTCTCTCCATAATGATTATTGGAACTGCTAACAGTCTGCTGCCAAATAATAACCTTTCAGAAGTAAGTTAAATAAGCACATGACTGCTCAAAGACTTGTGTGCCAGAATGCCAATAGCTTGAAAAAGGCTATGTCTAAACTCAAGTATTTCCATTCACTCTTGTGTTGAGGTAAGTCCTGTCCACCAATTCCTCTGATTCTTGTGTTTAGGTAAGTCCTGTCCACCAATTCCTGTAATTCTTCTTTCTTCCTTCCACATTGGGAAGAAAGACAGAGGTTGTTTTTCCAGTAAGGATCCAATTGGACAAGGGGATGAGCTAGACTCAAATTAATAACATAGCACAATCCCACAGCTCAAAGTAACAAATTGTTTTTATGCCAATATGTAAAGCTTTTTTAGAAAAAGGCTCCTTAAATTTGTTCAGAAGTATTGCTAAGGGGCAAAATCAGATAAATTTACTATTTTTTAGACAGGATGGAAGGGCAAGAAGTACAGCACTCTGAACAGGAAAACAGTAAAAAACTGTGTAGGAAAAACAAATATTTTTAGACCATATCATTGTCTTCTGATGTGTGAATCAAAAACATCATAGAATCACAGAATCACAGAATTTTCTAGGTTGGAAGAGACCTCAAGGTCATCGAGTCCAACCTCTGACCTAACGCTAACAGCCCTCCACTAAACCATATCCCTAAGCTCTACATCTAAGCGTCTTTTGAAGACTTCCAGGGATGGTGACTCCACCACTTCCCTGGGCAGCCTGTTCCAATGCCTCACAACCCTTTCAGTGAAGAAGTTCTTCCTAACATCTAACCTAAAACTCCCCTGGCTCAACTTAAGCCCATTCCCCCTCGTCCTGTCACCAGGCACGTGGGAGAACAGACCAACCCCCACCTCGCTACAGCCTCCCTTGAGGTACCTAAAAAGAGCGATAAGGTCGCCCCTGAGCCTCCTCTTCTCCAGGCTGAACAAGCCCAGCTCCCTCAGCCGCTCCTCGTAGGACTTGTTCTCCAGGCCCCTCACCAGCTTTGTTGCCCTTCTCTGCACCCGCTCAAGCACCTCCATGTCCTTCTTGTAGCGAGGGGCCCAAAACTGAACACAGTACTCGAGGTGCGGCCTCACCAGAGCTGAGTACAGGGGGACGATCACCTCCCTAGCCCTGCTGGTCACGCTGTTCCTGATACAAGCCAGGATACCGTTGGCCTTCTTGGCCACCTGAGCACACTGCTGGCTCATATTCAGCCGACTATCCATCATCACTCCCAGGTCCTTCTCTGCCTGGCAGCTTTCCAACCATTCCTCTCCCAGCCTGTAGCTCTGCTTGGGGTTATTGCGCCCCAGGTGCAGGACCCGGCACTTGGCCTTGTTAAACTTCATGCAGTTGACCTCAGCCCATCGGTGCAGCCTATCCAGATCCTCCTGCAGAGCTTTCCTACCCTCAAGCAGATCGACACACGCACCTAACTTGGTGTCATCTGCGAACTTACTGAGGGTGCACTCGATGCCCTCGTCCAGATCATCGATGAAGATATTAAAGAGGACCGGCCCCAGCACCGAGCCCTGGGGGACGCCACTAGTGACTGGCCTCCAACTGGACTTGGCTCCATTCACCACGACTCTTTGGGCCCGGCTATCCAGCCAGTTTCTAACCCAACGAAGCGTGCGCCAGTCCAAGCCAAGAGCAGCCAGTTTCTTGAGGAGAATGCTGTGGGAAACGGTGTCAAAAGCCTTGCTGAAGTCAAGGTAGACCACATCCACAGCCTTTCCCTCATCCACCCAGCGCGTCACTCTGTCATAGAAGGAGATCAGGTTCGTCAGGCATGACCTGCCTTTCATAAAGCCATGCTGACTGGGCCTGATCGCCTGCTTCCCCTGCAAGTGCTGCATGATGACTCTCACGAGGATCTGCTCCATGAGTTTTCCTGGCACTGAGGTCAAACTGACAGGCCTGTAGTTTCCCGGGTCTGCCCTCCGGCCCTTCTTGTAGATGGGCGTCACGTTTGCTAGCCAAATCATGCTTATAATCTGATAATATTTGTCTCTGCATGAAGTCTCCCTAAGTTAAGTTTTATAGATTCCATGTTCTTATTACTGTTGTATAATGTTGGTTCGATTCTTTTTTCTTTTCTCTTACCAAAAAAAAAATAAAAATTAAAAAAAAGGGCCAACTCTTGCAGCCCAATAAATGTAACTTCATACATTACAGTCACATGTCATTAGGAGAACAGCATCTAAATATTCCAAGGACATATCTGTAGAGATTCCTTTAATGTTCAATATAAATTAAGTAAACCTTTTTTCTAATTGATGTGTTGTTTGTTTTGTTTTGTTTTTATTTTTTTGTTTTGGTTGGTTCGTTGTGTTTTGTTGGTGGTGGGTTTTTTTTTTTTTTGAATTAATTATTGAATAATATACAAGCAGATAGGAGAAATATTTACAGTTCTACATAAAACATTTTGCCAAAATTATACATATATTTATTATTATTATTATTATTATTATCATCATCATTATTATCATTATTATTATCATCATTATTATCATTATTATTAGCAAAAGGAGTTCTGCCCTGAAACATCTAATAATATACACTGTTCTTAGAGGGTAATCAGTTATTGATATTCAAGGCCAGTAATTTGACAAAACAGTCAGAAGAAAGTGCATGGCCAATTAGAACATTTTTTTCCTTAGACATGCAGTCAAATCTCAGATGTAATCTGCTAGAAACTTTCAATGGTGGTACTGATTTCAATTTAATAAATAACTAGATTCATTCTTAGATAAACTTGCTATTGACATTCTCATTCACCTGTGCTGGTATACTTTCATTTAATATATCTTCATCCTTTTTACAGTTTTATTGCTGGCTTGATCCAAGGTCTCATGGATTTCTGGCTGAGGTTCTCAAAGCAATTCCACTGAATTCAGGAGGAATGATTGCAGAACCAGAATATCAGCAGTGGGAACTAACAGCCACAGAAAGAACAGAGTGAAATTAGCAGAACTGTGGGTAAAAGTAAATCTTTGGAAAGTTAAATTTTAGAGTTATGGTCTCAGTCTGTCATGAAAACTATTTCAACATCTTGATAGTGTGATGTTATACAGTAGTTTGTGTGTTTACCATGTTTGTCAAAAAGCATTATTTTTATAAGATGAGGGCTCATGTACAAGGACCACCCTGAGCAGCAAGCAGTAGCTGGCAGCAGGTGAGGCTCATGCTTAGAAGAGCAATCTGTTCCCATAACCTGCATCAGCACTCACCAAGCAGCACCCTTCTGACTCTGCAGACAACAGCATGTGAGATCCAGTCCTTTCCCAGCACATCTCTCCATGAAGATGCTGTGTAAGCCCTACCACCCACTTGCATAATGATATCAGGTTGCTCTTTCAAATTCACTAGTAGTTCTTTTAGTTCTCTGAGAAATGAGGATAGACTAAAGCTGGTTTAGTTTAGGAAGAAAAACCTCATGTTAATAAAATATTAATGCAATTTCAGTGAAGTAAATCTACAGATGTTGATATGAATTTTTGACTTGGGAAGTTACTTTCATTGAGGATCCATTTCAAATAGAGCTGCATGATACAAATGAGGTTATAAGGAAGTATAAAGAACATTGGAGTCTCCTCTGATATCAGAACAATATAAAGAATCATACCTAGGTGCCTGGCCATACCTGAAAATATGTGAGTTGCTGACCTGATTTCATCTATTATTCACTAGGAACAATCATATATCTGATGATCATGAATATCTTCATTGAAACTAAATACTTAAACTCAGATATGTTAGAAAAATCCCTGTTCACCAATTATCAAGATAATTCAAAATGAAAGGAGTCCTGTATGTGACAATATTTTAAGAAAGTATTTTTAATTAAATGTGATTAGTGGGCTAATTAGCAAACAATTGCATGCTTACCCAATCTCTGAAAATCCATTAGAAAGAATTAAGAGCAGTAATTTGGAGGATGTTGTTGCATTCTATATGGACAGCAAGGATGTCAAATCCTGCTCTATAAAAAAATCAGATCAGCCTATGCTGCTATGGAAAAGCAGTCAAATTCACCATCATAATATGTATGTGACAGAGATTGCATAACATTTGATCAGCTAAATAAATGTGTATAAAAATCCAATAACATTACAATCACTGGAACACAGAAAAGTTATCTATTCATATTGTCTGATCATTTTCCAGCCCTGGAGAGCTGGTGTTGTCTTTATCCGTTTTTTTTCTTTGCTTTTTTTTTTTTTTTTTTTTTCCTACAAAAAGCACAAGAAATCCACAGTTATATAATATTCCTGTATCTGTGCTGTATTGCAAATGTCAAGCAGGAAATCTGAAGTTTATCAAGGACACTAGTCAAAGCCAAGGTGTAAAAAATGGATTGGGTCATTGAGGCATGAACCACAGAAAACTGTGTCAAGTAGCTTTAGGGAGAGTAGCATCTACAGCCTGGGGAAGAGATCTTAGAGTCATCAGTGACAGTTTTCAGAAATCACTGGATTTGAGGGCAGCAACAGCTGAAGTAAGATAACAGAACAGTGAGCATCATAAGGAAGGATATTGAAAGAAAACAAAAGGATACTGCATAAAATTTTGGCCCCCTATAGCTTGATTATAGTGTTTAGTTCTGTTTTTCACAGCTCAAGAAAGATGGTATGGAGTTAAAGTAATTATAGAGAAAGACACCTAAGATTATAAAGAGGATGAAGCAGCTGCTTTATGAACAGAGACTAGAAATGCTGAAAGTTCAGTTTGGCAAGGGGAGGACTGGAGAGTAATCTGGTCATGGTCATAAAATCACGAATTGCAGAATAATTTAGACTGGAAGATCAACTATATAGAAGATGACTGCAGAAGGTCATCCCTCCCACTCTAAGCAGGGCAACTTCAGAGTTAGGATTTTGTACATTATGTGAGTGTGACACTTCACAGAGAGGAAAGGAATTTCTGTTGAAACAGGTTATGAAGGCTGATAATTTTACCATTTTCAGAAAGCTGTTAGATCCATTATTCATGGCAAATACATGGACAATGGGTGCATAAATTCCAAAAGAAATATGCAAAATATGCAAGGACAGAGACTGTAACATCCCTAATCTAATGCTGTGAGACAGCAAGAGTGATGGTTTGCAGCGTGGGGATGTTCAGGATCTCCTCCCAAACAGCATCAACAAATCTTGGAAATGGGATACATGGAGTGCTGAAGTCACATTATAGGTCATTCCTTGTATTCATATGTTTTCAAAAGGCTGAACAGCTCTGCTGAAGAGCTGATGTGCAAAACAGAGTCAGAACATTTTTTTGTTGTTGTTTTTGTTTTTGTTTTTTTTTCACCCCCCATGTCCTATATATGTCTGAACCGCTATTTATCTCAGATCTTCAGAGACAGAACAGAACAGACTGTCATAGGTTTGTGTGCTTTCTTTGCATTGTTCAGGGCACCAGAAACCATGAGGCTGAGATGATGTAATACCGTTTTCTCAGTTGCAGGATGTGCAATGTCTCCCTGTCTTATATAAGATGTAAAAGGACAGTGGATTCATCCTAGCCTTGCTATTTCTGTACCACACTTAAATACCTGGAAGATTCTAATCCTAAATGAAAAGCAAATGACTCTCCTGCAAAGGCTGCCATTTCCTGTTATTTCCAAAATAATATCTTGAAAAAGAGTTTTCCAGAGGATTCAGTGAATATTTCTTAATAGTGCAAGATCTGGTCATTTCAATTTACATATATAAAATATATCTACTCCTCCTGGACACAGCTTAGCCCAAGCTTTAACTGCCTTGTGGATATACATTGCCCTGCATCTTGAGCGATAAGATTAAAGAGCCTGCTTCTTGCTTTCTTGCAGCAAAATATTTAAGAAGTGATGATGTGTCTTAAACTAAAAATGATATCTCTCCTGCATGTGGATAAACAATTTCCTGAGCAATCACAAAAAATATTGCATACAGAGATATCACTAAAGGCTTTTAATTTCTTTATAACTTTAATGATTTATTTCTTTTAAACAGTGAAAATGTAGTTCAACTGCATATGGGGAAAATAATTAAAGGGCAAATCTTGTAAAAATTCTTAATGCAGTGATGGAATCTTTTATCTAGTTCTTCCCTCAAATTGTGTTAGATGAGTTAAAGTCCATGGTACTTGTGGGTGGCAGGGAGTACTGTTTAATATGTTATGCATATCGTCATTACAGTTAGAATACTTATCTCACTGTTAATAAGTCTTTTTATGTTGAGAAGCTAAGTTGTTTTACTGGCTAATAAAACAGGGTTTGTATGTTTCACTAGAGGAACTTACATGTATTTATCAATCTCGATGTATATCTTCAAAGGCTTTGCTGGACAAAGAATCTTCAGAACACAATATATACTTGCCATTCCCTAATCATTAGGATCTCTCTTCTCTCTTTCCTCTCCTTTACGTTCTCTGTCTCACTGGAAGATAGAAGCCCACTCCTGTTTCTTATATTATTTTGCATTTTGGTTGTCACTGACCTACTTTCAACAGATGGAGAGAGAACAGCCCATCTTTCTCCTGGTGGTTAGTGCACACCTCTCTGAAATAATAAGCACTTTTCATTTAAATCTTGTGAGATCCTTATCTCTGGTGGGCTGATGGGCCTAAAATGGAGGTCTCACATTTTGGTAAGTGCTTTAAATAGCAGGTGGCACAACCCCCAGGTGTCTGTCACTACTTTACAGGTATCTGTGGAAGCTCAAACTGTGAATCCCGCTTTCACAGGAGTACCTGCTGCCAGGTTGTAGGTCCCTGCCCCAGCCCAACAGACAGCTGGACACCTGGCCACAGCCCATCATACCTGTTGATTTTAGTCTCAGTACCTATCTCAACAGCATGCATTCTGCTCCCAGAACTCTTAATTCTCAAGTCTGAAGACTTCACTGCAATAATGTTCACAGCTCTTAGTGAATATAGTACATGGATTCCATTGGCTTAAGGTGCTCTGTAGAAAATCAAAGTAAGGTTAGGTTTCTATCATTTTTGTTAGCTTCTTTAAAGCTAGTGAGAAATTCAGCCATTCTGGTCCATTCTTGTACGGTGATGCACATCTTCAGGATGGCTAGAGTCTCCATCCATTCCTTTCCTGTGCAAAAGAGCGAGCCCATCAAAACAAATCCTCAGTCCAGCTAAGCAGTGAGGTATAATCAGACACTTCAGTGAAAGAACCTACTTTCTGTAGGAAGGCTTGTCACAGATTAAACAAGAGAGTATGCTTTACTGGGCATTAAGCCAGCCTGCTCCAGCACATTTTTAGCAAGCCCTGAGCTGCTGAAGGTGCCCTCTGGAATTCTTTCATGATTTAAATCCTATTTCACATGCTGCTCAGTGATAGTCTTTTGAGGGTAGCATAATGCTGTGGGCTTTTTTTTTTTTTTTTTTCCCTATGATATCTGCGTTTTGAGTCCTCTTTTCACTCGTTTGGCTCATTCCTACAAAGCTATAATGTGCACTTTTATAGCTATGCAGATGCTACTTGATCTAATCTCCTCTTCTGTCTCCTACACTGCAGTTTCTACTTTGACCAACTGTTCTTGTTCAGCAATGTGCATCCTGCAGCTCTGTGAAGCTGAGCAAAACCAAAGTATCTAGAAGTGCAGCTGTTCAGTGAGTGATGCTTCTAGGGTGGTCTTCTGACCCTCTCTACCATCTACCTAGGACTTGGGTGAGATTTTATCAATCTGTTGCTCATAACTTGTTAAAGCTGTCATCTGAGACTTAGTTTACTTCTAGTTGTTGTTATTAATGTTCTAGTTGGGGGGGGGGGGGGAACAGTGGCCAATTCTGGCTGTGATTCCCTTTGATTTTTGTTCTCTTTGATCTCTGTCCCAACACAAAAGGTCAGTCACTAAATATCAGAAATCATAACTTCTGAAGCTTTTTCTTCTCTCAAGATAAGCAGAAATATATGCACTCCAGACCACAAATGACTTTTCATCTAGAACTGCTGTTTGGGCTTCTGATACTTCAGGAGTCAGTAAAAACTTACTCTGCAAACATTTCTGTGAATTATGGTGGAAGCAAATCTGAAGTTTAGTACCTAATGCCAAGATGAGAGCACTGTTTTTAAGGACAGCTTTTAGGGAATGTTATGAGATAGTTGCTATTTCCTGGGCTACCTGGAAGCAGCCAAGGAAGCTGTGTAACAGGATTATTACCTTTAGGTTTTTAGCCAGTTCATGTAACTGATAAAATAGTAATTATAATAGTAACAACAACAACAACAATAATAATAATAAATAAGAAAGCAACCTCTTCTCCTCTTGCCTGTGTGCCATTTTTACTTTTCTGCAAGGAAATCCAGCTGAAGTGTCAGACCTCTGTGAAGACTTGCAGCCTCCTATGCTCAGCAGAAATGTGAGCTTCAAGACTCCTGCAAAAACTTGTAATACCTGCCTCCTCCTTTCACTGCAGAGGGAGAGAAGATGACTACAGAATAAGCCCCTAAGGACTTTCATATAAGTGAAGGGAATGCATGTCTTAAAGATCAGAAAGATATTTTCAAAGAGCTCTTGTACTCAGTCGTAATTTGCAGTTCAGGGGCTACATTGATTTGCAAGTGTGTGACTGAAAAATTCCTCAGAAAAGAATTTTACTTGAACAAACTATGCTTCATAGCAAACCTAAGGAAAATATATATATATTATTTTCAAAAGAAGTTTATGAAAACATCAAAAGTTTATTGACATGTAGAAAAATTGATGAAAATCAATGGCATATTTCTTACATTAGCCAGAAAAAAAATAAAAAAATAAAAAATAAATAAAATCACAAACTCTCAAAAGTTAACCAAAGAAGAAAGAATAGATAACTGTAGGAAACAAGGAAACAGAGAAAAGAGAAAGGATAGGGAAAGGATAAGGAAAGGAAAGGATAGGGAAGTCAAGGCAAGGTGTTAAACTAGACTGGTTGTTGCTTCTATATTGCTCCTTTAAGGCCAATCCATGCAAATATGATCCTGCAGAATTTTAAACTGAATAATTGTTTCTGCACCAGGGCAGGCTATGAATTCTACTTATGGAAACTTCAGCTGATTTTAAAGCCTTACTGAGTTAACGCTAGATTCTCTCTCATGATCACAGCCATATGTGGGAATAAAGGTGTACAAAATGGCTATTCCCATTCACCATCACACTGAGCTCCTGCTGATTTGAGCTGGTGGATTTCCTCCAAGGACTTTGTTGCCCATTAGAATGGCCAACATAGCTAACATCTGCCTGAAGGCTGTGATGAGTTACTGTAAGGCTCAAAGGTAATCTAGAACCACTTAGACCTAGAAAGACACATCTATGCAGTGGAGATAGATGTGAAAGGTCCCATGCCTCTGCTAAAAATTGAAAGTCTGGTGGTAGGTTGAAGGAAAGGATGGTGTTTCCACAAGCTGGCCCTTAACTTTGCTATAAAAACAAAAAAATAAATAAATAAATGATAGAAGAGAATTCAACGTTGAAAAACAACTAAATAACAAGGATCTTTGTTCAGTGGAGTGAAATTTAGGAGACAAATAAGAAAGATGACAACTGTCTTACTTGGGAGCTAAAAATTCTTTAACTAGGAAAAAGTACTCCACAACTCTCCCGCATGGGGAGCCAGGACATTCAAATCATCCAGAGCTTTGAAGGGATTTGCTGTTCTCTTCAAGTGAACACAGCAGAAATACCAGGAGAGCTTTGAATTGCTAGGTCATGATTTATGGCTTTCTACAGAAAGAAAACCAAAGTGGGACAGACTGAAAAAAAAAAAAAAAAAAAAAAAAAGAAAAGAAATCTCTTTCTTGTCCTTGAAATTGTCCATGTTTCTACATTTCTCTAGTTATGAGTCCAGCAATATTTGGAAGCTTCTTGATCTGCAACAAATTTGACAATGTCCCTCCTACAGCCTTTGGAAAATCCCTGAGGTTTAGCTATGATCACTCCCAGCTCTTCTTACAAGTTCTCTGGTCTCTGTTAGTCCTTCCTGTCCCATGCTGTACATCAGAATTTATTCGTTCACCCTGAAAAGCACAGATCCTTTTTCAGCAAGGACAACACTGACACTGCAAAAATGGGAAATCTGTTCCTCTTTTCTCTCAGGATCTGTCTTCTCATCTCTTTTCCAGACAAATGTTCAGGTTCATTCTACCTAATCAAAATGCACAGGCAACAAAGAGAGATTTCCAGACAACAGCTCTTACTTGGTGTGAAATATCATCTTAAATTTCCTTCCCACTGTCTAAAGAGGGAGACACAGATAACTATGATACTAACCCAAGTAGTGTCCTGCTGTGCCTAACATCAGATGAGATTAATTTGGGCCATATTACTAAAATATTCCATAAAGACATCACCACATGATCATTAGTTACATGCTGTGCCACACTTACTACCTATCTTTTAATGAGCCATTTTTGGAGTTGGGGAGATCCTTCTTCTAGATGCATAAATTCTCTCAAAGGTTTAAGTACGGGCATGGCGTGATGTATCTGTTCTTTTCTGCAGCATATGGCGGTGATTTGCAAATCTTCTTTCACATATCTTTGTGAAATCCTATCAAGCTTGAATACTGAGGTGTGAGGAATGTGGTAATTCAAGGCTGCACATACCATAATAGCAAACTGTGGCAGCACCTGTCACTTCTCCTTTTGACCCATGCTATGAGAGTGAGTTTTCAAGCTATGCAGAAATACCATTGAATTAAGGTTGAGTACACAGATTACATTATAACATCATCAGAAATATCAATACTGACTTTGGTCTGATTGGTACTGCTAGTGTTAGAAATTACATCTAACTAGTTTATATATACCTCACCAAGTAAATTCATTGCCCTCAGGAACAAAGTGTATTTTAAACTAGAGTCTGATGTTATCAAAATATTTTCCAGTAGGGCCAGCTTTGTAGAACAACCAGTATTAATCCCAAAAGTTTGAGAAGTACCTATGTCTACACTACAGCTATAAAAATCATGAATCTTTATTCTATATTCTCCCTTCCTTATTTTCCTGTGAAGCCAGGTTTTAACTACTCTTTGGATTAATTGTTTTGCAAAAGATTTTGATGATTGACCTTCCAGGACCACATCTGTGTCCATCCAGTTGCCTGGCAGGCAGGATTTTCTCCCCTGCTGGTTTCAAAGGAGAGACTTAGCCATGCATGCCAGGACAGGTTTCTAATTCTCCAAATTGTTTTTCTGAGAAAATCACCCTGAATATTTAATTTTGACTTTCACTTCATTCCTTTAATTACTGACGGAGAGAAAGATTAACTTTCCAGGATCTTGGCCTGGAAGCATTATGAGGATGGAGGCAAAGAATTATATTCAAATCCCTGTTCCAAGGATTAAGTAATTACTCAAGGCAGAGAAATCTCCATAGAGTTATTGAGAGTGGTGCATCCCTGAACACCTGCACTTTCATCTCTTCTTTACATATATGAGGGAGACTGGTTCACACTCTTTTCTGCTACTCAGAAAGTCTGGTCAAATCATGCAGAAGTCTCTTAACTCCCCCACAAACTCTCTAACCACAAGACATACAGAGATTCTGTTTAGAAGCAGGGGGGATGGTTGGTTTGTCTGTTTCTATTTTTTTTCAGCTTTGGATATTAAACTCTAGAAGAATTGTAGAAGAAGCACTAAACAGTTCTGGAAATTTTTCACATATTTTGCTGCTTTTCTTTTGCTTATGCATTCCTCTGTAGATAGCAGATATTGGGTGCTATACATCCAGGTTTTCACAGAGCAGCAGAACATCCAAGAGTTAAACATTTCAGCATTGAGCTTTGTAGCACTGAAGTTCCTTTGTAGATTTATCTTCAGGTGTACTGTGAACTTGAGCCCCTTATAGCCTTTTATAAAAAGCAGTTTGTGAGATTCTGATAAAGAAGGAAAGCTGTGTACTAAAACCTGGGCCATGCTGAAATGTGAGCCTCTGGAAATAACATTAAAAACAAATCTAAGGGAAAAAATAGATATAAAAATAAAATAAAAACAAAAATAAATAAAAGCAGTTCTATAATATTTAGATATGCATTCTCTTAACACAAATAAAACTTATTTTTCAAAATTCTGAAAGCATTATTCTGTTGGTCGTGGTCTGCTCTAAGTAGCATCCAAGAAAGCAGTACAAAGTGGTGGTCTCTAATGAGCTAGAAATGTATGGACATTGGTGATTCATTCTAGACAGTGGTACCTTTAAATATACCTTCTTTAACAATTCTTTAGCAATAACAGCAAACAAAGCTAATTTCCAGCAATCTTTGTGAGGAGATATAACAGATGGGACTGCCTAACGATTTTAGCTGATGCTACACAAAAGCACCACTCCTTGCCTCTTCAGAGCATGGAGCCCATGCTGCCATGCAGCTTTTCTGATTTGGCTTCCAGGTGGAAGTGAGGAAATGTTCCTTCCTGGGAAGAAGTCCCAGCCACTTGCATTTCAAAACAAAACTGTCATTAGTAAGCAGGCTCTAGAAACCTCTCTGCACTGATTTATGGCAACTTTCTGACAGACATTCCCAAAACTTTAAGCATTTTGTTTGTTTGTTTGCCTACTCTGAAGAAAGCAGCAATATATTTTTCTTTCAGACAGCTCTGGGCAGACAAATGATCTACAAGCCAACGTACAAGACAAGATGGCTTTTCAAAGTGTCTGTGTTGCTATCGCTTGATGCAGATGTCCTTCTGACCCCACTCAATTGTTACGGGCACGGCAGCTGACGGCGAACAAGCTGTATTCAGATACAGCTGGAAAGAAGAAAGAAGGGTCAGGATCTGGAGACTCACCCCTACCCTGTCTGTGGACTCATTCATCCCCATACCGAACTCTATTCTGTCAATAAGTTTTCCTATTAAAGAGATGACTCAAACTAAAATCTTTCCAGCTTGTATCTCTCCCTTCAGCTTCTCAGATCCCAGATTTTTGCTTCTTTTGGAATCAGGAATGATCTTTCATTTGAGCTATACCTCAGTTTTTAACACATTAAGTATCCTAAGATGTTCTTTAGGACTTGGAAGGAAATATTTTGAATTAAAATGGAGGCTTCAAAGTGGTGATTCAAGTGCTTGGTGCTTGCTTCTCCTCCCATATCCTTTGATGTGATCCAGGAATATCTCAATAGGAATGGAGTTACACTGTATGAAAGTTATCATTAAAAAGTCTAAGTCAGAAAGTCTAAAACAAATATATTTGTGCTTAATGTAGCTAGCAAAAAAATGTTCAGTGGATTCAGGTTATTATAGCAAAAAGGCTTATAATGGCTCTAGATTGTTTGTAATAGAGAAGCTATCAGAAGTTTGTGTCGTATGCTTTTAAAGTGTCAGTCTTTTTGTAAACTCTATTTCTGTGCCAGCTGCTTCTCTGGTCACCCAAGTGTCCTTCTGATCACAGCACACTTTGTAGTTAAATAGACACAATTATGCACTACAAACTCTGGGGCCAAACTCTCTGCTGCAGGTGGAAAGTGCTGGTAATACTATCTGATGTGAGAAAACACAGCACAGCCTCAACACCAAAGGAACGCAGCAGGCTCCAGACTCTTTGGAACAAAACAAATTGTATTATTCCCATGAGCCTAATGTATATACAACAACTCTTAATGTAAGAATTACTTTTCTGTATCTCCAGTCTGTAAATTGTCAGCGTACTTTAAGAAAGGTCTGTTTCTTCAGATTTACTCTGTTATACATGCATAAGATCAAAGGCAGAGGCTTTTTCACCTTTAGATATTGACTAAGGTGACAGTGCAGAAATGTGCTGTGAAGAGACATTTATAAGGCTCTCCATTATATCTTCTGCTATACTGTATAGGGAGGGCATGCAGGAATCGTTCTGCAAAATGTTTATTACTGATGACATGGAGCAAGCTCATATATATTTTCAAGGTAACTCTCATATCCCAGATGAATCTTTTATTAACAGTTGCTATAAAAACCTGGGGGGGGAGAGAGGGAGCGGGAGAGAGGGAAGTAGTTTGCTGGTTTTTTGTTTGTTTGTTTTGCTTTCCTTTGCTGGTTAACTATGATTAGGAGGGTCTAAACATGAACTCTGTAGTCCCAGTTACCTAAGACTGCATTCTTAGTTACAAGGAGGTCTTTTCACATTGCCATTAAAAGCTGTGGTATCATGCTTGCCCTAAGGTCCCTTTATACAGTCAGAGGCATTAAAAGCACAACAAACTGAACATGAATCCATCCTTCATTTTTAATCAGTGTATTCCTTCCTGCATAACAGACATATTTAAGATAATTGACATACTTTGCTATGCCTGCCTCTTCAAGTGCTCTCTTTCTCCCATTCACCTGTAAGTTGTCTAAAGGCACTATAAATATCTGCTGTCTGAAGCTTTTTCTTTCTATTTTCATCCCAGTATCTCCCTCATTCATCCTATTTCTGTAACATTCAAATCATATCACTGTTGTCAATAGAAGTTGCCTAAATATCTGTTTCTGAGGGAAGAAATGAAGTAGGTGTATAAATTTCCATTATAGACAATGGAAATTGAATTAGTACAGTCAGTGGAGCCTAGAGACAAATCCAGCTGATAAGAACCTTAATTTAACTGCCTAAAATGTAGGTACCGAGTGCTGTTTTAGATGTTCTAACATATCTGAGACACTTTACCATTAGGCTATCAGATATGACAAAGACTCTACAATACACTTCACTTACCCTTCAGCAGAAGATGGAGATACTATAGTCTCAGATAACCCTAGATGGCAACATTGAGGCAGCCATATCCTACTTTGACCATCTATTTTACAATGAAATAGGATCTTAAGCCATATTTATAATCATGTTGATGATGCCCAGTTATTCACTGTGTTTTAAGACAACTGTCAAAATATCTACTCCAGTTCTGCTGAACTTAAAAATTGAGAATTATGTAAAATTAGCTTATTAATAAATTAGAAGTCACAACACAGAAAACCATAACACGACAAGTGGCACAAAGTCTAGAGAAGGACACCATCTTGTAAGCCTTCTACTAGTACACTGACATCTATTAGGACAGGCTTGAAAGGAAAATAGTACAGCTAGCCAAAGTGAAAGAGATTTTTATTAATAAGACATCATCCCTAAAGTTGATGATGTATCTTAATAGAATCATAGAATCATTAAGGTTGGAAAAGACCTCCAAGATCATCTGTTTCAACCATCACCCTACCACCAATGTCACCATTAAGCCATGTCCCTAAGCACCATATCCAACCTTTTCTTAAACACCCCCAAGGATGGTGACTCCACCTCCTCCCTGGACAACCCATTCCACTGCCTAACCACTCTATCTGAGAATAAATTTCTCCCAATTTCCAACTTGAAATAAAACAATGTAAATTATTAAAAACTCCAGCAGATTAAATATAAAAACACCATCGGGCAGGTTGAAAAAGAGTTTGAGGGGCAACTCAGTCAAGAAATCTAAGCTTAGACTAAATCTTCGTTCTGGCATACTAAGAGCAAAAATGTTGCCAGTGAGTCTGCAGAACCAACTAACTTCCAACGCATAAAAGGAACACACAAAGATGACAAAATCACAGTAAAGAACCTTTTTTTTTTTTTCTATCAGTTTTTACTGTAGAAGACATTGGGTGTATTCTAGTACCTGAACCCTTGCAGATAAATGGACTGAGCAGTGAATTTCTCTGAAATTGAAGGAACAGATGGAGTGTCTTACAAATACAGCAAATGAACTCCAGTAAATCACCAAAACCAGACAGAATTCATCAAAGTATTACAAAGGATCTGAAGAATGGAACAGCTGAACAACTAACAGCAGCATGTAACCTCTCACCTAAAACTTCCTTTATACGTGAACAATGGAGGCAAGCAGCTGCAATGATAAAAATTTAAAAGAAATCCCTTGAAAGTCAGGGAGAACTACATGCATATAAGAAGCTGTAATAGAATACAGGTGTAAAAAAATCTTAAAAAAAAAAGGAAAAGTAAGTGAGCTATGTCAAGACAAATATGCCTGTGTAAAAAGTGACTCTCCAGAAAATGTATTTACTATAGATAAATAAGTAAAATATTAATATTAGGAGTAATTAATAAAAAGAAATAAAAAATAAAAAATAAGAGAACAAATACTCTTACGCCACTATACAAATCTGTCATTTATTCATGCTAGGAACACTGTGGGCATCTGTGGTTTGTTTGTCTAAGGAAGGGCATATTCAAGCTAGAAAAAGATTTAGAAAAATGAAGAAAACGATGATCAGTGGTGTGGAAGAGTTTCTATATGTGGTATGGTTTCAGTTTCAAGACTGAAAAAGAGATGGCTTGGAAAGTAAGAAAGAGATGTACAAACCATAGAGACAATGGATATGAATTGGCTGTTCACTGTATTTTTCAGTAAAATGGCTTAAGAAGATACCTTAAGTAGCTTGAATTTTGACAGAAAATCTAGGATGCTGACTCCTGCTCCCTGGACGAGGAAATTTGAAGTCCCTTAATTTTTTTCTTTACATTCCCTTTCCAGTTTTATAGCAGAGTACAGGCATTTCTGTTATCACTCTTTTTCAGATTCTATTACTAGTCTTTGGTTTCTCTTCTGTATGTTTTTAATCCCCAAAGGAACTCAGTCTTTGAGGCTGCAAGATTATAAGGTTTAGATCAGACTAAGGAGCTAATCAGTGTAAAAAAGTACAGCCTAACATTTTTGATTTATATTGTCTTTTTAGTTCTTGATTTTGCAGTGCATAGAAGATGTCCATTTTATTGCTGAGGAGAGCTAAAATGGATATATATTTCTTTGCATATTTCTTCTATATAAAGGCTGATATTTGGGCAATAGGAATCATAAAATGTGCTACATTAAGCTGATACTATGCAACATCCTTTTGCATAATGGAGCCACACTGAATTATGCAGAAAACCAGAGTGATGAAGCATTATTACTTATAGATTATTATATCATTCTTCAATTTTCCATATTCGTGAAAAAATTCTAAAAGCAGAAATAAACTATGAAGTAATGCTATATGAGAGAGGAAAATACTGAAAAAAAATAAACATGAGAATTATTAAGAGGAAATAATTTTTTGTGTGCACACGTTTTTGTGAATAGCTATAGTTACTTTACAGATGTTCTACTGCTCTATCTGTGATGCTCTGGGGTAAAAACAAATCTCATAGACAGAGCTTATAGTTTATATTAGACCAACAGATGCACTCATGAAATTAAAACAAACAAACAAACAAACATAAAAGCTTAAAGCTTTCGCATATGAAAGAAGTAGACAGAAGTCTGCTTCCAATGCTCTTATAAGGCACCAACTTCCTACCGACTCTGACTGCTAAAACCTAGGCTCAAGCCAGAGTTGGTGGAGCTCAGCAGATGTACACAAAATTTCTAGGGGACAGATGATCACTGTGGCAACCTCCAAAACAAGTAGAAATTATGGAGGTAAACGAAGGATGGTTTAAGGGAATGGAAGGAGAATCAGATAAAAAAGGCTTTCTGAAGTCTTACCATCCTAAAATCATCCTTCCTGTGCTCATTCTTCTAGCAGAAGGCAAGTTGCACTTTCTCATTAACCTCTCAGCTGTTGTCCTGAAGAGTAAGGACACTCATGCTCTGTTCTTTCAGAAATGACTGCTGGAGAGGACACAAGAAACATGAACAGTTTCTTGTTCTGGTTCTAGGGAGAGGAAAGAGGGACATGACACAATAAAGCAGACAGGGAAAGAAGGCAAAATAAATAAAATTTGTGCTCAATAGGAGTTATACAGCAGCTGGGGATTTCTTAGAAAACAGTTGTGGTTAAGGAATTGTGACTCACAAGCAAATATGTGTGAAATCTTTTTCAGAAAGAACCATCTCTTGGTCATTTTTATGTGCATATAACTTAATTCTGCCACAGAATTAGCTTTTTAATACCCAGAATAGTGACAATATTCACATTTATAAAGCTAGTCTTTTGATTTGGCATCAAACTTATGAATACAAATTGCATGCAAACATTGAAACCTATGTGAAAAATGTTCCAGTCAAATCCATATGAAATAAACAAGGTCATCATTTTAATACAGATTTTCAGCACAATTCTTTTTCACAGGATTTCCAGGCGGGATGGTGGAAAAGCACCTGAGGAACACGCTGTAGGCACCGTGTTTTTTACTGCAGATAAGTAGTTACACTTTTCAGATTTATATGAATTTCAGATGTTTAAATTAACCTTTGAGGTCTTTTTCCACATAATCGTCTATAAGTTGTTTAAGTTGCTACAGCTCAGTGCAACAATGAAATACAGAATTGTACACAACAAATTTACCATCAACATTTCCATTCCATCTAAATCTCCAAGTTTTTGCTACCTTACACCCACATGAGTGACAAGAGCTCCATCCTTTCATCATTTTGTGTAGTAAAAAACATGCAATAAATATATGTATATATATAATATATGTATATGTATATATATGTATATATAATATATGTATAAATATATGTATATATATAGCTGTATTTCTTGCTTTTGATTATTTTTTTGCTTTATTTGGAAGTGTAAAATTTTTTCGTAATTCCAGATCAAGAAATTCTGGTACAAAAAAATAAATAAATAAATAAATAAATAAATAAAACACTGAGCAATCTCATCACTCTTTATATTTTGTGTGTGTTTTTCTTGACTCTTATAGATGGAGATGGAACTTTTCCATAAGAGTAGCCCCCCCCCCCCCTATACTTCCCTCTTAAATGATGTCCCCCCCTTAAAAAAAAGATTTGTCTCAGAAAATGGGCATATGGGCAAATTCACTTCCCCCATCTCCCAAGTTGGACTGGATCTCTACTATGACAGTTTAGTGGAAGACATTCCTGTGTCTCCAGCTACATTTCCCATACAAGATGGAATTTCCTAGCTTTAGAAATTTCTTCATTAAAAATATATGGGACTTTTTCTTATATTTCCCTTATGTTTTCAATACAGGACACACAATATAAGGCTAAAATACAGAAAATGCCCTTGCTACTCATTCACTTCCCAGCTGTACTCCTCACAAGCCCATATAGTACAAAAATGTCTCTCAAGCATTGACAGTGGTGGGCAAGACAAACAGATGCTCCACCAGCTTTCCCTTCTCCAAGATGAGCCTTCACTGGTTTCTGGTTTCACTACTTTTAGTAGACACAACCACAGGCCAGAGGCCTGTCATGGTCTGTTAATTGGCTTTACAGCTTCCTTTTGCTCAGGTGGAATGCTGCAGGGATTCTGGAGGCATTTATGCTAGATGCTACCCTAACACAGAGTTCAATAGGACACTAATACTGTAAAGGAAGACAGACTTCAAATGGGTTAGTTGCCATGGAAAAGTAAACATGCACACACCATTTTTTATTAAAATCAACCTCAACAGCTTCCTCCTACTTAAAGTAACTTGACTGAGGTCAGAATGAGCTGAATTGTAAAATAAGGATAATGAAATGTCAGCGCAAATTAGGGGTTGTCATTAAAATAATAGCACTGCAGATAAAAATTCATATTCAAAGAGTTCAGTGATAAATGTTAACTAGGGGAAACAAATTTGGCTACTATCATGTTTTGATGATGCTATTTAGAGATGAGTCATAACTAAGCTCACATTTCTGTGTTTCACACATTATGTTCTCTTATGATAGAGTTAATTTTTTTCTTGCTTTCCAGGACATTCATAAGCCTTGAAGAACCGTTGCTTTCAGAATAATTTTCTTGACAGTTAAGTTCCTTTTATATAAGTATCACTAATGCTGCAGCAAAAGATAACAGAGAAGATAAAGGCACTTCATGCTATGATGAATTCACAGACTGAAATCCATTTCTAAGACTCCCTTTTTCAATCCTGAAAAAAAAATTGCATAAATATAGTTAGTGAGTGGGGGCACTGTGTTAGAGTTGCTAAAAAGAATTTTATTTTCCCTTGTGTTTCAGAGCAGTCTAAACAATTAAATTAACAAAATGATATCAAAAAACTTATGTGGCATTTTGTGTTTTCTATAAATGCATGCTTTTATATTTTATTTTATGTTAGAGTTATTTGAGAGAAGGGTCATTGCTACAATAATTGAATTACATGCTCTTGAATTCTATGTCAGATCCTTTTTCCGGTTTTATAATTGCAGATTTGTATATATAGCTCAGGAATAATTTTGTGAAAAATGGAACCTAATATGTCTGTTTTGGTGCCCTGGAATAGCTACTAACAAACTGTTTCCTCAAGTGTCACATCCTTCTCAAAGCTTCTTCTGCACTGACAGATTCTTTCATTCATTTGTTCATTCACAAGATCAATGTTAATCTTCTTTCTAAAGGAGATGAGTAAAGAGGTGAACATGGCTTTTGACAGCCTTTTAGGTGCTGCCACTCTTGCTTATTTCTACACAAATACAAGTAAAACCTTCTTCACTAACATCAACAGAACATACACATCAGCCCATAAGCTTCCATCATTAAGATATTTTTCTTTGTTTGTATTAACAGATAAGAGAGGTGGCATCTAGAAAGAGTTTTTGCTGATGAATTACATTGATCTGTGGTGTTGGATCCAAGTCAGATTAGAGCTACATTAAGAATCAGACTGAAATTTCATGAGAGATTCACATGAGTTTTCAACCTGATATGAAAAACATTCATCCATCTGGTATTCAGAAATGTTCATGTTACAGACTCTCTCTTTTCCCTTTAAATTAAATTAAAATAAAAGCATTGAAAGAAAACATAGATGTTTTGTTGATTGATTTTATTTCTTTATTTCTCTCAGTTTGAAAAGAGTAAATATGTTCTTAGCTTTAGCCATCTTTTTTTTTTTTTTTTTTTTTTTCTTTTATGTTTACTTATTGAGGGACATTTATGCTTATCAGTGAAAAGGAATGTGTTCATGTTTCATATTGATCCAAAAATTGTCCCTGCATCAATGGCAATTGCCTCCTCTAAGAAGCCTAATCTTAGTTAGATTTTAAAATAAGCAGTATTGAAGGGGGAAGAAAGAGCAAGAGAATAAGAACTGATATGACCAGAAATGTCTGGAGGGATGTTGTATCTCTCTTGTAAATTGATGTTGTATCTCTCTTGTAAATCTCAGGCCCAGGTAGACACACTTTTCCAATTAGCTATAACAGTAACAATAATAATAATAACAATAATAATTATAATAATAAAGTTATAATCCAGGTATCCTTAGCCTCACACTTTGAAATACAGATTAAAACTGTGAGTGTAATCGGGTGTGAAAAGGCGGTCACATCTAACTGCACCGTGGGTCACATCAGGATGTCATGCTCTAGCACAGAGCTGCAGCACTGGATTAGTGAACACTGACAGTTGTTACTTAACAACTGTTTTATAATCTAGAAAATATACCATGTGTTGGTGTTAGATTATGTCAAGGGAAGTCTTTAACCTCTAGTATCCACAATATCCTCCTATTTCGTTTTATGCCAAATCTTTAGCTTTTGCTAGAATACAGAAGTGATTCAGTCCATCTTAATGAAATGATGAATGTCCCACTGTGCTACACTCATGTGTTTCACCATGTTCAGTCTCATCAGACAACACTGCCCTGACAATATACAAAGTTAGTTTGCCTTGTTGCATAGCACAGGCTCTTACACAGGCCAATCTCCACCAATAAATGAGAAAGGTCAGGGTCATTGGCATGGCAATCATCTGTACTGTTAAATTGTTAGGCTGCTCCTTGACCTTTTTGGCCCAGGTTGCTTATTCCTCCTGAACAGTTCCCGGGCACTGCTCGGAAGATAATAGTGGCCAGGTAGCATTTCCAGGCACCCTTATTCCAGGCACGCATATGAGATATTCCATGAAGCAGAGTGGCCCCACACTTAATTTCCCAGTACAGATGTAGCCACACAACACCTGCCTCTGTCTTTCTCCTCCACCACTAACTAGCTAGTTATTTCTCTTTCTTTTATAAACCTTCCTTTTAAAGCCTCTTCTTAAAGTTGTCAGAATGTACCTTACCTGTTTAAAACATCCTTGAGAGCTGGACTTATGACACTGCAGTGACATTTTTTTTAAAACAAGATAACGAATTTGAACCTGAATATAAAGAAATTTGAGTTCAACTTCTATCTTCACTACTGATATTGCTTGAAACATTGAGAAAATTATTTAGATTCTGGGTAAACCTTGTGTTGAAAAAAGTAAATCTGAAAGTAGATTATATTATTCATACATATCTATTTAATAAAATAAATCATATTGTCATGCATTGTCAGCATTAATAATATAGATGGGCTTCTGTATTCTGGTATTAAGCATTCCCTATTTTTATTTTATTTTATTTTTTTTTATGATTTTGTGTGTGTGTGTGAGTAATTGTTTACTGGGCATTAGGAAATAGAGCATATGGTTTAAAAAAAAAAAAAAAAAAAAAAAAAAAAAAACACTTTCTTCCACTTTTGTAACAGTTTAAATTGGAGTATGAGAATCTCATAAAACAAATAGGGTAAAGATTACCACATAAGAGAAGCAACAGGATCTAAGCTTTATTAGGCTTTTAAATCCTTCAAAAATATATATATATAAATATATTGGCAGTGAGAGAAGATCTAAGACATAGCAAATGGTCCTAGTTGTGATTTACAGATAACCTCTACTCCTCTATTAAAAAAATGCATATATTATTCCAAGTCTGAATTTCTCCAACTTAAACTTCAGTGATGAAGGAGGGTATTTTTGTTTGGTTGTTTGGTTTTTTTTTGTTTTTTTTTTTTTTTCTTGTTTGGTTGGTTGGTTGGTTGTTTTTTAATCCTAATTTTTTGTATATTCCACACAATACATTTACAATATTTAAGTAACTAAATCAAAACATAGTTGTACAGTTTCTGAGATGTATATTCAGACTAAATAGATATCCAGCTGTGTGGATTTTGATACTAACAAGGCCATTGACACAAACAAGACCTACACCTTCAACCCAGAGTTGAGATAAAGTTTTGTGACAAAATAAAACAATTTGTTTTTATTTTTAAAACACTGCTTACACCCTTAGGGGCAGACTATATACTATATAGACTATATATATCACTCAGTTGTCCATTTTATTTCTGATTTCTCATACAAGAGTTTTGTTCACACATACAAACAGAAGTACAAGACAAGCAGGTTTTGTGTTATCCTTGTATTTTCAGAGTGATGCAAAACTGTAGAATGGTGGTTAATCCACTCCAAAATGTATTATTTTGTCAATGTGCTGCAAAGATACCCTGCAATATTGACTCAGACTACCTTCACATTAATCAAGCAAGTTTGAGCCAGACTAGTAATATAATAATAATAAATACAATAAAAAGGCGTATTTGGACTCAGCTCAGGCCCATAGCAGGAACATGACAGTAATTACTCACCAGCACTTTCACCTGCAACTATATGCACAAGAATTTGTGTTTTTATTAGGTGGAGCAGGCCTTCCAGGAAAGAGGTGAAGTACTTTGACAGCCAGTGCACTGGGGGTCAGAGATGTCCTGGGCAAGCACTGCACATCCAATGGATGAACCAAAGACTTCATTTTCTGCTGTCTGTCAATCTCAAGACTTCCACAAACACAGACATTGCTTTTAAGGAGAAAACACTGAATTATTTAAATGGGAGAAAATGTCTGCCACCTATGGACATTAGTTGCATATCAATAACAATTTAATTTTAATATGTTTACAGTGGATGACTGGCAGTTACCTTACCATCAGTTCTACTGTCTATTAATTCTCTGTGAGGCTTCTTCTGCAATTACAGATTTGCTGGGTGAACTGATCAGAAACTGAAAGCTCAACAGTTATGGTGAGATTCATGAGGAATTCTCATGTGTTAATAATATCAGGAAATAATCCAGAAGAACAGGTTCTTACAGTAAATGTGACTTTGTGTGTGTGTGTGCATGTACTAATTTACTAGAAATAAAAATTTGAGTATATTAATGTTGGAAGTTGATTAGGACCTAAGTAGAGATAAAAATCTCAGTATTGGTTGAATCTCTGAAAAGCAAAATGATAGACAGAAAATAAATTTTGGTAACCAGATAGAAGTTTTCTGCAGTTTCTTTCTCTGAAATTTGAAAATTTTTGAAATACTAAGTAAAGAGCTTCTTATTATGATCTACTGCAATAACATTTTGCAAAAATTCATGGATAAATAATGACTGTTTCAAATATATATATATATATAAGGAATGCACTATTATCTCTTGCATTTCTAATTCTAATAAGTGAAATAAAATAAAATAAAATAAAATAAAATAAAATAAAATAAAATAAAATAAAATAAAATAAAATAAAATAAAATAAAATAAAATAGACAATGTTTTTATCTTCTTATAATAGATTCCAGAACGTTTTAAGATTGGAAGGCTCTTTAAAGGTCATCTAGTTCCACTCCTCCTGCCATGGGCACGGACACCCCTTTCAGTTTAAAGCCACTGGCCCCTTGCCCTATCACTACACCTACTGAAAAAGTCCCTCCCCAGCTTTCTTATTTTCTTATTTTTTTCCTTTAGGCACTGGAAGGCCACTGGAAGGTCTGGTAGAGCTTTTTCTTCCCCAAGGTGACAACAGCAACTTCCTCAACCTTTCTTCATAGGAGAGGTGCTCCAGCACCCTGCTCACCTTTGTGGCCCACCTCTAGACTCACTTCAACAGATCCATGTCCTCTTCTTTTACAGGCCTCAGAGCTGAACCTGGGGCTTCAGGTGAGATCTCATAAGAGCAGAGGAGGAGAATCACCTCCCTCGACCTGCTGGCCATACTTGATGCAGCCCAGGACATCATTGGCTTTTTGGGCTGCAAGCATACATTGCTGGCTTATGTTGTGCTTCTTATCAACCAACACTCCCAGGTCCTTCTCCTTAAAGCTGCTCTCAATCCATGCTCTGCCCAGTCTGTATTTGTGCTTGGGATTACCCTCACCCACTTGCAGGACCCTGCACTCAGCCTCGTTGAACTTCATGAGGATTGCACAGGCCCACTCTGCATGGGTCCACCTTTGTCAAGCTTCCCCTATATAGCATTGACCACACCACTCATCTTGGTGTCATCAGCAAACTCGCTGAGGGTGCGCTCAGTCATACTGTCCATGAGGAAAATGATGTTAAATAGAACCGGTCCCAACACCAACCCCTGAGGAACACCACTCCTCACTGATCTCCACTCGGACATAGAGCCATTGACCACAATACTCTCAGTGTGACCATCCAGACAGCACCACTGAGTGGTCCATCCATTCACATCTCCCCAGTTTAGAGGCAAAGATGTTGTGCAGAGCAGTGCCAAATGCTTTGTACAAGTCCAAGTGTCCTTCAGTAAATAAAGAAAATTCATCAGTTGATGACTTTTAACATTCTTAGTGCTTTCCCTGCCTTTAAACTGAAGGACTTCTTGCAAATGTGTATTTGATGAGGCACAAACAGCATGTCCTTTTTTGGCTTTACATCGTAGTTGAGGAATAATTTTTTTTAATTCTAAATTTATTTTTTTAATGTTAAATGATCAATACATCATCTCTGGGTGAAGTTTAATGTAAATGCGTAAACGTAAATGTACAGCGAATGAGGACTGAGGTACTAGGGCATGAAACCACTGCTTACTGCAAAACTCTGAGCTTCCTCTATTGGAGTGAAGTACTCCAAAAGTGTCACTGTGGAGTAACGCCACAGAAGTTAACAATGCATATAAAACAACATTTTTAAAGTCTGACTGATTTGACATCTTTTCATGTTAATTTAGGAGGAGAGAGTTCAAGAATTGTAAGCAGTAGTGGAACTTAAGATAGAAATCCCTCATGAAGAAAACATTACTTGTAATTAAAATACATCTTTTCAAATTTTATCTCAATTTACTTTTTCTCTGATTAAAAAATAATAGGAAAAAAAAAAGGGGGGGGGGGGGGGGGACTTTTAAGAATTAGTAAATACTTTAAATACTTTATATTTTAACAAAACCAAGTTCTTAGCGTTGGTTCCCTGTACATAGCTTGTCTGAATGCATCAGCACCATTTATTTATCTAAATCAATCTTTCTCCACTCACTCTTACCAGACAGCAAACTCCCAAGAACAGGGATCATGGTTTCAGATCCTCAGTCGCTTTTGCAAAAACAGAATAGTAATGTCTGCCCATGTAGTTCTATTACTGTTTCCTCTTTGTAGAGGTTCACCAAGGTTTTCTTTCCCACTGTCACTGCTCATACACTAGCAATAGTTTCTTGATGTCTAGAAGGTGATTTCTGGGTTTAAGTGGAGTAACAGAAAAGTCAGACTCATTAAATCCTATAAACTTTAAGTGAGTCATTTCTTACACACCAAGACAGTTCCTTCCAGTGTTATAAGATAAATTCTAAATGCCATGTGTAACAGTTTATTTTTGTGTGAACTATTATATTTCAGGAGATGGAAAGGATCAAATTAAAGTCTGCTCTAATTTAAATGATTTCACCAAAAGCTCAGCAAAGTTCATTTGGCTTTTGATCTTCAAACACTGAAGGAGATTGGTGTGATTACATGGACCCACATCATGGAAAAAATGCATCTCAAAGTGCATAAGTAAATTATGTGGTTATTCTTGCATTTTAAATTTAAAACTGAATTGCAAAGCAATTTTTAAAAGCTTTCTTTTTTTATTTTTTTTTTTCAGAAAATAGTGCTTTATTGAAACTGAAGCTTTCTAGTAGTGTGTAGTCTTTTTTCCAATCCTCTCATTAGGACAATTTTCACAAAGAAAAATTGTAATTACAGCTCACAACATAAAAATTGATCCATCATTGATATTTTTATGTTTAGAATACTTTTTGGAGATGTAAGAAAATTCACCTGAAGTTCTACTGATATTACAACTATAAAAAATAAAAATAATTTTTTTAAAAAAAAAAAAGCTTTTTCTCTCTCTCTCTTTTTCAGAGTTGGAACCATGATGGAATCACAGTTCAGAACGGGACTTAGGACTTTTATTTTTATTTTTCAAATTCCAAGTTTACAAGACTATTTTCCACTGAGAACAAAAAAATATGATAATGTTTATGGCACTTTGAAAACACACATATCAATATGGCAAATATATATATTACAGGAAGATAAATTTCACGTTTCTTTCATCCATGCAGTAAGTGTTTATATAGACGATAGTAAGCTAAATGGGAACATATTACTCTTGTTGACTCCACAGGTACTTTCCCTTTGTAATGAAGGCTTAAAATGTATGATGGTGACAAAACTTTTAGTCTTGGAGCTCATATTCTACTTATATTCAGAGTAAAAAGGAGAACGTTGTTTATTTTCTGCATTAGACAGACACATGCTGAAAAGATATTTTCTTTAGCTTTGTGGAAGAGATTTCTAAAAGTCCAACAAGGATATTGGAATAGGACTGTAGTTTCAGAATTTCAGTACCTATCAGATTGTTATAAATGCTTGCAAAATCTCTTCACACGACTATTATTATTTTATTTTTATGTTTTGGAAAATAAATTGATTATCTAGATAAACAACTGAATAACTATTTGACCAACTTTTTATGCAATTGTGCTGTTGCACAATACAAGACATGTATAGATATCAGCTGACATGATTTTATTTTGGCTTAAGTTTTCATCCTAACAACATAAGTATATATGTTTTCTGTGAATTTTATTTTGGCCACTGAGGTATCGCAATGTATGTACATTTGTCTTGTATGTATTACTAGACCATACAAAAAATATATTCCCCAGTACTAATGCCTCCATCCAGAGCATTGTTAGATTTTGTTTTTATAGATGTTACTTCTGGGTCCAAATTGTTCTTAAGATCTCTGTTGCTGGTGAAAATAAAATCTCAGTGTATGACTGATACATGCCCATTTGTTCTCTGTGACAGTTACTATCAGTTGTCTTTGCAGCATTTCTCCTACAAAACACTGGTCTTGGAGCAGAAACCAGGAGAGAAAACAGACAAATAACTTCTGATACCTAAACGCATATTAACCTTCTTGCCACTTTTGCCTGACTTTCTGACATGAGACATGTCTTTTTTTTATATTCTAGAATAGAAGGATCCTTTTTGAGAAGGATCAAAAAATTCTTGGAAACAGATGTTTAACAGAAGTACTGTGTTTTGTTTTTTTTTGTGTGTGTGTGTCTGTCCTTTAAGGAGCTCATTAAATGCCCACCTCATCATATTACACTGCATGTTAGTGTGTTGTGTCCTTTCTTTCAGATAAATTGATATTTTTACCATTTATACTTAATTACATAGAAACAAGTTGTTCTTGCTTCTCAGAGAAGAGATGGGCATAAACTAGAACACAGGATACTTCATCTAAACATCAGGAAGCACTTTTCAGCTGTACCACTGGCACAGATTGCTCAGAGAGGCTGTGAATTCTCCCTCTTTGGAGATCTTCAAAAGCCACATGGATGTGGTTCTGGGTAACTTGCTCTAGGTAACTTGAACAGTGGGTTTGGACCAGATGACCTCCAGAAGTCCCTTCCAATCTCAACCATTCTGTGATTCTGTGATTCAAAATTTAAAATAAAAAGTAAAATAAATAAATCTACCTACCTAGATTATTTACTGCTTTGCACCATCTTCACAAATTATCTGATCAAAAGAACAGGATATGATAGATGTGTCTTTCACCTTTTTGACAAAGTAATATTCATTTATTCCTTTGCAATTTTCCTCCTGTCCCAAGAGTACAGTACAAAAAAAATGAAGGATAAAAACATGAATCACAGATAACGTAATCTGAAAAAGACAGCCGTGCATACTTAGGAATTTTCCTTTTGTTTCAAGCCTTTGAACTTTATTCACAAGTACAAGAAGATGGAATTACCTCTTCCCTTCATTTCCAAGGACAAAGGCAAGGACTTCCTTTAGAAAGAGGTTTATAGTGATAATCCCCACCTAGTATGTATGCTTTTTAATGAAATTAAATTTTGAATCCTGTCCAGCCAGAAAATTCTGTGCTGTGCATTCCCTAACTGGACATTTTTTCTTTTTTTTTTTTCCCCTCCTCCGTTTTTGTTTTTTTCCTGCTGAGGTACCAGAGCTTGTCTAGGAAGACAGGACTGCCATATCACCATTTCTTTGGTGATTATTTGGATGTTTTTCCATCTCAGTTTTAATTTACTATTCCAGAACATTACTTTAGAAACAAAAGCAAGCTTTTGTGCTTGAAACCACAGCATTCAAAAGTAAAAAGGTGTTCAGTTCTCAAAGGGAAAAATAATTAATTATCTAGACAAGAGTGATCTTTTGAAGTAATTCATTTAATATCCATGATATCTTGTTTAGTACCAATTTCAAGATACGTATAGATTTTAAATGTATCATACAAAATCAGAGGGCTCAATTTTTTATAACTTATTGAAGGATCATAAGGTGAAGAGACAAATTTTACAATTAGAAAGTGACTCACTTTCCATTTCAGCATTCAGACATTTACCACCCTTAAAAATAATCCTTTGACCTATTTGCTATAATCCTCCTCTCTAACATCTTCAACTTCATTTAGCATCCTATTGCATCTCCTGCCTTTCTGTACAGAACTTCTCTTGATCTTTTCTCTCTGACTCTCCAGCTAATGCCAGTAGCCCTGCAGCTTTTATTTTCTTCTTACCTCTTTTGCCCCTGACTTCTTCCATGCTCTGCTCTGTTCCTGGAATAATGTTCAGTAGCAGCAACACAAGCTCTCCAGCCATTATAACAAGGTTTCTTCTATGACAAATCTTGCCAAAGCCTAGTTTGTAAACATCACCTTATTGCTCACAAAGTTTACAATAAAACCCTGCAAATCTCCTCCCTTAGAGCTCGTCTAGTATCTGATATAGGCCATGAATCTATGTGTGTCCCATTGTGTTATATAGTGCCCTGCCATTGCCTAAGAAATTCAGCTAACTATAACACGTATCAGTATTCATTTCAGTTGGCTGTAGGTACTTGAAGTGTTTCAGTTAGGAGTTAGAGTCCTCAAGTCAACAGGAATGGTGGACATCTCTGGAAGCAACCAATCCAACTACTGTTTAAATTATTTTCTAGAAATACGCTTCTGATTTAATGTCTAAGTAGAATGGATCTGGATTTATGAGACTGCTTGATATCCTAACTGGCAAGTTTTTGCTGAAATAATTCAAAGATTAGAGTTCATATATTTTGGTTCTAGAACTGCCTTACTGTTTCTGAATGGGAAGAGTAAGCCCTCTGAGTCAGTTCTAGTGTCCCAATAGAAACTGACTAGCCAAGTAGCACAATTATGAAAAATAAATAAATAAATAAATAAAAATTAACAGCTAATTGTTATAACAAATAACCTGTAAGAACATAACAATCATTGATTTTTTATATAAACAATAGAGCTATATGATTTCTCTGTTTTCCTTAATGGCATTACAAGGCAAACTTGAAGGACTGCTAGTTCCAGAGACAGAAGTAGTTTTTATGCCTACATTAATCAATGGTGGAATAATATACATGTATCTCTATTTTGCATTTAAAAATATACATACTTGTTTAAAATACCGTATCAAACTTCATCAGCTGCAGCCTATCCCAAACACAGAAAACAACAATAAAAACATACAAAACATCTCCCTTTTTATTACTTATAGTTCCTCTTCTGCAGATATCCTCTGTAACAGTACTCTAAGTACTGTTTATCATTATGATGTTGCTTAGAGCATATCTTACACATACAACACTTACAGTCTCATAAAATATGTGTTTGGTTAGCTAAGAAAACAAAATCCAGAGAAAAACTTAGTTTGTCTTTTCTATAATATCATTGCACCCGGAGCACACAGGCAAGGTATAGGAGGTTTAGGCTCAGTTGCCATATCATTTTGAAGGAATTCAAAGTCCTACCTCCTGGAAATATAACATTCTCATACAGCTCAGGCTGTACTCATTTCTAAACTCAAGAATATGAGACCACAAAGCTCAGACCAAAAAGAGCTTGCATAAGCAGCAAGATCTCAGCACTCATAAAACAAAGTAGGGTTTGGTTCTGAGCCCAAATTAGGATACATTTCTCAAGTGAGCTCCTATTTTCCCAGCTGAAGCTAGGTTGTGTGGGTTTTTGTTGTTGTTGTTGTTGTTGTTGTTGTTTGTTTGTTTGTTTTGTTTTTCCTGCTCTGTTAAAGTGCAATTAGTTTAATTTAAAACCACAGTGGTTTCAGCAGAGAAGCCACAACAATAGTTGCCCTTCCCACCAGAGTTATTGCTGCAAATATGACTTTGTTCTAGTGGCGGAAAGACAAACAGGCTTCAGCTGCAGAAAAGAGAAAATGAGAAGCACAGCTACAGGGAGGTCTCTCCCAAGAGGCAAGAGGACTCAATCTCTGTTGCCACTGCCCAGATGATACAGGTATCTGGCAGCATGCTTTTCCTCCTCTGCTCAAGCTCAAGTTAAAAAAAATAAAAATAAAATATATATTAAAAAATAGTATAAACCAGCTATTTGGCACCATAATAAAAACAGAAACACAGCACTGATTCCAACTGGAACTCATTATGATTTCAACACCCTACCTATAAAGGGACACCATTTAACAAGCTTAGGATGCTATCTGACAAGTCATGTCACAGCGCTTGAACCCAGGGAAATGTACAGCATGACTGTCCCTTGGGACCACAGGTAGCAGCAAGAAGGTTATGTTGTATGCTCAGAAAGCATATATATAGTTTATACACATGTCAATAGAAAGATAAATTGTCCCGAGGCAACAAAACTCTGTGTTGGTTCTGTCCCAGGTGTTATCTATTGTAAAGACACTTACAAATTCCAGCAGAGGATGATGACAAGATTGAATTCAGACCAGAGAGTTTAACGGATAAAATTGCAGTTTGAAATCACAGCTTCCCTAATGTGGAAGAACTGAGCACACTTGAGAGCAATTAATCCTTCAAAGCCTACTTTAATTTAATGTCACAATGAATGCATACCTTGATATTTACAATGTCAAGATTTAAACAGATCCCAGGTGGCAAGATAGCATTTCTAGTCATCATAAAATGAAGTTTAATGATTCTAAATACTTTCAAGAAGTTGGCTAGGTCAGCTAACAAATTGAATCTACCTGTGATACATATCACTGTAAGATCTTACTGTATTTTTATGAGCCTTCTATAAAGAAGACAATAAAAAAAAAAAAAAGTTTTCCCCTTGCTATTAAGGAGGAGAGTTACTGACAGCTTTTTCTCCTTTTTCACAAGTCCATTAATCTTCTGATGTAATTTCCTGTATGAAAAAAAAAAATCTATGTTTTTGTTTGTTTGTGTTGCTTGGGTGGGTGGGGGGAAACTACTACCTTAATCATGTGCTTGTGTATATAAAGTATTATGGTCCAGCTCACAGAGCAGAGCCAACTGAAATAACACTGATGATATAAGTTAAAGACACCCTGTAGAGTGAAAATACTGAAGAAAATCAATACTCATGTACAGCAGATTCCCTGACTTACTGTTTTCCCTGTGTCTTAGAGAAACTGCCTCAAAACTAGCACCCATTGAAATATTTTTTGAAACTTGACCTTTGCATAGGGACAAAGTCCCTAGGTGTTGCGGTGGCTTTGGGTCCATTTGCTATATATTTGGGAAGGCAGAGTCTCTTTTTTCTTCTGTCCAATTTATGCCTCTACTAAATTCCTGCCTCTAACTACTAAAATCGTTTCTGGTGACTTCCACCTGGTTGGAATTTGACATGTGCTAACAGCTTCCTTTTTAACCAGACAATGAGATGTGCAGCTTTCTGGAGAACTGAACAAAAACATCCTGTACATGCAGCCTGGCAAGAGAGATGCTCTAACTCCTTTCTGGATCAAGCAGCCTGCCTACAGAGAGGTGCACCTATCCCACCCTGAGCATTTCTTTCAGATTCACCTAGAGAAATACTTCAAACAAAAGCAAAGGAGCTGCAGCCACTGTTTATACAAAAGCTCAGTGGATTTAGTAGTGATCCTAGTTAACCTAAAGGTGACCTGCAAGATAGGTATAGAGGGACGCTTTGTTAGGGAGTGTACTAGACAAGAGGTAATGGTGTTAAACTAAAGGGTAAATTTAGTTTAGATATAAGGAATAAATTCTCCGCTGTGAGAGTGGTGAGTCACTGGAACAGGTTGCTCAGAGAAGCTGAGGCTGCCCCATCCCTGGAAATGTTTAAGGCCAGGTTGGATTGGGCTTTGAGCAACCTGGTCTGGTGGGAGGTGTCCTCATCCATGGCAGGGGGGTTGGAGCTGGTCCTTAAGGGACCCTTCCAACTCAAGTCATTCTATGATTCTATGATTTACAATGGGCTTACAATATATTTTTTAAAGGGCCTTATGGATCACTGATTAAACATAGACAAACTGGAGATTATTGCCTGTGGTATTTGCAGTAGTCTTGAAATCTAATGCCAAGCATCTCCAGTCTAACAGTTAAATAACAATATGTGTACCTCTAAATTTATAGAGGATGCCAAATCACTTGTGATCTTCAGCATTAGCACAGTATTATTTGCTACTAATAAAGTAGCACTTTCCATACATGGAGCTGAAAGCAACATCTCCAAAATGCCCACCTCAGTCAGATTATTAATTACAAAATCAATCTGAAGTTTTACAGGTTAGGTATACAGGATCTATGAATTTGCAGAAACAACCACTTATCAAAATGGGAGTAGTTACCTTTTCAATGTTCAATTTTCAGTTCACATGTGGGCAGAAAAGTTTTTGTATGCTTGTCATCAGATAGAGGCAATCAGAATTGCCTTACATTTCCATAAAGGTATTTGCATTTGTTCTTGGCTTAGATTTGAAGTCAGAATCAAACTTCATATAAATGTCCTAGCTCCTGGAAAGACTGGAAATATTCAGTTAAACAGTCTGCACTAAACTTAATTTTGCTACTGCACGTTTGTCTCTCTCATTACTTTGGGACATAATCAAAAAATGTAAGACTGGAAATCATTTTAGGGGAGGAAAGCAGTCTAACTCATGTGTGATCTTACAACTTAAAGTATGAGAGATCCTAGGAAATCTGCAGTGAAATAACAAGTAACAAGGAGGCTTAGATGTTTTGATAGATATGAAGATATTATTTGTCTGGCCTGAAGAGTGAACTTTCTGACTAATTTAGAGGTAACTAACAAAATTTAAATTCCTTAATCTTCAGAATTAAGATTACATATCTGAAGAATCACTCTGAATGTTGGTAGTTCCTAGCTTCATCTAGAGCCTTCCAGCTTACTAATAATCACTGAAAGCCTCAAAAACATGTAAGGGTACAAAGATTTTGCTTGGAAGAGAGTAAGAGTTATCACTTGTAGCTCACACGTCAGGAATGGTAGATCAAGGCATTGCTCTGAATTTTAATTTATTCTCCTTTCAGATTTGTTTTTTATCCGAATTATGTTATATAAGATCATTTTATCTGATTTCTATCACATATAGGCAACCCAGACACTCCAATGCAACCTACATCTAATTTTCTTTGCCATAGTATTACCTGGAACCTTCTTGGACGCTGGTTCCATCTCTGTATGTCAGTTTCTGGGAATTTAATACCTGTGCTAAACACAACACACTTAATAGTGGCACTGTTAGGTGCTAGGTCTATATCAGAAGTGCATTAATTCAGCCTCTTTTTTGATGCCAGGAATAATGTAATTATAAGTCTGCAAATCCCATAAAAAAAAAAAAAACTCTTACATTTCATACATCATAAATTTAATTAATGTTTTCCAAATGCATTTAGGATGATTTAAATACTAACCACTTTACCATCTCAAAGTATGTAAAGGTTGCTCTTGGAGTTCTCAGATCAATTAAAATTAACTATGTTTGGTGCTGCTTTGGCCCAGAAGCTTTGAGACATTATGTTCATTAAAAAAAGGAAGTCTTTGTTTTACTGAAATTGTTGTATCTTACTAATTTAATTTGCCTATCGGCTTTTCACCAAGCTTTTAACTTTCCAGAGCAAACAAATACATCAGTGAGATTAACTCTGTTTTGGCAACTTAAAATGGACAGATTAAAAACCAGGCTCATATGGAAATAATTTGAAACGCTAATTCTAGAGAATGTATCACTACAGTGTCCTCTAGGCAAAAGATTTTGTGTTATGTCAGTATGGACGTTACTAAATCTTTGGATTTTAGTTCACAGAAGGTACTCCTTCTCACTGCAGTTATAAGCCCTGAGACAATTGTGAGTTTACTATATGTTTCATTTTTAAATTTCCCCAGCAGCAACAATGTGGCATGGATAAAATATTTTTATTGATTTTTTTTTTTTTTTTTTGATTCCTGCCTCATATTCATGTAAAATTGACCTCAAGGACATCACTTGGGCCTCTGTAAACACTCATCTGATGGACTCCTCAGAGCTGAGATAAATAGCTTTGAATAATTTTGTTAGGATTGTCTTCTTTAAGATTTAGGAGAAATAAAAAAATCCTCTGTCTTAGAGCAGAAGCTCATTCTTCTGGTACCTTTGCATAAAATAATTCTTGAACTTTCCAGAAATCTGTGAGAAAGAGAACCAAATTGCTGCAAATTCTCCATAAGATAATGCACGGAAACAAAAAACTGTTGGATATGCTGCATATTTCTGTGCTCTGGAGAAAAATGTTCCCCATTAATGAGTCTTTCAGTGTGATTGGTAGAGTGGGATCTTCGTTTTGAATGACCCTTTGTGGCAAGGGTTTGGTAGCAGGGGGGTACTCTCTGAGCAGAGCCCAGCATCTGCCCTGTGTCACATCAGAGCCGGCTCCAGCTGGCTCCAACAAGACCGGCTGCTGGCCAGAGCCGCCAGGAAGCAACACTGGTTGGACCTTTGGGAGAGCAGATTGAAGAAAATGGAAAAACAACAACAACAAAATTGCCATGTAACTGCAGCTGAGAGAGAGGAGTGAGAAAATGTGAGAGAAGCAGCCCTGCAGACCTCCAGATCGGTGAAGCAGGAGGTGTCACAGGCATGCAGCAGCAGTTCCCCTGGTGGAGCAGGCTGTCCCCCTGCAGCCCATGAGTCCCACATGGAGCAGATCTCCATGCTGCAGCCCGTGGAGGAGACTCGGTGGAGCAGGTGGATGTGGCCTGGAGGAGGCTGCAGCCCATGGAGAGCCCCCGCAGGAGCAGGCCCTGGGCCAGAGCTGCAGCCCATGGAGAGGAGCCCATGCAGGAGCAGGGAGTCTAGGGGGAGCTGCTGCCTGTGGGGGACCCGTGCTGGAGCAGTTTGCTCCTGGGGGATGGACCCCGTGGTATGGAGCCATGTGGGAGCAGTTCTTGAAGAGCTGCTGCCTGTGGGCAGCCCTCACAGGATCAGTTCAGTATGGACAGCATCCCATGGGAGCGACCCCACATGGAGCAGGGGCAGAGAGTGACTGTGAAGGAGTGGTGGAAATGAAGTGTTAGGGACTGACTGAAGACCCCATTCCCTGTTCCCCTATGCTGCTAGGGGGGTGGGTGGGCATAAAGTGTTTTTAGTTTGCTTTTAGTTTTCACTGCTCTAGACTGTTAGCAATAGGCAATAGTTTACATCAACCTCCCTTATGCTGAGTCTGTTTCACCCATGACAGTAATTGGTGAATGATCTCCCTGTCTGTATCACAGCCCTTGAGCCCTTTTCCATTGTATTTTCTCTCCCATTTCTTTTCAGGAGGGGGAGTAAGAGAGCAATTGTGGTAGAGTTTAGCTGTCCATCAAGGTGTAACCACCACACCCCTTAATGCATTAACTGCAAAAGAAACAAGATAACTTGATGACTTCATGCAGAAGTACTTGTTACTGTCCAGAGGGTGTCTAATAGCAGCTTATTCTTCTGTCACTGTTGTTCCCATAAGGACACTTGGGTCACTGATATCTGCTGCAAGTTAAAAAAGCATTTTAGGACAGCTTTAGTCTGTGTGAGATTTTGTGTTTTGTTTGCTTTTGATATTTTGTTTTTGTTTTTAAATCTGCATTTAGGCATCTGTATATAATGTTCTTTACAGGCAGATTGTTCACATTCCTCTGTTTTTCTGACTGTCTTTAAATGCCTATCCCTGTATCCTCTGCATTGCAGACAGTTGCTGTGGATTGTATTGATTTTAACTGATGCTGGTGGATTTGCTGTCCTTTTCTTCCAGTATAAATTACAGAAATGTCATCCATGCTCTGTCAAATATTTGGCATAACATTTCTACATATATAGATACAGGAAGAACAGGTTTTGTAAGAGCAGTAGTATCAGAAAATGTATTTTTATTCTTCTTCGTTGTATTTATTATAGTTGCCTCAATTTTCAGCTTCCTTCTCTAGTTTAAAGTGAAACAGATTCTTAATATGATAAGCCATATCTACTGATGATAGAGTCTGCATTTTAATAGGTTTGTTGTTTAAAACTGTAACACCTTCAGCCTTCTAGTAATTTTCTTGGTGTATTCTGAATCTGGTCATATTTTCTATAATGGAAACTATTAATAGCAGTAATAGCAAAGTATCTTTTAAAAAGAACAGTGAAATTCCTTTTTAAGGTAAAGGTATTATATATGCCTTTACTGGACACTTGTTTTACCTTGAATTAATGTTGAAAAGAACAGTTTCATTTATTCACAATGCTCATTTTAGATACTGTTTATCCTTGAAGAAATGAGTAACATGGGAAAGGTGATATGTCTCAATATGTGAGACCAAATCAGACCTATCAGCCTAATTTTATAATTCTTTCCTTGAGAGCAGACACATACATTTTAATTTTCTGTTCCAGTAGACCATGATGAATGCATTGTTTTTCTTCAGATACATGTAACTCTTTAGACTGCAAAATCTCTGCCACATTCAATGTGAGTCATACCTGGCTCATGTCAGACATGTGGGGCAGAATGTAGGTTTCAAAATCTACTTTAAGCAGCTAGCTAAACTTAATCGCCCTATCTGTTTGTTTGTTTTTTTTTTTTCTTTTTTTTTAAATCCTGAAGTGATGAAAAAGTACTTCTGTCTATGTAAAACCTCCATGCTGTGAGTAGGGGGATATCAGCTGGGGCCCTATGTGCCAGGTGCCAGAATGTACAGACTTCTCACTGAGGTGCCTGTGGGATTTGGTCTACAGTTTCTCAGACCATATCTGATGTTGACAGGAGCAGACACCCTGCAGGACACGTTTGTGACAGCAGTATCCACCTTTCACCCTGTTATTTCTGTGCAAAGTGGTATGAATTCTCTTTTCAGCCTTACGAGGTGACATGTCCGTCTCCTAACCACAGTAGATAGCTATTCTGGAAGGCAGAACGAGGATGGAGGAACGACATCCTCTTCCTCACCACTGAAACTGTCTCACCACAATAAACTAGTTCAAATCTCTTAAGAGCACAACATGCAGTATCAACAGCATTCAGTGAAATGGTGATTAGGGGATTCACTTGGGAGCAGCAAGCTGTGTCCAGGCCCACTTCCAGAATACTGTTTGTACATTTTCTAATTAAATATAAAAACAATATTAGGATTAAGAGCCAGACCCAGAACCACCGGTCTCTTTTAGCTAAGTGTCTACTCGTCAAATTACTAAAATAAGATCTATATAAACCTTTCCATTACGGCTTGATAAGCTGTGTGAGGGACCTGTCTTCTCACTTGTAAAATTGGCCTCCTCAGGAACTGAAAATCCATCACTTTGTATTTTCAAAGTGATGTGAGAAAGGTTTATTTAAATCTTAAACAAAGCAACAAATTGAAATATTCTAATTATCTGAGTTCTGTGTTTATGGAGGGGTATATGTGCAAATGTATGTATATGTATGTATCTGTGGCAGAATTGCTCCCAATGCTGCCTTTCTCTCTCTGTGCTCCAGAGTTTTTTCCCTTCTATGAATGCCCATTTCCTCCTCAAGAAGGAGCAATCTCACCTCTGCCTTGGGGGCTCCTTCCAGGGGAAATAGCCAGAAACATACGTTGGAGCCTTCCCTGCTGACCTGGAGCCCCTGTTTGATGCCAGACTGGATCATAAACCACCATTAGAATAAAAGGCCAAAAAAGTGAAATACATTCTCTTGGGTTGAAAACATGGTGATACACCAGCTTAAGTTAGAAGCATAAATTCAATCTGCAGTTGTCACCTAAGGTTAAGTTTGAAGTTTCAAGGTATTTACAATAATTATACAGTGCTGACATGCCCTTTATGTTCAGAGTTTGTTTTATGTTTTGGCTGAAATGCTAAGCCAGCACACTTTTATTCCTTAATGTTTTTCGATTCCTTAACATTCATTCATTAAGTCCTTAATGCTCAAGTACTACTGCTTTAAAAGTAAGGGTTTTGCTGCAGTGTCCTGGCCAAACACCAATTTGGCACTTGGACAATTTTGCTTAACTAAACAAGAGTTTCTCCTTGATATGATGCAATTATTTGCTGTCTTAAACTGCTGTGTGGTGCTCTTCATTGCACTTCAAAACTAGCTGTTTTTCAGTGTTGCTGGTAATTAGTTCTTCAAATTAGTGTAAATTCACAGCACTTTACAGAATGTGTATGTGTGAGCGTGTGTGTCTCTGGTAGACACAAAATCTAAAGTTGTCTTGGAATAAGAGAGAGCTGATAGAGAAAGCCCATAAGTCCTTTTTTCAAATTAGTTTTTCCAAAGAAGAAGAAAAAAACACTTGTTTTTAAATGTACTGAAAGTTGAAAGGGATGGTATCCAGTCCTTCTCACACAGTTATCTTTCAGCTGACGTTTGCTAGATTTCAGTGAATGAATATTAACGATTCTCCAGAACAAAACTAATGTAATAAGAAAAACTTAACACAGTATTTTGGCCAGTAGAAAGCTACTTCCTGCTTGCCTAATAAACCTATTTGCTAAATTTTAGAGTAAAAACATAAATGTAAATTTAATGTTAACCTACTATAACGTGATTTTTGTTACAGATCACGCTAAATTAGGAGCTTCAAGTTGAGACTTGCCTATTTTAGGAGAGATTCAAATTGTTTCACTCAAACAACAATTAGATTTCTTTTCTCTCTATAACAGTTGTTACCTGTAATCATCATAGTTTTTAATTAGTTTCATTTTCTCACAAAATAAAAATCATGGTGCATTTTACCCTCACATCTTTATTAGATAGTTCAACATTAGTGTTATTTAAGTAGGAAATACCGTTAATACTCTTGTCATGTTTTCAGTATTTTGTCTTTATATTTATATTTCTAAATATATTTATATTCATATTTGTCTTTGATTTAAAGAGCTAACATTTTACAGTTTATTCCTGGCTAATGCTTGTTTCTCCTTGTTACAAAATCAGTGGCAGTGAAGAGCAGCCAACAAGAAAACGTCAGTTATTCTGATTACAAGTCAGTCCTGATCCGAAGTACACAAACTAAATTATTGATGCTCTCTTGCCTTCAAAAGGCTTGGAATCAGACCCTTTGAAAAGCCAATCAATAGCATCAATCACAACTGGGAATGAATAGCCAAATCAGTCGGTTAATCAATAAATAGAATTTAAAATTTGTTTTGATGGTCACAGAAAATTGAAAAATGTCAAGGAATACTGTAAATTAACATTTTGATGAGTTACATTCTTGTACTGAAAAATCCATTCTGATTGTTTTATTTTGTTAATTTTAGGGAAAAGAAAGAATGAAATGAAAGTTAGCTTGCCTATGGCATGTAGAGGAAGTGTGGGATTTAGAAGTGTTTGTACATGAAATGTGTTGAAATTGCTGTGCATTTAAAAGCAACAGAAACATTGGAGTCACTGGATGGGTGAGAAAATAAAAATCAACATTGACTGTAATGTCATCTTTTTTAACTTCTTTTTAATTTTTTTTTTTTTTGTATCCTCATCTCCTCTTGCAACAATTTTGAGGTTCTCAATTTTCATAGTTTTTTATAGAACCAAAACCAAATGTATTTATAGCAAATAAATTGGTATTAGAGTATTGTAATTGGAAAGAAAACCAGTCTTTTAATCTTCTGTAAGATAACATAAAGGTATATGAAATTTAAAAAAGATACTTTAATTGCACTTTAAATTCGAAAACAATTCATTACAGCTGACAGGTGCTACATCTGAGGTGAAACAACTTAGAGGAGATAAACTGCTGGTTGATACCAGTTACCTTCATCTGCTGAACGTTGCTGTTATAAACATTTAGGTTCATGTGGTTGAATTTTGTGGATTTATGAACATATTATGAATATTGATGAGATTTATGAACAGATGAACAATAACAGAATATTTCTCTGTTTTACTGGCTCTCAATGTAATGCAAAAAAAGGTTCCAAGCAGAGTAAGCAATATTACATCAGCCCCACACTCATGAAGCATAGTCTTCTGGGTTGAAAGCATGAACAAAATACATCACAGCTCTCTTTGTCCAAATAATAACTTTTTTAAAAGTACATATTTTGCAGAACTTTGTGCACATCTTTTGAGTTTTATACTTGAGGGAAGATTAATATGAGGCAGTCTTCTGAAATTTTATTTCCCTGATAATTATTTTGACCCTTTTACTTTTTTTCAGATTATGTATTTCCTAGATCTACATCATATAAACTTATCATCTCATTGCTCATAATTTTTGCACATTATTATTCACAGCAACAATCCTGTAGCTGATGTGAGCTACAGCTAAGAGCACAGGGAATTCAGCAGCTTACATAAACACATTTTAGAGTTAATTTTCTGAAAGTTCACTTTGGTGTAGGTTCATGAGATAACATTAAATAAAGGTTATCAATGAAAAGTAAGGTTTCAAATCATATTTGCTTATGCTTTTCTTTAAGGAAGAATGATAATCATCCAGAATGAGGCCTCAGAGTGCTGCCAGTGGATGTGGAGGAGCATTCTCTGTCTCAATTGGCTTCAGTGAGAGAGACTGAGAACACCATTGTAGATATCTGTTGCCAGTAACTTGGTCTTTCATAGACAAAAAAGTTTTTTGAATTGTCTTAGATTTTACCCAGAGAAATGATCAGGAAAAGTATTGATGTTATATGCTTTGCATGACAAATGCATGAGAAAATAAATAAGGCAGTGCATCTCCTTCACTTTCTAAGTTCCAATAGAGTCCATACTCTGAAAGTGCTGATATAGGCACAGAAGAGTGGCTAGGAAGTGCTGGAGAAACTGCAGCTGTTGCTTTCACTGTGATTGAAATCTGGCAGTTATCCTAGAACCGGCTTACTAAGTTGAGAACATGATAGAGAAGGTTACTAATGGTTGATAAAATTGACAGTGGGGAACTTGACAATCAAATCCATTTAATCACAACCTCCATAATAAAGAGAATGGTCTGAAGTATGATGTTCTGTCTGATAAGAAGCAAGTTAGAATACCTTTGACATTTTCCACAAGACCAGTACAAATTCACCACAACATTCAACAAAGAAACTGTGGATACAAAAGCACTGGATACAGATGCAGGAATAAAAATAAATAAATAAATAAATAAATAAATAAATAAATAGAAAACCTTGCCATAAAAGCAAATTGAGAAATAACATCCTTGTGGACAAATATGATAATGTGAGGCAGGAAATACAAGGACAAGAGAAAAGAAGTTGAAGCTATTTCTCTAAATCAATTATATATGAATGCAGTGTAGGGAGAGAGCTTCTAACAGACTCAATTCTTATGGTTTCATAGAGAGACACAATATGAAATGCTGCAATTTTTCACCTGATTAAATATGTTGATACAAAGGACCTTATCTAGAAAGGACCTCTTCTAGATTCATGAGAGGTCCAGCAAAAAGGAGAGTTGCACTTTTGCTTCAAAACTCTCATTTACTAGAGGACTTGCATTTCAGCTCTGAGTTTTTCTTGTCTCTGTGAGACAAGAAAATGCTTCAGAATGGGATTTATTCAACAGTCATTTTATTCACTCTGAACAGATTAGATGGCCAGATGGTGCTGGAAGAAATCTGTGCTATGAGCAGTGAACTATTGTTGGCCTTGCCAATGGGTCAGGCCCAGATGTATCCTACAGCCAGGGTTGACAAGAGTAACAATATGTACATATGACTGCAAAGCAGCAAGATCTTAGCATCATGACAACTAGCAGAGATATCCCCAGAAGACCATTTCCAGATCAGTTATACCTAAACTCAACAGCTTCTATTCCTTGTTGTACTATCAGACTGAAACAGGGAGACATTTATGGAGAATCTCTGCTGGATGAGGATCTATTGCCAGCTTTTCCAAATGCAACGTACCATTCTTTCACCAGAATGAACTCTTTGCTAAATACAAGTACTTGGATTAGATTTCTCAATGGAGTGGATTTCAATGGAACTGAGGCTGAGAAGTTTCTAAGTTTAGTTTGATATATTTAAACATTTACACTGGTCTAGGAACTGAAGTGATGAAACAGTCAATAAGAATTAAATTTCTGCAAGAATCACAACTCATTACTAATGTCATCATCACAGAAACTATTCCTCCTTCAAAGAGCTGACACTAACCTGAGACTGAGACAGAGAACAAACTGCCTTGCTACATGCATAGCTCCTGCTCCAAGAATCACTGACCCCTCCACAGAGTTCAGAGCTCTCACTGACATGTCAATATGAAATCTTGTTTATACAAATAAAAACATTTGCAGTTGTGTTCAGTGATGCCACACAGAGATAACAATTACTATGGTGTTCATTTAGTAACTGGGAGCTCAGAACACTATGACCACTGCAGTGATGGTCCTACGTTCTAGCATTAGTTGTTCTCATTTCTTCTTCTGAAGTTCTTCAATGTTTTATAAATACTTAAATATTCATGAGAGAGATCAGAGTGATATAACAGGTTAAACACTCACGTACTTCTTCAGAAGGTAGGACAAGCAGCTGTCAGTTCTTGTTAACAACAATTATACAAAGTAAGCTGTCTACAGTTGAATGTCTGAGTTCACTCATACAGTAAGACACCTAAAACATTTACCAAGCAGGCAGAAGTGAAGAAGTGATGTTTCTCAGGGCAGGACTTGAACAAAAGCCTCCCACATCAACATTGTCTAAGTGTCCTGACTCCTCACCAAGGGCAATGCTCCTGGCTGGTGGTGTAACTGGTGCCTGAAGTTTACTGCGGTATTTCTGTTGTTTACTTTTGTTAGAAATATCTACACTAAAAACAAAATATTATGTTTAAGATTGAAGTAAATGTTTTCTTGATCCAGAATAAATATTTTTCAGCCTTTCATTCCTATGAGGAAAAAAAAATCTACTCCAATACAGGCATTACTTTTTCATGTTTGTCTCAATCACCAAACAGAAAACCATCTATTGCACAGCCTTAAGAGATCACCCTACTCATAAAGAAACAACATGACATAAATTGTCAGTAATTCACAGATGCACAGTAAGAACTGCCAAAGTACAGCGTGGGACAAGGATGGCAACAAGAGCCCCAGCATCCTGCCACAGATATGTAGTCACAATAGACAGCCTAGCAATGTCAACAGTTTGTGGCAGGGTCGACTTGAAAAGCCATTGGCAGACAAGCCAATGATAGATGAATGAGCAAAAGCAAAAAAAAAAAAAAAAAAAAAAAGTTTTCTGAACTTAAAAAACAAATAGAACAGAACAGCCAGGAGACAGAGTTGCATGGCAAAATGGGATATTTGTAAGTTCATCACTCCCTGAAATTTCAAGTGTCTCAGTGCCAACAAAACAGTGTCAATTGTTACCAAATTGGGAAGCTCAATATCCCCTCCTTGAAACATAAGAATGTCAAAAACTGATTGAATTTGCTAGCCAAGAATTACTGATGAAAGAAATCTCTGATTATAACAAGCAATCATCTTCAAACTGTCCCAAAGGAGGTAATATTTCTGGCTGGCTTCTACCACAGAGTTGCCCAACATTGTTCATTAGCTGTTCTAGGGACTGTCCTGAACTTGTTGATTAAAAAAAAAAAAAAAAAAAAAAAAAAAGCCTGTCAAGAGCAAGGCTGTAAATGACTGAATGTATAGGTATTAGGTGCAAAGACTGACAAACTCTGATTATTCCAGTTTTTGATTGCCCAGGAGTGTTTCATACCTCACTATCTTGCAGACTAGTATCTCAAGAAGTCCTTAAGAACTGCACCTAGAAATCAGGCTGATTTTGATTTTGAATATCTTCCAATATTTTCTTTGTAGGGAAAAAAAAAAAAAAAAAAAAAAAACACTAAGTTTATTAAAAAAATACTACTAGTGATGGCCATAAGAAAATCTGGCAATAGTCAAGCAACTTTTTTAGCAATAAAAAAGGACATAGAAAGAGGAGTTATTTTTCTGTCTTTTTTTTTTCTCTCTCTCTCTTACCTTGGAAACTTCAGAAAAAAAAAAATAAAAATATCAGCCTTAATAGAATATGTGGGACTGCATGAAATATCACTGTACCTTTGATTATTTTGTGCCATTAATGACATGGTTCATACAGGTAAAGATTCATTTTAGAAATAAAAGCAATTACAAATACAATTCTATGTTCAATACTATTAGTTCAGCATTTTAGAAAACATTAAGATTCCCATAATGAGTCCTAACATTGAACCATTTTTATTTCTTATAAAATCTAATTTCATTAACTTATTTGGGAAATGCAAGAAATCTATTATTCCTTTGTGAATGTGAAAAAACATTCAATAGTGTGCAGCTGAAAACTTGTCTGTACATATTCCTGAGGCAAAATGAAATGTAGGTGGAGAACGAGTATAATGAAAGACTTGATACACGCTTGGACTGTTGATTTTTTTAGTGGAAATTTTTTTAATAGAAGAGCACAAACATGTATTTTTAAAAGCTGGATGAACAAATAAGAATAGCTCTGGGCAGATCTAATCTGCACAGCTAGCACTTACAGTATGCATTAAAGAATTCAAGCTGACATTGACCTTGGCAGCACTTACAAAGGAAGAATTTTCACAAGGATGAACACATCCTACACTGTGTCTTTGGGTTTTTGAGCAGTCTTGTATATTTTTCCAGTATTAACTATACTTATTTTTCATACCTCCATTCTTTGTACCCTATAATTATTTTCAAGCAGTAACATACTAAGTACATGGGATAAAAAGAACAGTAATATGCAATCATAATTCAAGCCTCCCTCATCTTTTTTAAATGATCCTCTTCTGAAAATGGCAAAACATTTTTTTCTACAGCTTTCTCCCATCCTAAAAGCTATTTTACAGATCTATTGCTAATGACAGTGGGGTTTTTTGTTTTGTTTTGTTTTGTTTTGTTTTAAACAAGTAATAAAATATACATGTAAAATAGAAAGATATATGAAAAATGAGCATGGGACTATGCACAAAACTTATTTCCTAGGGAGCAAAAGAAGTTATGGCACATTCTTATTACAAAGCCAGACAACTTAGAGCAACCAGTGTTAACACAGGTATACATGAAAGTGGTCAAAGAGGCATACTGCGACAATTCAGCATTACCAACGGACCTCTTGCAGTGTGAATATAGAAGACCAGACCAAGGGGAAAGTTATAATATACTTCTGAAACATGAGCATATAACAGATGAACTTTGGCATGCCTGAGCAGGTAAGCCTTGCTATAATTAGGCTAAGAAAGGTCAGCTCTATTTGCTTCCTACCATGCCAGAACCTCAGCAAGTTCTGGCATGAAAGCAACTCTAGAGCTGGAAGAAAGTGAGGCAAAAAGAAGAATGTAATGGTACCTGGGATAAGGGGCACAAGTTGCTGGCTTCATTGACACAGAATACATTACAGTTTTTCTCAAGTAAAAGTCTTCTCCAGAAAGGTTGGAGGTGTTAGGAACAGATGAGAACAAACCCAAAGATCTGTTTTCAGATATTTATGAGACTTTACCTTTCCCATGGTCAGCTCCTACCTGGTGCATACATATAGCACCTCCCTCCATTTACGTATCTCTGGACATGCTCCTCCAATACACTAAATAATTTTAAATTTGAGAATATCTCTTTGTCTACAGTGTAGATGTGGACTATCCCCAAGTATTTCTTTTCCTAAGGAAGGAAAGAGGTTTGCTTTCTATGAACAGGTCCTTGCTTTGTAATTTTGCCTGTAATAAATATCTTAGCAATAAGGAATAAATAAAATAAGGGTACACAGGGAAACTAAAAACAAACTATAAGATCTTTGGGACACAAACCATACCTTTATTCAAGATTTACAAGCAGTGAGTTTGTGACCAGATATCCTGGATAGTGTAGGAATATAAACCTTTGAATGCTAGAATTTCTGTGCCAGAAACCATTTTAAGCAGCTATTTTATCGTTAGCTACAAATAAGAAACAATAAAAAAATTCCTACTCGTGCCATCAGCTGGCATGTGATTCCCCTAACTTTTCTCATTAGTTAATGGAGACATGCATATGAAAAGGCAGTTCAAGACCCATTAGAGCCTTGTAATGACTGGGATTTCCCAAGTCAAATCAATCTGTTTCCCACCTATCCACAAATAGCCATAAACTGTATTCAAAGTCATGAAATATATCATTGCCAATATATTGTATTAGAGGCTCCAAAATTCCATTTTTAATAGGAATACATTCTGATTATACTTTAAAACAAGGTAGGTTTAAATAGATAGATAGATAGATAGATAGATAGATAGATAGATAGATAGATATCAGTGTTGGAGCATTTATTTTACAAGTTTCTTTGGCAAGCTTTGTGCATTTTTGCACATTTAAGATTTGACAGAAAGTATTTTAACAAAGAATAGGTCTAGGCATCTTAGTGCATATACTGAATAATCATTTGTATTGAATTTTCATTATGACTCCTGGCTAAAAATACATTTTTTAATTCAAAGGGTCTTGTGGAGGAAAGATGTTAAATTGCAAAATGGACCAGACACTTCTTTTAAGTTATCAACAAAGTCTCTTCTATCACAGCATTGACTCAGATCAAATATAAAATGGTAGCATATATTTTATAAAATGTCTGACTGTTTACTTTGGTTATTTTATAAAATCACGTTGAACTCATTTTGCTGAAGAAATTAATCATTACTTGTAAATGTTAATTTGCTGCATTTCATATAAACAGCTGTCACGCTTCCATTTATCACCTGGACCAACAACAGACAAATGTTGAAAACAGTATGGAAACCTGTCCTTATTCAGACTTAACAGAAATAATATTGAACAAAATAACTTTTAGTTTGCCCAGGTAGTTTTAATTTGTATTTTGAGTTTATCTAACACAGTCTAGAAATGGTTTGGCAAGGAACATAGTAGGTAAAGAATGTGGCCATGTATGTTCTCTAATGGTATGTGGAAATGACGTGTTGTGATGTCCATGTTGGGAGCAGAGTGTTAAGATCAAAACTGGATGTGAATTTTAAGAGCAGGAGTTGAGCTTATTCTTAACCACATGAAGCTTCTAAGTAATGAATATTCACAATGTAAACCATGTTGCTTGGTGGAGAACCTTTTAGTAAATGTAGTCACTCCAGCCCTTTCTCCAATTCTGTCAGAAGTCTGTTATATATTCTTTTTCAGAAACTGTCTTGCCAACAATGGGAGAAGGAGCAGGGCTTCATCATGGGTCTCAATTCAATTTCCTGAAAGAGACAGTAGTTATACTTCTAATATACAGCTGTTGTTACAAAGCTGGATTTTAAGTATTGCATTTGTTCACCTACTAATCACCCGCATTTGTCCAAAACAGCTTGAGAAAAGCAGTGTGAGCTTTTCATCCACTAATTCGGAGGTAGACAAAAAAAGAGACATTCAATTACTATTTATTTAAAAATCACATTATTGGTATATATAACAGAATTCAAATTCATTAGGCTTTAATTGAATCCTTTTTGTATTAAATAAGCCATAGATACATTAATTGTTATAGCAGCTGATAAAAAAAAAAAAATCAAAAATTATATTTAGGCTTTTGTGCATTATTATTAAAATATAAAGGCACTTCAACACCTGCATTTCTGTCAGAGTCAGCATTATTAACTGAGCTTAATTAATTCAAAGAATATCACCAGACACTGTTTCTGCAATGAAAAAAAAAAAAAAAATCAAAATCTATACACATTGCGTTAATAAAATATGCAAAGACATATGGCAGGATCTTCACTTGGCATTTATCTGCACAGCTTCAGTGAAGTCAATGGAACAAGGCCAATTCATATAGCTGATTTACACAGCTGAACACTTGCATCCTTCTATCCACAAGGTACCTGAGCTTTTTCCAGTTGATGGTGAATAGGGAAGCTAAAGCTGGCAGAAGGCCAGTCTGGCATTCCCAGTGCCAACCCTTCCTCTGTTATTTAAGATGAGGGCATGCTCCTAGCAGCTATCTCCAGCTGAACGATCAGTGAAGCATAAAGATTACATAATGTCTCAGCTGGACTAGTCTTTTCAATTGTCTGCATGGTCCAATTTTTGTCCTTTTCCTTGGTTGATTAGTGGTTTTGTTGGTTGGTTGGTTGGTCTTTAAGTTTGAGAATGCATTTTTGTATTTCCAGTACATTTTCCAGTATACTTTGGAACATTGGCACTAAAACTTTACACTGTTAAATGCAACAAAGTTTGCTGCTGAGCATAAATTCAGTGAATTAGGATTTTGTCTCTTGCTCTGAAATAAGTGTCTCTCTTCTACACACAAGAGAATTCTGGTATTTTCATATGAAAACATCGAGTAAAGAGATAGCTTACAAAAAACAATGCAAGATTCATTGATTTAAAAGTATGCATGTTTCTGACTTCTAAATATTGTGTATAATAAAGATAGAAGTATACAATTATTATTGGTATTATATTTATATTATTGGTATAATAATTATATTGTATATAATACTACCTAACATTTGGATATTTTAATATTTTAAGGTATTTATAACTTGTATCAGGCTTTTTCTATCTTTTTACAAGATAATAGAGTTCTTTAGTGCAAGCGTGAGGTGTAGGGTGGGTAACAACAAAGACAGAAGCTTTTCCAAAAAGGTCAGAGAATAGATATGTAAATACATGACATGTAAATACAAAAATATCACTCACAAATTGCAAGAAATCCTCCTATTGTCAACATCTACCTTTATGAATCCAGGGTAGAAGCCATTGGTAAAAAGTCATTCCTCAAAGCTAATTCATGTTGGAAAACACTCAAGGGACTGCTTGCCCGACTGTGAGGACAAAACTCCATTCAGATACCTATGGACCCACTATATATCAAGCCAGATATATAGTAAAAAAAAAAAAAAAAAAAAAAAAAAGTTAGCTACAGAATTTTCTTCTGTCACTACTTTCTTGTATCCAGTGAAACTTAAGCTGGTACTTCTTAGCTGATTAATTACAGGCTTATTTGCACATTCCTCAAGGGAGCTGATTAACCTCCCTGCCTTAGAAGCTGCTTGGAGTAGATGTGGAGCCCACCATGGCAAGAGCAAGGTATCAGTGGTTTTCCCACCCAAGATCTTGATAGAGTTGATAGGTGAGCTCCTGCTGTTTGTTCAGCATTCCCTGAGGAATGCTGGATCTTGGCTGACACAGGGAGCTTCCTACTGTGTGGTGTCCTCATGGAGGAGCTCCTGCAGACAGCTGTCTTTCAACCTGTGTAAAATTAGCACAGGATTTTCAACAGCATTATGAAAATCCTGTGTGTTCTCTGTGGCTTGATCCAACAGCAACAAGAAACACCAACAATAACCTAAATTCTTCACTTCAACTGAATTTTGTAGAATAAGTAAAAGACAAAATCATGCATTTACAAAGGTGGATCTCAGGTCATCATTGGCTATGATACGTTTGACTGAGCATGAGTTTTGGCTGTATGGTTCAATACCTACAAGCAGTCAATAAATGCAGAGTCACGTCATATGAGTACGGCTATTTCTAAGCTTTTCTGACACTTTAGGGTGCAAAAATTAAGCTTTGGTCCATGGTTGGTTGCTATGATTACCTCTTAATATATTACCTTCACAGCCCATAAATTTGGGTTTGTCAGTATTATATTTAATTTGTTTTTTAATTGCTGTTTTGCTTAGCTCTTTAAACTTTTGCACAGTTCAAGACTACTGCTAAAAGAAGAACTTTTTTTTTCTTTTTTCTTTACACTTGTGAACTCCAGAAATATGCTTTGCATTAGTATGGAAAGCCTTAGACCTCCATCATCAAATTTTTAATATTTTTTAAATTTAACTGGCTTAAGACCCAGTTACAGCCAGCTTGAAAAGGAGCCCCCAGTGGAGCTGGTGGATGTGGCCTGGCCCTGGAGCCCATGGAGAGCCCCTGCAGGAGCAGGCCCTGGGCTGGAGCTGCAGCCCATGGAGAGGAGCTCACACAGGAGCAGGAGGTCTGTGGGGAACTGCCGCCTGTGGGGGACCTGTGCTAGAGCAGTTTGCTCCTGTGGGATGGACCCCGTGGTATGGAGCCATGTGGGAGCAGTTTTTGAAGAGCTGCTGCCTGTGGGTAGCCCCCACAGGATCAGTTCAGGAAGGATGGCATCCCGTGGGAGGGACCACACTTGGAGCAAGGGTAGAGAGGGACTGTGAAAGAACAGTGGAGACGAAGTGTTAGGGACTGACCCCAACCCCTCATCCCTGTTTTTCTGAGCTACTTGGGGAAAGGAGATAGAAGAGGGTGGATGGAGGGAAGCTGGTTTTAGTTTGCTTTTAGTTCTCACTACTCTAGTCTGATATTGGTAGGCAATAGATTACATTAATCTCCCTTATGCTGAGTCTGTTTTGCTCTTGATGGTACTTGTTGAGTGATCTCCTTGTCCTTATCTCAGTCCATGAGTCTTTTTTCACCATATTTTCTCCCCCTGTTCCTTTGAGGACGGGGAGTATGAGAGCAGCATGATGGAGCAGCATGATTTCACAGGTAGCCACAGGTATGAAATCACTACAGTAAATCTTACTGTATAAAATTATTTTTTAGAGCAGGTAAACGGCACTTACTATGTCTTTTGGACAACTTGTGGTCCACAGATAGCAATTTAGAATCCCTTGTTTTAGATACATCTCTTCCCAGAAACAAATGTTTATCTGATATTTTTACTATTTCATAGGAGAATAACAGAAATATAAACTGAATTATAAAATTTTCTTAAAAGTTATTACCTCATTAATTTCTCTCAACATTGTGTACTAAATTTCTTTTTCTTATTTAGGTCCCTATGAGATCAGCATCCTGATATATTTACTGTAAGACATATTCTGAGGTTTCGTCTAATTAGATTCAACCATGTAGTGATTTATTCTTTGCAATATTGTTGTAAATTCCATAGACCCAATAGAATTCTACAGATTCTATAGGATAATTGATAGGATTTATGGATGTGTTTCCCTATCAATTCAGCTTGCTCAGCTTTCTTCATGTCAGATGCTACAAAGCATTAATATGTGCTGGGGTTTATCATCATTGCAATCACTGCAGTTGAAGTTTTCTTTGTCTAATGGGACAAGTGCATGGTCCTGAAAATAAGTCAGAGGAAACAAAGCCTAAAACATAACCTTCCTGTTTAGTAATCTAAATGTATCTTCCTGGAATTTTCCCCTACACCTCTGTAAATATTTGTAACATTTCCCTTTAAAAATACTCATTGAGTTTTAAAACTATATAATCATACCTATATAAACATTCCAATAGATGATGAATACGTCACTTTTTATTAATATCACATAAACTTTAAAACGTTCCCGTCTTTCCATTAACATTTCTACTAGTAAACATTAATCATAAATCCCTTTGCTATTAAATACTCACAGAAGAATTCCTAAATAAATCATGAACAAGTACTTGATATTAATACCTTAAAAAAACATAAGGCACAAAGATCAAACTATCAACATGGCAACTTAGCATAAAAACATTTCATCAGCTTTCAGGCAGAGTGTTTCCATGTGAAGACTGGTAAGAGAACCCAGTAAGTCATTTCAGATAAGGATGAAGCTTCTGGGGTCTAGCTTTTCTTGACAGACCAATCCTGATGGGGCCCTTGCATGTTTTAAGAGGCTGTACTCTTGCAACTTCATGTGACAGAAAGTATCCTATAAAAAAAAAAAAAAAAAAAAAAAAAAAAAGAGAGAGAGAGAGAGAGAAATAAAACCAGAATTCCATATGATATTCACCAGAAATGCATACGGACAAGACGTGTAAATTACATGAATTACATAAATGAACATCTCATTCCTTTCAAATCTCCATTTTATTCAACTGTAGTGTCTAACATATTCTTTTTGCTTGAAGTTGAAATCCTAATAGCTGGGTCATGCTCACATTCTTTTTAATTAGAAGTATCCTCAATCTAACATTGAAAAGAAACTTTCCTAATATACTAGCAGGTCACATAGCAATTAGCATTGTGGGAGAGGGGTGATATACCAAGAGGACAATGCTTGAATACTTACTACAAGTCTGAGGGGTTTAGATATGCAATTCCAAATTACCATGGGAGTTATTACTCCACTGGTGATACTAATCATAATGACTCTTCTTGTGTCACTTTTTTTTTTTTTTTTTTTTTTTCCACCAAGTAGGATAGAAGGATGTCGATTTTCTGTTTCACAGTTTATTAGGTAAGGTATACACCATGTGGTAACCTGGAGCATGATTTAGTCATGCTTTAGAAGATATTCTGGTTTGCATACAACAGTACATTCCGTGCAGGAGAATGAAAGACCATGACCTTGTAAATTAAAGATTAGGACAATAAGGCATCTAGAAGAAGTAACAATCATGCAAGAAGGAAGGTGTCAAATTTCAGGACTTTTTCCAGTTTTATTTCCATGCTTCTATGAACAGAGGAAGCAGTGAGCAGTTAGCTAGTATATCAAATAGTGAGTCCATCAGAGCCTTAGGCAAGCACCAAAATTTTAAATGATGGGATGAGGAAAAAAAAAAAAAGTCAATGATGAGATAGTACTGCCAATGTATCTTTTATAAGACTCGTAAGAGTCAGGTGGAAGAGGAACTGCATGCACTAAAAGTCAATCAAGTACTATGGGCTTATATGCAGCCAATAAAGCATGGTAGTTCTGAAACCATGAAGAATTGTAAAACTGCTGATGTGTAAATCTTCTTGTCCCACTCAGGTATCTCCTTTCTCAAATAGTCACAGTTTTGAAGGCAATGGTCACTTCATGTGACCAAACAGTGGGGTGTAAAACAAAGAACTTACTGCTGCCAGAAAGCATCAAACCTGTACTTCCTAACTTCTTTCTTCTAAGTACAGGAACAATATGCTGGGTTATACCACAGAGCTTTGCCAACTGAACTTGCAGTTATTATAAATTAAGAGGCTTAATAGCATAGCAGAAAAAAAAAAAAGAGTTCTCACACCCAAAATACATAAACAATTCAAATCATGTAGGAAGATACTCAAACATTCCATACTGTCTATTGACTGAGAATGATGAAGATGTGAACATGAAATTTTTTTCAGCTCCTGCCACTGGAAGTTTATTAGGTTTCTGTTGATTCTGACAGGTACTGGAAATAAGGTATAGTGGTTTAGAAATGTGCTACTGTCCTAGAAATCCAGCCAATTACTGTTAAGGTTTGTTTCCAAACCTTTCTAGAGATGGGAACTTAAAAAAGACTAGGAAGTGATGTAGAGGAAGTAATTGCTAGTAATAGCAAGACAGAAATTGTATGTTTTTCTCTTCCTCTGGCCTTTTGACCCAAAGTAACAGGGGAAGAAGAGAAGACAATCCAGTTGTAGTCATCTTCTGATCTTTTGCAGAAGTAAGCAAGCTTCAACACCATCTGAAAAAAGCTTTTAAGAAGATTTAAAAAAATACAGCCATATTCTTTGTAACATTTTGAATTCAGCATATGAAATAATATCACATGATACCTTCAGTTAAAAAAAAAAAAAGTGGGAACAAAAAAAAAAAAAACACAAAACATCAGAGGTGATCTGTAAACATTCAAGATTATTGGTCTCATTATTTCACAGAATGGCCTGAAAGAAGGAAACAACTTTCTGAATTCTGAGAACAGCAAAGTGTGCATCAGTTTAAGAGTTTAAGATATGAAATAAAGGTGAAAATATCTATACATAATTTGCCTTAGTGAAATAAGTGCTATCTATAGCATTGTCCTACAAAGTTTTGACATTTAATTTCAAAATAAACTGATAGTCTTGTTTTACTGAATGTTTCCAAGCATTAGAAAAACTGTAAAAACAGGCTTTTTGAAATTCTAATAGAAACATTGCCTATATCTTTTCGGATTTTCTTTCATGAGCTGTCCAACACCACATCTCTTCCTAGAAAAGTATAGCAAATCATATTCTTATTTGTTTTAGCTGTATCAAAACAACTGAAGCTTGAAGATGTTTGTTCCAAATAGTTTAAAAAAAAAAAAAAGGCAAAGGAAACCCCACATTTTTTGATTTTTTCTCTTTACCCATAGCATAAAATGGCTTATCTGCATGACTTGCTCTGTGACCAAAGCCAAAGATAAGACAGCTTTCTAGTAGCTTGTAAGTTAAAGGGAGAGTGAAAGAGAGAGAAAGAGAAGAGAAAGCTAAATAGGGAAGAAACAAATAGTATTTCAGAAATGAGTTTATTAGCACTGCTATTTGTGGTATAAATAACTGAAAAAATATTCTTACCTCCCTCTTTCTGTAAATTATAATTTTGTTCCCTCGAAAGCACGCAGGACAAAAAAGCAGGGTCCCATGTGTACGGCATTTTATAAGCTGAATCAAAGTAGCATTAAAGTAAAAGCATGAATACAACATTGAAGATTTTTAACTAAATTTAAAAACAAAAAATTAATTTTGTTTCAACTATTTGTTAATGTGTGGTTCTTGAGGATGTAAGTAAAAAAAATATGTACATGTCATGGGAAATATTAATAAAGCTGCAAAGTCTCACTCTCAGAGGCCTGTCAAAAGCTATCTGTACACCTCATTAACTCTTTGTATAGATACAATGATGCAGTCTTTAATCCTGTGATTATACGTGTTCTCCACTTGGATGCTCTTAATCCAGACTCAGACAGAGGAGTGATCACCTTGTGAACAATTAATCTGGTATCTCTTTAGGTTTTCATTCTCTGGGACAAGGCATGCAGCTGTAACTTGCAGCACATTATACTGTTGAAACCCCACTGAACAGAATTTCCTCCCGGGGTTTTCAGTGACACTCTTCTATTGTTTCGTTCTAATTACCTTCACAAAACCCCTGTGATCTTTGCTTTATAAATTTAGAGCTGAGTCCCTGGGAAATTGATTTCAGATGCTAAATCTGAAATGGCCATGTTTTTATCTGTGAATTTACCAAATTATGTCCAAAGTTTAGCTGTCATTGATTTAATTTGCAGCTGTGAGAACTCATCAATTCTTCATCCTGAATTTCAAAACCAAAATCTTATAAGCATGTTGTTTGAAAACTGAATAATTTACCTATCATATGGGAGCTATTTGGAGCTATAAGGTACTGTATTCAACTGACTTTCTTCTTGGTTTCCAGAATCATAAGTGAGGTGCATATGCTTCCTTCATTCTGGATGGGAAAAGGTCTTTCAAAATAGTTTGCTATACAAGGAATGAAGTAGGCAAGGAAGTGCTTATGGAAATGCCTTTAGAAAGATTAAATGCAGAATATGTTTAGAAAACATCTTCAGCGCTTCAAAATGCCTCCACCAACACAGCCCAGAATTAACTGTTCAGGACAAATAGCTTAGAGAAATGTGTTATGAGAAGTAAGCAAGGATCACCCATGACAAGTAGTGCCTATGGCTCATGAGCATACTCAAATATATCTTTATTGATTTTACCTCAGTTAAACTGCCTATCTTCCCAAAGTATTTTGTTGTTCAGTAAATTGAACCTATTCAATTGAACATCAATGACAGATGCCACACATGTAAATGTTGCAAGACTAGCTTTTATGTGTTTCTCAGTCTAAAACAAAACCGAGAGATTTAACAAGTGACTGCCACCACTGATCACCTAACTCCAAACAATATTTTCCTGAATATTCCTCTCCTTTATTTTGTGAGCATTCTACTCTTCCATGTTCTCAGAGAAAACAGACTTCTGAATATTATGTAAAATTCATTTTGAAAAGGTGAAGTTGATTTCCATAACAGTAAAAAACATTTCAGTAGAACACATTGGTTGTAAGGGAACAGTCATCTCCTTTATGCATATTGTTTTTATCTATCATGTACTAATTGAGCCTGTTCTCTCTATAAATGTGCATCTTACGGAGTCCATGACATTTTCGGGGATTTTAAGGATTATTATGATGAAGTTTAAGACAAAAGAGATAATCTATAATAGAATATGCATTAAGGCAAGTTTGAGATTGGCTGGCTGAATTCCAAACTACAACTGCTACTACACAGTGTGCAGCAGCAGTACCAGTGTGGTTGTTTTGCATTTGACTGGTTATTCATAGGGGACCTTTGGTCCCACAAACATTGTACAATTCAATGAAAACTCAGCTGTTGTTACAGATTTTTTTTTTTCAGCTAGGAAATGTAGTGTTAGAGAAATACAAATATCTGCCTAAAAATGTATATTTGTTTATTGACAGCTAGTAATTCCATGTGCTTACCTTCTGCAATAGGTGAATGTAGCAATTCTTCACTTAGCAGTCTTGAAATGCAGTACTCCTTAGGTGCATCTTGGTCTTCATTTTCATGTGATATTTTTTCATTAAATGAACTTTCATCACTGTCAGTTATGTTTTGCCCTTCTATAGTACCACAGACCGGAGAAGAAACACAGGTTTTCTTTTGATTTTTTTCATTTTTTTCTTTTCTTTTCATTTCATTTTCATTTTCATCTATCCCCTCAGAATTACTTAATGCACGATAATTGTTATGTGCATTTGTTTCCACACTAGATAAATTGTTTTCGTTTCCCTTGCTAATTTCATGAAACATATGTAGCTCTTCTAGCACTAAATCAAATTTCCTCTTCAGTTCAAATTCATATGTGATTTTATTTTCTGAAGGTAAATACTCATCTTTTACGTCTTCAAGACACCCATTGTTCATTACAGATAAATGCATTTTTAATTTCTCTTCTGCAGCAATGAATGTTTTAGATTCATCTTCTGAATATGACATAATCAAGTCATTCATTACACTCTCACATTGACTTTCATTAGTTACATACATTTGTTCATCACTTATCTCTTCCTGTTCTTTTACATATTCAAGATGTTTCAAAGTTGTTGCCTCTAAACTGACAGCATTATTTGTCTGAATATGTCCTTGTAAAGAAAAATACACTGTTTCTTTAGCCTGTAATTGGAAGTATATATCTGTTACAGTAGGACTTCCTGTGGATAGATCGTGCATAGTGGCATGATTTTTTTCATATTGGTTTTGTTTGTCTGCGCTTAAGGAACTCCTGAAATGTCCATTGTCACTTACTACTCCATCTTTACTGATAAAAGTGCTGCTATACACTGGTGAAGTGATAGACTGGTAACCACTTAAGGGACTAACAAATATATTTCCAGAACTTAAATAAGCATTTGGAAAGTATACAATTTTTTTTTCATTGGCTAAATGTAAGCTGTATGCATCTATTTCTTTGCAATACTCAGGTTTGTTTGTTTGACTGTCTTGTAACACGAGAGAGCTATATTTTTCCATGGTTCTATTTGACTGTTCATGTAAAGCTAAAACATCTTTTGATTTATCAGACAAATTATCAATGTTTTCTGACCTACTGATAGTGTTTTCTTCAGTAGTCATTCTTTTGACAGAATTATATTGATTTACAAGCAGGAGCTGGTCAAAGTCTTCAAAATCACTATTAAGAGGAATTTTTTTGTATGTGTCAAAAATTGGAAGAGTTTTTTTAGAAAGAAAATTATGTGAACTTATTTGCAACTTTGGGGATTTAAAATATTTCTGGCTATCAGCCTTTACGTAATTAAAAGTACCCAAGTATTTATTCATCTTATATATAACTCCGTTTGTAGACTTTATGCAATTTCTAAATCCAGTTGTTTCATGTTTTTTATTGTCATTTAAAACAAAAGGCAAAGCTGTAAGTCTTTCTCTATGAAAACAGCTGTAGAACATTTTCTTCAATATGTTCTTTGCTTGTTTTATTGTAGTTACTAATATTTGCTGATTTGAACATTTATTATTTACCTTTTCATATTTAAGTTGTGAATAGGCAGGAAGGTAACTCAAAAATCTAAGATTTGCTCTTATCAGATACTGTGTTTTTGTGATTTTGCAGCAAAATATCTTCTCTGGTGAAGAACAATCACAATTGCCCTGCAGCAAAATAAGGGACTTAGAAACTAAAATTTGCTTTTTCATATCCTTTTTGTGACCAACAGACACTAAATAGATGCTAAGAAATCTTTCATTCACTCTGGACAAGAGGTGGTCCTTTCTAAGACATCTTCCCCTAAGTAATCCCCTTTTTTGGTCATGAAAGAGTATCCCTCTGTTTAGGAAAGTGGATGTTTCATCATCTGAAGTTCTAGAAAAATGTCTTCTCTGGTATTCATTATGCAATTCAAAACTAATGGTATTCTCAAATTTAGATTTTACAATGCCTGGGTAAGTTTCATATTTTTTATAAAAGTCTGTGTTTTGCCTCAGATTACTATCTGTGCATGAATTTAGCTGAACTTGCTTTCTGCCATATGAAGGATGTTTCTCCACTCTCATGAACTTCCCTTCAGTTGTTAATAAAGCCTTTTTCTTATTGAAAAAGGAAGCAAGAATTGTCTTTCGTAGTTTCAGCTTCAGATGCTTTGAAACAATTGCCAGCAAACAAATGCATGTTTTATTGTTGTGGCTCCTACTGATATTGCTCTTTACTAGCTCTTGAATATAACACTGGTCGTTTAATGTTTCACAGGAATGAAAGCAATGTAGAATACCATCAGCCTGACACTTGGGCATATCTTTATGTAAAGATTCAGTCCATGTCCTGAATGCTCCAAATAACAAGTTTTGAAATGAAAACCTTAATTTAAACCATTTCTTTCCCCTCACTATATTAAAACTCACTTTTTTATCTGGAAAATTCTGCACAATAATGGTTGTAAAATTACTTTCAAATATGATGTTTTTAGTTAAATATCTTTTGAAATCAAGTATTTCTTTTGTAGATAGTTTTGATGCTGCTTCATGCAATCTAATAGCAGCATTGGAATTATGCGGACCGTAGTGAATGTCTAACTTATTTTTCTCTAATGCTTCTGTTGCTGTGAGAATGCTTTTTTCTATATTAAATGTTATCCTGTTATGACTGTTCTTCTTCCCCAATCCCTTCAAAATATCCATACTGCTGCTAACTTTCTTGTTCTGAACTTTTTTAGCACTAATGTAAATGTGGATCCTTGACTCCTGGTCATCTTCACTATCTGATTTCTCCAGCATCTTATCTTTAAAATCACTTTCAGCAAATATTTGATTACATTCAATATCTGTGCTGATACCTCTGAAATAATTTGCAGATGCTTTGTCTTCTTCTGCCCAAGCACTGTACTCTTGTTCGCTAACCAACTGGTAATTCTTTTCTTTACATTCAGAACCAACAGACAATGCTTTTCCAATGCTTTCATCGTTTTCCAGATTTTGGTTTCCTATCTCAGATATTTTTTGCACACCATTTATCTGTTTAGATGGCATCAAAGATGGTTGGTCATTAGGAGTCTTCCCATCCATCTCCTCCTGTCTAGTTGATGGCATTTTATTATTTATTTTATTTGAAATACTAGGAAAATGAAATTTGTTTTCTTTCATTAAAAAATTGGGAATTTCCAGTGGCTGTATACTTTTAAAAGGTTTTGATGTTGGAATTACATATGAATTGTATTTTTCTTTATTATCTCTTTCTGTAGTAGTTTGATGACCATTACTGTAATAATCTTTGTTTTCTGTACTGCATACTTTTTCCAGAAAAATATTTTTCTCACGTTCTATCTGTGAAAGCGCAGAACTGGTACCACATAAAAATGGAACTTGCAGAAGTTGATATTGTCTCCACCTTTTATCAGAGACAGACCTATGACTTAACATTTCCATCTGAAATAAATCACTGCTTAAAGGTGTAACTGAACAGTTTTGTTTAAGCTCATTATCATCTTTTATTTTATTTTGTTCTATATTGTTGTCCTGAAGCACTTGGGTGGGATTTAGTGCCTGTAAATTTTTGCATGTGTTAGTAGCACTCCACACACTGCAAAACTCTGTTTCAAGAGGCTGTTCATACACATTCAAAGAAATGCTATCTTGTACAATATCTTCATCTTCATTTTCAGGACTCTGTCTTTTGGTGGACAGTTTATTTTCTAATACTCTACATCTTTTACTATTACGAGTTTGAAAATGGGAAAATTCTCTCACACAATTTTTTCTTGCTCTATCACAACTTTCCTTTTCTAATGCCCAGCTGTTTTGTCTTTCTGATAAATATACAGGCTCATTTGGTGGTGTCTGATACCTGTTAACACAGCAGATGCTTTGTTCTAACTTTTGCTGCTCCTCTTCCTCTATGTTTTTTTGATTACTTTCTGTTTTATCACACTTTGGATGTAAGTAGTATTCAGTTTCATTTTGTGATACAGATAAAAATGTTTGAGTACATGTGTTTTCCATGCTCAGAAAAATTAGCTGTATACTTGTGGAGACAGTCCTGAAAATTAAAGAAATATTGGAGCGTTAGGCATGCATGATCTTTTAATGATTTCCAAAATGTACAGAATATAAATTAGTAATTCTATTATACATACATGTTACCATGCTGATATTTGTTCTGTATGCATGACAGAAATAAAGACAGGATCACTGGAAATAATTTAAAAACAAGACCTAAAATTTAATAGAGATTATTTAACAAAGCTGCAGATGCATACAAAATTAAAATGGGTGGTGATGATTTCACTGTGTCAACAAGTTAAAGAACATTTTTCATGTATTTGTCACACTGCAATTTGAGTAAAATTGCAAAATGAGTACTGAGAACAAATTTAAAGAAAATAATGCTCACTGATGAACTCTTCAGAATCTGGGGAGGGGGTCCTTTAAAGTTGTTAAAAGCTGACATGAATAGCTAGCTTTGTCTTCATTGTTGGATAATTTGTAATGTGGAGCTGTAACTATGTTTTTCAAAAATACTCAGGTATGTCAAAACACTGTATGTGTCTTCATGTACAAAGAAACAGTGTTGTAGAAGGTACCTATCCAGATCATTACATATACTAGCATACATGATGTTTAGCTCCATGCCCCTTCAAAATAAAAGCACACAGATGATATATTTACAAACTGGTATTCTAGGTACTGTGTGGAACATCATTTGAACAAAGTGACATTTCATGTATTGATAGAGGGAATTTATTATTTCTTGAAATGCAAATAACTATCAATAAACTATAGGTTTAAAAACATGTAAGATAAATGCATATGCTTCTATATTATATACAAAATAATATATTAAACATATTATATATTTTAATATATTAACTACAATTAAGTTCTCCAAATGTCAGGAACTTTTTTAGGGTGGTTATCTAGGTAAGCAGCAAACACAATTAACAGACTGATTCTGTTACCTCTGAGCAACCCAGTCACCGTGCAGACCTGACCTCCGAGAGCCAACGCGAAGGAGCTCATAATGTTTCATTAAGTATATAATTGAGAAAACTTTATTTATTTTTCTTAACCCAGAGTGCATGATTGAAAAGATCAAGCAGCATTCCTAATCAGTCAGGTTTACGTATTTAATGGCACACGTAGAGTAAATAAATAGATAAATAAATAAATAACTAAAGTGAGGATACTCCTGTGAAATGCAGAGGAACCAAACGCCCAGGCAACTTGTGGCTTTCCATCCGAGGCTCTCCCCCTCCCTGAGGAGGGTTCCCCTTGCTGCAGGCGACGGGTTCCCTCGTCCTGCCCCCTCCGTCCCTGCCTCTCCCCCCTGCTTTCGTTTATCCTCTGACAAACCTTTTTATATATTTATTTTTAAGTCTTTCACGGAGACCGCCTCCAGGAGCGGTCTCGCTCCTGTCCCGCAGCCCCGGTCCCTCGACGCTCCCGCCCCGCGCACCCCTCAGCGCCCACAGGAACCCACAGGAACCCACCGCGGCGGTACCCCTCGGCCGCCCTCTTCCTCCCCGGGCTCTGAGCGCCCCGCACCGGGGCTGCCCTCGGGGCAGGGGGCACTTCGAGCTGGGAACCTGGCCAAGCGACCCCGGGACAACGACAACGACCCGCTCGGTCCGTGGCGGCCCCACCGCCCGCCCCGTCGCCTCAGGGCGGCCAGAGCCTCTGAAGGCGGGAAGAATCCCTCCGCCCGACAGAATCGTTTCACACCCGTTCTCCTCAGAATCCGAGTCTCCCTCCGCCCGGAGGAAAAAGTCCGGTGGCAGCCTCAGGTTCCCAGCCGCTGTGAGGAGGGATGGCCACAAGTACAAGTTTTGGTGCCTGAGCAAGGCGATGGTGCTGATCGAACAGCACCCAGGCAGTTATTTCTACAAGCTTTCTTCTAACTTGCGTAATTCCAAAAGCAAGAGGCTCTGTGTATGCGAACCCTCACATCCAAAGCTTTTCTTCACAATTCTTCTCTTGATATATGGAGAGCAGAAAAGACACTGTTTCCTTTATCTCTTTTCCCACAGTAGCAAGCATTGATTAAGGCAACAACCTTATTCCAAAAATACCAGATATTCATACAGCTTTCTACTTCTGAATTAGGCATCTTCTATTCTCCTGCTGAAATTCCTTTAAGAATGGTTTTTTTTTTTTTAAGTGCACTCTAAACCAGCTGGTTGCTTTGACACCATTAAGGACTGACAGTAAAAATATTAATACCTTCAGGGCCTTTTGCCAAAAAAATATTTTTGTTAAAGTTTATTTCCATGCCACAGTGACCAGGTCCTCTGAAGCCCACCAGATCCAGTGCACCTGGCAGTAGACATTGCACTTAGGAACTGTACGAAACTGAGCCTTAAAATAGCTTTCTTTTCAGTATTCCTCCTTTTGTAAATAAATCTGGCTTATATCTGCTTTCTAATATTCAAGAAATAATATTAATTGAATCAATCTTTAGTTAATAAGATATGGTTACTGTCTGTGTTTAAGTAACAAATAATCTCACTGAAATCAATTAAATTACACTCATATTTTAAAGTACTTACAACACCATATGGAATGAAGTTCATGATATGAACTAGAAATAAGATTTTAAGGCATGCAAGAGAACAGCAGGATCACAACAGCACTTGTGTGTGCTATTCCCTTGCATTAGAGAAGCATCAAGGTGGCATTCCTGGAAGACAAATTATTGTATTTTTCTGAAGCAGAAAAGTTATCGTGTTCACAGTGCTTTCTCACATCTTCTGAGTGGAATAGCTCCTCGCTTGCCTGCTGATGTGAATTCCCTCAGCATGCTTGGTGGGTTGCAGGTAGATAGGAGTTGGTTTAAAATTGTTCATCGTCTCTGAACAGTGAAAACAACAAGGATTACATGAAAAATAGAGAAGACTGCTTTTCCTTGCAACTACACCACGATAAATCAAGATTGATTATTAAAGTCTTTTCTTTTGTTTCACACCTGTGGCTTATTTTGTTGTATACAACTTAGATAGCTATCATAAACTGACAGACTTCCATTGAAGCGTATTTTGCACTCTTCAATTTTCAAATTATGACAAAAAATATCCATACTACTTGATTACTGATATTACAAACTGGATACAGCGTATTTCTACAGATGGAGCAGGAAAAAGACATAATGATTTTCCTCACTACCAACTTCAGTAATATGTTAATATTATATATTTATATGTATATTTATATGTAAACACCACTTCACAATTTAGTTCTAGAATCTTTATAATTTCAAAAATTTTACTTTCTGTTGAATGATTATATCTCCATATGTCTCTCATATAACCTTTATTGTACTATGTTTGGAAGTTGACTAATTGGGTTCAACAAAGAAGTTTCTGATGCAGTGACCAACTTCAGAGATACTCCTCTACTTCAAACTAGTGTTTAAAACATTGGCTTTGTAGCACACTCACCCTCTCTCAAAATAGAAAAGCAAACTATTATAAAATTATAAAAGCAAACATGGCAAATTATTATAAAATAAAGGTCAGGAACAAATAAAAGTCAGGAATAAATACTATGAGATTAAGTCAAATATAAACAGACAGTAACAAAATATAATGATACTAGTCTATGTGATCTGTAAGACACTAAAATTTGACAATTGAATTGCCAAGTGAAACAGCATAATGTTGCTTAACTCCTTTTTCTCAGTTTGGCTGTGCTAGCTTAATGACCGCCCTTGTAATTAAACTGCATTTTAAGAATGAACTTCAAGTCTGTTGTAATCTTTTGTATTTCTGTTATGAATTGTAATGCAAAAAAATCCACTGAAACTAGTTCACCTTGTAACACTGGTTCATTAGGGTTAATAATTAAGATTCCAAAAGTAATATTATTCTTCAGTAGCAAATTATTTTATTATCATATTCCACCTTTTTCAACATTAAAAAGTTGCATTTGACACTCATGAACATTAAAATTAGCATTCTTAGAATATGTATTTTACAAATTAACTTTTTTCAATATTTTACTGTCACACATGTAACACAAGCACCTCATCATTAAAAGTATCCATGAAAAGAGTTGCTGTGTGAAAATACTTCATATGCTTTCTATTTCAACTGCTGCTGTGCACCTCTAACTCACTTATTTCCTATATATCCATGTCATTTTGTAATTGTTTAAATAAAGACTTCCACTGTTCCCCATGTTTAATCCATATTCTTCCACTGTTCCCTGATTAATCCATATTCTCTCCAATAGTTAATGCTTAGCTGTTAAGCTTTTTCTCCTAAATGTTCCTTGGTAGAATAAAGATAGAACTTCAACTACCCCCAGTGTACTTGCAATCATACAGAATACCACGTTTCATCATATACCTTAAATCCATATTCTCAGCAGTGCTCATATTCACAAATAAACAAAAAAACCACATCATATAGGATCATATAAACAAAAACCATCATATTACACTAAGTTTCTATCAGCTTCCACATGTATGCAACAGTTCTTTGAGAAGAGAGTAATTCAGCATCTGCTTGTCCCTCAGAGCTGGACCTGGAATAAAAGTGTCTCCAAAATCACAAATTTCATGAACTTATTTAGTGAATATTTACTAAATGCTTGGTAGCATTTCTTGAGACATTATTATTTTTATATTCCAGTAATACTCAAATTTTGATTTTCCTCTTTTTTCTACCATTCTAAATGGTGACAACTATTTTGCAAACAACACTATCTAGCCCTCTTTAAAAAATGAAGCTGCTCCAAAAGGAAATTGTTTTCCCTTTCAGCCTCATAAAGAGATAAATTAAAATAAAAATACTGTTGTAAAGCAAGGGGGTTACAAAGGACCTCTTCAACCCTTTGAAAAGAGTTACACACATTGTCTTCCCCCTGCCCTGGTCTAGCAAAGCTCCACAGTGATGACTTGAATTCTTTGAAGATGGTTTGGTGCTCTGCTTTCCACTGATAATAGACTCATCTGTTGTTTTCAAATGGAGCTTTGGGGAATATGAGAAGGACATGCTTAAGATGCATTTAAGAGCTTAAGCCATCCCTATGTAACTGTAGGGTGAATCATCCCCTGTGTTACCCGTTTCTTTTGTCCACTGCAATGAAGTCACTGCTTGACTGCCTCATATCGTATACATTTGACAGCTGTCACTTTGAATAAAAACTGTTGTTCATTGGACTTGATATATTGGACACATTCTCTTCCTATCACCTGATGCACTGTTTGATCATACCGCTCTGTGGCTGTGATCATATCATTCTCTATTATATTAACTCCCTCTACATTCCCAAAGACATTCTCATTTTCCAGCTGAAGTAACTTGTTTGCAGCTTGATTCCAAAACAGAAGCAGCAAAAATATATTTTGTACACAGAGCACTAGGCACAGAGATACAAAGGATCTTCATCCAATTTTACCTGCCACTATCCATCTTATCCACAAAGGAAAACAAAGAAAATAGTTATGCCTGCCAGATAGTTCAAAACTCTTTGTTATAAGTCTACAGTGTTGCTGAATTCAGGTCATACATATCCAAAGGCACTCAGAATGCAGAACCCTTCCTTTCATGCTAGCAAGACAATTAACTCAGTCCATATGATCCCTAAGCCTAACTTATTTTTGTTCAAGATACTGTACACAACATATGTTCGTCTTCACAGAACCATAGAAAAAATTAGGTTGGAAGGGGCTTCTGGAAATCGTCTGGACCAATCTGCTCAGAGCGGAGCCAAGCTTCAAGTTGCATCTAACTTCAATCTTTGATCAAGCTGCTCAGGGCTTTTCCAGTCAAGCTCTGAAAACCTCTAAGGATGGAGATTCCCCAATGCCTCTCAGCTGCTTGATTCAAAAAGCTAGTCATACCACTTTTTTAAAATTTTTATTTTATTTTTAAACAAACCATCTTCATTTTTTCATTGTTGCTATCTTATTTCAGTCTTTATGCTTATCATGCACAGACTAACTAAATTATGTGTGATGCATGAGTAACACACAGTGATTCATTTAGTCTTATAGTAGTATCTATTTCTGATAAAAAGGTAGCTAAGAATAACATTACATACAAAAAAACAACTCTTCAACAAAGCACATGGTGAAGATACACAATATCTACACTTCTGTTTTCCTCTTGAACTCTGTTTACAGTTAAGAAGTTATGTTTCAGAGCTACACTGTAAAGCCACGAGTTAGTCACAGCTACTTATCAGTAGATTTCTATGTCCTTGAAAGTGAGCCTGGTTAACCACAAACACAGCAACCCTTCTGCCATTACCAAAGGAGTATACTGTACAAGTTGCAGGGAGTAACTGCTCAGACAGTATCTAAGACAAGTGGAGCCACTTTGGAGGTCATAAAGTATCACAGAAATTCACAGAAAGTGCAGCTTATGTTCGGAAGATGACAGTGTACTATCTGAGTGTGAGCTGTACACCCATAACATTCTGCAAAAGCACATAATCAGCATGCAAAATATCCTTGGGACAACTGAAAAGTTTTGTAGGATAGTTTTCCCTATATTGTTTGCACCTCAATTCCCACATAGGCAAAAGAAAAAGACAACTAAAATAAGTACTGTAGTATCTTAAGGCAATAAAAGCAGTGCAGCCTACTCAGTTTGGTTCCTGAATTCTCACATAAAGGTACTTGTCCAAATGCTTGATGTATCATGGCTTGATAATTTGGGGGTGTTCAGGAGGCAGAAAAATAACGAACTTCTCTCATCAGGGAAATCAGGAAATTTCTGAAGTCTGCTCAGCCACTTCCCATCTACCTTCTTAAGATTTTTGAGATTTTGTTGCTTTTTTCATCAGCAAGAACAGATGACAATTAAGTGTGCAAGATGAAAGTACCTTTTGAAGTGAAAAATCAAAAACTGAAATGCACCTTTGAGTATTGTGCGTTTAGTCTCTACCTAAGGCCATCAAACCTCATATGAAACCAAACTGACGGGCTTGACAGGGCCTTTATTTGTTTTCTCTTTATTTCTGAACAACCTGTGCTGGGAACTATGATGTTCAACATATTCATGAATTATCTGAAAAAGTATGTAAAGCAGATCACAGTTATTAGAGGTAGTCAGTTAGAGCTGATTGTGAAGAATGACAGCACATCCTAAGTGACTACATGATAAAACTCTAGATATTATTACTGATAAATGAGAACTAATATGTAGAAGAAGAAAAAGTAAATTAGCTATATATATTTAGAATACATTTACTAGCTGTTAATACTCAGGAAAAAAAAAAAAAAAGATCTGGGGAACTGGAAGACAATCTCTGAAAACAATATTTCAACATTATCCATCAGTCAGAAAAAGGAAAAAAAATAAAAAGGAAAAAGAAATTATTGGGAAAACATTGCCATACGTTTTTATAACATATGTATAAATCTAAAGATAGTAGTCATCCTATCTGAAAACTAAACTAATATAAACTAAACTAAAATGGTACAATAAGAGTGCTGAATGTAGAAAAAGCAATAGTGATGACCAACAATGCTAAACAACATTCAGATAAGAAAAATAAATAAATATAATAGGACTTCTAACTGAAGAAGGAAAATGATTAAGGAAAACAAGATAGAAGTCTATAAAGTCATTAGTTTTAAAAAGTATCAAGCAGGTAAAAAGAAATGTTTCACTGAAATTTAGAAGTGTTATACTGAGCTATACTCAGGTCAGTCCAGCCTAGCACCCCATCTGATAACAACAAAGAGCTCAGACACTCTGTGAAGACAATAAGAATGGGCTAAAACATGTGCATCTGCTAAGAACAGTCTGCAAACATTTCTAGTTTGGTCCCTGTCTAAGTATTCAGGATTTCCATGGATTTCTTCTCTATATTCAATAGATTTCTCTCCAATCTCCCTTTAAATCCACATACACTTTTAGCACCCATGAAAATCAGGAACAAGGAATTTCACAACTTAAACTTAATGATTTTTAGAGCAATCCCTTTTGTTTATTTGGAAACCTCCCTTTCTCATGTCAAAAGACAGCAAATATTCAGTCCTCACGCACCCCCCTCCCCTTGCCATGCTATTCAATCACGGTTTTTTAAGAACTCTATCATATCCAGCTCAGGGATCTATTTTCCAGATTGAAGAAGGGTCTTATTTGGTTGATCTTAGTACAGAAGCAATTTAAGTACCTTTGATCATCCTTGGTCCCTTCTCCGAGCCTTTTTCAGTTCTACTATATCCATGTATATAAGATGTGGATCACCAGTGTATATAGTGGTCAAGTTAGAGGTGCTTCACATATTTATGCAGTGGCATACTTGTATTCTCTTATTTTCTGGTTTGGTTTTCAGTCCTTTCCTAACAATTTTCAACATTCAGCTTGGTGTGATTTTTGTTATGCTTTGTTTTATACTGTTTTTGTGGTTTTTTTTTTCTTTTTTTTTTTTTTTTTTCTTTTGGCTGCTGCTGAACACTGACATTTTCATTGAACCATCTATCATAAATTGAAGAGCTGGCTTCTGTGCAATAATGGTCATTTCAAAGCCCATAATTTTAAATGTGAAGCTAGGACTATTTTTCCCCCTCTTCAGCAGTTTACATTTCTCCAAATTGAATTTTAAGTGCCAGGTTATTGCTCAATCTCACAAGGCCCTTCTATAGTTCTTCACATGTGGTTCTCATTTTTACTGCCCTAAACAAGTCAATATCATCAGTGAACTTTATCACCTTGTTATGCATTCCTCTTTCCAGACTTTTTTTGTTTTGTTGTTTTTTGTTTTGTTTTTCAAATAAACTATGAGAAATTCCTTGCAGGACGACAACTGAGATATATCACTAAAATTAGTATTTTAGAAGCATGGCACAAACAAAACATAACACTTTTCTTATGTAATTAAAATGTGGAACTCCTGGTAACATGTAGTGATGAGGCTCAAAAGCATAAGTGTTTCCAACACTAATAATTGAGGAAAGATATATCCATCCAGAATGCCTTGGCTGCAAACTAAGATTCATAAAATAACAAAATGTTGATTGTCAGAAGCTAGAGGTTACTATGTGAAGGTTAATTTTGTATTTGTATTACTTCTTATACACTTTCCCTAAGCATCAGGTACTGGACACTGTTGGAGACAAGACACTGTGCCATCTTACACAGACCAGATATATAAGTATATCTGCCAGTATAGACATTTTTACTTTTTTTTTTTTTTTTTTTTTTAAGATTTGTATTACAAATTGTTATTTAAAAATATGCTGTATGCTCACAAAATTTACAAGAAGAATACATTTACATTTACTTTGAAATGTGCCACTAATGAGAAGTTGTCAAACCCAATACTCATGAAATCATAACTGACTGGCCTTCCAAACTCAGTGCCCAATAAATATGCAGGTTGAATACACATCCCTCTTTAAATCTATTAAGATTTTTGAATGAGTTGTCCCTCTTTTTCTAGATTATTCCTGTCTGAATTACTTCCAAAAAGTAATTCAGTGATAAAAAAGAAGGTATGTTGATCCTTCAGTAAACAAAATAGCGTAGGAGTATATTTTGTTCTAATAACAGAAGATTTTGACTATGAGAGAATTACTCAACAATGTTTCAGAGGGTGCTTTCATTACACATTCATATTTCATAAGTTCTTCATAATTAAAACATCAGATTTGGACGTCAGAAACATTTGCTCTAAAGGAATCACAACTGAAGACTTAACTTATTTCTTAGCCAAAGACTTACTCACAGTTTTTCACTTCAGCAGTCTATGACTCTGAAGGTTTCCTCCAGACACATGCTCCTTCTTATATACCAGCCGTGATAAATATTTTCTGAATTCTTTAATTTAGTGTGATTAAGATATATCTGCCAATCATGAAGCAAGATTTAAACATCAAGAAATAAGGTGCATTTTTTTACATTGTAAGGGAATAAGCTCGATGTAACCTATATATACATTATTTTTGTGTGTTTTTATTACTGTTCCCCATGTGATCCTACTCTAATAAAAAGTATTATCTGTGAGAAGTAAATGTGCGCATAAAACACGTTTTTTGTTTAGGTGTCAAAATGTGGTTCTCAAGGGTAGGCACACAAAACTAATGAGAGGTAGCTTAAGTGTCACAGAGCACACGGACAACTTACGTGTTCCTTGTTAGTTCTTTAAAGTCTCCAGATGTTGTGGCAGTAAATACGCATATTGTGGTTTACAAAAAATTGGAAAAGATTAAGCTTCTGAAGTACAGGAAAAAAAAAAAAAAAAAAGAAACAAAAAAGAAACTGTTCTTGTAAGTTTCAAATGTCATTCCAAAATATAATTCCTATCATATACAAAAGTGAAAACACAAATGATGTCCTTTTTTGTTGTTGAAAAACATCTAACAGACACAGGTAGGTCATCCAGTGCATCAAAACATCTGGAAATGTGCTGATTTAATGGACAGAAGCCACAATTTTTACAATGCAGTTTGTATAACTGGGCATTTTTAAAACTGTTTTTCATGCATTTAACATGGAATCATTAGGAGTTGATTATGACTTACTGTGAATAAATCAACTACTATATATAAAATGATGACTAAAAAATGAATGATGTAAATAATGTTGACAAGGTTGAAACTCAACAGAATTACAAAAGCAAGAATACTTGCTAGTATTTGAGGAAACTGTAGCTTATAATGACTCTACATTGCTGATAATCAAAGTGTAAATATTTTTCCCTGTGGAAACACAACTCACAATTACCTGCTGAATTTGGAGTAATCAGTAACAACAGTTAGACATCCTATGTAGTATTTGTAAGGTGAAACCAAGTGAACCTAAAATGTTTTATCCAAGTTATTGTAAAGAGAATGGATGGCAATTTCCTCTTCATAACTTTTAAAGTTATCTTAGTTTAAATGAGACTAAATATAAAAGAAAGGTTAAGTGTAAGGTACTGTAAATACTGATGCATCCTTTAATTTGTTAGTATGTAAAACTGCAAAGAACAGGAAAAAGGAAAAATATCTTTAAACATGGAAATCATGATGAAAAAATATTATGCCCACATTAATATGAGCATGCTTCTTCTTGTTAAATAAGCAAATAATTAAAAATAGAGAAAATCTATTTCTGTTATTTTTTATTTTAAGGAAGGGAATGGAGTAGAATGCCACTGCTAGGTAACAATTCTATGACATGAAAAGCAATAAAAAAGCAATAAAGTCAATAAAGTTTTCTTCTTTTTTTTAAAGCTTCAACAATCAGACAATAGATTATAGTAACAAACACTGGCTTTTTCTCTCTTGAAAAAAATAACATTCTTGTGTTCATAAAGTTGGATGCATAAGATGGTTTCTGACATAAACTACATAAACACTGTAGCATAGCTACAGTGTTAACTTATATGTATTTGCAAAAACCTTCCTCTCCACAGACACAGAAAAATCCCTAAAGAAATGAAAAATAAAAAGTAGACAAGCACAGAGATAAAACTTCCATTCATCAGCACTCAGTTCTGCCCATCCTGTTTGTTGAGCTGGATGGGAGCATATATTCCTGTGATCCCAAGCTTTCCTGACACTGCTGCAAATTGCAAGAGCATTGTATGTGTCTTCAGCAAGCCCCAGGAATCAGACATAGCGTACAGGTAGGTAGGCTCTTCCTCTCCACTATTGCACAGCATGTAGTGATTTCATATAGCTGAAGGTCAACACTATAAATGAGACATCCTAGCAACTGGTAAATGGTTTCTGTACTGACTGCTTCCTAAAACAACTGCAAGACTATGTTGATTTAATAAGCATTTTGCTTTTAAATTCAGTTATTATTCTTTATAATCTATTTTCATATACTCAGGTGTTGCTAGTTTGACAGAAAAATGGAATTTTAGTAATACTCCTGGTATGAATAAAGATCAGTTAATCATCTTGATCAAAATCTCCCTTTTAAGTGTTTTTCATAGTCAGAAAAAAAAAATGGAAATTGTGGGGGAGGAAAAAGAAACTGAACAAGGACTAGTGCGTTCATAAATCCAGGAAGAATTTAAAGTTCTTTTTTCAAGAATATGCATCAGACATTTGTGTTCAACAAAAGCATTAGGGGAAAAAATCTTTAAGAACATGGAGATTTTTCTTGAGTTTCATGCTGCACAGCAGTAAAGTTAGATGGCTTCCATCTCCTGCTTGGTCAAAATTAAACCTGGCAAACTATCAACCTGGGAGAGATCACAAGCCTTTCTTTTTTACAAAGCATCATGTAAACTGATCAACATCATTCTCACATAAAAGATATACCAGTTATACACATATAAAGATACAGATATATACATAGGTATAGATACATTATTGTAGATCATAATTATGTACTGGAATACAATTTTATATAAAATACATTATTATGTGTACAAAAACACATATAAAGAAAAAATAGGATGTAGATCTTCACAAGCCCCCTATTTATTTATTTATTTTGTGTGCCTGTGTATGTATTTTAAATTGTGTATAGGGAATTAAAATATACTCAAGATGAGGAAAGAAAACTGATAAATTGTCCACAAATCAAGTGTCCTGATAAATATCAGATAAATTGTTGAACATCAACAAATTGTTAAAAGGGACCATCCTATAGAGAGGCTTAAAAAAGTCATACCCAGCACCCTGATAAGCAACTAAACGTCCAGTAAGTAATAGACTACAAAATTTATAAACCAAATTTTTCAAAGACAATAAATCATTTAGAAAAATCCGTAAACAGGAGGAGTAATACATGAGATTGGGCAGTAAATACTGTAGATTTAATGTTGTGTATATTTGTCTGTGCGTGTGGAGTTGTCTACACCCACAAATTTTGCATATACTCACACACATCTAAACAACTCTGATAGACCGTAAGATACATCTCTTTATTATTCAAAATTAAATTAAATTAGGTGGGACAAAACACTTATTAGAGTATCACAGGGTTTGAAATGACATCAGAGAAAAGGATCAGGAATTACTATCTGTTTTGCAAAGATGAGGAATCTAGAACACAATAGGACTTTAAACTTAAACCCCAGCTCTCTTAGCATATGATGCCTAAAAGGGATCTTCCTGGTAATAAATAAATGAGCTCTGAACTGTTGGCCTTTTCAGTATGTAGCTAATTATCACCTACAACTATCATTTAAAAGTTAAATGTCCAGGGTGAGAGACTCTCAGCCAGATGGTTACTCACCTAAGTCTCTAAGAGAAACAAGATGTGTTGCCATGTGGTGGTATCACAGCCAGCTGCAGAGAGTGCAAAATGGCTTACACTAATGATTTCTTTATTATAAATTTATTCAGGTACAATTATTTCCACTACACTGCTGAAAAATCAACATGTTTTAGGTCCAAGACATAAATCTACAATTGACCTATTACCCATTTTTACCAAACTTATCTAAAAGATAAGATTGAAAACAGAGTACTGATTAACTGATTATAAGACTCAAATGACGGTTCATGGACTGGATCCTCTGTTTTAGAAAATACATTATGTCTGCAGAAGAGGAAATATAATCTAAATCAATGCAAATTCAGCAGTGAAGCAGCTGGGCCAGTGGTGTAGATCCCACAGATTTGAGCACCAGGACTGCCATTTATACAATTAGAGATATTTCTTATCAGTCTGAAAACTACAGGGTGCTTTTCATGTAACTTAATTTAGGACATCTGCATTTGAGCTGACCACTCAAAGTTCCTTTTAGAGACAATGGAAAAAATAGGCACTTCTGGGCTGACGTTAAATCTCAAGTATTTTAGATGTTTAGGAGGAGATAAACCTTTAAAGTGCCTATTTCTTCCAACTGACTATACTGGCAGCACAGTGTGGCTAACTCAAATCATAGAATTATAGAATTATAGAATTATAGAATGGCTTGAGTTGGAAGGGATCTTAAAGATCATCTAATTCCAGCCCCCCTGCCATAGGCAGGGATGCCACCCACTAGATCAGATATGCCAAAGTCCCATCCAGCCTGGCCTTGAACACCTCCAGGGATGGGGTATCCACAGCTTCTCTTGGCAACTTGTTCCAGTGCCTCACTACCCCAGTGAAGAATTTCCTCCTAATGTCTACTCTAAATCTATCCTTTTAGTTTAAGACCATTCCCTCTTGTCCTATCATTATCTACCCAAGTAAAAAGCCCCTTTCCTTCATTTTTATAAGACCTCCTTAAATATTCAAAAGCTACAATGTGGTATCCCCAGTACCTTCTCTTCTCCAGGCTGAACATCCCCAGATCTCTCAGCCTTTCTTCATAGCAGAGGTGCTCCAGCCCTCTGATCATCCTCATGGCCCTTCTCTTGACTTACTCTAACAGCTCCATATCTTTCTTGTGCTGGGGGCCCCAGACTTGGACACAGTGCTCCAAGTGGGGCCTCACAGGGGCAGAGTAGAGGGGGACAATCACCTCCCTCCACCTGCTGGCCAGTCCTCTGTTGATGCAGCCCAGGATGCAGTTGGCCTTCTGGGCTGCAAGCACACTGCTGGTTTGTGTCAAGCTTTTTGTCCACCAGAATCCCAAAGTCCTCTGCAGGGCTGCTCTCAATGAGTTCTTCTCTCAGTGCGTCCTCATGTCCAGGATTGCCCCAAGCCCAGGTGCAACACCTTGCACTTGGACTTGTTCAACCTCATGTGGTTCACATGGGCCAGCTTTTCCAGCCTGTCCAGGTTCCTTCAAATGGCACCATCTGTTCCTTCTTTGGTATCAACTGCACCACTCAGCTTAGTGTCATCTGCAAACTTGCTGAGGGTGCGCTCAGTCCCATTGTCTATGTCATTGATGAAGATATTGAAAAGCACTGGTCCCAAGACAGACCCCTGAGGGAGACCACTTACTATTCCAATGTCTAAATTTGGTCAAGGGAATGTTAGCCTACATTTGCACTGAGATGTCAGTGATTTGAGAAGGTAATACAATACGGCTTCAGAAAAGGATGGAGAAAAATTAAAGTGAGAAAAGACTGTGCAATGAACTGCACTGCAGAATACAGTGCCATGAACTCTAAACAATTTTTGCATACAGAAAGCCGTTGCAAAAGGGGGTAAATAAATCTATCCTCTGGAAAGCATTAGCATGACTGGAATATTGCTGGAATCTAAGTGAACTCATTCAGATATCTCTATCTGGCAAAGCATTATGAAGCACAGACACATTTTATAATCAACACTATTATTTTATCTTTAACCTTTGTTAAGCTGTCACTTTTCCACTGGGCAAACTCAGCAGGATTAGAGGAGGGAAATATCTTCACTGAGACTAGTGTTTGCAAGAAACCTTTAGGCTGAGGCATCCGGACTGCCCTTCAGTTGCTAGATTGAACACGACGGTAGAGTTGCACTATTCAGAAAAGAGAGAGTGGAACATACATTGCTTTTAGTCCCTGGGCAGATTTTCAGAAGAAAAGGAATGAGGAGCTGTCTCCCTCCTCAGGCTTGTCGCTTAGGAAGGCAATTGGCTAAGAGGACAGGAATCATATGCTGCAGTCAGCTTCTGGAAAGTTCATAGTTAAGGCATTGAAGAAATATGAAGAGTGGATCTATCTTACTGCTTCATCCTAGTGTATGAGCACAGGGTGTAATGAATCTTTGTCTAATGATGAATGCCAAAGTACAGTGCAATACAGGGAACAGGTCTGAATAGGTTTGCCATTTTCATAGACCTGCACAGTTCCAGTTTAGTTATTAGAAAATTATTTAAATGCATAGTTTTTAAACTGGGAATATATCTGCTCTTTTGGCTTACAACACTCTTCAGAGCAAACCACTTTGCCTGTAAACTGCTTTCAAAAATTTTTATCTAAGTCAATGGAGAGGTGTATTACAGAGACATTTTTAGCAACTTGTCTAAAACTTCTGATCCAGAGAGACAAATTCCTGATCAAAACCTCAGGACTGTTGGGTCACATAACATTACATGGAGTTAAATAAAATTGAAATTTCCTTAGACCTTGTTAAATCTGATGAAAAAGTATTATAAGTAATGGATAGTTAAAATATCTAGTCTAATGTCTCTATTAGTTTTTGGGTTTATTAAACCTCATCCAAGTCAGTACTGCTATCATTTCTTTGGTGTTATATTTCAGTACACCATCCAGTTAGCAGCAGCCTGCAGGGCTACAATAATGAGCTAGAGGCATAGTTCCTTTTTTTGTTTGTTTTGTTTTTCACAGTGAGTTGGTTTTAAATTAATTTCAACTTAGTCCATGATTTTTGGTTCACCTCCCAAATTATAGAAACCGACAGCCACATTATTGAAAAAAATAGCAGCTGGGAATGACTTGAAGTATGCCATCCAGTAGTTTAGATATCATATATACATATTATGTATATATGGTTACAAGAATCATGATCAGTAAAGAATTTGAAAATTGGAGGAAGATGAATTGTACAGTGTACACTACTGTATAACATGAAATGCTTTATCAAATTGTTAAGAATTAAAAATCTGTGTTAACAATGAAATAAGATTCTGTTCACATAACAAACATTCATTATTGCTATATTAAACCCAATTTTGATAAGCACAAAAATGCATGTAATAATGAATAAACATTTTCTGTTAATCTCCAGATACATAGATACTCAGGCAACCACAGTGTAATAAACATATCCAGAAATGCTGATAATGCTTCTAACAACAATTTTGCAAAGTTATCTGCTGCATTCATTTCAGGTGTTCCTGTTTCAAGTCTATACTGCAACATTGTCATTTGTTTTTGACAGCCATGTTACACTCTTCCCCCTTTTGCTTGGTTTACTTTTCTATCAGTACTAAGCAAATCACAGGAGTAAGTACAAATACTTAAATTCTCTTATATAATAAGCCACATTTGAATTTTAAAATATAATACATACACAGTAATTGTCCATTTTTATATATAGAATAATCCTCCCTTACACATATGTATGTGTGTGTCTATATATATATTACGCTACGTATTATATATATTAATTTTTGGTACAAACCTCCTTTGAGAGCAAACAGTCAATACCAGGCTTGTGTAACTGGTTACTCAATGGAGCAGAGGACACGGCAGACTCCAGAAATGAGGTGGTAAACAGATGAGGGATCTCTGGGGATCTGGCAAATAGGAAGAAAATGGATGGAAATGTAACTATATTGGCTATCTATTAGGCTTCTAAAGGGAGTGGAAGTTATTCAGGAAGGCAGAAACACTTGATAGTATCATCTGATGCAGGGCTAAACCATCTGTGATGGTTCTCACAGGTAAAGAGTTTTTGAGTTCTTAGGAGTCTTAGAAAGCAGGCTCCAAGAAAATCACCCTTCTTTGTTCCTCCCTCTTCATCCTCCCTCATCAAATATAATAATCTATCAGCACATGCTCAGGTGTTCCCTAAGGTCAGCAGCAAGTGTGTGTGGTGATGTGTTATGTTACAGGACACTTGTTTACAAGCTTAAAAAGTGTTTTACACGTTTACAGAAAAGCAGGACAGTTAGCTCAGTAGTAGTCATTTTAAATTTCATGCATATCTTTATATTATGCATTTTAATAAACATTCACAAATTTGTATTTTAATAGTTACTTTTGTTTTATATGCTGATATAGCACAATTTGTCTTCAGTGTGGCACTACATTTTCCAGCTGAGCATGCTGGATGTTATATTTTTGAAAAAGAGGCAACAGCATGATTTTGACAAATACAAATGTTGGCAATTAGAAAGGCAATTATTTAATGGGTTAACACATACAGAAAAAGATTACCTAGTATTACAGATGGAAAGATTTAATTGCAAATGAAATGGTGAAATATTTTTTCATTGTGTTGGTTAACTTCTTCTGGCTCTGATGAGCTCCTCTGTCTATTGGTTTTGCACACAGTATTTCCTGTAGCCTACCTTCTGGGATGCATCTCCACTCGTAGCAGTACATCCTGCTTTTCCAATTTTTGTTCAAAACCAAATTATATTAAAATGTATTAGATCTGAAATAAATTGTACTATGAGAAGTTACTGTGTTTTGCAATGCAGTTTAATTACAAAAAGACAACTTACTTTTATTTTTTAATTACAGAAAGTCCATGAAGTTCCAAGTATATTTTCTCCTTAAGCCAGTAAACAGTCCTGATGTTCTCTCCATCTACCCTCCCCTCAGTTTTAAGTAGAAAGTACATTCATGTTACAGGCTACAAGTGTATTAGTAATGCATAACTGTATGACAAACAGTAATAATAAAAATGACGACAAAAATGCAACTAAAGTGGTTCCATCCCCACTACCTTTCCCAAAAGGCTAGGTAGCAACTTGTTTTTTTTTTGGTATGCATTGGAAAAAATAGATATTTTATTATTAAGAAATTTGATAACCTCTCTAACATTTCTGCCTTTTCCTTTATTATTTACAGTAATTTCACAGCTGTGCTTCAGTTTTATTTCCTATATTTATTTTTATTTATTTATTTATTTATTTATTTATTTACACATGCCACAATTATATTATTTTAGCTAAGGACAATCACTTATGAATTAAATAAACATGCAATACCGTCTTCGAACATCTCAAGACTGCATGACCATTTTGACTTCATAGGAATTGTTTTGTATATGTAAGAGTTCTGCCTTGAGCTAAATGGCAGGGGAAAGCATGATGCTATGTTTAGGACATTTGTAGAAAATGAAATGCTTGTAAGTTTTGCCATTCCTTAGCTTCTAAACAACCATTTTTTACTGGAAGCTTACACTTCTCAGGTCCAGAATGTCAACTTTTTATTTCCACTTGAGCAAATGCTCACTTAAGAAGAGCAACAGGAACAGCTTCTGTAGGGAACACAGCTTACTGGTGTTAAGTCTGGGCTCATGCCATTTAGCTTTAGACAGTTTACTAAGTGCCTAAATTTAAATGTATTTTTTCTTGATTCTCAGTTGCCAGGTTTCTGGTCTGAATCACTCTTTCAATGCTTCTTTTTATTTCCATTGACACCAGAGGCAATGAAAGAAAAGAGAAAATTAACTTAGCTATCAGATTTAGGTATCTAAAGTTAGGCATTGCATGCACTTCTGAGTTGTGAGTGTATTATGTAACACCAGAGATGATGTTACATAAATAGTATTTTTTTTGCATTTCATTTCATGAGCCTGAGAAAATGAGGACTAACAAATAATCTCATTAATAAAAACAATGAGTTTTAAATTATTTGGTTTGGCACATAAAAAAGTGACCTGAACACATAAACTCTTTACATTTCATTAAAAAAAAAAAAAAAAAAAAGTAATATTAGTAAAATATATCTTGTTTTATCTATATTCTTAGGGGCATCACTTAAAAAAAATGAGTAAGACAGATGAATGTGAAAGAGGCACATAAAATGTAATTTTCATATAATTATATATGGCACATTAAAGAAGTAAGACAATCTACAGTCATTTTGAAACAGATAATCTCAGTCACACACGTTGTTTTCTGTTGAGTATCAAGGATCTCACCCTTTTCCAACTGCAGTGTGTTGCAGCAGCTCCATTTAATCATAAAGCCTTGAAGCAGCTCCCTTCTGCCAATCCTTGCAGCCGCATTGCTGCTTTCAGCTCCCTATGTAACAGACAAGTAAATTCCAGCATGCAGAAACTGCATGAAGGGGGCACAGAAGGGAAAAAGAAAATACCTCCTTCAAATGGCCTGGCAGAACATGAAGTATATAGTTACAGATCTAGATATACGCTCAAATTATTTCTCGTTACATTTATTCTGCTGTTGATTCTTGTACAAAGCATGCGCATAGATGTCATTAATCACAGAATTGTAGAATGTACAGAATCATTAGCAAGTATATAATCATCAGCAAGTATTCTGCATAAAGGGAGAGAAAATACACCCACTGAAATGGTATTGTGCAATTAAAGTGGTGTCTGTAAATTAGGAAGTAATGAAAAAAAAAAAGAAAAAAGAAAAAAGAGACAGAGAGAGAGACAGAAAGAAAGAAAGACAGAAAGAGAGAAAGAGAGAAAGAAAAAAAAAAGAAAGAAAGAAAAAAAAATATCTCATTACCAATAAGCCACCTGCTGATATAGTGACTCCTCTCAGAGACTACTGTGTCTTTTAATAGTGAAATCTCTACTCTGAAGCAAAGAAGGGAGAGAAAAAATGAGAGAAAGATCCTCGATTTCATTAGATTTTGAATTTCCCTCTGGAGATGCTTATCTCCCTTGGTCTATCTCTCTTCTCCCTAAGCAGAAGCTTAGGGCATCCTTTGGTTTCTTTCAAAGCCATAAGCAGAATGTTTAGGATTCAGTGTCCAAAGCTTAAAGGAAACCTGTGTAAGCCATCAGAGACTGTAAAAGGAACATATACCTAGACTTATGTGCTATTAATTTGCATGCTAAGAATTCTTATACTTAGACTGTTCATTCTTATGCTAAAATAAACTCTGATACAAATTAAATAGAAAATTTTGGGTCAGATCCTGACTTTGTTTAAATTCCTGTGGCTCCATTATAAGCAATCTGTTATTTAGCTTCAAAAAACATTTAAAGTTGCTAACTGGCAACAATTAGCTCCATTTGCAATATCCAAAGAACCGAACAGCAAGAAAATGAAAAATCCTACAATTATCTATACGATAAACAAGCATGGAGAATCTATTTCTCCAGAGACTAAAATACAATATCATCATTTACATAGATTAAAAATGAATGTGAAGTGGCTGAAAATGCCAATGGTCTGAACTGGTAAAATTCCACACCCAGCTAACAAAAGCCTTCAGTAGTTGCATAAGGTATAAGACAGAACAATCTCAACTGTGGCATAATAGCACAATTGATGATAATATAATGATTTCCTTTTTAGTGATAACCCTGTGCATCATTTATTAGGCAACATTTATTAAACTTGTTGACTTATGGCAAAATGAAGCTTTTTCATGGGCATTTTTAGTCTGAGCAGTAACACAGAGAGTTTTCACTTTTACTTACTTTTCAAATAGGCTTTTGTACAGCATTGTTACTGTAATGCAATGCATAAAAAATAAGCCAAAGTTTTCTAGAATGATTAATAGCTTACAGTTTCTCTATTTATTTATTTTTTAATGAGCATCATGTTTTCAAATGCAGTTGAAGCTATGATATAGGTAACCTGTTTTTATACAGAATTATTGAAATGTAAACAAGGGAAGCCATACATGAAAACATACTATGGAATATCTTCTGCTTAAATGACATTTTTGTATTGTAGATGGGAACTCTGCCACTGGACTTAATGAAAAAAAAAACGCCACAAGAAAAGTCCTATTTAAATATGCATTACCCCAAATGCTTTAAAATTCAACCTATACTTCTATTTATTTATTTATTTATTTTCAGCAAGCAAATGCTCAGCACCTTCTTGAAAAGCATGCCCCTCCAGGATATTGACAGGTGTGTCATCTGCAAATGACAGTCACTTAGCAGACAACCCTAAGCTAGCTTTCAACTAGCTGATGGAGATCAGCTCAGTAGCTATGAAAGCATGAAACAGCAGCAAAACACCCAAGACACCAAGGTATTACCCAGACTGGTTGCCAACACAGAGCTCTGCACTCAGGTAGCTACACTGCTGCCTCTAGAAGAGTTACCACGATGAGGTGAAATCATGCAGTAACTGCAATATGGACACAATCAAAATAGGTCACACAACTACTACTGCACTGTGATGCTAAGAAACAAACTTATAAAAAAACAGAATAAGAGACTGAAAATAGGAAGGAACAAATTGGTTAAAGCTTGTCAAGCAGATGCCACAGCACTCTATCTTTCATTATGCTAAAGATTATTATTAATGATCTGGCAGGCAGAGCAAGCAATGAGGTAGTAAATATGAAGATGACACAAAACAATTTAAATTAATCAAGACTAAATAAAACAGGAATTTCAGAGATACTCAGTGAAGTGAATCACCTCCCAACTGTGCTAAGTCTGGAAGCAATCTAAATTTTTTGCATTTTCAGGCTGCATTTTTTATTTTTTTTGCACATGCAGAAAATCAAAACATGAATTGAGGAACAGGAATGTTCTGGGAAATTAAAATACATATGTATATAAAATCTTAAAATTATCATCTTCTTGCACAAAAAAGTAAATCTTGGTGTAAAATTAGAGATTTTTGCATATCACACGAGGATAACTTTTGAATTCAATTGTCTGTTAAGTGAAAATACTCTATCTTCCCATGTATTTGTACAGTACCTAACACATCAGTTTGTGTTATAATTTGATTTTTTAAGCGTTTCACCAGTACACTAAACATTTTTAACATCTATCATGTGTCCTGCATATTCATGATGGTGTATTTTTTTTCTGAAATAAATAGCAGAATAAAAATGGGCATGACTTGCTCTAGCTACTCTATTTTGTATTTGCCTTTATTTTGTCCTCCTTTCATCTCCTTGCTGTATATGTCTGCTTTCCTTAGGGTTACTCTTAGGACATGCTAAATTTACTTAATTTATGCATGGTAAACAGTCAGTAACAGAACTCACCATGCATAAAAGTAAACGTTTATGTGCATCTTAGCCACAGAAGGGGTCTACCAATTAGCTGCATACCATACACGGTCATCAGGTGCCCTGGTCTTTACTATTACAAGAGCACCCACTGCCACTGCAGCAGCGACAAGAACAAGTGAAAGGCAACAGCAGTTGGGTTTTACATTGAAGGGCAATATCCTTTGGGTTTTATATTGGAGGATGAGTTGCTTTTTATATTGAAGGGTAAGATCAGTTGGGTTTTATATCAAAGGGATGAATGTTAAGCCAGTTAAAACATCTAACGCTAACTTCAACTCTATTTTAAAGTGTTTGTTGGAAAGAGCTCTTGCTGAAAGTGTAGTTCATAGTGTGAGGTGCTGCCCCCACACACCTGGCAGTTACAGGGGGCTCCAACCCATGGATGGTGGTGTGGCCCATGCCACAAGGCCACCTCCCTGCACACACAATGGTTACGGACGATGCAGAGGGCTCGGGGAGAAGCCTGCATTTGGCCCCAGCTCACAGGGAACGCCGGGAAACAGCTGTGGCCATCATGAATCATAGAATCATTAAGGTTAGAAAAGACCTCCAAGACCATCTGATCCAATCATCCCCCTACTACCAATTTTGCCAACTAAACCATGTCCCTAAGCACCACGTCCAACCTCTCCTTGAACTCCCCCAGGGACGGTGACTCCACCACCTCCCTGGGCAACCCGTTCCAAGGCCTGACTGCTCTTTCTGAGAAGAAATGTCTCCTCATTTCCAACCTGAGCCTCCCCTGGTGCAATGTGAGGCCATTCTCTCTACTCCTATCAACAGCTACCTGTGAGAAGAGGTTGAGCCCCAGCTCCCCACACCTTCCTTTCAGGTAGGTGCAGAGAGCAATAAGGTCTCCCCTGCGCCTCCTCTCCCCCAGCCTAAACCCCAGTTTCCTCATAGGACACATACTCCAGGAGAACACAAATGAAGACCAGGGATTCCCTGGACACCGCCCGGCCTCGCCTGAGAGAAGCCTCACACTGTGCCCGAAACACGCAGACTCCCCTAAGCCCAACCTCAGCCCCCTTCTGCCCACAGAGGTTTTCCGATTCCTCCATCTTCCCGCCCCCCCCCAACACGACGCCTTAGCCCCGGGCGCGCTCCTCACCCCCCTCCTTCCCTTCCCCTCCCTCACGCCCTCGGCGGGCGGCGGCCGCGCGCATGCTCGCGGCGGGCGGGCGGCGCGTGCGCGGGGCTGGCGACGGGGGCGCGCGCGCGCGGCGCTCTGCAGTGCGGGGCGGGCGGCGGCGCGGGGGCGCGCACTGAGCTGCGGCGCTGAGCGGCGGGCGCGCAGCTTGAGCCGCCGTCCCTCCGGCCCCAGCGCCTTGCTTTTCCTTCATCCTCCTCCTCTTCCTCCTCACCGCACGCTCTGTAAGTGCCCCCTCCCGGGAGGGGAGGGGGGGAGCGGGAAGCGCGTTCGCGGCTCCGCGCTCGTCCCCGCCGGGAAAGTTGCTCCGCGGCGGCGCGCATTGGCGAGGCGGAGGGGAGCGGCGGGCGGGTGGCGGGGGAGCGCGCTCCGTGGCTCGTTCGCGCTTGCAAGCGGCTCGGGGACAGTGGAAGTGTAGGGGCGGGTTTTTTTGGGGGGTGAAAAAGAACGAAAAGGTCGTAGGGATTGGGGTTTCCAGTAGGAAACAAACCCAAAAACCCGCGCGGGGCGAGAGCAGCCCTCGCAAGGTCATCCCAAAGCGGCGGGCAGGCAGGAGCGCGCCCCATCTTTACGGTGCCCGTAAGAACCTTTCATTTTTTATTTTTATTTTTACATTTTTTTTTATTATTATTATTTTTTAAGCTGAATTCTTCTCTGGCAGGACGGGCGCGTCCCCGAGCGGGGGCTGCACCGCTGCCGGCCGGGGCAGGAGGGGGAAGCTGGAGGTGGGAGGAGGCGGCGAGAGGCGCTGCGCGGCCCCGCTCCGCTCCCCCCCGCAGGCGTGAGAAGGAGGCGGAGGGACGGGGAGACGCGAGGCGAGAGCGCTTCGCCTCCGGAGAGCAAAACAAAGGAGCGGCAGGAGCAGGTTGAGGCACAGCGTGAGCAGCACGGGAAGGGGAGGGAAGGGATGGGGGGAAGGAGGCGATTGCGGCGCTGCCCCCGCTGCTCGGGATGCGCGGGGGGCTTCTTGGTGTGTGTGTTTGGGGGGGAGGGGGGCGCAACTTTGCGCGCCCCCGAGGAGCGGGGTTGGGGACTTTTTTTTTTTTTTTTTTTAATTTCCCTCTAAAGCCGGGACGTGGGTGCTGTGCTGGGTGCGGTGCGGTGCCCCGCTGTCCCGGCTCCGGTGAGGGGGGAGCTGCTGGAAGCCCCCTCCCCTATATCCCTCCCTATCCCCCCCCTTCCATGCATGCCGCCACCTGCAGGGTGTCCCCCCCTTCCTCATCCCCAACCCCATCAGCCTTTCCTTTATCGGGCTGTCCCCCCTTTCCCCTGTTTCCTCCCCCTCCCTTCTTTTGCTCTAGCCTGAGGTTCCCTCCTACACCCCCCCAATGTGGGGAGAAACCATAAGGATTTATTATTGTTGTTACTATTTGGGGGGGGGGCAGATGGATGAGATCTTATGTAACTGCAGACCCCCCCCCCTTCCTCCCCACCCTCAGAAGAACCTGCTCGGGGGCTTTACAGAGCTGGGATGGGGCTCTGCTTTTTTTGGGTGAGAAAGAGGGAGTCCGAGCCTGGCCCCGCAGTGGTCGCGGAGCCCTGGGGGTTCCCGCAGCTGCGGCACCGCCCGGGGACCTGCACATCTCGGGGGGCGTCTACCTGCACCACCTGGCTTCACGGCCAGGGAAATTGGAGAGAAAGCACCCAAAGGCCAGGGGAATTAGAAAACCTGCCCTTTTCATCGCGACTGAAATGTGGTTACTCGCATGCCAGAGCCCCGGGCGGTTAGCGAAAGGGGCGAATGTAGGGATAAACACCGTGTTCTGGCGCTGAAGGTGTTAACAGAGCAGATGTGTTTAAGAGATACAGCTACTTTTCCCAACGATTCCGCTGGCAAAATATTTTTAGCGATATTTTATAGCGACCGTTTCTGTCGATAGGCGTTTTCCTCCTTCGTATATCGGAAAGTTGAGCGCTTGGAGATCTCGCCGCCTCTTTCTGAAGAAGAGAGAGATGCACGTATCTGTTAACCGGGATTTGCTGAGGAGTGGAATCCTCACATTCAGAGCAAAATGAGTGTGTGAGGAAGCTCAGTCTTTGTAAAATGCATATTCACTGCCTCTTTTCAGAGTACATGCTTACTAGTAGTTCATTTCTATGACACACTTTCAAATTCATTAGATCTCACTGCGACTCTTTTTTCTAACAAAATGCTTTCTTTTTTTTTTTTTTTTTTAAAGAACACAGCTAATTTAACAACATCCATTTACTTGAAAAGTTTTCCAGTGCAATGTTAAACACCACTATCCATTGCAGTTTTGCGGACTGCGATCAATTTTAATTAAAACTTTAATTACGTTTTGCCTCTCCACTCAAACAAAGCATGTATAGTGGTCCGGGCTAATGCTGCTGTCAAGGAAAAATAAGGAAACACATTCTTAATCTTCATTGTGTATTATTCCTGCCTTTGAATTAAATCCTTATCCTGCTGGACTTGAAAGGAACTGAATCACAAACTTTTGTGGCACAGAGCCGCAGTACCCAGTCAGGTTTCTGGGCTGCTCCATCTTCTGGCCCCATACAAACACATGGTACATAAAATTACACTAGTAAATTTTCCCTGATTTTTAGAATTGCCTCACATTGTGGAACATTGAACTATTGACACCACATCAGCTGTGTTGTTGAGCAACACCTGTCTCAGACGGTCATGGCTTTATGTAACCACCCAACTGCAGGATGCCAGAGCCGTCCCCGATGCTTCCCATTGCATTTCACAGTTCCCCGTGTACATTCCCAGTAACGCACCAGAAGAACCTGCATTGATACGACATTGTGGCACCAACATGAACTGAAATCTGGATAGAAGGGTAAAGCAAAGCTCCATTGTGGGCTGGGATAGGGTATGGCAGGGCAGAAGGATGCTGCTTCTGCTTGTGGACATCCCACTGGCCGTGTAGGGTGGTGATGGTGCAGCAAAGCTGGCTTTGGTGCTGCTCAGAGAAGCATCCTGCTGCCTGCAGTGCTCTGGGCTGTGCCGGGTCTCCTCACCAGCCCTCCAGCACCTCTCTGGTACCTGCCGAGCCATGTTCTCCTGTCGCCTTTCCTTCTCCTCTTGTCGGTCTGTTGGGGTGGTATACCTTTCTGGACTTTTCTGTCTCCACTCTACATTCAGCTGCAAGCAGGATCTGAATCTCAGAACGTAGATTCCTCTCAGCAGGCACATGAATATAGCGAACTTTGTTATGGAGCTTCCAAAATTGTTTACTTGTCAAGCTGTTCTGGTTTTGTTTTTCAGTTTTGGAATTCTAATTTTGTCTGGCTGCACTGTGCATTCCTATGTTTTTGGATTATTTATTTTTTTTTAATTGCATCTGTGCCTCGCACTCATTTTAGGGATTCAGTTCCGCAAATTCTGCAGATTCCCCTGGATTTCCAGAAGTTTGTGTCTCTGTGGCAAATAATGCTGGCTCATCCTCAGAGTATGAATTAAACATCAATGTACACTAGTTGGAATTAGTCAGAGGGTTTAAAATATGATAGGTAAATTTGTTTTTAAAGTACTTAGAAAGACATTGCACTTACCATGAGAAGCTGCGCTCCTAATCTGTGATGTAACATTTTCTGTGATGGTCTTCGTCCCTTCCTTTTTTAATGCATGTTGTTTTTTCCAGCGTGGCTTGGGGCTAAATGCCCTTTGTTTTTAAGAGTTGTCTAAGGGAAGCTTGTTTCAGAGCGGTTTTGACTGCCTTTCTTTCTGCCCTTTCTTTTAATTTTGTGTTACACTCATAAAGAAGAGCAAATGTGGTCTTCCTGCATTATTTCTCTTGCCTAGTTTTGTCTCAGACTTCATCATAATGAGGCAGATCTGTCCCCATTTTCTTGTGGGTCCACATTACCCACATCTGCATGCCTCCTGCCATCTCATAAATCCTTTGCCTTTTTCGTTTTTCCTTTGGAGTATAATTTTGTGTCTTCTCTGACCTTTGTGTGCCTTCATTGCGTCTTTGGATCCCTTTTCCCTGCCAATTATGTTCTTCACTGCTTATTTCCCTTAATCCACGGGAAAGATCGTGACTTATTCCATCTCTTCTCTACGTGGCATCGCTAAGAGCACTGCCTGGTACAAGAGCACAGCACGAGCAGGGAAGGCTGTGAGCACGTGTAGTGCTGTAGGATGTCAGGATCCGGATGGGCTCCCAGCGCAGCAAGGTGCTTTCTCACCTCCAGCTCCCATCTTTATTCATCAGAAGTATCTTATCCTTTGAATTTTATACTGTTGCTTTGAGAGGAATAGCCTTAATCCTTTTCAAAGATAATGAAACAGATGATAAAAAGGATACTTGCTAGTGGAATTCGAAATCTCCAGGTAGGGCTTCAAATCCACGTTGCTTTTTAAGTTGTGACTTAAGTTGCTAAGGATACATATGTACTTTTTCAATTTGTGTTTTAAACTTCTGTGGACATTATCTACGGGGTCTCTTCTTTCAGGAGCTTCTCTACATTTAAATATGAATATGACCTAGAGGACAATAATATGCATGTAGGAAATTAAGTCAGATTACCAGAGATGGATGGTATCACAGCTGAAAGTTGTAAAAGCTAAGTAGTTTCAAGGAGACAGTTGAAGGAGAAGGAAGAGGTGTCAAGCTGTTTTTGTTCATGATTATTCCCCCAAGGAGAGTAAAGAACAGAATATATTTTCTAAAATACCTCATAAAACCACAATTAATTGAAATAAACAATGTTTATTGAGAGTGAGTTGATAAAGGTATTGTTTGTTGACCTGAAAATGACGTATTCTGAAACTCCAATACTGAGGACAAAGGAGGATGAAATGGATCTTACTGAAGATTGTCTGCCTGGAATGAACACCATTTAAATCACATTTTCAATCCCAGACTGTACAAATTTAACAGACCATATTACAGTTTCCACAGTTTTAGTGTTTTGAAAGAGAAAGAGGTTGCTATGTTCCTGATCTTGTCAACAGTCTGTGATTTCTGAAGTCACGAGAGTTGATAACTTGAGATAATCAAGTGGATGTTTTAAAATAATTAAAATATTTTCCCATGAGAAAAATAAAGAATTAAAAAACAAACAAAAAAACCACCACTTTATAATCACAGAGCACAGAGCCGTTTAGGAATATCTACACAATCAGTCCAAAATGAGGGGAAAAAAGAACCTACAAGCTGTAATGGTGATTTTTACAGCTTGTAGACTAAAATATATGAGATAATAAACTTTTTAAGTTTTTAATAATTATTTTTTTTTTAAGTTTTAAATGAGAGTGACTTTTACTCACTTGACTTATAACTGATTTAATTTTAAATAGTTGATGGTTTCAGAACAAAATTGTTGGTTTTGTGCAACTCCACTGTGTAGTTTACGAAATACCAGAAAGAATTTATTGTCTGCTTACAGACCTTCTCAAAGTTCATTGATGTAAACACCTACAAACTGAGGGAGATTTATGATGGTAACACTTCCAAGCTCCTTTTCCGGTCCTACCAAAGTATTTCCATAGGCTTAATAGTGGAATTTTGTTTAACTGCTGATGAATTGAATCAACCAGTATAATATCAATCTATGGGGTTACCTTGCTCGTTCAGACTTTGATGAAGAACATACTGTCAGCACTGTACAACTTAAAATGTATACTCAGGAAGAAAACAAGCTGTGATGGTAATTTAAAGAGCTTTTAGACTAATAAATATAAAACTCTAAACCATTTGATGAAAATTGCTTTAATTAATTTTTAACTGGTAGATAAATGTGAAGTTCAGAGAGATGAATGGCTTCAGATTCATGAGTGTTTAACTCTACTAGGAGTATTGAAACTTTTAACCAACTGTCCACAACAGTCCATGAAACACATTCTTATTTTTTTTGGGGAAAAAAAAAAGTCTTGATTGAAAGACCACAGATAATGGAAAATTATCACAGATCTCCCTAAGATTTTCTAGTAGTTAATTATTATTGGTGTTAAAAACGTACACCTCACATCTTGCTTCTGGACTTGGTTATCAGTTCTTGAGACAATCAGTTCGGATAAGCACCTGAAGCAGTTGAAATACCAATCTTAAATAGGTCAGCTGTTGATCCAGGTGTATGTAAGCTATCCATGGCTTGATTTTAATATCTAAAAATAATTCCACAAAGGCAGTATGTTACTGAAAATGTTTGTGTTGATTTTTTTTTGTGTGTGTGTTTTTTGTTGGTGATTTTTTTTTTTATAAAAGATTAGTGTTCCACTTAGTAGAAAGCATTTTTATTCAAAAGTAGATATTAAATCATTCGCTATGAAATGGAATTAAATGGCAGTGAGGAGAGCTGAATAATGTCCTTTTGGCGGACTACATTTCAGAATATCTGTGTATTTAATTAGACTTTATTCAGAATGGAGTCATCTAAAATTAGAACATCTTGTTTATAAAAGCTGGTAGAATACAGCATATTTCTGCGTACTCTTATCAGCTATATTTAGAAATATAAAGTAACTGAAGACTCTTGAAGAATGAAATTGGGAATATTAGCAGTTTGAATTAAAAATGCTTTTGCTTTTTAAAAGAATTTGGCATATAGAGAATTCTTTTTTTTAAATAATAAAAAAGACCAATTTTACAAGGCATTGGCACTGAAAATAAAATCTGCTTATGTAATGGATAACGCTGCAAAAAATCATTTGTGTCACTGCCGCTAATACCCAGCATATATCCAATTAATATCACCATAACTGGTGTTCTTTCATTGCAGCAGAACATATACAGTACTTTTTCAAAGTGGTCATTTTTCATTTTATATGTACATTTTTTTCAAACAGTACAAATGAGTACAGATATTCAGGAGTGATCTTGGAATACCTATATTGAAATGAATAAAAGGCTTTCAATTTGAAAGTACGATAGCCTGAAAAGTAGTTTTTGTTTGATAAGTAAAACATCATAGTGCTGATTTCTGCAGACCTGGCTGATTTATACAAAAGGACTGTATCTTCAAATACATTTTAACTAATTTTGACCTGCATTTTTCACTTCCTTTTTTTTTTTTTTTTTTTTTTTTGGCATATCTCTGAGTTAGATGTGTTAGTAGTCTTGGATCTGATCACATTGATCACATTGTAAGGGCAAAGGATGCTTGGCACTGTGCTCCAGCTGGCATGAGAACATGAAGAAGGTTAGTGTATTTTTGGCTTTGAAATCAGAAGGTGACATGTTTTACGCTGTTAAAACTTCTATATTATGCCTCCTTAAATGAAGAGGGTCAAAGAGTCATAAACTGTTCTTCCTGAATAAGTATATAAAATATACTTATTTTATAATAAAATAAGCATAAAATACGCCTGCCTTCTCCTGTCACAACATACAGACACAGCTGTATGATTGAAATGACAGAGAGTTTTAGAGAAGTAGCTTCCAAGGCTCCATTTCCCTTCCTCAGGTATAGTAAGTAGATCAAAAAATAGCCTTTATCATTCTTCATTAAGAAGTTTAATTTGCAAGATGGTACATGTTAGGCAAGTGCTTAACTATTTAGTTCAGTGTCAATTTTTTATTTATTTTAATTCTCACCTGGGGAAATTGGAGGATTGGAAAGGGTTATTATTCTTTGTATTTTTCTCAGGTGCCTACCACAAATAGGTGCTACTGCAACACAGTTCAATAAGAAATATTAGTTCCTACATGGTTAAAAGGTGAACATAACTCATCGGGGCTTCCCTCTCTGTTATGTGAGAGTGTAATCCTGAAGTGTCAGCAGGAGCTCACTGCCTCCTGTCTTATCTCGTCCTTCAGCTTTTCCCTGATCCCTTTTTTCCTCTCTTGCTGGCCTTGCTTCCTCGCCTCTGTAATTCTGTTCCAACAGCCCCCTGCTTCCTGAGAGGCTCCCTGTGTTTGGGGACACCTGGCAGTGTGTGCTGCACCATGGTGCGCGTCTCCTTCACCTTTACGCATCTTAACTGAGTTTTTATTTTTATTATTTTTATTTTTATTTTTATTTTTATTTTTTAACTGTGAGCTTTATAAAACAAGGATCTGGCCTTTGTGTACATTCTCAGAAGTGCAGCTGTGTGTATATTTACAAAGCTCTAACATTAAATATTTATATTAAAATTATAACAACATATAGGAGATGTATTAACTGCAACCCGTGCAGAAAGATAAGATGCATATTCAGGGGTTTCATGGAGTGATTCTGAACCAGTCCACGTCTGATAGCAGCATCTGAGTCCATCTCCTGCAAGGCTAATTGAGGCACATTTATTCTGCAGTCGCTAGATTGTGAATGAAATATGCTGACATACTCAAAGCAGCCCTAAACCGAGCATTAGATGTACCTGCAGCAAGCTGGACACAGCAGTACAGCGCTTAGCATGGCTTATGTGCTCGGGTCTTCGTCCTGCCCTTGAGTAGGTTTTGCAGCCTACACTGCCTTGTGCTTTGGCCTCAGTGCCAAGCCAGCAGGTTCAAAGCTGCTCCAGCTGCAGGGGCTGCAATGCAGACATACCCTAGAGCACTTCCCATGCAGCTGGGGTTGCATCCAGATAGCTCTAGACTGGTATTTTCATAAAGAAGTCTGTACGAAGGTATAGTACAGAGTGAGCAGATGTTCAATGCAGCTGCATTCCTCCTGTCTGCCTTGTCTGGTGAATCAATCGCCAATGCCATAACTCTCTGTATTTTAGTGCAGGGTCCCATGTGTTGCTCCTGGTAAATCTGTGTAGTGGAATCAGAGCCTATGTATTATTTTTTATCGTTTTGTTTTGTTTTCTGTCTTGTGTAATGACAGGGTAGGAAGATGTGATGTAGGAGACTGAAAATGTTGTAATAATTTAGCATAATACACTTTTTCATTTTATTTCTATGTCTTGTTATCAATGGTCAGTATGTATGTTATCAGTTAATGCTGTATCATCTATGTTTGCTAATTGGCTTAACAAAATCCGTTAATGCAAGTTCTTCAGTTGCACAGCACTTTGTTTGCTTTAGACAAGACTGAGAAAGAGAATGGTTTGCTAGTTAATTGCTATTACATGTGTGATGCATTGCTTTAGTACCTCCTTCAAATATTTTTCACTTAATGTAGGTTTTTTTCATGATATTCAACTATGATTGAGAAACAACAAGTTTCTGAATCACTGAATGAGAAATCTGCAGTAAACATAAAAGAATAATTTGTATTTCATTGTCTATAGGCAGTCCTATCATTGTTTTCTATTATTGTTGTTTTAATGTTGGTGAAAAAGTCAATGTAAAACTAATTAAAAATCCTGTGACTTCACCTGCTTCAAATAAGTGAAAAATAAATATGTTTAGCTATAGTTTGAGTTTTAGTAAGTGTCTTATATTTCTTATTGGGCTTAATAAAAGAGAGTAAGATATTTTGAAAATTCCACTTCTTCCCTCTATATTGCAAGGTGTTCGGGGTCATAATGTACATGTGACCCATTTCAGCAGTATGCAGCTCCCTGTTGCCAACAGAAATGTGTTAGTGATGATCAATTGCAATATATCAATGTCAACTAATCTCCAGATATGAGAAATAATTAATGGAAAATGTGAGTTTATTTGGGATTATACATCACTGCAATATCTGGAAATTGTGATTCTCTGTGCTGCCCAGTAAACTGAACAGTTCATTGTTGTAGGCATTGATATACTCAGAATGGCTTCAACGCCTGAAGCTATGCAAGATAACTAACATATTCAGTGTTTCTGCAACTCTGCATTTATTTTTCCTTTTACTCAGAATAGTAATTTATGAGATTCCTGATTCTAGGAAGATGTACGCAGCATCTAGTGTCTGTTTCAGTCCTGTACTTTTGTTTTCCATTGAAAATATTTTTAGAAGGCTTGCAGAAATGAGCAGTTTTTTCCATGTTCTGGATAATCAAAGTGAGTGGTAACACTCTGGACACTGGAATGATGAAGTATTGTTTTATAAGTACTGATTCTAGCAGAATAAAACAAGAAATAAAGGATCAAATTCACACAAGTTACAGGGACAAAATCACCATGTGTGAACACCGCTATGGTAACTGGCCGTGGTATGAAAATTCAGACTAGAATAGAAGCAACTATGAGGAGAAAATGTGGCATTGGTGGGCAGTGGCTTTTAGCAACTGGCATCAGGTGACAAGCAGAGGCATCAGGAAATACTTAGGAGAAATGGAAGGATGGCTTGATGCTTCTTCATTATTAAACATTCCCAGAGAGTTGAAAGTGATTGAAAATTTCATTTATGAATCGATCCCTTCTTGAATGAGCTGGACCAAAGTCCAACACCATACAAATGTATGGAGTCATTCTTTGACCTGCTCTATGAGATCCCTACTGGGAAAAAAAATGGATCAAGTAATAGATGTGAATAGTGCAAAGTATAGCCTGAACCATCAAAACACTACTGCAGGAGACTAGATCACAATTCATGGGAAAATCTGTTGGTTTAAACTCCGAGTTGACTAGAAATGTAGGTGTAAGTGTTCAGCAAGCTGGTAGCCTAAAGGAGATGAAACTTGGGGAAAAAGAGGTGTGATCGTGAATCATGTCAGAGATGTAGGCAGGATTGGATCTGTGAGGATTTCACCGCTAGGGAGGTGAAGTTTTACATGAATCAATAAGGAGGGGGAAAGTGAGCACAGACATTTAGGAAAGGGAATTGGGTAGCATTTGAAGATTTGAAGAGTGTAGAGGTGTCAGTGTCTAGGAAGGACTGAAAGACTGCGGAGTAAAGAGCCTTTCACAAAAGAGGTGATTAATTTGAAATGGAAAGTTACAACAGTTCGAGTACTTTTCATAACTTTTTAGGTGCTACAAGAAAACTTTATTGGAAAAATTTGAATTTGAATCACTTTTCTTTGAACTGCTTCTTCATATGTAATGATAGCCAAGCTATATCAGAGCTGTACTAGAGCAAAAGCATTCACTGAGCTGGGTGCTTAGAGGATGCCTTACTGAGATGCCAGTAGCTTGCCTGCTGCACTGAGATAACTTTGTTTATATGTATGAGATGGGTGCTAGATGTTGCCGTTGGGAAAGAAGGGGAATTGAGATGGTTTTAAGTCACATATAAGACCTAAAAATGACCAGAGAAGATCCCCCAATGCAGGCTCCCTCTGGCAATGAGTTGTGTGTGGGTGTAGGGGAACTGGCTCATCTAGAGGCATTTGGGACATGAAACTAAGCAGGGAGATGGATTGAAAAATAAAATGTGAAGCGTTTGCATAAGACTTTATAAGTTCTCTCATCATATGATTCATTGGTCTCATGACTGAACTGCTGCTTTTCAAAATCCTGCTTTTCCACAGTAAAAAGCTGTTAGTTTGGGGCTCTGATTTTGAAGAATTTAAATGACAAGTTGCTCATTGTTTTGCATTTGTTTTTATGTGCCATGTAGTTTTTCATCACTTATGTCAGTTTTGAATGGGAGAAGACACCTACAGTATTGGCAGATTTATGGAATTTGCCATGATTTCATTCACATCATATATGATGAAGCAGGAGGCAGAAATGTGACTTGTCCCAGAGCTTTTAGCAAAATAATGGCAGAGCAGAGGATGGTATCCAAGACCCTGAAAATCATAGCAAATAGCAGGCTGTGTTTTACCTATCTGCTTGATTATGGTGCTATAATGCAGTTCCTCTTGTGGGAGGAACTCAGTTTGTGCTGCTAATTTGAAAGTGGTAGGGAAAGAAAAAAAACACTCAAAACCCCTATTTCTAGTTGTTACGTGTCACAGTGAAAAATGTTTGGCATTTGTATAAATCATCTGCTGAATCTACAAGTTTTTCCTGGACATAATAAAGGCCAATCCCTTCCTCAGAAGGGTTGCCCTTGCAATTCAGGTGTAACTCCCATACTACTGACTGTCTTCTGCATCTGGCAGCGAGACAAGTCATACAAGAGCTGCTGGTGGCAGGTTTGGCATTTAAAAAGAATGAGAATGTGGACATGGAAATTTGAATGACAGCAGGGTCCCATTGCACTTTTGTTGTTGCACTGGCCTGTCCCACCATGCAAATCCTTGGTATACTTAAGACGTTGGGCAAGGAGCTGTTTCCAAAAATGGCAGAGATTTTCTTTGGAGGATATAACCCTTTTTGGCAGCAGAAGTGGGTTATGTCAGATTAAAATCCCTATGTAATTATCTTCCCATGAAGTAATGGGACAAATACAGAGCTGTTGTCTGCCTGTAACCTGCTTCTGAGACTTGTCCTTCCTCTTGGCTCTCTGATGTTCTCATCGTGAAGCTAGACAGGATGGTTCAGAAATATTGGCTACCCTTGTAAATTCTTACAGAATCAAGTAGTTTCTGAAGTGCCTGAGTGTAGTTCATGAAATGATGAAAGCAATAACAAACTAAAGTTAATAATGAACTAAAAGTGTTAATTTGAACTTAAGGTATAAAATAATTACTAGGCTATCACTAGTCTAATTTTGAAATATGTATAAAGTGGAAATCAGCAGGTATTCACATTTTTACCTAGGTTCCTGTGCTTTTGCTGCTGAGATCTGTCGAGTGGTGGCGTGATAATAATGATCCACTTGGGCTGGAGCTGTGGAGGACATGGATTAGAGAGCAAAGATTGGGCTCTTGAATTAGGTAGTAAGGAGATGCATGTCTCTCTTATCTCTGAGTTTTAATTACATTGAATTAATTACATCACTTTATTACATTTACATACAATTATTGTATCGGTTTTAATTATCAGTTTAGCCGTAGTCCTTGACACATTTTTTCTTCTTCATTTTTTGGATAATAAAATGCAGTTATCAGCACTCCATTACATATGTGAGTTTCTCATGCACACATGCTTGTTAAACTACTGTGAAAAAATGATGTCCCAGATCAGTTTCTCATACGGATTTGTACATTCAGTTTTATAAAGAAGCCAGCAACTGACCTTTTCTCAGTTGTGTGCTTTATGGAAGACTATAAAATGGTAGACCTCTTCTGTAACTTAAAGTTGAATTCCCCTTTAGACAGGCTTTGTGGCTTTTCTCCTTCAGCATGTGAAGCATTACCTAGAGATCAGTTCAGTGAATAAACTGGAACACGAAAATTTCTCAGAAGAGTGCAATAAACCTGCATAACCAGTTACATCCTGCTAATCTGTGGGTTGTGCCTGAGATTTGTCACTACAATAAGAGTTGGCAGAAAAAGCTATTATCTGTGCTTGCTTGTTTCTGAGGGGAATGGGTATGACACTGTCAAGACTGAGACCAAGACTGAGGTAAAAATAGATTTTTTTAAATATTAGAGCAGAAGAAAAGGGAAGGTACATGTTTTTATGTGGAAGGGCCCAGACGTTGTGTGTTCCTTGTTATTCCTTTGAAAAATCTATATTTCTTTGGCCCACCACGCTAGTGATCATCACTGCCCATCTATTATTATTACGGCAAAATGTTGGAAAGTGAAGTCATTTGAGCACCAATTGCACTGGCTATAGGCCAATTCAACTCCATCAGACTCCATTAAGTTGTTATTAAGTGCTGTCAGCCAGCTCCACATTATGGAAGAAGAGAGATGAAAATCCGTTGTGTGTAAGAGTTGGTTATCTCATTTTTTGGGCTTAACAAGAATCTGGAGCTTGTACAACAAACTTTTCAGCTTAGTTGTGTGTTCTGAAAGTGGAACTCCACAGTCTGGTTGTTCTTCAGCAAAAGAGCTTGCCAGTTTTATTCTGTAGCTCCAGGCCATTCAATAGGACTTTTTAGAGCTCTGAATAACGTTTTTAAAGGCATGTTTTAGCTGTGGTGGATCTTTGCTTTTGCAGGAACATCCCATGGCTAGCTGAAGGGGCTCGGTCACTTGATTCTTTGCTTATTTTTCTGCCTGAGGCACTTCAACAACATGTGCACTAATGTGTACCTGCAGTCAAGCTTGTTCCCAGGGGACAGATGAACGAGCAGGGCAGAAACGGTGTCTATCCTGCCTCTCCTGCGGGCAGCAAGCATCAACAACCAGCAAGGAAGCTCCCTGCACTGTGCCATTCCTGCAAGGTTTTCCCCGAATCTCCCTTCTACTTGTCCAAAATAAAATCAAGCCTCAAGTAGAGGAAAAGTAGAATATGCCTGGTGGAAAGCAGCAAGCAGCCCTTTCATCTGCAGCAAGCAGATGAAATAGTGGTTCAGAAAGAAGATTATGTTTGAAATATATTCACTAGCATGGAGCTTACTCGACCTGTCTAAAGTTTTCTCAGAGTGTATAATCTCCTGAGTGTCTGTACTGCATATTTATTAGCTCGTGCAAAATGCTGTGGTGGGAAGCAAGTCCTTCCTTGGTTGGCATGTACTGCAGGCTGGAGTTTGCTATGAGGGTCCTATACCTGCAGGCAGTGTGGGCATGGCCTGCTGCAGAGCTCACCTCAGTGCCCATGGCATAGAGGCACCTGGGGCCTACCCCGCTGACACTCAGTGAACCAAGACCTGGAGACACCACGGACTGCTGACATGACAACCCAGTTTTTCCTAAGAAATGCATGTCCCTCATCAGCTGTGCCCAGGTCACAAGTTTAACCTCCTGTTTCCCAAAGGTCTGTATGAAGCTTTGTGGAAAAGTTTCTTATTCGGCTGTTTCACACAGTGACACAGGATACCATTCCATTTCCTCCGCCCTGTCAGCTGGCTGCAGAAGAGCCTGACTTTTTCACTTTTCTCTATGTCATTCATGAAAAAATTTGCAAAGCTACGCTCTACTTACTCCCTCTGTCCACAAACTATACAGTATAATACTATATAAAGGCTATATAAAGTTAGAAAGTCTTCAACACCAGAGTGCATAGCTTGTATGGGGATCTGTGGAGAATATTTTTAAACAGGTTTAATTTAATTAAATTTAATTTAAATATTTTTAAAAAGATTCTACAGCACACTGAAGAATCTTCAGACTTTTTGAGTATTTTTATGCTGTTTTTCTCCTTCCAATACACTCCTGATAAAACCTCTCAGTAGAATCAATTCTGCTCTTGATTATCTATTAAAATCAGTAACAAATAAAATATAATTTCTGCAAATACATAGATCCATGGATGTTATGCCTCCTATGTAAAATAAGAGGTCATGTTTCTGTAGCAAAGTAAATAACAAAGAGGAACTCTCCTGCTTCTGATGTTCTTTGGGTAAAGCTATTCAGAAGTAATTCCATGTATACTTAGTCCAGAAAATTGTTGTTCTCTAGAAAAATGTCTATGTTAACAAGATGCTTTTCTGAAGAACAGGAAAGGGTTATGAGTGTTATTACCTTGAATTTCTCTAGAATAGCTTTTGTAGTTCACATCCACTACCTATTTTAGTCTGAACTAATATTCAGGTGTAGGCATGCCCATAGTGATTGAATCATTAGAAGAATTTGGAAGAATTACAGGAACTTGAAAGACTGCAGTTATCAAAGCAGTGAGAGCTTAGGAGAGCTCTCTGTATGGAAGAATAGGGAGCTAAGCGTGAGAGTGAAACCATGGCTTCGTAAATGGACTTCTTGCACACGGTGTTCCTACCCACAAAATCCAGGAGGTAATTACCTGGCTTAATCAGTCACAAATGAAAGGCTGTCCCAGGAAGAAATTACCTCATCCTGAGGCTGGAACTAGGACAAACCTTCCTGGGCCTGAGAAAGGTGTATTTACCTTTCTCAGGGTTTTCATGTTGTAACAGCCTGTTCCTGAGGTGGTTGGTGGTTAATACCTCCTTTTTGTCTCAGTGACGCAACCAGCCTGAAATCTTTTTCCAAAAGCTGAACGTTGTGTGAAATGCCACCATGTGACCCGTGGAGCTCACTGCTTGGGTACGTGGAGCTTGAAGGACAGCCTACGCAGTTTCCAGGGTGTAGGAAACATTAGGAAATACTGACAGAATCAGTGTGATGAAATAAATAGTGTTCTCAGGCTGCTCTTTGTCTGACTTTGAAAACATTACTTTTTATGGCTACAGATTTTCCAGTGGGAAAAGCTGAATGCAGTTCAGGACTAGCTTTGTCTAGACTTCCACTGGTCCTAACTCCAAAAAAAAAAAAAAAAAAAAGCCTATTTGGCTTCTTGCTCACTGAATAAAGCTAGAATTAAATTCACTTTTTTCTGACAGAAAGTCACTGCTTGATTCAGTGCCCAAGGCCATTATTGCAGTGCTATTGATGCACTGGGGACCCACAGTGGTGTTTTTTGATGGATAAATAACTGTTGCTTTACCTACATCTGTATGTAATATCCTAACTCGGGTATAACACTTGTTGGGCATGTAATCTCAGGTATTTGTCTGAAATGTGCTCCATGCTGCCTTTGTCTAGGTGGTGGAGGTGATCTTGCTCTTTATATATTGGTGTTCTACAAATATTAATAACACTGCGCTTCAGAGAGAACGATAACCATAAACTCGTGAAATGACTCCCAACAGTTCAGCTTGATGGTCTGTTGAAATTGGGTTGCTCTGGCTGTACCCTCTTGAGGCTCACTGCCAATCTCATATTTTACCCTGAAATTCCAGGAGGAGACACTCAAAATAAACACTACGCTAACAACACTTTGAGTTATCTTTAAGGCAGTAGCTAGCATCAGTTTCTCTTGAGCCTCTGTGTGACTTTCTTCATTTGAAAATCCATGAAGTTTGACCTTTTGGATACATTTGCTCTTATTTATTCTCTCTGTTGGGTACAGTGGGAATTGAATTGATGTAGCTGAGGAAAGAATGGGTATAATGTAGATGCTAACCTGTTACGACTAAATTGTTCCTGTTGGTCCCATGTTGCCCAGTGCCAGCTGCTTTCTGTCTTCTCACTAGCTTGCTTTCAGGATAGAAAAACACAACTTTTAGATTTGTGTTTGATTTTTCTTAGGAGGAGGAAAAGAAAAGCAACCTGGAAATGACAGGACTATTCCAGGCACCATTGCAGAGTTGTTCAGCTTTTTGTTATGCAAATGCTTCTTCTTTGTCTCTGCTTTTGAAAATAAGCTGATCTTCTCATTTAGTATTAAAGCCTAAAGGTGAACGTGGTCAAAATAACCCATCGCCAAGGTCGGTATAGCCATTGAATCAGAGAGGTTTGCTAATTTTAAACTTCAGTAATGTATTTCACAAGAACAGAAGAGAGAATGTAGGATCCGGACAATACGCATCGCTGTGCACACACATTGCTGCCAATGAAAGCAAAGCTTACAGGTCTAATTTTAGGCATTTCAGCCTTGGTATTGTTCCTTACAGCACAGTTATTTTCCATACAATACAAAGCAGGCCTTTTTTTCAAGTTTTATAAACTGCTTTACAGAGCAAAGCAAGGACAAAGTGAGCATATGTCATAGTTGAAAGCAAATGAAAGAACCTTAACTAAGGCTGAGGTTAGCAGTGATTGCATGTTGTTTCTATTTTCAGAAGACAATTCTTTAAGAAAAGCAAAAATCTAGAGAAATATATCAAAGATACTTGAAGTAAAGAGAGATATGGTGGCTGAACTAGGACCCTTGGGTATGACTGGATTTGCTTCGGTACATTTAGCTTAGGTAATTAAAATACACTGTGTTTAGATGTCTAGTAACTCATCCTCTTAAAATGTCAAAATTTCCTGTAGTGTTTGGAGAGGCAGGACTTCATGGGATGTCTGCTTATTTCTATCGGCTTAAAACTAAGTATTGTAGTTGCAGTGGAAATGTTACAAATAATTCTTTATGTAACACCATATAGATGCTATTTTCTAAAATTACCATTTATCAATACATTCATAAATAAAGAGTTTGTAGAATTCTAGAAATATAATATTATATAAATGCTTGTGTTTTTTCATACACATGAAGTACCATGGATGAGAGAGAGGCAGTGGGTACTAAGCTGTGTTCCCCATGGAACTATCAGAAAGTCAGTGATACTAATCTGTCAAAACTACTCAAAATAGCTTTAAAATTACTTGAAAAAAAAGCTAAATTAAGCTTTAAAAAGTAATTGAATTAATATAGTCCCCACTTTCGATCTGAGGGAAGCTTATCAACTAAATAAATGTATGATAATGGCTTCTAGATCGAGATTGTAGAGGACATAAAGCAGATCTTGCTTTGGTGTGATTTTTGTTAGTAAATCTGAGCCCCAAAATGAGCTGTTTGAGACAGGTGGGTAATTGGCGGTATTGTCAGAAGGACAATATCTTGGGCAGAACCTATACAGAGGCTGCTCTAACATTGAGCTGGTATTTTATCCCCATGGTTTCAGCAGAGATCCAATGCCTCTTCACTGGGTTTCACTAGCCAGTGCCTAGACTTAGGTCATGAAGACCAGAGCAAAATTCGCTTATAGGCTCTGCAGTTGGCCCCAGACTGGGAGAGCCAGCGCAGTCTGAGCTCCAGGGGTAGACTTTGTTTCATGCCAATTTAGTTGTCTAAAAGTTAGATGTATAGTGTAAACTAATCACATGGTCATTCCTGCTAGTCAAATGAGAATAAGCATCCCCAGAAAGCAATTAATCCCACTTATCTTGTATATATACTTCTAGCATGCAATAAATTACCTCTTGGTGAATTGGGTGCCTGTTTCTCTCCATTGCACACTGGAGCCTTGATGACTAGTTTAGATTAGATATCCAACTTCTAATGGCTACCACCCAGGTAGAAACAACGGGGATTAATCAAGTTCCCTGCCACATTCACTATTCTGTGCATGGTTTGTGGATAGTTTGCTAGAGAAAAGGTTTCCTTGGTTTTTGTTGCAATCATTTCAAATTATTTGGCATTAATAGAATGATTGCTCAGTTTTCTGTTGTCTCTTGTTACATAAAAGTTTTGAAAATTGTAACCAATTTTTTGCTATTAACTGTCGTCATTAATAATAGAAACTATTTTCATTTGGTTTCTTGAGGGAGCAGACTATGGTACAGACAGGCAGCTTGATGTCCTTCTGGATTCTGGCCAGATTCTGGGAGTCATAAATCAACCAAGCTCTTTTCAAGTTAAGAGAAAAAAATGTTTCTAAACAAGTTTGGAGCAGCGATACTGGAACAGGGTGGAAGTATGACATCAGCGAAGAATGAGCAGAGTGTCGAGTGGCTTTCCTTGGTGGCAGGAACTAATTTGATGGAAACTTCAAAACAGCAATTGCTTGGTTGTTTGGAGGATTGCAGCTCCTCAGGGCTTTCCCATGCCTGTTGGAGTCAAGAGTTTTTTCCTTTTTTTTTTTTTTTTGGCAACCAATCTATATGGCAAGCAGAGCAGACAAAAAATTGGTTGTTCTTCTTAACCTTAAAAAGCCTTTTTCTAGATTTTCTGCCTTTTTTTTTTTTTTTAATGGAAGTGACATCTCTGACCCCACCACCTTTTCCATTTCTGTTTTATCCTGCTGTAAGGGCAAACTGGCAGCTTTGACAATCAGCTTTGTTTCTGCTTTTGTTGGGGGGAGAACAGTTCAAACCTCTGCTTGAACTGAGAAACCTAGGTGAGGAGAGAAACATAGGTGAGAGGAAGGGTAGGCAGGGGTCTCTGCTTCTCCACTTACAAGTGACAAACAAGTCAGTTTACTCGACACTGCTTTGTTAGGGGTAAGGAGAGAAGGAGGAATATGGAATAAGGAAATAGAAAATAAATAGAATAGAAAATAAAATGTAAACCTTTCTCTCTGCTACTTTTAATCCTTGTTTTCTACTGTAGGACATCATAATTGTTTCTTACTGCAGGTATATGGACTTCTCCTGTGGTTTTTCCTCCTGTCCCACTTTATAGGTGATCACGTTCACCCAGCCTTTTAGCACCCAAAGGCATTGTGCTGTGTCTCACTTGCCAGCTCTGTCAATGAACGCAGCTGCTTCTGCTCCTCCAGTCCACCAGTCATCCTCCCTGGGAGCATTTTCTCCTCTGACCAGCCCATGGTGATTCGGGTGGCCAGAGGAGTACACACGGGTGCACAAACTCCACACGTTTGCCCGCATGTGAGGAGGCATGCAGCAGTCTTGCCTTCCTCCCTGCAACTGCACCTCATGCCTGCAAACCACAGCGTTTCTCGGCTGGCTGCCTTGGGTTGTTTAAGCTTTACCCAACATAATTATAAGCTGCATAATTCACTTAGCTTTACAGCCTGATTTTTTAACAGAAATGCTCTCAAATGCTGTATAGCGTGCAGCATCAGTTAAGCACGCTGAGGCCTGCCCCATCCCTCCCGTGGGGCTGCTGCCTCTGCGAGATGCTGACGGAGCCCTTCTGGCAGCCCGGGCATCCATCCCTCCCTCTCAGCTCACCGGGGTGCCTGCGTTATCTTTGTGCCTGAAGACGCCAAGACAGTTTAAATGTCAATAAGACGTTGGCCAGATGATTTTCCTACAGCGTAAGCAAGCCTACTTTTTTTTTTTTTTCTTTTTTCTAACGCATACACCTTGCATGCTATGAACATAGCTGCTCTTGCTGCTTTTGCTGATGAAAAGCCAGCAAAGGAAAAGAAAAAGTGCAGATGAAACAGCAGGGGCGATGAGAATTGGAACCGAGTAGGGAATGAGAGCCAGGTAGGAGGGAGGGAGGGAAAGAAGCTGGGAGAAGGAGTCGGGATGAGCTGGTGCAGACTTACTGGGACTGGCTTGGCAAGAGTGCTGGCAGGACAGGAGGAAGCCAAGAGCACAGGAAAAAGACCGGGCAAAGAGGCAGAAGAGGGACAACCTGGGGCTGAGATTCACAGCTTGCTGTTACCTAACCTGCCTTACAACAGAGCCAGAGTAATGCTGCACGGACACTTAGTGTTAAGCATGTCTGCATAATAAAACCAGCTTAGCCTATATTTCTTGCATCTATATAGATATACATCTGTGTAAGTGTAGGTGTTACTCAGCAACATTACAGCCAGGACTTGCGCTGAGCCGTGCAGGCACGTTCCTCATCCCAGTCTGTCAATGTGCGCTCCCAGCTTGGCCCGCTCAGCTCCCCAGGACATCGTTAATGCGACATATGATTATTCATGTGCCCGGCTATTTTTAGGAAGCATTAAATGCCAATCCCAATGTTTCACAGTGACGAGTGTGGAAGAAATTGGAACTTTCAAATTGCTGAGAACTGGTACCACATGAAGCAAGGAATGGGTGTAAAGTTTATCATGGTGAAGTTCAGTGCCTGTCCTGCTCTGTATGCTGGTGTCATTTTCTTAGAAAGTAGAGGTGATAGAGTTTAAGTTGCATTTTGAGCAGGAGATGCAGCAACTAAATACTTCAGATCAGATTTGCATAGCTATTTAGGTACTTGGTGAGATTTCATAAGAGCACTCAAGCTGCTGGAGAGCCGGTAGGTACATTTATCCTGAACCTCACCTTGACTTGCTTGAATATAAAGGAACCAAGGCAATTAGATAACAGTCTCTGCAATAGCAAGTAGTCCAGGCCCATGGAAGCGCTTACATGTCTCTGGAAGTCTGGCTTCCTATAACACTTGCCTTGAAGTCTATGTTTTCCATTCCAAGATACACACATTTTCCCACAGAATATAATGCAGAGTTTGGTGTAAATAAAAAAAGACATACTGGATCCTTTTCCCTGAAACTATGTCTTGACATACACTTGCTTGCCTCCCCCTTTGCTTGGCCTAAGTAACAGGCCTGCTCTGGTCAGGAAAGTTGAAGGGATTTTTTCCACCATGAAAAAAGCAGGCAGATTTCCTGAATATCTTTTTTTTTTTTTTTTTTTTTTTTTTTTTTTTTTTTTCTTGGAGATTGAAAAATATTACTACCAAAAGCCCATCATATGGAGTCTTCTCAGTTCCAGAGGGGATGCTGTAATAGGTTCTCTTTATACTGATTTTTTTTGGAGTTATTTACAAAAAAGAAAAAAGAAAAAAAAAAAAGTGCTACAACTATAACCAGCTCAGACAACTCTTTGCCTTCTGGCAGCCAACAGTATTTTATATTGCACCCTCTGATTTGATTTACTAGCTTCTGCTTTTTTTTTTTTTTTTTTTTTTTTTTTAATTCCAATGTTTACCTTATTTCTAAGCTGTGTTCTTCATTTCCTTTAACTTTTCTCCTGTATTGTCATGCTTGAGAGAGTTAACAGCTCTACCCATACAGCATTTAGCATAAGCAGGGCATGATACAACTACAGATATGATAGATTATCTGTCGTTTTAAAGCTTTCAGTCAAAACCAGGTGCCTATCTAAAAACTGTACTCCAATGACAAAGATTGGAGATGAGCTGTGAATTTATATGTGAAACTCTACTATTTCCTTCCTAAGTAATTACAATACTCCTTCCCAAGTTGTTAAAATGCATGAATCTATGAAAACGCTTTTAGACTTTAATGACAGGAACATGTTAAAGCCATTTTATATCTAGTTGTAAAGTTTTAAAGTCACTTTTAATGTTCGTGTACTCATAATAAGTTAAAAGGTAGTAGGCAAAAGAATAGTTATCACACATTTTTACAAATTATGGAAAGATGGAAAAAAAATGAAGTGTTCATAAATGGTTTGTGGAGTTGACTAGTAAAGTGGAAAAGTTTACTTATGATTTGAAATTACCCATGACAGTCAAATTTAAATGCAACTATTAAGTGCCACAGCATGAGTATGTGCTACTGAATATTGGGAAGATAAAACAGTAGGAGAATTTGTTGGCGATAAGAGGAAGGTAATGTATGTGGGATAAAATATATTAATGGACTGGAGATAAGTTAATAGAAATCTGGAGAGAAGCTGGGTATTCCTGAGGATAGGTTTCTGAAAATGCCAGTTCAATAAAAATAGCAATTAAAATGGCTAGGAAATACTAAGACTGAAGTGGAAAAAGTATGTCACTGCTTGAGCATGCGGAGCATCCTTTATGTAATTATAGCCACTTGTACGAGTTGGTAAAATCGTAAAACGTATGGAAAAAGGAGTCAAATTTCCTTAGCTAGGCAGAGTCTGGCTGTGTCATGACCGATGAGAAGCAGGCGATTAAGAAATAGTCACTGTTTCTCACAGTACAAGAAATAGGGTCACCAATGAAATTATTGTATAACATTTAATTAAGTTATGAAACTGATTTCCACAGGATGTTGTGGAGACCAGGATATAAATGTGGTCAAAAAGGGATCAGACAAATTCAGGAAAGCTAATTTAATCAGTGATTATTAGACATGATAGTCTGGAGAGTCAACAGAGAGAGAACAGCACCTCCAAAGTATGACTCATCCCATCCTAGGAGAAATGTCTTAGATCAACTTGCTGAATCGCTATCTGGAGATGACTGTGTCTCTGTTGGCCTGAGTGACGATTGTTGTGTAGACACTAAAATCAGAGGATGTTAAAGCTAGGTGCGTTGGATCCCAGTGTAGGTGTTATATTCATATTGTAAAGTTGTATAGGACACTTTGGAAGTTAAAAAAGCTGTGGGTAAAATGGTGAAGATGGCATTGACTATAAAGAAAGGATGTTTTTGTATTTGTCATCCAAGATATTTTTGTTCTTTCTTACCAGCAGTTTGTGCACCCTACTGCAGAAGCATAATAAATATAAAATAGATTATGTCATCATCAAAATCACTCCCAGCCTCTGGAGTCATTAGAGAGAGCAACAGTCATATTTTATCATAAACCTTTTTGCTTCCACATTCTCTAGCGATGAGTGGAGTAATCATGAGGTAATGCCAAGGAGGGCAGTGTTTGATATTTCTAGCTTCCCAAATTGTACAGACCGAAATAGTCCAAGGTAGCTGTCAGTGTGGTTTCAGCTGCTTAGTGTCACAGCTGGGAGTAAAGGATTTCAGCCGCTGCTGGTTCCTGTCACCTGGGAGCAGTTACTGTGAGAGGCAGAGCCATGTGAATGCTACCTTAACTCTTCCTCCTTGCCTGTTGCCTCCAACAATTCCCCTTTGGCTTGGGGAAAGACTCCCTTGTTGGCTTCAGCAAGACCCTCAAAGTTGTCTCAGCAAGTGCAACTCTCTTTAAAACAGAATTGTCTATGTTATGTTATGTTATTTTAATTTTTTTTCTTTTCTGGCCATCACCTTTGTTCTGTGGGCCTCAACTATTCCCATGGACAATCTAATGACAGCCTATTAGGAGCAAACATCCTGCCCCTTGAGAATTAGAGCTATATGTCATGCCTTCCGGGGCTCATAGCCAATATTATTGTCTTTTTCTTGCTGGGTCTTCTAAAGTAGTTTTCCCAGGTGGCCTTTATCTGTTGAGGTAGGTGGTGAATCAGAACAAAATTTTATTTTCCTAGGCCATTTAATGGAACTGCAGGCTGGTGTTTTAGATTTAGTATATTTAGATTTAGAGGCCATTGAAGGGATTTCTGAATCAGCTTGTCAGTATGTAGCAGTCTATCAGTTTCTCTTGTCCTGGCAGATAATAAATGCAAGGAGTTCAGACAGTATTATTTGTGAATTTCATAATGCCATAATTTAAATATTTATATAGCTTTCGCTTGTTTTCATTCATATTTTTATCTGCACCACGATTGCTTCTTTTTCTTTTGTTCAATATATTGCTACTACCTGTTGTCAGAGTGCTTTGCTGAAGGAGTTCTGCATACATGGATGTCTAGATCAAAAATGTTGTTGCTGGTGCTTTTTTGCTCATCTTTTTCTGTCATCTCCAGAAAGGTAATTCCTGAACTGTGTCCTAGAAAAACAGCACTTACAATGTAATATGAAAAGCAAGCGGGTTTCAAGTAAAAAAAATAAAAAAATAAAATAAAAAATCTCTACCTTGTGTGTTGTCTTTTGGAGGATGAGGCACGGAAGTTCTTCTGGATGTGGCAGGGCTACAAATACGTCATGTGGTCTCTTTCATTTCCTCCTTCTTCCTCAGCAAAATATTATATTTGGCCATGATGAATACTAGTGAAATTTAGATTTTGTCTCTCACTTATTTTTGTCTTTCTCTAATTTCTCACCAAAAAAAGCATGTGTGCGCACACATGGATTCAGCTGGGCAAGTATATCAGTGTTTTATTAGCACAGCTGCAAAAAACAGTTATAAAAATTTATTCCAGTAGAGCTCTCATTTAAAACAGTTGGAAGAAATTGTTCCAATTATTTTTAATGTATGAAATTACAAAATTATGCAGTCCTTTAGCATGAGAGGCTTTTTCTCTTTCCCTACCACCCTCTGGCTTATCTTTTAACAGAAAGACCATATGCTGTGATTCATACTTAGGACTTCTGAAAAGTTACAGTTTTTTTACGTTGCTGTCTTTTGTAACTATTGTACTATATAAAAGAAGCCCAAACTAGAAGAAATAGCTAACAACTTTCAATTGTTGCATATCCCAGATCTGTTTTGTATTTGTAATGAATTTTATGTTATGAAGGGCATACACGAGGCTTAGAGCCTTGCCATTAAGGTCATGAAATAATAATGAGGTTCCTGTATCAGGGACACAGAGTTTCCTCAGAGGGAGACAGCTTTACTTTTGCTTTGTCCTTCTTGCTCATTTCGCAGTTTCTATCAATATTAATGTCAGAATGCATTCTTTTCTTTCCTTTTTTTTTCCCCCTAAATATATAACCTTGCTAAGACCTTTGTCATCTGTAAAAATACTTGTATTTTTACAGGAGGAAGGGCTTGTGAGACTCATCTATATTATCTGTCAGTCTGATTTCAAATAGCATGCGCTGATTAATGAGGAAATACTAGGTGATGGTAATGATTATGTGCATTATTACTTTTTGATTCTGGATTTGCCCACGTAGCATAGATTCTCCATGCCAAAGAACTTATTTTCTTAATCTTCATTATAGCCATTTTTACATTTTGAATCAATTGTGTGCTTTATAACACAAATTGGATTGACAGCTCTGGCAAGTGAAACTCATAAAGTTTCACTTTAAAAATCACACAGAAAGTTTAAAAAGTTTCACTTTTTAAAATCACACAGAATGAACACTTTTAAATTCAATCCTAGAGGTCCTAGTTCAGCTTCATGCTTTCCCAGCCTTGACCTTTTTGCTCCCATGTCCATCAAAGATACTAGCCAAAGCTAAAAAATGACTTGGAGATCTCAAGTATGATTTGAACCCCTTGTATGTTATGCTATAAACTAGCAAGGACAGGCACAAACAACAGGGGTCCCTGTGCTTAGCAGCTCTCCCTCTGGCACAGCTGACATGACGGCTGACCACGCACTCTCAGCTGCTTGCACACATGCTAGTGGGAGTGAATGGGACGGCTGACAGCTTCTTGGTTAACATGGCATAGCAGGCAAATGTCAGCTCATTCAGCTAGACCAGGAACACCTTATTTTCCATCTCACCTTCAGGTGCATATAACAAAGCCGTCCTACTAGCATAAGCACAGATTCAGGGGAGGCAGGCATTGTTGAAGGTCTCCAGAGGGTGAGCCTGTTGATAAATCTTGTTTAACAAATTTAGGTGTTTTTTCTGTGAAGATTTTTCTCTTGACAAAACAGAGCAGGGCACTTGTAGATGTCTAAAGTAAGTGGGCAAGATCTCATTCAACTGATTCAGCTGCTAATCATAGGGGTCTGGTGCCATCTAAAATGTGTCTTGAGACGTCACAAGGAGCTAGCAGATACCAACAGTCATACTACTCTGTCTGGGCAGCTGAATCCAGTTCAGTGTGGTTTAGGTCATTCCAATCAATACTCTCTAAAGTATGACTTAATCCTCTTTTTGCTATGAGATGGTTACCAACCTGCCTTCTTAGTATTACAGTGAAAAATGTCTCAAATAAGCTGTCAAACACCTATAAATTACACTATTATGTTCCAAACTGTAAAAATCAAATGCAAGGAAAAAAAAAACTTTACGTTTCACACTAGAGCAATGAAGAACTTCTTGTATGAAAATTATTTCTGAAGAAAACATTTTCAGGTTTTCTTCCGTGATTCTTTTATAGTCAGTGTTACTGAGGGTCAGGTTTGAAGTATATTTTTTCCTGTTCAAGTTGTTTATGTGATTCATTTGCTCACTTGTTTCTATGAGTAACATTTCTGACTGCCCCTCAGTGTCCAACTCAAAAGTGTAAAGCCATTGATTTCATTCTGCAGAATTATGATTCATCATCTCAGTAATGTATTTCCTCTGCATTTAATCATGCTCCATCTGAAGCAGTCACAAGGGATAATTCTGACGATTGGTTTATAATGTATTTGGGGTGAGCGTTGCACCAATGGATCACTAGCCACAATGTTATAAACACTTTGTTTTGACTCTGAAAGGTTTTTAGGAAAATAAAAAGCTGTATCTGCTTTCCTGCTAACCACTTCTGTTAATATCTATCATAATATAGTCATGTGGTTTTTAGTAATGTAGCTGTTTAGCACACAAGTCAAAATCATCAGTTGAAGTCAGCTTATTCACAGTGGTCAGAGATGTGTGTGCAAAAGCAAGCTAACTCCAGAGTTTTAGATGTTTCCTTCTCATGGAGGAATACAATGGAAGTAAGAGACTTAAAACTTACATGTATGTATCAGCTTCCATTTATTTCAGTCATTTCAAACCTATTCGTAGACGCTATGCTGTTGTCCCTTTGTCGGTCGTAGTTGTCACCACAGGGCACGGGAGTGAGAAAAAGGTGAAAAAGAGAGTTCAAGAGAGTTCCTGTGAGTTGGGAACGGAGAGGAACTAACCCAGGCACTAATTTTGCTGCAGTTATTCCTTGCAACGACCATACAGTGCTCACCACACCTGCTTCTCCCTGTGCATCCAGCACTATGAGACAGTTTTTGCACTGTTGGGCAGAGCTGCAGTTGATAATGAGAGAGCTCGGTATTAGAAAGGGGTTGGAGAAGGCCAAATTTTTATATAGCTTTATGATGCTCAGTTTTTTATCAAATGAAATTATATTTAATAATAAATATTCTTCTTACTCTTTGAGGACAGGACTTTAATTGACAATAAGAACAACACTGAGGAAAAAGCACAAAGTGACAAGAGGGTAAAGAGACCATCTTGAACAGCATGTTCTCTGCAGTTCAGCCATTTTGTTTTGGGGGAACCTGGAAAGGGTGGAAAAGAATTAATTTTTCCACTGTTTTGATAGGAGGAAATAACAATACAAAAGAGAGGGCTTGTATTTGGTAAACCATCATATGGTGTTTGTAATGGCATTAGTTACACCTGATTAAAGGTTGTAATGCAGAGGAATAGCAATCAACTTCAGTAATGTATGCACCCCCTGGTGAGATCAGGAATAACATTTTGGTTCTAGGTTCTCCACTGTTGATGAGAGGGATGGGATCTTTCTTGCTTCACTTGAAGCATTTAGAAATCCAGTTTCAGATCTAAGCAGGTTTACAAGGCTGCCTCTACAACCGTTAGAAAGAAAGAGATGCTTGTAGAGGGTGATTCATCCTCTCTTAAAATAGGCATACATATATTCATCCTGACTCTTTCAGACATCTATCTCTGCATGGGGTGAATCACCGTGAAGATGTCTTGCCATCTCCATTGACTGCAGAGGAACCAAAGACAACTAATGTTTTAAACAACTAATGTTCAATGTGATTAATCCACCTTGGCAGGAAAGTAAGGTGGTATTGTTTAAAAGCTGCGATAAGGAATGTGGATATAAATCAAGGATGAAGCTTGTATCATAAGCAGAGCCCAGTGACTCAGAAATGTGGTCCTAAAAGACATGTGATGGGTTAAAACCCAAATTGCAATGAGTCTGAAAGGTGAGCAGTAAGAGTACCTATTACTAAATATTCCAGTTTAGAGAATTTGGCTAGTTTGTGGAGCAGGTATGGAGAAAGTACTTACATGTAAATATGAGTAATGGCTGAAGTCTTAAAAACTCTTATCCCCAAGCCCAAAGGAAAAATAACATTTGAATAAACTCTGGTCTACAAATTTACATGAAGGCTATTTTTCAGGTAGAGGAACTGCTGGTCAAGTTTGGCATAACAAAATTAGAAGTGTAATTACAGTCTGCATAAACGTGATTCCACGGTTCCAGAAGAAGGCTGGAATTCACTCAGGGAAACTATAATGTTCAAGCATGCGTTGTTAATTTTGCCCCTCCCCGCCCCCCAAAAAAAAAAGAAGTTTGAAACAACTGTCCCAGAAGAGGTGGAATACTAATTGTCAGTAAGTCTCTGAAATACCTAGAAATCACATAAGCAGTTCTTTTGAAATGCAAGAGTTGGAAAGTAATGATCAGTGCTGAAACACAATTTGTTCCAGTGGCCACTCCTAATGATGTCTAGGAAGTTATGATTTTCAGGGCATCTCACATGGGAAAGCCTTTTGGAAGTGATAGATTCTAGAATAAAATCTCCGTGAGATCAGCAAAAAACAGTTCTATTTGGCATAGGACATAAAACAAACTTGTCAGAGCAGTGAAAGCTCTTCTGGTGGAATATTCTGGATAATCAGTCTAACCGTTACTCAAGTTTATTGGAAAGGTGTTTAGCATATGAATTACTACAAAAAGATACAGTAAATGTTCTGTGTGCATTTTAATATTGTTATTTACGAAGACAAAAATGGAGAGAATAGACCTGTTAAGAAAAAAATGCAAGTGCTGATAAATGATACTTCTTCCTCAATTCACGCCTCCTTGTGATGTACTAGTGACCACAGCTGATAGAGGCTGGGCCAATAGCAAAATAAAATGATGGCAACTGATGCATTTAAGTGTTTGACACTCAGCGTTAACAAGCATATTGTTCTCTTCAGAAAATATTCACTAAATTGTCTAGGAGATCTCAAATAGGTCACCAAATTCTGTCTCAATATTGGAGAATTAAAAGTGGGCATGACCAAAAGAATTACCATATAAGTTATAGCATGCAACAAAACCAAACAAAAGGGTGAAGAAGGAAGTGCTCAGTAAAAAAAAAATTTCTTCAGAAATTTTTTTAAGATTGTCCAGAACCAAAACTTTCTGTAGAAATATGGATACCCTCCTCCTTGTGGTTTGAGACAGAGAAAGAACAAGCAAAAGGGAGATTTTTCCCCTGTCTCTCCAAGGCTAGAGCTAAATGCTAGAGCCTGGAAGCTCTCCTGAGCTCTTGGGTCTGGTTGAACAACACAGATAAGTCTCAGCTTTATGTATTTATGTATTTCTTCCTATGTCCACCAGTAAAGGAGGAAAGAAGGCTATGGCATGCTGTAAGCAGTTTCCTAATCCAAATTAGGAGAAGGGACAGAATTAGGACCCTGAGATGTACTTCAGATCACGTGCCTACGGGTTAGTTTATACACAACCTGATGTATTCAGAGTTGGGCTTTGAATATAGCCCTAATGTGCCCCACAGGGGTGGATCAACAGTGGAGCTACTGGTGATTCTAGTATTGGCCTCGATTTGAAAATGCAGAGAATTCCCATTTGATTTTATTTCAGACTTAACAAAAGACAATATTTTCACACTTTTAATGAAATAAATCCAAATTCTGTTTCCTAGACACCTGAAGAAAAAAAGCCCTACATACCGTTACTTTAAAGCATCCTCCTGTGTGGCTTTTACCTTTCAAATGTTTATTATTATTGTTATTATTATTATTGCTTGAATCTAATTGAATATCCATCTCATTTCAAATAACATTTAAAAATATATCTCTTTTATTTTGCTTAAACCTCTTCTCTCCATTTATTATTCAATTCAGTTGGATAATTGCATCCCTTAATGACATTACTCTCTATTTTCCCCCATTTCTTTTACGCAGAGAGATTGCAGACCTGAATCTGATCTTTGGTAAAACCAGTAGAGTAATATGAAATCATTGGATTTATTCCAGATTTTACTGTAGTGTAATACCATCAGAACCTAGCCTGTTTGCTTCACCCTTATTTCATCATTTGTTATCAGCAGCAAATTACGACTGTTCCTAATTTCAGTATGGGGTTGTACACAAAAATTCTGATTTTTTTTTCCTCTACTGATGGACTTTCTGTTTTTCTGGTGCAAAGAACAGTATAAATGTGGTGAAAATTCCAGAATATAGGGTTAAGTACTATATAAAGGGGAGAGCTCTGCACAGCCTGTCCCTGTTGGGCTTCTGCTGTGTCTGGGCCCTCTGCCACTGCCTGGAGTGTTGCTCCTTGTCTGCCTTTTTTGCCCCAACAGTAACATTGAGAAGTGGATTGCATTCATCTTCCACTCCTGCTGGCTGTATCAGCTCTTTCTCCCTGCTGGCAAAGTGCAGGTGTGGAGCTGCAGTGTGTTAGGATCCATGAGTTCATGGTTCAGAGGAGTAGGAGGAGGGCGCTGAGCAGTGGGGAGCTGGGGGTCAGCATCTTCTCATGGGTAACTGGTGATAGGACTAGAGGGAATGGCCTCAAGTTGCACCAGGGGAGGTTCAGGTTGGAATTTAGGAGACATTTCTTCTCAGAAAGAGCAGTCGGGCATTGGAACAGGTTGCCCAGGGAGGTGGTAGGGTCACTGTCCCTGGGGGTGTTTAAGGAAAGGGTGGACGTGGTGCTTAGGGACATAGTTTAGTGGTCATAGTGGGATGATTGGACCAGATGATCTTGGAGGTCTTAATGATTCTATTACTCTGTGATTTTGTGATTTCTTCTTCTGTGGAACAAGTGTATTTGAGGGAGTGAAGCACCTGTAGTTTGATAGCCTGCTTCTCTCTATCCTTCATGCTGACATTAGCAGAGGAAAGGCTGTAAGTATTAGAAATAGCCCGAGGAGAAAGGAACAATGCTGGGAGTTGTCAGGACTTATAGTTATTATCAGCACACAGCTGGAAATTTGATAAACAGCCTGATCAAAAATAACAAGAAAATTATTCTGTTATTGTCGATTATGTGCATAGTTCTGTGCTTTCCCCAGCATTTAATTGTTTTGGGTTTTGTTCCCCCTATATATCTCTGTATGTTGGAGGCTATACGGTGCTTAATGTACCGTTTATAGATTTGTATTATGTCAAAGATTGCAAAGACACCCACTACACTTGCCTGCTCAATGCCTGGATTTCACATGTAGTCCCCAGGAGTCAGCACGTTCCTGTGGGAGCTTGTGGGCTGGGAGTGGGCAGAGGGGTGGGGATGAAGCACAGCTTTCCTTCCAACCTAATGACTGCCTGCCAGCACAGCTGAGCTGGCAAAGTGAATGTTGTCATTTGCTTCTGGCATAGTCCACACAACTCGTTCCCGTTTCCCAGAGCCAGGGAAGAGCAAAAAAAACATGTGCCTTGCAAGGGGACTCATTTAAAGCACACGCCCCATGTGGCTGCAGAGATGTTGATTGACTACAGCTTTCAGCTCAAGCAGGATTACTGGGAAAGCAGGAGCAGGAACACTAGCATGTGCAAAAGCAGCCAAAATACACTGAGATAAGTTGGGGCAGTCCCAGTGCTTAGCATCACTTAACACCAGGTGCCTGTGCCCAGGGACGTGGGTGAATCTGCCTGCACTCCTTCTGGAGTCAGTGAGGGGAGGGAGGTGACCCCAGTCATTCTCTAAATGATCCTTTGGATGAAACCTTTTACTTTCAATGGAGGGTACCTACTGTGGGTATGAAAAGTTAGGCAGTATGACTGCTCCATTTCCCTCTCATTGTTTCCCCAGATGCTGCGGGGCATCTGTGGTTCTTCCCTCTTCTCAAACAGGGTCAGCGAGAGCAGGTTGCTTAGGGCTGTCTGCATCTGGGCATTGAATATCTCTTGGGGTGGGGACTCCACAGCCTCTCTGGGCAACCAGTGTTTGATCAGTGGCAGAGTAAAAAAGTGTTTTCATGCATCCAGACAGATTTTCCTGAATAGCAGTTTGTGCCCATTGCTTCTTGTCTCGCTGGGCACCCCTGAGAAGAGCCCGTCTCTGTCTTCTTTACTTTAAATTCCCACTTGGAATTTATACACACTGATACGATCCCCCCCCAAACCTTCTGTACTCCAGGCTGAACATCCCCAGCACTCTCAGCCTCTCCATGTACGACACATGCTCCACTCTCCTAATCTAATCACCTCCACGGCCCTTCACTGGTCTCTCTCTGGTATGTTCAGGTCTCCCTTGTCCTGGAAGCCCAGCACTGGACCCAGCACTCCAGGTGCCTATCACTGGTGCTTAGCAGAGAAGGATCACTCTTCTCAAACTGCTGGCAACACTCTTCCTAATGCAACTTAGACAGAAAATAGCTTTATACAACTCGATTTAAGCAAAGGGAGCAAAAAGGAACAGAACAGGATTTTTGGAGACATGACTGGACATTGCTGATGCTGTCTATTCAAAGGAGTTTGGGTCCTTTTCAGCACAAATGTCATGTCTTTAGCAGCACTCAGTTTACTCTTCCACAGAAATGGACAGTTATTTTTGTTTGCACTTGGTCCCTTTGAAAATTGAAAACTTGCCGAGGAGGCCAAAGGGAGAGGAGGGGAAAGAGAGGAAGCAGGTGGGACTGGAACTGTTAGCAACAGTTTGGGGATGTTTTGAAATAACTAAACAGCAAAGGAGCTTCCGTAAGTCATGTTTTGCTATTCACGTTTATTTTTTTTTCTGCTTAGGTCTTGAATAAAATTCTAAATTCTATTTGTAAGACTGACCCCACACTGCTAGTTTAGTACTGGCAAGCCAAGTGGGAGATACAGACCCGATAAACCTGTGTAGGAACAGCTGTAAAATATTCCAGGGGAAAAAACACCTTCAGTTGGCCAAGAGATTTGGATGATGTCCATGTGGAGAGCAGAGAGCTTTTGAAACACCTGAAGCTCGTGTGGGACACACGGTAGCATTGCAGGAAACCTATAAAGCAAAAGATTTATCAGGAAAAAACTGGAAGACCAGGTATGGTTTTAAAACTGGAGGAACCGTCATCCTCTTGCTGCACATGACTTAATCCCTGTTGTCTCCAAAGCCCCTAGTAAATCATATAAAAGCAGTTTGCTAAGCCATGCTTCTGAGTCCTTTGAGAGGCGCTTCCAGCTGCTGCAGCCCCTTGCTCGAGCTGGCTGGCAGTGCCCATCCTGAGCTGCAGTGGTGCAGAGCACAGCCGTGTACGTCCTCGTGTTGTTCCTGCCAGCTGCTGACACAGCCCGCAAGGCTTCTGTTTTGGAATCTGTTTAATAAAACTCCAGCTTTTAAAACTGACCCTCCTACTGTAGAAACAGCAGCTAAGGTGTTGCTATATGAGAGCTGAAGTACCAAACATTGCTGGGAAGCTTGTTCCTCTGCGTGGCTGATGTTTGCTTGCAGCATTTTAGCTAAGGGTATGTGTTTTTTAAGCTCAGCTTTTATTGCTGTTGCTGCTTGTGACACAACTCTGCAGTTTCAGTATTTTTCTTGATCTCTAATCTGCATTGTGTTGCCCTTGCTAATATTAAAATGTTCTCCTGCTAGAGTAATCTCATTGGGAATAGACTTGACACCTTTACTCGTGCTAAATGCCTCCCTCTTTGCTGGTTCCTTGTTTATTGTGAATCTGTCTCCAGCATTTGTTTGGAGTTGAAACATGTTGCCTTTTTTTTGTTTTCCTTTCTTGTTTTTTACCAATCAGAAAATGCAACAGAAGATGAAGAACGCTGCTTGAATCGTCACATTGCATGGTTGGAAGCTTGGAAGTTGGAAGCAAATTTAGAGTTTAAAAGAATAAAATTTTCTAAACAAAGAAATGCTTGCAGAGTGACCTTTCCCCTTCTTGAAGAATTAGTGATTGTGCAGCTGTTCTCTCCTGTATTTTCCTAATGCATATTCATAGATTTTCACAAGGAAAAAAACATGTTTGGGAAACCATGATTCTAAGTTAATTAAAAAGTTTTTCATTTTAGAAAATTAAATGTGTTGGCAGTGGCTTACTCATTGCTAATGGGTAATTGTACTTTTTCAATAATAATAAGAGATTCAATGAAACTCTAGAAGATGTTAGAATGTGATTAACTAGATAATCTGTATATTTGAGTTTTTATTCCCAAATAAGATGGATCTCCCAGAGCCAGAAGTGTGAGTTTATATTTGATAATTATATGAGACTCTTGAGTTTTCTTGCAAATTATAATTCAATTCTGAAGGGGAAAAAAAAAAAAGAGAGAAGGAAGAATGGGTGCCTCTAATTACAGGAAGACATTGTGACTGGCTTGGTCAGCTTGTTCAGTCCCTCATTTCAAACAGAACAAGGCAGAGTATGGGCCATGCTGTGCTGGAGCTGCAAATACAAATACAGAACCCACCAGTCCCAAATTATACCTTCCTCAAGTACTGGTTGTTTCTGTGGAACAGTTTCTGAAAGTGTTTATTAAGATCTTAGCCATGGTTTTCATTGATTTAGTAGAGGATATTAAATGTTGAGGAGCATTAGAGATGGCTGGAAGGTGTTTAGGATTTATTGAACAACTTGTGGCTTGAGCAAGCAGCTTACCAAAACAAGGGACCTGCATCACAGAGGCAGAAAAGCTGGGTCTCATTTCTTTGAATCTGATGATAGGAAAGGTTTTATGTATGGATTTTTGTTCAGCTCTATATTCAGGTATTCTTACATATGTGCAGACCCACTCTTTTTCTATGGTGTTTTATGACCACATTACCAGTAATAATAAAGTTAACTTCAGAAGATGGTGCTGATTCACAGGTCTGTCTGTTTAGTACCGGGTCCAAGGGCTGTAAAGCTAGCAAAATAAATGCAGAAAAGTTACTTTTACGTTAACAGTAACAGAAAATTTGCTAGTGAAAAACACCTGATCTTAAAACACCTGATCTTTGCCCATCGAAAATGCTTTTTTTTTTTTTTTTTTTTTCTTCATGTGTAAGTGCTGTTGAGAAAATATTAATGGAGGTAAGGATCCAGGTGAAAAGAGTCAAGTAAAAGCACACTTGGCTAAATTAAGAGAGCTAGAAGATGCCTTGTGAATCTGCCTAAGGTAGTTACCGTAATTGCTGAGAATCTTTAATGGTCCTCTGGATCCTAAGCAAAGCACCTTAAGACTGCAAGGGGTCACATAGTTTAAAGGAGAAAAAGAAAAAAAAAAGGGGGGGGAACAAACAGGCCCCTTAAAGATTAAAACAAATGAAACAATCTGTTGTTTCACTTAAAAGTAATCTGAACTGGAATTACTGTACTTTAGTCTCTGTGGGATTAAAATTCAGATTATGTCAAATTAGGTCAATCTCATACACAAGAGGATGGGGACTTCAAAGCTAAGGCTGGGACAATTGTTCTAAATACTATAAATTACATACCCACCCTTTAACAAGACAGCTAATTTCTAGGCATCTGCACATACAGGTAGGCCTGTGGTAATTAACTGAAAGGTCAAACTCTCCAATATGGCTGAGTTTACCAAAATGTGTGGATGGGAGATTGGCAAATATCCAAAGCGAGTTTGGCACAAGCAGTCTGCTGCCCTTAAGTAGCAGCTCTGTGAGTCCATGTAGTAGGGTTCCTGTAGTTCAGAGAAGATGCAAGGCCAGGAGCAAGAAAGTGCTGAAGCATCTTGCAGGGCTGGAAGAGGAAGGAGGTGCAAAGTATGGGGAAAAAACATCTGCTTGCTGGAAGCACGCCAAAAGATTGTGGACCAGGTCTACCTTCAGTTGCTCATCTAGTAGCCAAGGTCCCAAAGATATCTCTAACTGGAGTTTCTACCTTGATGGGTTGTAGCACTTTTCACTGTCCAAAGACTGAATTTCTCAATTTCGTACCAGCTGAATGCTTTGTAGAAAGCCACCCCCCTTCTCAGTATTACGGGTGTTTGTGCAACTGAACGGCCTTGGCAGGGATGTCCCGGCAACCCTGACCATCCTGTGGGAGGGGATGCTGTGGAGGGGATGAGGACAGACCAGGCAGGGATGTCACCAAAGACTCCCCTTTGGTGGCCATGTGGTGTTTCGGGATGAGACCTGGTGACACTGGTAGCATGGCACTGGTGGTTATGTTGGTTATGGATAAACCAAGAGGAATGGGAAACTTTGCGCCTGCTCAAAGATGGTTCCTGTAAAGGGAGTTTTATAAATATATTGATTCTCTGGAACAGAACAAAATATCTCCTTCTGAGGAGAAAGAAACTAAATTTAGTAATAGGGGAAGATGCCAAAAGCAATAGATTAATATCAGGAATGGGTGGTGATATGGATTAGAAATCAATGCATTCAATGTGGTTCTGTCATTAGAGGCAGATGCTATACTGGAAGATAAAAATGGAAATGCCAAGCTTGGCTCAGGAAAGAAATTATTCATCTCTTTGCAGTGCTGTACAGGACAAGTTAAGTACTGTGTGTCATCTGATTAAAAAATAACTGAAAGACATCTCCTGTCATGAACAAACTGTAGTACAGTAGTACTGGAACAGGTTAAAGGAAAGGATTTCTTAAAAGATACCTCAATTGAAAGGCCAGTGTCAATAGCACTGAAAGTTCGGTATGTACATACACACAAATGAGTATTTTGTGTCTGTATGTTTTATGTGTAATATTTACTAGTATGTCTGTAAGATATATGTAAGATATATGTCATGGATATCTCTGGAGTTAACAGTGGTGATAAACCAGTGTGTGGAGCATCCAGTGGTTTATGTTATAAACCTCTCTGTCCATAACCCTGCACCTGTGAGGAACAGCTGCTAACATGAGTGTCATACCAGAGAGATTTTCAAGAGAAAAATAAAGAGGAATTCTGCGGGCATCCCTGAATGTGTGAAAATTTTTTGTTAAATTAAAAAGAAAAAAGAAGTGAAGTCATCTTTTTTCATCCCTAGTGTGAAGAAAAGCCAGAAATTACAGAAATCACTAAAAATGAGAGGCAGCTTTTCAACGTGATACTAGCACTATGGTGAAATGGAGTAGTACTTTCCAACGGAAGGAAAATACCCTACCATCAAAGTCAAAAGAAAATAAATCTTTCACTTAGATGATACTATTATTAAAGACAGAAGAGATTTATTTTCAACATTAATTTAAAGGCAAATGAGCAGTCTTTCTCCAGGCCTTGAGATATGTGGGTGAAAGATGTATTTTTCACCATTTCAGCCTCTAACGTTCAGGCATAGCTTAGGTTCCTGTTCACTAGGGAATCTGTAAAGTTATGTTTTGACTAAAAGCAGCAGTGAGTGCAAAACAAGTGATGCATTCGAGCTTTGCCGCTAATCAAGTTTAAAATGATCACAGCAACTTGGCTAATTGTATTAATTTATTTCTTCTTAAGGCAGAATGGGGAAACAAAATAGCAAGCTGGCCCCTGAAGTTATGGAAGATCTGGTGAAGAGCACGGAGTTCAATGAACACGAGCTAAAACAGTGGTACAAAGGCTTTCTAAAGGACTGTCCAAGTGGAAGACTGAACCTTGAGGAGTTTCAGCAGCTCTACGTGAAAGTAAGTTATTATTAAGTTTCTTCTGTTTGGCCTTCAAAAAGTTTACAAAGTAATAAAAACAAAAAGCAAACACATGGTCAAGAGCTGTCCTTCATTTAAACTAAGGAATCCTTCATTAGGAGAAGCAATGCTGGATACAGGGAGGTAAATGGGAAGTGCTGCCCTCATTGAACTAGCACTTCTGATAGCTACAGTGACCAGTACCAAAAGTTTAAGGAAAAAATACGTGGTTTACTCAAAGAAATACAGTCTCTTCACTCTGTAATTTATGAGCCTTTTTCACCTTCAGTAAGAGGTTGCAGCCCTATTCAATAAGCCATACTTTACGTATTTAATACCACTGGAATACAAACCCTGGACCTACTCATATAAAAGACTATATTTCTTTTGGTTTCAAACAAAAGTAGTGAGGCTTCATGGCGGTATGTCCTCTGCAGATAAATTATGCACTGTGTACAAAGGATTTCCTTCTCTAGATTTTGAGTACTACCTTTCTTTTTTCTCTACTGTTTCTTTGCCCTTGATAGATATGAAAGGAAAGGCATGCTGCTGTTCAGTTTATTTTCTTTTTATTCTTCATTATTTTATCATGTCCAATGTAGTCTTTTTCTTACATTTAGTATGTATTTATTCTGTAAAAAGAAGTGCATGGGGGCAGCATGAGAAGTGTATTCATGTTACAAAGATAATTATATTTTAATTCAGAATCGAGTGTCTGCCTAAAGGTCAGAGACTTCAAAGTAATTTTAATTAGGGGGAATACTGGATGGTGATGATGAACACTAGGATCAGAAACAGTTCATAAATACGTGAGGCCCAATAAAAATTTAAAAAGCCTTTCAAATGTGTTAATACTGAGCACACTGACAATTTCTGCAGACAAGTGGGACTATCTGTCTTTTCCCTTAAATGCATACTACAGTCCTATCCTCAATTTCTTCAGTGTAGAACCAGATCACTCTGTGAATCATCACCTAGTCCCTTGTAATTTCTAATGAGTGGTCACAAAAACTGCTAACTACAGTTTATATAAGTAAGCCTCTGTCTTTTTGTTTTAATATTTATGACTAGAGATGTTACCCGACAATCTTTTTCTTAAAAAAGACTGCCTTTGTAATAACTGTTATTTTCAGATGAAATAATTTTTACTGCCTCAGGTATTGTGCTTGTTATTGACTGATAATTTATAGCTTCTATTTTAAATTGTACTCAGTGTACAGCCACAGGATTAGACACCTAATCATTTCTCTGACGTGTTTCTGAGGAAAGTTAATAGTCTTTACAAAATATTCCAAATAAAGTATGTCAAGTGTTTAACTCCTTGAAATCATTATTTTCTTTTTGGCAAATTACAGAATCACAGAGAATCACAGATTCTTTTGTAATAAATTGTAATAAAGTGATTTTTTTTCAATGACTTTATGTGTTGTGGGGGAAGCTATCATCTGAAAATAGCTCGAAGCTGTTAGGACTTCCTCCCTTCAAAAGGCTGTTTGAAGTGTTTGCAGATAATTCACGAGATACTTTACTCATGGAGGAAGTATCAGAGAGTAAATTCAGGATTAAGTTTACAAAATGGTACTGCAAAATGTAAAACAAAGAGTATAGAAGTACTGAAATCTGGAGACATCTCTGTAGTCTTACTGAACCGCAGTATCTGGCTTTTAGTTTTATGGCCTCGTAAATTTTTGGAAATGCACACCAAATAAGATTGTCTCCTGTGCTTTTGTGGTTATGTTTTTTGAGATCTGCTCTGTAATGTTGCTGTTGTATATTTGGTCCAGTTTATAGTTGTTCTATATATAATGTCTATATACAGGGCAAAATACTGATTTTGCAGAAGAGAAATACGATTAGCTGTAGTAAATCCAGAGCTTTACTTCTCCTTCTGTCACTGAAATGCTTCTAAAATAATGGCCCTCGGCTGTCTGAGAAATTAATGGTCTGAGTGTTGTCAGTGGCGGCGACTTCTTGTCCACAGGATGTTCTGCTTGCCCTGGCTGCAGACAAAACCCCAGATTTGACATTTGATCTTTCCAGGAGAAGCCACCAGAAGGAGACCCAAATCACGATTATTACATTTACAGCATTTCAGTTTGTTTAATGCATATGTGGGGTAAAAATGTATGAAGTTAGTATTTATTAATAATTTCTCTGCATGAACTTACGGTTGGGAGAGATGACATTTTAGTTCTTGGTCTGAACTGAATTTTATCAGAGAAGATTTCTGTAAACAAATATACTTGGAAAAGAAAGAACTACGTTTTTCAGTTCAGATTTACATTGTCTTTAAATGATAATGTTTATTTGTTCAAGGGAGTTGTGTGGTACACTTTCATGTGGGTTGAAGGGTGTTGGTCATCTTAGTAAGATACAAAGAATGCTTTTCTTTTACTCAGACATAATAGAAAATATCCTCAACTTAAAGAATAAACACATTTTAGGTTTCTCAAGAGCATTGTTTTTCGGTTAATTTCTTGAATGTTTCTAGTTACTACTCTACTGGCATAATTACAGAGTGGGGTGCACAAACTTGGAGTGCACAAACTACATTGTTGTGGAGGAAACTTATCTGGAAGATGTGTCCTGGAATCACACCTAATGTATTACTGTTTCTAATGCCAGCTAATAAGCACTTACTCCATGGGTCCAAACTAGACCTGGTCTGAATTAAAACATCCAGAACATGTGTGATGTGGATGGTCCTCAACACTAACTCTTCCACCCTACGCATTTGCGTCAATTGTACTGTGCTGTTTACTGATGTAGATGAAGACTATATTGACTAACAGGGAGAATTACTCTAGCTTGGCTTGGAAGCGTTTGCTATTGAAATTTCCATTAGGAATACAAATCATGCAATGCTTAAAATAAATAGCAGTTGTACAATATGGACTCTACAGTAAAATTATTTGCAGCACTTTTAGTGGAAGTGCATATAAGAATATTTAATCAAGAACACTCTTTTAAATAAACAGTAAATAGGAGGAAATATACTTTATACTGCTGCATATTGCTTGCAGTCTCAGAGGTTTGGTAAAACTTAATCATACATTTTTGGATGCACAGATTCTTTTTGGGATGTGGAATCTGTGATGAGCTATTATGCCTCGTGTGAATCCATGGTGCTGAATGACTGGAGGGCTTGTACAGTTTTTAAATTCATTTACTAAAGACTTGTTTGTATATTAGAGTCCCAGAGCCACAAGGAGACCTACATGTTGAAACACAATATTAGCTGCCCCGACTGTCTACACAGAACATGGGAGTGGGGAGAATTTGTGGATACTATTAAAAAAAAAAAAAAAAAAAAGTAAAAATCAAAGCAGCATGTTGTAAAGAAATGTGCCAGTGCAAAGCCACAAGGTAATGATCAAGACAGGAATTTGTATTGAATTCCACATTTCTCCAGGGTATACGCATCTGTTTCCATATGGGAGTGGTATTCTTGAAACCTCTCCTGCAGAGAAATATCTAGGACATTAGGAGTCAAAGCAAAATCAGGTGACTGGAGTCCTTTTACTTTCTCTCTTTAGTAAGGAAGATAATGTGAATACCTTGTCGTTACCACAGTGCTTTAAGTACTCATCAAGCTGTAGGAAACCCAGAATCAATTATCGTGTCCCTGTAAGGAGCTTGAATCTGTACTACTCACCCTCTGTAACTGCTCTGCTGATGAGATAGGTCCTTCTGGTCTGCTGGCAATGCCCCAATCAACCTCTTTTGCTGCAGGAAATAGTGGTAAGTAGCTCAGTGGGTCCATGGGACAGTCTGGATCCTGCAGTTTCCATCTCCACAGTGAATATTCTAAGCATTAAGCTAAATCCTTGTTTGTTCTGTTCAATTGCTTTTTTTCCTATCCTAAAAATTCTTTAATTCTTTTACCTTACGTAAAACATCATTAGCATTGTGGGCAGAGAGCTGAAGGAATTAGTATACAAAATTCTCATTAAAATAAAATATACCAATAAAGCATGCTGGAATATTCCCATCATTCTTTAGGGTTTCTTGCAGTCTAGAGGGCCAAATACATTTTGCTTCAGATCTTTTGAATTCACTGGATTTAGATGAATATGCCCTAGAGTGTGCAAGGGTGCATAATCAGTACTAATGTTCACAGGAATTATGCGTGTTTATTAAGTGGAAAATAGGCTTCTATATTGTGATACTTGTTGGAACTGGGTCACTGAACATGAGAAGCATATTTTCTGGATTAATTACAGAAACAAGCACCAATAGTGCTTTAACTGGAAGGGTAAGGTTGAGAATTGTAGTATAATGCTAGCATTAAATAAAGTGAGTTGCTTTGTGACTTTATTGCACGTCTATTATTTAGCTATGTTTTGGGGTTTTATAGATAACATTTAACTGAATAAATATAGTAAAGCCATTTGATTAATTACAGTCAAATGGTCTGTCATATTTTTGGCTTCTGTCTCACATTTCCTGCCTTGAAGGGAATTGATTCCTAGTCACTCATTTTAATATCTCTAGGAAGAAAAAAGAATCTCAAGAAATCCATTGATATGTAAGCGCATATGTTTGCATCCTCTTCTTCTCTATCCAGATTTTCAAGACGGGTTGGTCTATTCTCATGTGCCTGGTGACAGGACAAGGGAGAACGGACTAAAGTTGCGCCAGGGATATTTTAGGTTGGATATTAGGAAGAACTTCTTTACTGAGAGGGCTGTTAGGCATTGGAATGGGCTGCCCAGGGAAGTGGTGGAGTCACCATCCCTGGAGGTCTTTAAAAGATGTTTAGATGTTGAACTTAGCGATATGGTTCAGTGGAGGACTTGTTAGTGTTAGGTCAGAGGTTGGACTTGATGATCTTGAGGTCTCTTCCAACCTAGACAATTCTGTGATTCTGTGATTCTGTGATCCTTCTAAAGATGGCACACTGCTCCTCAAAATGTTAGGTTAGAGCTGCATTTTAGACTTTCAGTGCATTTGAAGAAGTGGGATTCCAGAACAACACGGCTGTGTTTGCAGATGCCCCAAACGTAGATGGAGTTCCTCTGGTAAAACCTGATTTTCCTGGGATCATGTCTTTTAACTGGAAGAGGTGTGCTGGCTTTATGAATACTGTTTGGCCACTGAAGTTCTTCCTGTAATAGGAGTAATTTTTAGGTATATTATACTAATAATCCTGTGTTGCTAAAGAACTACAGCATGATTTGAAATCAGGCAGATTCTAAATATGTGTCTACTCATACAACGATTTTAGTCCATGCTGTTGCTACTTTACAGAAGTCTGCATCTGTAGTGCTTACAGTCCTGGGCAATATGGTAGTATCCTGGACAGTAGGGCAGATGCACCACCTGATTTTACCTGCAACTCAGAAAACATTGTATGTATTTCTTTCTTGTAAACATGACTCTAAAAATCCTTAAACAAGTTACTAGTACCACTGTATTATTGGATTTTTTTAATTGCTATGGGATAGTAAAACCATTATTGTTACATTAGAACCAATTAGAGATAGCAGTAGATGCAAACAGGTAAAGAATAGCTCTGGTTCAGGAGCATTACAAACTCTTTTAAGTAAGGAAGAGGCTAGAAAGAAGTACAAGGAACTGTATTTGCATCAGTGAAAGTTTTGCTTTGTGGGAGGGTTGTAGAATGGTCTGCTAAGTGAAGATTCTTAATGCATTTCTCAAACACTTAAAATCCACACTTTTAAGACAATTACAGTAAAATTGTTAGAAATAAATGCTCCTAAAGAGGAAAAAAAAACAAACAAAAACAAGAGGAAAAAAACAAACAAAAAAAACCTCTTTCACTAGAAGTGCAGTGAAAGGAAAATTAATATAGCAGAAGTCAAAAGAGGGAGTGTAAAGTATGCTGAAAAGCACAAAGCACATGTATTTGCAGTCCAACATTATCACAGGGGAGAACTTTTTAGGCTGAACTATGTGTTTAGTGCTCCAAAGCTGTATTGAGTTCTGATGACTTTAAAAACAAAAGAGATCACAACTGCTTTTCATACAGAACTTTTTGTTTGTTTGTTATTGTGTTCTTGTTGTTTTTGTTGTTTTTTTTTTTAAAGGCATGGTCTTGCTGCCTGGATGTCTTCCATGCAAACTGCTTTTGCCGTTGTTCCTCCTCCTCCTTCTCCATATAAAAATGAATAGTCAGGTGCTGTGCCAAAATGTAGGCCTACTAGAAAACCACATAAGAGGCTTATTATATGTTTCAAACAGAAGCTGAGATTGTGCTGTATGAATTTTAAAACAAAGGCTAAGGATGCTCCTTACACATAAAAACAAAATCAAACAAACCCTGAAGGCAGTGTTAACTTTGAAGCTGACTTTGAATGATTCGGGGAAGGGGAGGATGCTGGTAACATGCCCTTCTGCATTTCTTTCTCTGCACGTATCCCAGGAAAAATAATGGCTGGAAGTCATTTTACTGAACATCTTTTTAAATCTCTCTTTAGTATGCAGAGCTTTAAAGATCAACAAGCATATTGAAGAATAAAATATAGTAAATAAACATGAATTCTCATTTAAGCTGCAAAATAGAATGGAAAACAGTAATTTTCAGAAGAGGACTGGCACATAGCATAGTGAACTTTTCTGAAAATATGGCCATAAATCAGACCACTGGATACTAAGAGCCTTTATAAAAGTAGAATGGAGTCACTTCAGATTGAAATCCTAATCTCATTGAAGCTAATGGGAGTTTTCATTCCTGATCCTTATTTAAGAGCTTAGAGCTGCACTGAGCTCTTGAAGTTGTTTATTATCCTGAGTGCTGGGAAGTCTGGTGTGAGCTCCATTAAAATCCAGTCCTGCAAGCTGGATCTGGTGTCTGGAGAGCTCCTCTCATGAAGTGTAAAGAACATACACAATACTAGCTGTCATTTAAAGGCAGCAGTTACTTATAAACTAAATCTGCACGGATAAGCATTGAGAATAAGTAAGGGTCCTGAACTTAGAAAAACTTAGAAAAACAGATCCGGGGGCGAAGAAAGACAAATCCCTTTCTTTTTGCACCATTCTGGGTAGTGGGTAATTTTAAAGGCTAAAATATATTTTTTTTTGCTTCTGTTGCAGAGCACATAATGGCCCATATCCTCCAGATGATCTCTGGAGAATCTAAATCTAGAAAATGAGGAAGTCAGGCAATTCTGAGAGATGAAATCTAAATAACTAAATCTTAATTGCTCCAAATAGCAGCTTGTGGAGTGTCTAGGCTTCTGGGGTGAATTTTCCTGATAACAATTTGGTCGCATATGCTGACACCCCCTCAATGAGAGGAAGGAGTAATGGTCACAGTAGTCCATAAAGCAGTCCAACTGTCCAAAGGCATCTCCAAGGCTTAGAGTCAGCAGATGTGTGTGCGTGTGAAGGTTTAGACAAAACCTCTAGTTGTTGCTAAGTATTTGCTAAGTATTGAATAGTTCTGTAGTGCAGTGGTTGTATATGGTTCCTGAAGGTACTCTAAAGTAACTGGAAGTCCAAAACATTGACAAGAGTATGTCCAGCCAGAGCAAGAAAATCCAACCTGGAATGTTTTAAAATCTCCACATGTACATTCATGCCCTAGTTTCCAACTTGTCCTGGTAAAAGAAGCCAGGCTGGGTAAATTCTCCAACAATATCATGTAAATTACTTTTACTGCTTTTTAAAAAGTTATTATTATTTTTTGAATGAAGCTTGCTGATTCCAAAAAACACCATGCATTTTTATAAGGAACCTTGTTCCATTACAGCTTACCTTTGCTCTGTGTTGGATTCCTTCAGATAAATCAAAACAATGAATTTTGGATGCTGCAATTATTTCTGTAGCAAAACACTGAATTAATGAATACCGTTATGATTTCCCTGAAGGGCAATACAGAAAATGTGGTGAAGGTATGACGGAGGGAGCCGCTGTTAACACATAATATGAAAGACCTCAAAAAAGTCCAAACACAACAAATCCACTGTCAGAGCCAAGTCCCATATCTGTTAAGGCATTCAGATTTACTATTTCTTGTAACGGTATTTATTTTAACAGTATTACAGTAATCCATAGAGCAGTTTTCAGGACTGATCAGTGGTTCACTACCTTTATCCAACCTGTTATAAAAGTCAAGTATTTTGTCCTTCTTTATCCCGTCTCCTAGCCCTTCCATACCATCTCAGTGCTTTACTTCTCATTCCGAGGAAGTCTGTTCACAAAACTAGTGTGAACCCATAAGGACTGTGGAGTGGAGTGAGGGATTAGTGATGTCGAATGTACTTTTTAAAGAGATACTTCATTCTCTTGCGATCTAAACAAAATGAATAGAGCGTTTAAACTCTCTATATTGATAGATACAATCAAAATACAAATGGTTCACTTACTTGCTTGAGGTTACCCTTTGTGTCTCTGGTAATTTTTTATTGGTCAAAATATAAATAATGCCCTTCGTTTCTTCATTTTACTTATTTGAAGTAAGTTTATGCTTTTTTTTTGTTTGTTTGTTTGTTTTTTTTTCCCCTACCTACAGAATGGTTTGGGAAGAGGGTTCTTTGACTTCTAAGTATCATACAATGCACATTATAGTATGGTATACATGGCTAGGCTTTCATCATGTATGTACTTTAGATCTACACTGTAGGTCTGTAGTCTACAGTTAAGCTTTGACCGGCCATATTTTAGGCCTTCAATAGCTCTGATTTAGAAAACTGGGTCATCCTAAAACTTGTTCTGAAGACTGGTAAGAATGTGTCTTTTTGTTTTCTGAGACAAAGTGACCTAAGGTCTTTCAGGGACTTTAGTTTGTCAATTTCTTGGTCTAGAAGCATTTGTTTGTTTAAAATAAATAAATGAATAAAAAGCTGTTTGATATTATAGGCTTCCTGCTTCCTGAAGGAACCTTTGAAACCAGGGCATTTCATTTCAGCACTGGAGTAAACTAACATGAAGTCATAGAAGTAATGTAAAGTATTTTGTTTTAAAACATGGAAGTGTTTTTCTCTAATATCAAAGTCTGCTTCCAATATCTCCCTTGCACACAAGACCTGGGGCTGAAAACAGCTTTTGTGTTTTGTAAGGCATAAATGGGAACTTAGAGTTCTGAATGAGTCCCTTGACCCCAATATGACGTCTGTGGCTCCATGCCTTAGCATCACACCCATTCTGCTCCCTCCACCCCAGTGAACTCACCAGATCTTCAGAAAATTACCTGAATGATATGTACTTCCAAAGCTTCCCAGATGGGCTCTTGTGAGTCACTGTAAATGGGTATGAATGCTCCAAAAATTAAAGGATCCCAATTAGTCTGGAACATAGCTCTCCCAGCCATGCATTGCACGTCATTGTGCTCCATGTGCTTCTGGTATTTGACATGGCAAATCACAATTACCACTGTAACGCATTCTGCTCTGAGTAGCTGTAGTTATGCAGGCAGTGAAATCTGAGGTGTTTTAACATGGTTCTGAGCTGTGGAGAACCCACAGAACTCAGTTAGTTACAAACTTAAATACAGTTTTTATCATCATGTAGACACTAGTTGAGATTCCAGTCAGGTTTCTACTAATCATAGTCTGAATGTTTCCAGTACCTTGGGATATCAACTCTATTTCTCTTAAATGAGAGTAAATTTCCATCTTCTCATGTTTAATTAAAGCTCATAGGAATGGTTTCTTTTCACCGACAAACCTATTGATTGCTGAATTGAGATGACTTACCGCTACTTGGCATGAGAATTAGCTAGCTATCTTAATTGTATATTCAAGCACAAACAAAACAAAATGAGAAAAACATGTGGTCTGGAAGATAAAGTAATCAACACAAGGAAATTCAGACTAGATAATACGGTTGCCATTTTGCAGAAATATGTATGAAATATTTTCAGGGGAGTTTGGTGTGAAATACACCTGTATGAGAAGTTGTGAAGTTCAGCTGTCTGGTTGCACTGATAGCCCAGAACTGAGTACTCAGTTTTAAATAGAATTTCCCTGTAGACCAGAGAAACAGCAGTATAGGCATAAGTGTAAATCATCACTACAGTTTACCACAAAGTGAGTATAAAAAAAAAAAATAATAAAAATTTGTGACTCATTAACTGGAATTTTATATGGACCTTGTCAACATTTTTCAATAGAAGCATACTGAATTACGAAGTTATTTCTAGATGTTTGTATCCCCTTTAGGTTGGAAGGATATATCCTAGAATTACTGTTATTCCTTGCTTAGGAATTACACACCTGTATGCAAACTCATGACTCTTCACAGCTTTCTTTGAAGGGAATTCACTGTTTTGCTCCTTCCTGTCAAACTGATCATACCAGGGGACAGCTAAAATCCGATTGCAAGATACATGAGTTCTGGCTACGTGATTCCTGTTCTTGTTGCCAATACCAAATACCTAAGAACTGATGAAAAGTAAGGAACAATTGCTGAATTTGCTTTCATGCTTTTTTTCCCCATTTGTTTTCAGGCTCCAGTTATCAGTATTTTGTGTGTCCGTGTTGACTACATCTCTGCCTCTCTTCTTAGACCTTTTTTTGGACTGGAAGCACTTTTAGTTGCATTGGTATTTATTAATGTAGCAATTACAATGGCTAATTTTATAGTACGTGTCAATGCAGATAATTATGTAATCAATTAAAACTAGATATTGTGCAGTGATAGCCTTGCAAGGCACTACAGATAAAGCCCACAGATGATTTTGGAAGACAACCTCCCTCCTAGCATAGTTTTGCTTTCACTAGAATAAACTCCAGCCAGCTGCTTCTCAGCCAGGTGTTAAATACAGGTAGCTGGAAGGTGATGCTCTTTGGACGTTGTCCCAGTGAAATGCTAATATCCTCAGGTCCCTTCAGTCTCCCTACCCACACACACGTGTTAGCCCTGGCAAGAAAGGATGCAGTTCTTCATCCCACTAAATCACTGCTTCCTGCTTTCCCTCTCATGGATGCTGGTGTCAGTTGGGCAGGGCAGGTGCTGTCCCCTCTGCTCGATTAGCACTCCTAACTTCATTTAGAAGTAAACCACATCTCCTTTCCTCAGGGTTCAATTTCTACATTTTAGTATCCAGCATCTTCAACCCAATGAGTCTTACATTACGTGTGGGTTGGTAAGCTTTGTGCAAACATTATTTGCGTACATTGAACTTTTCCCAGTTTCTTAATTAGAACAAGTCACTTAGGTGGTGATTCACTGCCCTGAGCTCACAATTGCATAGTGATGACCAAATCCCAAAGCTGTATTTGAAAAATACAATCCTACTGTTTTGTGCACATCTAAAGCTGCAGAAAGGTACAGCTGAGCGTCAGCTTCACAGTAATAGTACTGCACACAATTTTCTTCTCATCTCTTCTGTTGCTCATTTGTGCAGAACAAGGGACTCTTTAACATTACATTTATTGCTTTAGAAACTTAGAGTTCCCAATATTTGACTTCTTTAAATAATATTGCATTTTTTTAAGAAATGTAATACTTCAATAATACTTGACCTGAGAAGGGTTTTTTGTGTTCTAATATAAAGTGGTTCTTAAAAAGTCAGAAAGAAAACTGCAGTTAAAATCTAGACCAGCTCTTTAAAGATTATCTAATGTCTTTTTTTTTTTTTTTTTTGAGCTGGAAGAAATGCTGGTATGTGAAATATGATTCTGAAAATGGGCCTTTATAATGGAAATAGTTATGTTATTTAATTGTAAGGATGCTGTATTAATATTGGCTTACTGAAGCAATTATTTATCTATCAATTAGTTTTTTTGCTACAGATAAATACATTATGTAACTCAGGGAGCTCAACAAATTGCTGGCATTGTGTTAGAACTGCAAACTCCATACCGCAAATTAGCCCCTATGGTGTCTTAGTGTATCTGCTCATTTATTTTTAAGATTCTTTTCCCCTGGAGTTTTTCTGTATGGCAGGAAAATGGTGTTTAATGGACCTGATTTTATTTTCACAGAGCCATAAATTCTGGAGTTATTCTAATGTACGGCCAAGAACAGGGAGAATAAGCATGCTCTCTACTTCTTGTGTCTTCTACCCTGGGGTGTCCTTGGAACATGAAAGATCATGAAAGAGAGCACATACTCTAAAAGAACATGTACGGAAGCCCTATCTTCATTCTCTGAAGATTAGGTTGATCATGTAGAAAATCACCAGCAGGTCCTGGGCAATAAAACTGAATAATAATAATTTAAAAAAAAAAAAAATGGTGGAAATAAAAAGTCTTCGTATGAAACAGTTTCTTTTAAAGTGATGTACCTCTTTGTTACCTCTTTATGTAAGAAAAATTACATTTCTACAAAGTAAGCAAATCTGTTTACAAAGGCAGAATTTAACATATTCAGTATGAAAGTTACATTAACATGTAGCCAAATTTATTAAAGGCTTTAGAAAAGGATTAATTTGGCACACAAATTTCTAATAGGCATCCTGTAGAAGGGAGCTGTCAGTGGGAAATTAGCTCTTTAGCTCTATCCAGCAGGCAGTTGACAGTGTGAGGTGAAAGAACCTCATTCTGACTCCATCCAAGAGTGGAATTTTTCTTGCACAGGCACAATAAATACATTTCTGCTAGAAATAAAGAGGCTGCCAAATCAACCTATCTGAATAAAAAGTATGTTGTGCTTTACACATGGGAAAAGTGCTTGAGAACAGTTAATCCCTATGAAAACATTACCCCTGCATTATCGCCAGTAGTACATGCCTTTGGGCTGCTTTCAGTTATTTGTTTCCACTTTCTATACATGCACCCAGTGTTCTTTATTTCCATGTGATTGTTCATCTCAATCATTTTCTTTGCTCTCGTCTATTTTGGGCTCGTGCGCATGCTTTTTACGTATTGCCAGAATACTGTGGGCTATTTTTAAGTTTCCAGATTCATAGAAATACTGTTCTATATACAGTGTTACAAAAGCAAGTGCACAGTCCTAAGAGGACCACTGATTTCCATGGGATAGCTACTGTCACTGATAAGTACACCAGTGAGCAAAAACACTTCTTCCTCTTCTTCTTCCCTTTTCTGTACAGGAAAAACCTGGAATGGCGTAAAAATCCCATGGGTGGTATGAGTTAACATAGCTCACTGGTTGAAGCATTTTGATGCAAAAGACAAGAGAATTCATTTTCTTCCAGTTTTCACTGCCAGGACATTGGTGTAATAGCTAGGTCAAGGGACAGCTGAAGGTTTGTTACTGTGCAGACAAGAATGCATGTCTTGGAGCCAAAAGAACAAGGGGGAAAAAATTACAAGGAAACTTTTTTTGTTTTGTTAACTAATATTTTGTTAGCTAATTCTTGCTAACAAAATTCTGGCTAAACACACTAAATGGAATATGATGAGAAAATATGTTTTCTACCCCAAGAAGCAAAAAACCTTCCCTCTTGCTGGAGTGGGTCAGCTGATGCAACCTTGACATCTCCAAGGTCCTGCACAATCCTGGCTGTCAGACATACCAACTCCTGAAATCTACCCCTATTTATTTATTTATTTAACCATAATGTGCTTTGCTTTTCTTCTTTTAGAAAGAAATATATAACCATATATAAGAAATATATAACCATAATGTGCTTTGCTTTTCTTTTAGAAGAAAAGCAAAGTGAGAACCTTTTCTTCTCAGCTCCTCTCTTTCTTTCCTAGGGCACTGGCTAGATGAGTGGCATGGCCTGATGTGATGTGTGTATCTTTGTCTTTTTCTTCGCCAGCTTTTGAATTTATGCAACTTTGTCTTCCTGGGCAAGGGATGCTGTGGCTTCAGCAAAACGAGAAGCTTGCTGTTGGTTGTGCTCATTCAGCCAGTGGGCTTCATCATTTTAATTTAGTTCTCTCCTTACCTGATAAAAAGGGCATTCCAACATCAGAAAGCAAGCCCAGTCCTTTATGCAAAGGGTGACTTTAATTTATAGCTGAAAATATATGTAAAATATGAATCTATGAGCAAGTTTCTGCATAAAAAAGCCAAGTGAGTTGGCACAGTTGAACATTTCGTATTCACAGTTAATGGAGCTTTTTGAGAAATGATTTAAGAAATGGATGTGGAATCTTTTAATTGAATTTAAATGAAAGTTCTACAGAAAGATTTTTCTTAAAAGGAAGAAATTTCTTCCTTTTAGCGTTTTGAAAATATGTATTTCTAATCTGGTATTTCAATTTCACTTTTTTTATTCTTTTATTTTATTTTTATTTTTTGGCAAAGTGATTGGGGTGTCAAACAGTACAGGTTTAGGTAGTGAAAGAAAATTAAAAAGAGAAGAAATAGAGACCAGATATTACCAGATAGTAATCTTACTATAGGCACTGGAAGATTTAAAATGCCATACGTTGTTATAAACCTACGTGTTTTAAACCTTAAGACAGATGATGAAGGGAATGTTGTTGGGGGACATTATCTAGAGAATCCATTCCATGTTTGATGTTGCACATCTGTGATAAGATACATAGTTCTGATAAGAACCGTACTGCCCTTTTTACACAAGTATTCCTTAGGTTACAAATGAACAGATTGAATATCCCCTGGTCCCATTGAAATCCATGGGAGATTTGACACCTTCTGTGGAATCAAGACTTGATTGCATTTTGCCAGTTTCTTGTTTTATAACATATGATATACTCCAGAAAGGAATGACAGATGGCCTTACAATTCATTTTTTTTTTTTTTGTTATGAGAATATGTTCACCTCTTTTTGTCATTTGTTTTGAAATTCCTTCTCTCTTGCTAACTTCCACAGGCAAGTAATCCGTTGCCAAGCTCATCCTCAAATGACAAACATAGTATCTGGACATGCACAAAAGAAGAAGCTGGACCAGGCGCTCCTGGGAACTCCCATTCAAGCCATTGTGTTCCGTTATTCTTTTTTTATTATTTTTCCAGTTCATTTTTTCAGGCTAAGCAAATTATATTAGCACATCTGTTTAGCCAGATGGTCTTTCAAGTGTCATGAGGCAAGTACAGTCAAAATACTGTCTACAACTAGCACAAGAACTGTGGAGTTTGATGATGACTTGATCTTCTAGGAGGTGAATGAACTATGATCATGATGTTTGGCTGTGGCTGGGGTACGCAAAGTGTGTGTGGGGGGGCAGCCTAGGAGACTGAGTAGTGATCTGGCTGGTCTCTGGATTGCCAGTTAGGAACACTAATCTTCCAAGGTAAGGCCCAATAGGTTTAATGTTATCACATTTTTTTACTTTGTTTATTTTTCCAGCAGCTGTCACCAAAACAGTGTTAAAAGTATCTTGAGTTCATTAGAGTAGTTCTCTTTCTTCTGTTGCATCCATCGTATGTGCATTAGTACTGTTGTATTAGTATTGTCTATACTACATAATTAGAAAAGAAAAAAAACATCCAAATTGTTGTCCTTCCAGCTAAAAGAAATTAGATGAGAGCCCTTTCCAAATTATCATGCAGTTGATTACAGCCCTAGAAGGAAGCTTTTCCAGAGGCTAATCCAGCCTTGGTTAACTCCAAAGAATTTGCAGTGAGTGACTGTAACGATAAAGCCAGTTGAAAGTTTTAAATGTTGCATGACGCTTTTGCATAGTTATTAAATTGGCCCCATAGACCTCAAAAATTCCAGTACTGCAGCAGAAGATTTTGGGAACATGTTATTACAGGAGATCAAAGGCGTATCCAGTGGACAAATCATCTCATTACAAGATAGATTTTGAGAGGTGGCAGAAACCATTCTCCCCTAAAGGGTGCCGGTGAATTGTTAGATGGCTAGAACTGGGAAGAGGTGTCCAGACACTGGTTAGAAGTATTACAGAGAAGAAAAACACATAATACATTAAAAATTAATCCTAATTACAAGGTATCTTAGAGATTTTATGTCATTTTGAACATATAAGCATGTTTCATATCAAGATCTCATGTTTTCTTAGCAAACTGTAAAAATCACATAAAGTTTCTTCACATACTCTTCTTTGCGTTGTTAAAATCAAAGACCCTGTCTTTGATTTGACCAGCTGCTGTGGTCATTGGCAAGATTTTCTTTCCCTTTGGTGGAAGCAAAATCAAGTCCTTGGTGGACTCAGATAATGGGAAGTAGAAACTGAAATACTTAAAGGGAAAGTGTGCTTGTAGGAATTTGTAAAATCTTTCTTTGCTTAGCTTAGTGCAGTTTCATAGCACAAAAAATATGATTGTTTCTGATTTTTATTAGTTTTATGATAATTATAATAATTACTTTAAAAGTCACAAGCCAGGAAATTCTAAATGAGACAGTATAATTATAATATATAACCATAATAATGCTTCCTTCCATTCCTCACTTGGGTATTGTGAGGCTTAATTAGTTAATGTTTGTGCAGCAGTAAAATGAAAAACACTATACAAGTATTAAGCATTTTTTTCCTGGTTCGATTCTTCAGTATATCTGATTATCTTTAACAAACGTCTTAAAGGGGGACAATTTAAAAACTTCTACATAAACCAAACTGTATTTTATATCTCTCTTGCCAGTAGTTGAGTGGCAAATCACTGTTAGTATTCATCAGTATTTCTTATGGACACACTGACACTGTGACAATGGATTTGACCTAGAAATATTTGCTGATTATCATATTTGTGGGCCTTGGAACAAAATTGAAGTGTTCTCGTGGGAGCCAGAGACACAATTAATGGAAGTGAATGGAGAATGAGTGACACGAGCTGACAAACCATCATATTTAGAAAAGATAAAAAAATCACAAATAAATGGTGTTCGATTGGAATAAATAAAACCTTTTGTAAAAGGTTAGAATAGGAGACTCTGAAATACAATTTCTTCCTTTCTGCTGAACAACAACAATAAAGTTAAAAAACAAAACCAAAAACCTTGTACAACATGTACATCTGCAATGTGTAAGTACCAAAGGGAGTTAGAGCTCTGGGGATGTGGCACTGTGGCCTGGAATATGATGTTTTAAATTATCTCTGGGTTGATGGGGTGCAAAAAAAGATCTGGGTATCAAAATAACTTCTTTACAGACTGTAAGAACCAGTCTTGGTTAGGGATGGTTAAGTTAGTTTTCAGGGGATTATTAGCACCTTTGGAGATAGTACTCTGATCTTGTGCGTTAAAATTTAGGACGTTGCTTTTTTAGTCACATTCATCCCTGCCATTGAGCTCCACCACAGATGTAAGGATTAATTTTGATATCTGAAGACTAGTTTGTTACTGAGGCCCCATTAGGGTCAATGGAAAGAGAGAGGCATTTCCACAGGATTATTCATTTTATCTGCTTTATATAAAACCACCTTAGTTTCTTTAATAGCCAGTGGATTGAAGGAGAGTACTCAAAAGAATTCATCTGATCTTAGACATATTTGGAAGAAATGAATGATACTATGGAAATACTATTCACTGTAAAGGGATTCTCAGGTTTCATAACTGTCTTTCAGATGATTAACTGTTAGATGCCTAAGCTAGATTGTATTCTAAGTGCAAAGAATTAGGCCTTATACCTGTAGTGATGAACATGGGCACAACTCTCCAGGATGCTACACGCCAGGGAAGATATTTAAGTGCGTGTAGGAAGTGACAGCCATCATCTTTGACCTGACCATGCTCAAGTCTATTTGTTTCAGTCTGGGGACCATTTTTGGTTCCTTCTTGCTGATGGTACCATAGAATCAGGAAGCATCAGCTCTAATCCATATGTTTCTGTGAGCATATGGACTTGTCAAATACAGATTAAATACATATCTTTTTTTAAGCAGAGATGAAATGCTAAGCTTTGGTTTCACATGGACATGTGTCATTGCTTTTAAAAATAGGTTTTAATGAAAAAAACAGAGATTTGAAATCCCAGTTCTACAAAGGCAGTGAAAACTTTGTAGTTGACTTTCATGAATCCATTATTTCACCCACTAAATGAAATGGAATGTAATCTGTTTTACTGGTAATCATATGATGGTTAAAATGCTAGAGAGATCAATATATAAAAACAATCATAATTAAATATTGACTCCGTTTTTTTTAACCTCAGTCTATTATCTAGGTTGTGTCAGGCTGGTTGGCTTTTTATTCAAGACTATATTTTGTTTGGAAAGAATTTTTCTAATCTAATATTGCCACTTACTCTGCTTCCAGCCGATTTATAAACATCCGCTTTTAGCAGGCAGGAGCTTTCCACTTTTGTAACCGCGAGAATTTCCATTATTGCATTTACATGTGTCTCAGCTGCTGCTAAGCAACAGGTCTGAGTTACCTGCCAAAGCTGGGATTTAAATCCCAGGTCTGTAAAAAAGATGAATAGAAATATAGATGTGTAATATACTTAAAATAACAAGTGAAGAATGTGGTTTTGGAAATATGTGGAAATGTGGAGGTATAAAACCAATAGAGTTCCAGTCTAGAAACATGTAAATGAAAGTAGTATATTAGAGAAAATTTAGAGAGTGAATCAGTTTGTTCTATTTAGGTGATTTGTTCTTGAAAATAAACAATTAGGTTGTTTTTGCTTTGCCACATCTTACCATGAAGGTCTACATGCAGTGTTACATAGCTGTGAGCAAGGAGTAGGGTGAACATCAAGAAGGAAACTTGGTTAAATATATATATTATTCACAAATAGACAATGCTTGATTCAGTGTTTTGTAGTGTTTTCTGGTTTTTTGTTTTGTTTTGTTTTGTTTTGTTTTGTTTTTAAAGGCAGAAGTATTTATATTTGGATATGAAATGAGTCAGTCTCACGTGTTTTTCAAAGATTCGATTGACTTTTTTTTTCTATTGGTGTTTTTCTTTCTGGTCTCATGTTTGGCGTGACACACTTCAGTGGTGGGACTGTTTCTAAGAAATGGTTTGGATGTTAGAAATGCTGTTGCTGTTAATAGCAACAGCATTTAAGGCTAAGGGTTCATTCGTTATAAGTGGTGTTGTACCAACACATGGCATACAGATGGTCCTTACTCTGCAGACCTTACGGTTTTGTATTTAAGGAGGAAGTGCTGGATATGGGAAATGGACCACAAGAATAAAAGTGAGTAGTGAAATAACACTAGTAGCCCCAGAATTCACAATCCAAAAGCCAGCCTTTGGTAGCCACAGACAGAGTTCAAGAGGGCATTTTGAAGAGGAAGAAGTACCCTGTAGTAGGTGTGTAGCAGAAGGATGAATAGTGCTGTTTGCTCCAAAACAGCATAGTTACGGGTGGCATTGCTGCTTGAAGAAAGGAGCTAGTCTTTATTTGTCTCTCTGGTGAGATGGTGGGCAGGACAGGATGGAATGATTTTAGAGACAAGTAATTTTTGCTTGGTTTCACAAAGGCAGCAAGTTTTTTTCACTGCTTTTGAAGCCATTTTATGATTCTTTAAGACTTTCCCTCCTTTGAATAAATAGCTGTCTTTAACAGAGCATTTAAGAGATGTTTTCTGCAAAATGGTTGCTCTTTTCTGCACTTCAAGACACACAGTCTGATGAGAATATAGCATCACAAAATGTCATTTTAGACAGGTAGTTTATTCAGTAAATTCCTAATACTTTCTTTAGTTCTCTGGGTTTGCTTGGAAATGTGTATACATGTAATCCCTTAACACTGGAGCTATAAGAAAGAAAGCAGATTCACACGTATTGCTTGTACTTCGACACACTGTTTTACTAACAAAACTGTTGAAATGAGGCAACAAAACTGTTGTGACATTTGGGACAAAACATTTAGGTGCTGAAAAACAATGAAAAAAAATGCAAAAAAAAATGATACTAACATATTTAAGGCTGTGGAAAACAAAAACAGAACAACTAAATTTGCAACATAATTCAGAAAATTCAGGACCAATTTATCTTTCTGTAATAAAACTACACTGTATTTTTAGAAAGAAATTTGGCAAGAGCCATGGAAAAATGACATATAAGAAATCAGATTAAATCAATGGTTCTGTCTGACTGAACTCAGATTTTTTCTTCAGCACCCGGATAGCTATATCCCCTTTAGCTGTATTTTAGCAACATCACTAGTATGAAGTCTGCAATTCATCCACTGAGATCTATGTATTTACAGCCTCCTGGGAAAGGGTCAACACTGTGCATTCTTTCCACACCTCTTGGAGTTCTCTGAGGGGCTAGGTGGGCCTGTGTATGAAGGTAGTCTGGTTGATACCATTTACTTGACTTTCCAAAGACTTTTGACAAAGTCCTTCATGAAATGAGAAATGAGTGTCACCTATATTTTTTTTTTACAATGCGAAAAGAGATCAGCTTCTCCCCAGGGTCACCCAGCACAAGGACCAGTTCTCTGATCTGACCCTGTGTGAAATGTTTCACACTCTGTTAACTACAGAGGACCCTAAGGAAACACATCTCTCTTGGACAACCCCAGCCTTTAGAGCTGCTCCCTTTATATCCATGCTGGGCCTTTAAGTGGACTTTCTGGGTTCCTGTGTCTCACTGTGCTTTATTATTTTTGTTGAATATAATATGTTAATAGTGTTTTAAAGGGCAATGTATTCTCAGCCTAAACTGTCTTTTCTTCTGGGGATATATCTAAAGCTGTAATGAGAAGCAATGGTTATCTCATTTAAAAATCTTGCTGCTATTCTCAGGGAAGTAATTGATATCTCAAGGACTACGGCTACCTTTTCCTTTTCTCATATGTATTATGATTCATAAGAGTGGATCTAATTACTTCTTGAATAGCAGTACCTGAAGTGCTTGGAATAGAGATTCTGTCATTGGCACCAGTGGAGGAAAGCCACGGGAACAAAAATAAACCATCAAATAATTTGATTACTTCTCATGCCAGGACTTCCATTAAAGTGGGCTCTCACCTGGGCTCACGTGTTTTAGCTTCACTGAAACAATTTGAGCAAATTTACCCAGGGAGAACTTGAAAAGCAAGATAAGACTAAGACTAAATAACATTTTAGGTCACAAGTAAAAGGCTTATAAGTAAAGTAAATGAACAACATCAATAGAAAAAAAAATCAGCCAAGGAGAAAAAAAAAAAAACACACAAAAAAAAAACCACCAACAAATCCTGGATTACATCAGTCAAGGCAGCCATTTAACATTCTTTTCAGTAGCGTGTTAAAGAAAAGCATAGAGGAACCCTGTTCCCCAAGTTAACTAGCTGAGAGAATGATTCTCTAATAGCACAGATTTTGGATCAGAGGGGAGTTGTGTTTGCCCATGGTTGTGCTGGCAGCTGTGCTTGCAGGACCCCAGCTGGGACTCCCTGGGGGTCAGAATTACGTTATTGTTCCTGAACCAGCAGCTCTTGAAGGTGGGACCACAGGGCAAATCAGGAAAAAGCAGTTAGTCTTTGTTCTTGCTCTCTTCAAAGTGCCACCTCAAAGCATCCTTGCAAATTGCTGTTCTGCATTGAGCAAGTAAGAAACAGTGCTGTGAAACTGGCAACGCTGTTTCATTTATGTATAAACCAGGAGCAGTCTACTCAGAACAGAGGGAAAATTCACAGTCAGATGGACAATTCTGGTAATGGACAGACAGCAGGAAAATAGACTGCAAAAGCTGTGGCAGTTTCAGTCAGTTGTTAAAACAATTTTTAGTTCTTTTGGACAAGCACTCATCACTAAACTAAGAAGAAATAAATCACTGAGTGGTCTTGTGAGGCAATGTTTTAACTCATTACGGATATGTCTTCTCGTTGGCTTGCCTTGATCTTTAAAAGACATCTTCCTTTTGGTATAAAAACACTTTTCCAGTAAGAAGGCTTACAAATATCAGCGAGCGTTACAGTGTACAACCAAGAACGTGTGGTTGTCATTTTGCTTTCTGTTGCTAGTGGAGGGCTCCACGTGTGCTGTGTGTAATCACTAAATTGTATGTGAGCAGTGGCTGTTCTGTATGGCAAACCATGTGTTTTACAAGCCAGGGACCCATTTATTACAGTGTATTTGCTAGAGTTTGTTTTCTTTTTCGCTGTGGCAACTTGTGAGAAAATCATTGTTTATCTGTCTTGGCCAAGAAGGAGGATCTGGATTGGATGATTCAGTGCCAAGATCTCTGTCTCAAACATCCCCATGTTACACTCCAGCTTCAGAAGGGAAACCCAGGTGCTAACAATCTACCTGAAGTACTTGAAGCACTTCCCAAGGAAGAGCTGCCAATTATTTGTGAGTGGACTGATTTGGAAGAAGCAACAAAAACCATCTGCATAGAAGGAAAGCAACTTTGGAGAGAGTTTGTACAAATAACGTGCACAAATTGTCCTGCTTGTACTGGTATAATAAAAATGTTAAAGAAACAAAAAATGGATTGGTAGGATTGACCTATGCAGACAGATTCAGCAGGAAGTCATTTTTCTTTTCTTTTTTTTTTTTTTTTCATTCACAAAATTGCCTGCTCAGTGGGTGGGGAGAGCTGAGACAATTGAGACCTTGTTCCCAGGGGAGAGTTGCGATGCTGTGATGAGAAATAACAAAGAGGAGGGAGTTGTAGATTAAGGCCTCCTTCCCAGCAAACATGCATCCCGAGACCTGGGCTAAAGATGGTTGTGGCCCTCCATTCTTGGTTCCTGGAGCAAGGCACCAAGGCCAATTCCAGCCTTGCCACAGAAGAAATGTTTCTGCCTCCTTCATAGCTCACAGTGTAGTACCTAAAGCATACCTATTAATAGCACACCATTAATAACACACCTTTTAATACTTTCATGTAGGAAAGACACCATTGTGCTCTGAAACCTTCATATATATCAGAGAATTCACTCAGGCACTCTACTGTGAGCTGCTTAAGGCAATAGAGCTTCTCCAAGTCTTCTGCTCAGTAATTATCTGTCCTCTGTTTAACAAGTTTGATGGCTCATTCAATATTGTCCTTAATAACTTTTGAAGCCTATAGAAGCAATCAAGTTCTTGTTTCTCTCCCATTCTATTAATGGTATTTCTAAATGTGTTAAAAATGTATCAAATTATTTTAATCTTATCATTCTGATTTTAAATGAATTGCTTAAAATCTAGTAGCTTATAATCAAGCCTTACATACAGATCTTGATAAATGTCCCTGTCTATTGTAAATTTGTTAGTCAAGACCTCAGGTATGTGCTGCATACTATTTTCATGGCTTTTTAGTTTTGATATATCCCTTAACACTCCAGTGATGTGATACAGTGGTTGTGTATGTGGAAGAGGACTTCATTAATACAGGTAATAGCTCTCTTTAAAAACTACATCTGCTCAAATGTCCCCATATTTTAGAAGCATTTTAGATTTACACTTATCTGTAATGTCTGATTTTTGAGGAATGACCAATTTAGTGCTGCAGACAGTATCATATAATACATCACATTTCTTTCAATCCCAAATCAACAGACGAAATGTAGCAGTTTCACTCCCAGTTGTTCCGCATCCATATCTTGAGAAGCATCCAGTTCACTACCTGATGAACTGTACAGCTTGTATCAGAAAATAACTGCTTATGAAAACAATATAACTAGAGCATAATTAGAAGTAACATTAGCAGGCAATATCATGTAATCATTAGAAACTATGACATTGCTAAGTGATTTTTGTTTGCATTATGGCTGAGTTTAATAAGTGTTTTGCTACAACATACCAGTATTCTAGAAGGGAATAATCTCGATTCCTTGTACTGACAGACATCACGTTGTTTAGTCCCCATGCAAATTCAAGTGGTTGAAAGATGTGCTGAAGGAGATGGGGGTGTGCATCTCTTGTCCAGTATCATGTCTTAAATGTATTTCTCTCTTTGTAAAACTACCCAGTGATCTTTTCTCAGGTTAGATCATTAAAACAATCTTCTTTCTTTCTAATCTGGGATGATCAGCTTTAAATGAGGTTTGGGGGTAGGGCTTTCCAGTTGCCTGCTGTTATCAGCTAGTGGTGATTGTATTGAAATTAAAAGTCTTGAGAGCTAAGCTATTAATGCCATAAATGATTGATTTATTATCACTGGAAATGAACTTTGTCATGGAAGGGAACTCTAGAATGAAATCTCTCTATTACAGATGTAAGGGGACAGGTTCTCAATGAAAAACCATGAACAAATTTTAGAGGCTAGGTGTGGATGTTGCAGCTGGTAGACTTGTTGATCTGTTAATGTTAAGGAGCATTCAGAAAGGCTCTGTGCCTACCTTTGCAGCCCAACCCACTCACAGGCAGCAGAAGGGCAGAGCAAGTTGGTAACTGTGGGTGTGCTTCTCACTGGATGATGTCCTAGCTGTTCTGATGTCCCAGCAGAGCAGATGCCAGCGAGGATGATGCAATAAAGGGCCCCTCCTTACGTCCTTTTTCTTAGAGACAGTGTAAACATAAGGGAGGTATAATGCCAGATCTTCCTTGGCGTAGTGGGGAGAGCTGCTCTCGGTGGGAGATGATCTTGGCTGGTCCAAGTGGTCATGCAGGAACTGAGGTCCCAGTTGTTCCCAGTAGAAAGATGTTCCTCCCTCCCTGTTCCCTGTAATTCTCTGTGCAGGACTTACCACAGTATTCCTGTTCCCATCTAAAATGCCATGTTGTTGTTTCAGATCAGGCTGGGGGAGGATTTTTGCGGATGATACATTGATTTTCAACAAAAAGCCTTCAACATTGAAGAGCACTTGACTACACAGCCTCCCGCTGCTCAGGGGCTGGATATTCTGGGGAATATGGTTTGCAGGATGAGCTGTATAATCTGGCCCACATCAGCAGCACAACTCAGAACTGGGCTACCAATTGTAGCACCTTTTGAAGTGAAGAGCTTTTAAAATGCAAATTGAAAGAAGTTGACATATAACAGACTCCAGATTACAGTACGCCTGAAGAAGTAGTTTCACTTAAAGCTGAAAAAGCCTTTGGGATACAATCCCATTTCATCCAACCTGTTTGCAAATTAATTATGCTAAGCAGGTTCTTTTAATTACATTGCTTGAAGGAAGAGCAGCAGAACATGTAAATTCCATACAAGAGAAAGCAAAGATTTCCACAGCCAATTATGGAGCTAGATTCAACAGAGGCATCTGAATCGTGATGTGATAGAATGAGATTATTTTAAAGAAGTCTAGAGAAACTCCTGAATTCCCCATTCTTATTTTTCTATGTATACTGCAGAGCTCAACTGTTTCACACTGGGCATGACATTATTCCAAACTATTAAGGCTTTCTATTATGAAACTTGTGACGCAACAGTCTGTAGCACGTTAAAGCACTTGGCTCTTGCATGGGAAAGATCAAGAGCGTTGTTGGACTTACACCACAGTGGAGGTCTGTGTGTGAAATGTTTCTTCTTCATTGTTTCTGAGAAAAGCAAACAGAAAGAGTCCAGATACTCAGTGTGTGGTGTACACCACCACCATCTAGTGGTTAACCTTATAGCTCGATGGGTAGTTGGATGGAAAGTACAAAGCAGAATTAACCAGGAAAATGGGAAAATTCTCACCTGGAGCTGTTATACATCAGTATATTTCAGTATCCTTTATTTGTATACTTAGCAAAGATATTCAAAGAGAAAAAAAAATAATACTGTTCATAAGTCTACCCCTGTTTATCAGCTGAGTGGCTATTTGAATGAGTATGGAACTTGAACAATTATGCAATAGGAAAGTGTGCTACTTTTATAAGGTAATGCTGAGTACAAAATTCTTGGAAATGTGTCTCTTGGAATGTCACTTGCACAATTCCAAAAATAAGTGGAGAAATTTTAAAAATTACTTTAAAAGAATGTTGTGGTTTTACTCTGTTAGGTAGCTGAACTCCACCACAAATGCTCTCTCACTTCCCATCCCCTAAGGAAAACGGGAGAAAACACAATGAAAAGGGCTCAAGGCCTGAGGTAAGGACAGGGTGATCACTACCATTACAGGCAAAACAGACTCAACATAGGGAGATTAATATAATTTATTGCCTATGACTAGCAGCCTAGAACAGTGAGAAACTAAAAGAAAACTAAAAACACCTTACCCCATCCACCCTATTCTATCCCCCCCCTCAAGCAATGCAGGGGAATGAGGAACGGGGGCTGCGGTTAGTCCCTGACACTTCGTCTACACTGCTCCCACAAAGTCACTCTCTGGCCCTGCTGCATGTGGGGTCCCTCCCACGGGATGCCGTCCTTCCCGAACTGGGCCTGCTGGGGCTGCCCACAGGCTCTTCAAGCACTGCTCCCACATGGCTCCATACCATGGGGTACATCCCCCAGGAGCAAACTGCTCCAGCATGGGAGTTTGCTGCCACACGGGCGGCAGCTCCCCCCAGACCCCCTGCTCCTGCGTGGGCTCCATGGGTCTCAGCCTTCTCCAGGCCACATCCACCTGCTCCACCAGGGGCTTCTCCACTGGGGGACTGTAGTGTGGAGGTCTGCTCCATGTGGGACCCCTGGGCTGCAGGGGTACAGCCTGCTCCACCAGGGTCCTCTCCACAGGCCGCAGGGGAACTGCTGCATGCCTGGAGCACCTCCTGCCGTCCTGCTGCACTGACCTGGGGGGCTGCAGTGCTGGCTCTCACACGTACTCACTCCTCTCTCCCAGCTGCAGTTGCACATCAGTTTTGTGTTTTGTTTTTTGTTTTGTTTTGTTCTGTTTTTTGTCCCTTTGTTCAATCTGCTCTCCCAGAGGCCCAACCAGCGTTGCTCACTGGCTCAGCTCTGGCCAGCATCAGGTCCCTTTTGGAGCTGGCTGGAGCTGGCTCTGATCTGATATGGGGCAGCTGCTGGACTCTGTTCAGAGAAGCCACCCCTGCAGCCTCCCTGCTACCAAAAGTTTGCCACATAAATCCAATATAAAGAAAAAAAGCATGACTCTTTTGGCATGTTTCTTATGCTGAACAGATAAAACAGTGCTGTTTATTGTGAGGAAGAAAGACTTTAAACCATCATTTTTAACTATAAGCTTCTGTTTAGGCATATAATTGGTTTGTTTTTGCAAATAAATATCTTTAGGTAACTTGGCTATTACGTGTAAAAAATTTGTGCTTTGTATAACAGGATTGCATTATATATAATCAGGAATGCATTGTTCACCCAGAGTATTGAGGCAGAATGTTCATGAAATGCTTGAAGAGCCACTCTGTTTGCAAAAGGTGGTGTTCAACTCCTGCAATTTTTGCTGTGTTGGAGTCTAAGTAAGTTAGATAGATAGTGGGCACCTCCACCAGCCACCCACTGAGGGAAGAGTTCATCTTACCCATTCCAAACAGCTTTCTATTTTAAGGACAAATCTGATGGAGACGATTGCTTCTCTCTGGTCACTGTCAATGGAACCTTGATAACTCACTGAGACGGGATATGTGGTTTTGGAGCAGATAAAGTGAGATAAATCTCTTCCAAAACAACAAAGGCACAAATATTAGAGTAAAGTAAAAACATTTTATTTTTTTTTATTTAAAAGTAGAAAATAGAGTTCTCTGTTCTAGTCTGCAACTGGGAGGGTCTGTCTGGAAGCCGTAGAATAATCAGGCCTGTTCCATATTCTAAGAAGAAGGCCTTGAGAAAGCAGCAGTAAAGACTTCTGCTTCTTTTTCATCATTTCTGGGTTGGCCCTTGATTTTGACTGTATGAATTAGGAATTCATCCTCTCTCCATATCTCACTTATCATTTGGCATAGTGCTCTGACTCTTAAGAGGGATCCTGGGCTGGGGTGCAGTACAAGTTAGTGAGATGTGTCCATGCAGGCCGTTCTCACTATCCGTGGTGTCTGCTGTGATCCACCTCAGAGGCAGTAGTGGGACCCACAGCGTACATAGTAAGTGCTTCTCTAGACCAGGTTGTGACAACCAGAAATTTCCGTGTGGGGAAAGACCCATGCTAAGGTCATACCCTGTGCCATCATCCTCTGAGCTTATTCAGAGTGCACTACTACTGCTTCACTCTCAGCCTCTTTTTCCCTGCTTCAGTCTGCTCTCTGCCTTCCTTCCCCAACTCCATGGCTCCATGTATCTCTGGATCAGGCCTCTGTTTGAAAATATCAGTGAGAGGTGCTGGGCAATGTAAACTGGTGTAGTTCTGTCACTTTGGTGGGAGCACCAGCCAGGGATTTAGCTCTTGATTTGGGTTCAAGGCAGGAGGGTTTCCACAGCTCTCTTTGAACTTTTTTTTTTTTTTCCTTTCTTGCCTTATCCTCTGTTCCCTTAAAAAAAGATTTATTACTCTTGAGATATCTCAAGTTGACACTAGCAGGCAATGAAGCTTTTTGGTAAGGATGTAGAGGTCCTCTCTCAATGCCCAGTCAGTCCTTGACCTTCCTGCCTAAACTTTTAACAGCATTAACAGCTCTGTTGATACGTTTTATTTTGCAGATACCACTAGCAATTAAACTAGGACCACCATCTCATTCTTTGTCACTGCCAGACAGTTGTCAGATATTAATGACCAGAGTTTGTTATGACCAGAGCTGGATTAAAACTGGTGACCTACATGTGAAAGACTTTGTATCTCATTACTTCAAGCTATTTACCGCTTGCTTTCTTTGAAATGTAATGCTGTTTTCTGGCTTGCTCTTATTAATCATGTTTGCTGATGTCTGCCTGCTCTGTTCAGTGAGGTGTCTGGGGATCAATACTCTGTGGTCTTCTCTCTATTATTGCATGCATTTTTCACCCATCCTCAGTTTTGTTCACTCTGATTGACCTTAAGAGAACTAGAAACTGGATAATAACCCAGGAGTAAGAAGATCAAAGCTTTTTGCATCTAGGTCACTACTAATAATCCAGTGGTGGTCATTAGAGCATATGTTTAGCAGCTGATGGAAATTGTTTCAATTGCCTTCTTTATAGTCACAAAATAAGATGTGGCTTTTTTTTTTTGCTTTTTTTTTTTTTTGACACTTTTGTTGACTTCCGTGGGTGTTCAATTAAAAATGAAGCTTCATGTATTCAGGATTCGACTCTGGTTTAGTAAGCTGTTTGGTGACTGCACTCATTTCTGTAAAACGGGAAGCAAATAAAGATCAGGTGTTGGAAAATTAAGATGCTCCAAGCTATCAAGAGTGCTTAGACCCTGCCTTGCCATGTGCTTCCATTTTGGGGGAAGATTGTTGATGCGGGGGTCCTACAGAAAGCCTGTATCTGCTCTGTCTTTCCAGAGAACACAGAATATGAAGAAATAAAGGTTCTAGGCAGGGTTCCAAATCAGGGATGTTGCCAGAGTTCAGTCTGCATTTTAATCTTCTAGCACACAAACTTTCCAGACAGACTGGTTCGGCAATTCAGATGGTCCCACCCTGAATCCTGGACAAAGCAAGTGAGATGCATGACATATACACGTGTAAGAGGGAGAAATCATTGTTCTGCATAGCTACTGCCAGATATAAAATACCATTATGGAACAGAGAAATGCTTTGAATTCTGTCATGCATGCTTTTGGAAGTAGAGTGATGTTATTAGCAGTGAGATTCTCTCCTGAAATGGAAATACATAATTCAGTTTGTGGTTGAGTTAGTTCTATTAAAACTTTGTCTTTATTTCTGCTGTCAAAATACATTTAGAACAAAACCGTCAAGTAGAAGGCAGGAAAGATTAAATTGCTCTTATCTTTTCAAGTTAAACTGAAAAGAGATGTTAGTGGAAGGGGAATCTGGAGGTAGATGGAAGAGTCTGTGCCAGAGCCTCTTTGTACCTACTGCCCAGGCAGAGGGAGGACAAGCCTACAGCATCTCCGTGCAAGCTGAGAAATGTGGGGGAATCTTCTATTCCAGTGCAAGTGGTCACTCTTCTCAGGACTCCAGAGCTCCGCCAGCTCCCTGAAGCTCATTTGGATCCTGCCTGAGTTTTAGCAGACTGCAGATATTAAGCTGTGATAGACACAGGGACAGCAGGAAACCAGCCCCTCACTACGGAGGCCCTTAGTAGGTCCTTTATGCTTTGTATTCCCCCTTGGTTTTGGTCAATCTTTAAGCTGAAAGCCTGACTGCAGTGTAAAGCTATGAGTGATGTGGTATTCAAAAGTGAATGACTAACTTTAAGGAAATAGTTGGGACTTGTTCGGAAACATAACGCAGACAGAAAAGCCTCATCTTACCTCATTGGTTGGACTTGGCATCTATTTCTAGTGCCTGAAAACAAAAAACAACCTTTCCATGGAGAATTTGGAAGAAGATCTGGTTTGTGATCCAAGGTATTTAGAAACCAAGATATCACCTGCTTTACATGGAAACTGTAATTCCTGGTCTTTTCAGAGCAGCCAGAAATGTGCTTGCCCTCTCAGTGCTGCACTGTTTGCTGGCTTCAGAGCTGCAGATGATTCAGCCATGCTAATTCTTGCCAATACCAAAAATGCAAAAAAAAAAATAAAAATGCTGGTTCTCATCATTGTGTCTGGACTTGGGAGTCTTCCTGGGGAGAGTTATGTGACCCCACACCTTTCAGTATAAATAACAGTTAAATTGCCACATCCCAATGCCTGCATGTTGTATAATTTGCGCCAGAGCAATGAGCTTTGCACCTTTTGTTGTCAGCACTGGGTATGTTGTACATGTGCAGGTTGATTCTGCAGTGCATGGGCTTTGGCTCTCTTGTGCCCAGTACATCCCAGACTCGCTGTGCTTCAGCAAGTGTTAGGTGGCCTTTTCCCTGGGAATCTGAGTTTTCCCGAAGACTGCAAAGACTGCTTAGAGCAATTATTCTATGCTGATCTCCACCCAAGAGTCCCAAGCATATGGACCGAAAATGTAATCAGGTGATGGGTATAAAAGTGGCAGAATTGGTAGGTGGCTTGCATGTGTATGATCTTGCAAGCTTTTTTATTGCCTTGCTTTGCTGGTACTCTGGTGTCCACCTGTGTGGGTCACAAAGCAAAGAAGTTTGGGATCACTCAGATCTCTGTAGGTGTGAAAACAGCTCTTCTTAAAATTGAAAACCTGTTATTAACCACACATCTTGTGAATCCATATAGCTACCTAAATCTACAGATTATTACATCTCCTGAAGCGATGGGAGCTTTGATATCTGTCAAAGGAAAAGCACAAAATAATTTGCTGTGACTAGAAAATGTACATTGCCCTCTTGTGAAAACACAGTTAGCTCCACTGCAGCAGTAGAAATAACCAAAGATACATTTCAGTTCAAAAGTCAATGTGTAATGCCACTCTATAAGTACAGCACAGGTCAGTTGTTCCTTCAGACTGACATCTCAGAGAGAGTGTGCTCGTAGGACAACAGCACCGAATCTTTTGTATTTATGTGCTCAGGGTAAGAAAAAAAACACAGCTTATTTTCCTTGACGCTACAATCATTCTGGATTTTAGGCTTTTCATCAGCATGCTAAATGATACATGTCACTGTACTGCTGTGACATCTTAAGTTATATTTCAGTGCCATGACAGGTCTCAAACACATGCTATTGTGACCTCAAATTTGCATTGCGTTCAAGCTTCAGTGCCACACCATCGCTGTCTCTTCCTGTCATTTCTTATCAGAGGTTAGAATGTTTTTTTACAGATTGCAGATATTTATGAGTTTTACTGGAAATTCAACAGGACTGTCTAGTTCATTAGTAAATGTAGAAAGGTTATAGGTATGTCATCAGTTAAAGACTGCAGCAGGAACTAACACTTCGTATTTCAGCTGAGCATTAAAATCTTGTTCTTTACCGAGCTATTCTTGTAGTCAGGATAGTGTCATGCAATCCTTCATAGCACAAGAAGTCACAGGGTACTCACCCGAAATGGGATTCATGTCATGGCTGCTGTTACATACCTGTTTCGGGATGCATCACCCCAGCAAGATGCATCATTTCTTTCCATGGATAAAGAAGATTGAAGCAAGGAATTCTAAGTTGGTGTTTGTCAGGCTGCCTGTTAAACTACACATTACAGACTATTTAAATACATTCACTAACAAAAATATCTTTTTTTCAGCAAACACTGCTGCCAGGATAGAGGTAGTGTATTCACAGGAACTGCTGTTCCAATTAAATATCAGGACTGTCCACAGCTGAGTGTCAGTCAGAAATCTAGTGAATAAGAGAAGCCAGATAACCATTTTTCAGGATGAGGGTGAGGGTGGAAGAAGTATTGATGCATAGTTCCCTCGAGAACAGGTGGAAATGATTAGGTATGAGACCTTTTTCTACCAGCAGGGCTTTATTTAGGTTGAATTTACTTGGTTTTCTTCATGAATAACCTGGACAGCTGTGAAAATCTACCTTTTTCTGTGCTTCCTTTGAGTATACTATCACTGTTTCCAAAATAAAGAGAGCCAAAAGCTTGACACAGGCAATCTCCAACTGGTAGACCTCTGTAAAAGTACTATTGAGCTCTGTTAGCTTCCTAAGAGTAGGTGGTCCACTTAAACTCTAGCGAGTGAGACTGAGCTATTTCAAAGGTAAAGACCCTTTCTGATACTTGTGTAAGAAAGGAGGGACAGAGCTATTGCAGAAAGTAGTTTCTGGTTGACCTGAAGAGATTTTGGCGCTTTCAAAATTCTCTCATCATCATATTCAGACAACCCAAAATACTGCCACTAACTGCTAGTGATATTTGGTTGTGTGAGTGCTTAAAATACTCAGTTTGGGAGCTCTAGTGCTGTGATTTAGAATTTTGCTTTCTTTTTTATGAGCTGTGTCTGCCCAGAGCCATGTCAGATACTGCTGCCAAATCTGCCCAGGCAGTGAGACCATATCCTAGTCTTGCTATAGGATATAGTGGGCTTCTATATCCTGTGGGCTTCATCCCAGGTGTGGGTTGAAATGCAAGTGTTGTATTTTCTAGTTGGACTCTAGGCCACAGCCTGCAAGACAGTTTTCTCCATATTTTGACAGCAGTAAAAAGCAGTAGAGCCCATTAGCTATGTTAGGCTTTTTTTTTTTTTTTAATTATTTTCTTCAGACATGTCCTACCTAAGGCATATTTCAAATTTCTTCCCTTCTGTTGTTTAACAGGGACTATATATACACAGTTGTCCTATGTTTCTTGTTCAGTAAGAACTCATTACATCCTCAGAGACTGAATTCCCTGGCTGTTTTGCTGAAGGTCTTTGCCTGGCTAGTATTATCACCCTTAGGTATTTAGCTGTCACTGAGGAAAGACGCAAAGAATTTTGAGTCTCCTTTACAAGGAAATCTGGTTGCAACATTAGTTATGAAGATGCTGCCACTTCTCCATAAAAATCTCATGCTATGGGGAGGGGGATTATGCCCTATTTTTATGAGAGCATGTACAGATGAAATGCCAACTCTGTCATATATTTTAAATAAGATGCTATGCAGAGTTACATTCTAGAGACAGCTGTCTTAACAGAGTGGTTGTTCATCGAATGCCTCTGGCAGATGATTTATAGTGTTTAGAGGCTTGAAAATCCTTTGGCCATCAAAAAGACCCTTCAAGCCAGGAGTGTGTTGAGAAAGGAATTCAATAGGAGGACAAGTCCAGAAAAGCATCCATGCTGGATAAGGTGTCTACCTATTAATTCTGTGGTAATAGCAGCTAATCAATGTGATGTGATGCTTTTTTGTTTAATTCTCACCTTCTTGTAACTTTGGTTTTGATTTTTTTTTGTTTGAGAATTTAACACTTTACCAGAGTTAGCTAATCATTTTTCAACTTAATTACACTTGATACACAAAGTGAGTCTATCAAATATGTATGAAATGTATTGCATTACTGTTTCTCTATAAATTAATCCCTAGAGACCATTACATGCAGTCAACTCATAGAGAAGGTATAAAGGAACTTAGAAATGTCAGGAAATGTCAGGGTGTATCTCCCAGCTGTAAGCTTCAAAAGGACATTTTGGCAGTTGGCATCACCAAGAACAGTCAGTGTTCCTTGGAGGATCCCTCTTAGCAAATGTAAACCAGAATCCTTCTGGAAAGCAGCTGGTAGTGTAAGAGTTTGGTTATGATTACAGAGTTTTTTGTTCTACTATTAATGTCTGTAGGGCTTTTTATTCATCTTTATTCACTCTAGGATACAAGACTATTAAAGATGATGAGCTCTGCTGCTCTCATAAGATAAGAGAGCTAACTTATCCAAAGGCATGTATGACTAATCCTCCTTTGAGTTCTCACCGCTATACTGAACTCTTTTTGCTATTATTATTGTTATTGTATTGCCTGTTTGCTAAGGATTGAGTAGCTGTTATTGTTTATTCATGAAAGCCTACAACCTGATTTATTTAACATGTTTACCAGAATACTTGGGGGAAAAAGTCAAATCTATTACTCATATTCATTACTCAGTGTGAAAAAGCAACAGTTGTTCCCCAGTGTGAGCTAGTTACCATAATTATAATTTTGGGCTGTTAGATTGCATCAGTCTACATTTTTGAGCGTATTTTTGAGGTTATGTTTATTAATGGGAAACATTGGTTCTGATACATCCCTCCAGTTATACCTTGCTGCATCTATAAATAGACCTTGTATAATACACTTCTTGCAAGTGTATTTAGTTGGGCTTTCGGGTTTTTAGAGGATTTTTATGTCTGAGGGGAAGAATTCAGATGGATCTGATTTTGAAACAAAATTGCAGTCACCAGTACAGTGAAGGCATAAGCTCTACACTTGTCATTCTCAGAATTTTATGCATGATGCCAGTGGTATGAATATCTTCAGTTGGTCTGGTGCACAGAGAGTAATCTGATCCGAAGAACGTGTAACTACTAGAAGGTTGTGTGATAAATAAAGCCGTAAGGACTCAACATTAGAGAAGTGTATTGCTGATGTGCCTTTATTGTCTCCTTTTCAACTGGCCTGTAATTATGTTATTGAAACTGTAGTCATTATGGTGATGTCAAATAGTACATGCAATGAGATATCCTGTAATGATAAATGGGCATGGATAGCAGCTTTAAAGATGCATATTGATGTATCTTATTTTTTAGTAGGATTCTCTTCACCTTTTTAGATAAAGATCATTTTAATTTAAAGGTCACATTCTCTGCAGTTTTTAGAATTTATTTTATGCTGTCCTTTTGTATGGCTGTTCTTGGCAGGTCTTACTGTGTGCTAGTGTTAAGCCATTTATAGACAGAGTATATGAATAATTGTAAGATCTTAACGGAAACAAGTGTTGGGAAAAATCTTAGCTGACTGATTTATCGGTAACAAAAGAGGCTGCTCTACCCATTATAGCTTTTTGCTTCAGAGCAGCACGTGTGATGGCTTTCTGATGGCAAAAAAGGAGCTTCAGCTCCTTTTCAAAGGTTCTATGTACTGACGGATTAAAGTTATTCAAGAGTTCATTACTTCATTACTTCAGCAGGTCGATGCAGGAGAGATGCCTGCTTCTCACTTCCAGTGCTTTAAATCAACAAACAGCATGCACCAGTTTGTACTAAAAGGTTTACGTTTTTCTCTAAAGTGGGCCCATGCCAAGGAGCCCAGGAGTTTATTGGAGTAGGAGGGATGGAACTGGGGGGAAGCTCTACTCTGCTAGATGATAGTCTCTGCCTTAGCTGGCCAACAGCATAAAATGGAGAAACATTTGGGAAACATTTATTACTGAATATCACTACTATCAATACCCATGTTTTATCTGCATTGGCTTGTGAGCAGAATTATTTAGTAATAGCACAGCAACAGCATATCTAGGGCGATGGCATCCCTGCATAAAGGCAGGGATCCATATGGCTCACGGGGAGGTGGTTCTACATCTCTTCCTACAGATGATAAAAGAACAAAAATGATGGAAAAAATAATTCATATACAGTGAGGATTTTCCCTTCTTTCTGAACACCATTAGGTTCACATCTCAAGCTTGTCCAGGACTCTCTGGATGGCATCCCCTCCGTCTCTTGTATCAACTGTACCACTCAGCTTGGTATCATCTGCAAACTTGCTGAGGGTGCACTCGATCCTGTCAATGGCACCGACAAAGATATTAAGCAGCACCAGTACCCAGGACAGACCCCTAAGGGACACCACTTGTCACCAACCTCCACCTGGACGTAGAGCCATTGACCACCACTCCCAACCACAAGGTGTCTTTTATTGGTCCAGTCCTTAAGTTTTACCAACAAGCTCTCAACCTGTTTCTGACTGTTTCTCAGAGGCAGCTCTTTGCAATCAATCCCTTCCCTAACACAAAGGGCAACACCCACACCCTCCTTCCCTGCCTTTCACTTCTGAAAAGGTTGTAGCCCTCTATTCCAGTATTCCATATACTTATGCATGGTCCTTAGTAGCAGAATGATGATATTTCATGGTTTTTAGACACTATTGGGCTTGTCAGTCATGGCATTGACCTTTTAAAGCGTTTGTGCTTTAAGAGAAAGCTTAGATATGGAAGAAAATATGTTGTCTTTCAAAGCTGGAATCCTAAAACCACACTGTATTGAAAGAGTCCTTTTTTATTATTATTGTCTGTGACAACAGAATTGGAAGGTTTACAGATGGATGAATCTCTTAAGTAGGTCTGTACAAATTTTTCAGAAAGAGACCCGAAAACCTATCGCTCAGAGCTTTGTTGCACATGAAAAGCTTTGGAATAGGCCTTGAAGCACTTAGAAATGTGGGCCTATTTCCAATTTCAGATAATTAGAAACTTCATTTTAGGACAATTCGTCTGTGACTTGTTGGGTTGCTTTCAAACTCACTACTAAAAAAGAAAGTCAATAAGATACGCCTAGGGAAAGCAAGGGAAAAAAAAAAAAAAAAAAAAAAAAAAGATACCAAGTCACTGCCCACCTACCACTTATCTATTACGTGAACTATTGCCACCATCCTTCCTGCCTCTCATGTCAAACACTGGGGTTGTTTCCATTCCCTCAGCTTTTATCCCTTTTGTACTGCATTGAAACGTTATTCTGTAATACATCATTTTAACGGCTCTGATCAGGTATCTGTTTATGTTCCAAAAGCTTAGGGACAGATATATGGTCTCCAAGCAAATAGCTGTCAGGATTCACTCGTGTTGGTTTCCAAACACTCTATCATTAATTAATGCCCTTAGGCATTGTTAAAGGTTTTCACTTTGGGGTACAAAACGAAAAATAACCACTCCCAATCCATTCCCCATGATTGGTTGGGAGCAGAGGGATGAAGATGGTGGTTATTTACATAGAACTCCACAATGACTGATTTAGAGACGGTAGCTGTAATCCAGACATTTAGCCTGTTACATATGTTCCTGTTGGGACCAAGCTGCCCACTAGGCATATCTGTAGGTGCAGGCTGGAGTTCCCTCTTCTGGCCTATGCTGGCAACAAGCAGCAGGGCACGCTGATTTTGTGGGTAGTCAGCCCTTCCCATTTTCTGTCTTTGAATATTTATACTATTCTCAGCAGGGCAAGTTCTTGCAAAGTGCTTGTGGTATCATACAGCTTTCATCTTTCTCCACTCCTTTGGTCTTTCTGGACTGTGAGGGTGGTGAGGCACTGGAATAGGTTGCCCAGAGAAGCTGTGGATGCCCCATCCCTGGAGGTGTTCAAGGCCAGGTTGGATGGGGTTTGAGCAACCTGGTCTACTGGGAAGTGTCTCTGCCCAGGGCAGGGGTGTTGGAACTGAGTGGTCTTCAAGGTCACAAATCATTCAGTGTTTCTGTGATTTCAGTTTTTAGTTGTCTTCTTTGGATTAAAAGGTTTATGGACTGCCCTACTGTCAAAGGTTGGATTAGCTGGAAAAGATATCTGAATCCACCGGTTTCCAGCTCACTGGAGTGATCTGTATGTGTAAGGGAATTGGTAGGGCTCCCCAGAAGTTAAGGCTTTTTGTTGGTAACTTCTGAAATGGCAGGTTTTGTACTTAGTATTAAGAAAAGGAATTCTGTAGTTTAGCACTCACTGAGTTCTTGAGGTTTGAATCCTCAGATCTCTGATACTCCCAGCTACAGCCATTTTCCTTCTCTTTCTGCAGTTCTCTTTCTGCAGTACTGAGTTATAACAACTCCATCGTGTTTAAGAATTTTAGGAGGGCATGTTACATAAAGCGTATGAGACATTTCAGGCACGAGGCTCTTTTCTGTGGTTGCATCTGCATCCGTTCATAAGAAGAATATCTCAGACTTTAGTGACTCGTGTTTCAAATCCCTTTTTGGCTGGAAATAGCACTTACCAATGCTTCTATAGCCCTGTTCTTCTCAGAAATTTGCACTAAGGGCTTCACAACACAGCAGGCACAGCATTCAAGTTAATACTCTGAACCTTTGGAGCCAAAACTCACAGGGAAATTAAACCTCTTTTTTTTTTTTTTCCCAGAAATCTAAAGAGGTTGGATGATATTTAAGAGGGGAAAAAAAAAAAAAAAAAAGAAATGTCCCAGTGTATTCTCCATCTGGTATGTTACCAGATTCCTAAAGAGATAACATAGTGTCAAGAAAAAGGATGTTGCAATTAGTCTGGGGCATAGCTACAGCTGCATAGCTACAGCACAGCAGGATCCTGACATTGTCATAGCCCTGTGCTATCACTGACCTTGGGGTAGTGGAAGACTGTGCCAAACTTAAAATAAATAAAGTGTTCCAGTGCTGTTTTTCAGTTAAGGGAGATCAAAGAGAAATAACATTTAATCAGCCCTGGTCCTCGAGTTATGCGTTAGCAATACTAATTGTTTTGACGACAATTCTCTCTGAAGATTTTTTTTTTTTGTTAGCAGTGACTAATAACTGATCTGCTAGCGTATTGACCTATAGCACTACCACAGCTCAATTAAGTTTCTCATTGTCCAAATCTAATCAGAGAAAAGCTGAGATTGAAAATCAATTCATTTCCTGCTAGTTAATGACTAATTCCCCACAAATGTGAATATAGAGATTAACTTTTCAGGTTGAAAGTTTTTTAGAGGAAGACCCTGCCATATGGGTGTTTCAGAAGAGGAAGTGCTGTCTCTTTTTTCCCATCCATCTTCCTCCAGCCCCTTGGCATATGCTGGCTGTAGCTTGTGCTGTTTTACTGTGGGACTCGCTTTGTAATTGGCAAAGGTTTGTGCTTGTTCTCTGGTCTCCTAGGTTGACCTGTATCTCACATAATAGCAAGGAACCAGTATTGATGATCCAAAGTCTGTGCCTGAATTCTCAAATATTTCTACTCTGCATGCTCCAAATGGACATTTCCTCAGTGGCTCCAAACACGTTTAAGACAGGATGACCTAGGCCTCAATGTTAATGTAAAGATACAGACTTTTCTCTGATCGTACTTCAGCCTGTATAAGTCTTGAATTTTCCCACTGAAGGGGAGAAATTTCATGGCTCTTCCAAGTATTTCTTCTTTATGTGAAGAACTAACAGCTACTTATAAGCCTCCGAATGTGTCTATGCATGCACACATGTTCACAGCATTAAAGCTACTGAGCAGAGACACAAACAGTAAACATCCATGAGATCTGGCAGCTCTCCCCTGTTCTTGCTGGCTCTATGACTCCCACTGCAGCTGTATCTGAAATAGTTGCAATCTTTTGTTGTGTTGATCGCCGCACGCCTCTGAGGTAGGGATGCATCACGAACTTACATGTGGAGAACTGAGACCTGAATCTAAAAAGGCATTTGGATTCTGATATTTGGTAGTCCTTAAGATTATCCTTCATAGAGGCTCAGCCCTACAGCTCAGCTACTGATCATTTATTTATTCATTTAATTTTGCCTGTCCTAAATCCTTATCTCAAGTCTTTTTAACAGTATTTCATTCTTACATTCTTTGATGAGACACATTTCTAATGTTCCTGTATCCTTCTTGCTCTGGAACTGATGTTTTATCCCTGATGCTTTTATTTTTATTTTTTATTTTTTATTTTTTTAATTGATGCAGAAAATACCTTGCTGGTTTCTGCTTTGCAGCAGTAGCAATGAATTGTGTCAGTGTTGAAAGGCTCAGGTCCGTACCTTTCAGCTGAAGCTCAGATGCATGTGTATTGATCCACTGCAATCCTATGGGGGTAGTCTCTGCCCTGATACTCAGCAGAACAATCAGACTCATATTTTTGGACAACTTGAGAGGAAAACTTGATTATAGGCCTCAGAAGGAATCTGGCTGATAAAACCCATGCGGACCTGTAGTACCAGATTGTGGTATTACATGCACAGATCCTGTGTTTTCCCACTGTGACAGCCCTGCACCTTTTGTATATATAAAACACAATAAAAAGGCTAGAGCTGAGGCATAAAATGCCTTTCTCCCAGTTACCTAGCAGGGATACACATGCCTTGGGTGAGAAGTGTTTTGGTATGTGTACAACAAACCAGGAGGAGTTAATAACCCTTGAAACACTGAGTGGGAGAAGAGGGTAGAAAGAGGAAATCAGGTCATACTATGCTTTCAGTAAAGGCAGCAGCAGGAGGAACACAAACATGAATCTGACTTCTGAAGCGGTGCAGCTACATTAACACACGAGAAAAATACATCGATGCAGTTGCTTCATTGCCTATTCCATCAACAGAAGCTGCAGTCTTACATATGAACGAGGTAAATGTCATCATCTTGCAGTTTCTTGGGTTATGTTAGCATCTGAGAGTAATACATGGAGCTTGGATTTGAAAAGGTACAAACTCTGATGCAGTAGCACCATTTTTATCCATTTATTTGCATTTTGGAAGGCAGAGGGAACACAATTCATGAATCATGAACAGAGTTTATTAGAGGGCTATGCTTGCTTCTTCCAGCTTCATCTGCAAAGTAAAAATAGCTAGGAAAAGATAATTGAAATGTTCTCCAAAAAAACCCTGCTGCTATTCCCCGCAGTTTTCACATGCATCATTAACCCAAAGAGCCCAATCAACCAGCCAATTTTCCCCTGGCTTTACCTGTGAGGGAGCAGAGACCTAGGATCCCCCATGAGACCCACTAGTGCAGCACTTGCTTCAGCTCATGTGGAGGGGCACAGCATTGCTTCTGCCCCACTGAGATCAGTGCTGTAGCTGGGGGTGGCTGTTGAGAGAGCATTGGGAGCTCTCCTAGAATTTTTCTGCCTAATGCAGTGATAAAGCAAGGTGAGGAGGAACAGAGGATAGGGAGAAAGTCAGAAGAGTCTGAATGCCATGTCTGGAAGTGTTCCCGGTGTTCCCACATGTTACAGCATCACATCTCTAGCACAGCATGGAGACGCCCAATTCCACCCCTCGCAGTTTCAGTAATGGAGTTGAATCCTAATAGCCTTCATTTGATTTCCAGTGTGTATGAACAAAACAGCTCAGCCCATTTAAAGGCATGCGATGCAGTGGTGTATGTATGCCTTTCTGTGCTGATGTCTGCTGCTCTGTGGCTGAGAGCTGAGAACTGGAAAGAAACATCCACATCTCTGGGATCCAGATCACTTAATATTTGATCAGATTGTTAATGGAAGCCTGCATAGCTTCCAAAGTTACTTCTGCTTTCATGGAGCCAAATTCATGGATTCTCGTTCACTGCCTGATAAATTTGTGCAGTAAATTTCTGCCTTGGAAAGCTCTGAGACTCAAATGCTCAGTGGTTATCTACATTTGTCTAAATGCTTTTCATTTAAAGGGCAGTTGGGGATAGTATCCACAGAAGGATTTAGGTGTAGTATGGTGTGAGTAACTGCCTCTGGGAACAGGATCTCAAAAGTCTACTGAAAAGAGTTGTGTGAGGAAAACCCTTGGAAATCCTAAGGCAAAACATTTGGACACCTTAGAGTGGTGGAAGTCCAGGCTATGTATGTGATTGCTCAGCACCCCTCATTGCCTGTGTCCATTTGTGGGTTTTGCCTTGGATGCCTAAATGCCCTAGGGAGTTTGGACTTAAACATTTAGTTATGTTTCAGTTCATTAAATATCACTTTTAATAATAGAATCATAGAAAGGCTTGTGTTGGAAAGGACCTTAAAGATCACTTAGTTCCAACCCCTCTGCCATGGGCAGGGACACCTCCCATCAGACCAGGTTGCCCAAAGCCCTATCCAGCCTGGCCTTGAACACCTCCAGGGATGGGGCATGCACAGCTTCTCTGGGAAACCTGTTCCAGAGCCTCTGAGTGAAGAATTTTCTCCTAACATCTAATCTCAATCTCTCCTCTTTTAGTTTAAAACCATCCCCCCTTGTCCTGTCATTATCTGCTTGAGTAAAAAGTTGTTCTCCGTCTGTTTTATAAGCGCTCTTTAAGTATTGAAAAGCCACAATGATCTCCAGGTCTCCCTGAAGATCCCTGAAGCCTTCTCTTCAGGCTGAACATCCTCAGCCTTTCTTCAAAAGAGGGGTGCTCCAGCTCTCTGATCATCTTCGTGACCCTCCCCTGGACCTTCTCTAACAGCTCCATATCTTTCTTGTGTTGGGGGCCCCAGAGCTGGGCGCAGTGCTCCAAGTGGGGCCTCACCAGGGCAGAGCAGAGGGGGACAGTCACCTCCCTCCACCTGCTGGCCACTGCTCTGCTGATGCAGCCCAGGATGCAGTTGGCCTTCTGGGCTGGAAGCATGCACTGCTGGCACATGCTGAGCCTTTCATCTACCAGAACTCTCAAGTCTTTCTCTGCAGGGCAGCTCTAAATGAGTTCTTCTCTCAGTCTGTACTCCTGTCTGGGATTGCCCTGACCCAGGTGCAGCACCTTGTAGTTGGACTTGTTGAACCTCATTAGGTTCCTATGGACCCACATCTCAAACTTGTCCAGGACCCTCTGGATGGCATCTGTTCCTTCTGTTGTATCAACTGCAACACTCAGCTTGGTGTCATCTGCAAACTTGCTGAAGGAGCACTCAATCGCACTGCCTATGTCATTGATAAAGCACCAGTCCCAGGACAGGCCCCTGAGGGACACCACTCATCACCAGCCTCCACCTGGACATAGAGCCATTGACCACCACTCTCTGGGTGTGACTTTCAAGCCAATTCCTTATCCACTGCGTGGGCCACCCATCAAGTCCACATCTCTCTCTAATTTGTAGACCAGGATGGCATGTGGGACCGTGTCAAAGGCCTTGCAGAAGCCCAGGTAGATGACATCAGTCAATGGATGCAGTCACTCCATCACAGAAGGCCAGCAGATTGGTCAGGCACAATTTGCCCTTGGTGAAGCCATGATGGACGTCCTTGTCCTGCATGTGCCTTGACGTTGCTGCCAGAAGAACCCGTTCCATGATCTTTCCAGGCACAGAGTCTTTCCAGGCTCACTGGTCCATAGTTCCTCAGGTCCTCCTTTCTACCCTTATTCAAAATGGGAGTCATAAAAAAAGGGGAGTAAAAAATGGATTAAAAAATGGGAGTAACAAATAGTAACATATAAATATGTTAATATGTAGTATGTTATATAAATGTTACTATTTGTTTTGTATATGTTACAACATACCTTTGACAGAACTAGAAGTAAAGAAATGGTTTCAAATTTAGCATTATCATTCATAGGCACAGTTCAAACCCCACTGAAGTAATTAGATTATTTGCATCGGCCCATACTGCTCTAGTGTCAGGCCCACACTGTATTTAGCATCATAACATTTAAGAGGCAGATGAGCTTAAAAGAGAACTGTGAAAATTACCTAAGATAAAGCAGAGTTTAAAATATACTTACTGGGGGAAATGCTAGAATCCAAATCTTCTTTCTCCTAAAGGAATTCCTCAAGCACTGATTTGAGAAAAAAACACATTTGTCTCTTTCTGATTCCTCTAATATTAGTTTGGGCAATCTGTTCCCAGTTTGGAAACTCACAGTTCCCTGATCCCCAGTGAGCTATATCTGGCACTTTCACCTGAACTCCAATTCAGTTTGTCTCAGGCAAGGAAGGAAGCATATGTGGGGTTTCCACATCCAGGCCAAGACCTTTCAGCAGGGGAAGGATGTTACATCATCCCACTGCTGGGATTTTGGAAAGCCTGGTATGTAGGCAAGCACTGAAAACACTTGCTCAGCCAAAAATATATGGAAGATAGCTAGGAAAAGGCCTAGTCTGAGGATTATAAGAAGCCTCCCCACTAAGGGCTGTGAAAACTTAGTTAAAAATAGTTTAAGCTCAATGATCCCTCTGCTTCCCCTGCCAGTCAAGGGAGATGTTTCTTTGACCACTTCAGGCTGCTCTTTGGAGGAGCATCTCTTCACTAACCAAAGAGTGATGCATGACACATCCCCAGGCAATGCTGAAGCTCTCACACCCACAAATATGGGCTCAAAAACAAGGTCCTGCTTGGCCTTGCCCCGTCCTGCTGCTCCCCTCCCTCCTGGTCCATGCCACCCGTGCAGGGATGCTCCTTGCCACTTTCCACTACAGCGTGGGCATGGTTGCAGCTCCCAACCTTTCACGTTCAATTCACTGTCGTTACTCTGGAGAATGAGACTTAACAAAAATAATAGTGGTACATTGTGCCTTACCTACCCTTATTTTGTGCATCCTCAGGAACTCTTTGAAACATGGGTTTTATCTATTTTAAAGATGTATCAGTCCTGACCTGCCCTTGAGCACTGTATTCCCAAGGTAGTCAAATCTCATCCAGAAGGACAAAAGTACTGGGTCATACAGGCTATAAAAGGGCATGTTCTGCCTTCTGCTGTGTCCTTTTGTGCTGTTCTGCTTATGCTCCTGTTACATCTGTTACATTAGGTTTCAGTTTTGTACAAAAAGATGCTGGCAGCCCTGCACTTCACCCCTGTGCTGGAGCAGGCACGACTTTCCCGAAGGGTCCCAGCCATCTCTGCCTGTAAATCTTCTCCTGTTCTCATGCCTTAACACATGAAATGTAAGAGTACAGTAGGTTATATTACTTTTTTTTTTTCTTTTTTTCCTAAAGGACAGAATTAAAAAGGAACCCATCTTCTTATCTCACCAGCTCTTGTGTTTTATGTCAGATTTCTGGCAGGAACCCAGAGCTTTGTCCTCTTGAAAAGCTACTGAGCAGCATCCTGCATTATTATAGACATTTCCCTCAGTGACCAAAATACTGCCGCAGCTTTAGCTCATGATGGAAATATCCATCGTGCTCATGCGCTGTGGTTTCAAACAGATTTAATGCTGTGGCTCTGCGGAGTGGAAAACTGTATCTGAGCCAGCTTAAAATGATAACACTGACATACATGGCTGGAGATAAGACCTCGTCTGAAATTGGTCCCTCTATAGAAAATATAGTGGGTAACAGTTGTTACAACTGTTAGGAAAATACACTTCAAAGGGCTTCTTTCTTCTGAGGATCTGTAAGATGGGGCTTGACCAGCAGCTGTAGGTGTCTGAGTTCAAATTTAAGAAGGTGGCTACAAAACCCATCAGTCTGAGCTTCCAAAAGAAGCCAAACTTTCCAGTTTTTAGAGTGCTCATTTTCTCTTTCAAAGGTGAACTGTGTGGCTAGCAAACTTATTAAAGGGATGAAAGAAAACCTAAAAGAGTAAATAGGATAAACAACTACTTCCTAAAATGCATTTGTAGCAGGGATTGTCTAAGGCTTTTCCCATAGGAGCCGGCTGCACCACCTGCCAGTTGCAATCCCTTGCAGTAGTCTTTTACTGACCCTTGAAGGTTTCAGACTTGCAAGATCCCATTTACCCTCATCTCAGCTGGTTCCAGCTCTGTCACCTTCAAGACATTTTTCTTTTCCTCCAAAATTTAGTGGTAGAATGAGGGACTTGTATTTTTTTCTTCCTTTTTACTCTCCTAATTAGTAGCTGTCTGTAGAGAACAGTTCCTTCACACACCAGCATATTGAGCTAACCAGTCTGGAAAAAAAGTGCAGGCCAGGAAAGAGATTGGAATAGACAAGCAGAAATAAAGAAATGACCAATGTTTGGTCACCCATAGAACTGAGTGCTGTAAAAAACCCAGGCAGGTAGAGCTGGCTGTGGTTTTCGGATGTAAAGGGTAAAGCAGGATACATGACTGGTGTTTAAAATGAGAGTGCACTTTTCAGTAGTATCACTGCAGCAGAAGGGAACTGCTGCCTTTAACGTGTAAATTCATCACCTGGGCAAGGGTTTCCTGAGGAGGCTGAGGATCCTATGGATCTGCCCAGATGCTGTAGGTCCCTTGAGAATTCCTGTTGTGTTTCTGTGCTTGTTTTTGAAGCATTCAATGAGCCCATGCCAGCATGCCATATGAGGCGAACTAAACCACCCGCATATTCCTTCCTGCCAAAACTGGTGTTTGTCTTCCAGTGAGCTTTGTCTCCCATTTCCACTTGGCTAAGACTAATTTAACATAGTTAACAGCCTGTTTTAATAAGAAAAATAAAAATAAAAAATAAAAAATAAAAATGAAAAAAGACTTTACACCTTACTAAGGCTTCACTGTATTTTAATGGATAAATATTTTACCAGAGCTGGCTTCTTTTGCTCTGCAATTGTTTTGGTTTTCTTTTACTTCATTTCTTATTAATGAATTATTTCATAATGGGCCAATGGACAATGGAAGTCTTCAAGTAGGTTTTTAAACAGGTTTTGACATTGCTTTTGAGTTGTTCTGGGCTAAAAATAATACAAGCCAGCAGGTACAGAGTGGAGAAGAGCGTCCTCAATCCCTTAAGGACCTTTTACTGCATTTGTTCCCCAGAGGGAACCAAACAGAGAAAGTAAAAAAGGCTTCAATTCCAAGCATTCCCTTTGCTAAGCTGTAAATGCCACCAACTTTCACAGCTCAGAAGAGAAAAATTGTTAACCTGTTTATGATGAGAAAACTGGGAGGATGCTTTTCTCCCTGTTACATGAGGTCGATGTAAGACAAGAGATAGGCACAGCTTGCTTACGCTCATCTAATGAGGGACTGAATTATGTGCTTTTATTTCCCCATGAATAATTTAGAAATGGTCTTCGGCATCTCCAGCCACCAACCCCTGCTAATCCCCGGCTTCATCCTGAGGCTCTTGAGTGTTTCTGAGTGGCTGTCACTTAGCCATTTTCATAGGTGACCTTCTTCACTGAAATTCAGTGCTTTAGTTCTTCAGCTATGGGAGAAGGAGCCAAGAGCCAGCAACTGGATGCTGACCCATCCAGATTCAAATGAGAAAACAGGAGCTCTAACAGCAATGTTAAACTGAACAAAATACCTCTGGAAAAGGGGTACAATGTGTCCCTCTCTCTCTGTGCTCACAGCCTGTGTTCCTGAAAAGACATGTGGGAAGTGTGATGAGCATGTCTGACACCATTTCTGTGATAATACAAAATCCTTCATTCCTTTAGGGTAATCCACAACAGGGCAATATTCTGAATGGATGTGGACAGAATTTAGCCCTATGTCTTTTGAGAGCAAGAAGCAATGTTTGCAATGACCGTAATGCCACTGAGCCAGAGAAGAGATCATGTTGCAATCATACCTGTACAGCACTGCAAAGGTTATCCAGAACTGTGTCTGAAAAGTTGATATCAGAGAAAATAAGTCTGAAGGAAACTTTCAGGTTAGGACCCCTTGGGCACTGTGCTGAGAATACAAAAACAAACATTATTTGTATATAGTCTCTTCACTGCAATGGGACTCCAGCATTGTCTAAACTCCCTTTCTTATGAGATATATTTTCTTGAGTCTGGGTTACAGGAATAAATAGAAACTACTGCTTCAAATGTCTTAAATTATACTTCTTTTTTTTCAGAGGAAAAATATCAGCCAAAAACCTACATCTGATGGTCATTTTAAATACTTTGTTAAGTGACTGTCAGTGTTCATCAACAGCAGATATTAAGCGTGAACAGCATTGCCCTGTATTGTTTAACTGAATCTCAGTTTTCATGATATGTATTTATAATGTTTGTTGGCAAAAGAGAACATATGTTCCTGATTTTTCAAGCTATATGTGGATTTTTTTAAATAAATAAATTTTTATAACAACAAGCCCACACATCTACTTGCTTGCAACAATCCAAGGGCTGGTTACTGCTAAGCAGAAAAAATACTGTTAAAATTCACCTTGGTTGCTGTATTTCATAGTCTGACAATAAAGGCAGCAAACAGTAACAGTTGTAAACTTAAATGCTCCTCAGAATTAGAAGTAGGCACCCAGTCTGAAATAGTTTAAAAATGTGGTGTAGAGCAGACAAGAATGAATGCCAGCCTGGCTCTGGCACTCAGAGCACCGTCTGTCTCCCTAGCACTGCACTACCCCAAGGTGTGTTTTCAGCACTGTTCGTAGCATTAAACAGGATTTGGGCACCCCACCTCGTTACGGCTCGGGACCTGCTTCCTCCAAAGAACAGAGGCCATGAGATGAAGTGCAAAATGCCACAGGTGCAGCTTGAGCCAGAGACAGTTCTGCTAATTTCTCTGATGGGGTTGAATTTAAACCACTGGGTTGAACTTCCAAGGCTGAAAGATGGCAATTTGCTTCAACTAAACATGCTTCCTCTGAAAATTCCTAAAAACATGGAATGTATGGAATGTACCTACTGCTTTACATCACTGTTATTAGATACAATCTCTAATTTGTACCCAATTGCATTGTAATGGTCTCGTTAAACTAGCCTTTTTTTATTTTCCCTTACAATATCTTTTTAGCATTAAATCTGTAACACTGTTTGCAATAAGCTAACAGATTTTCATAAGAATATTTTTTTTTAATAATTATTACACTTTAACTATTGCAGAAGTTTACCTTGCATCTTTTCAGTTTTACACAAAGCCCACCAGCAAATCTTCATAAATTTCTTACTTTGGTATTTTGCAGGCAGGTGCATAGCGTGCTACCTTGCATTGCCCACAGTTCTGTTTATTATTTTATTTTGTAGTTCTTTCCGTATGGAGATGCTTCAAAGTTTGCCCAGCATGCCTTCCGAACCTTTGATAAAAATGGAGATGGGACCATCGACTTCAGAGAGTTCATTTGTGCACTGTCCATCACCTCTAGAGGCAGCTTTGAGCAAAAGCTAAACTGGGCCTTCAACATGTACGACCTAGATGGTGATGGTAAAATTACAAGAGTGGAAATGCTGGAAATTATAGAGGTGAGAACAATATGGCACTCAAAAAGAACATGTCTGAACATTAGTAAAGTTTAATTACTCTTTCACATACCTTTTAGACTTCAAGCACATGAGACTTTGCGCTGTATCATTAAAAAGTGCATGTTATATATATATATCCTATACTGACTCATACCTATGTGGTACAAACACACTACCATTTTAATAGATGCGTAATCTTTGAGAATCGCTGCAATTACATATGTGCATGTAAGTTCTTAAATATCAAGAGATAAATTTGTTTTCTGATGAATGGATTAAGCATAAAAACAGCAGAGCAAAGGATTTACAAAGCTCATCTCAAAACCACTTGACACCCATGAAATTACTGTTTTGTAGCTTGAGTGGCTGAAAGCTTAATGGAGATTAGCTTTAAACGATTGCAGAAATTTACAGGGATAACACCACAGTATTTTAAGTGAGCTTTCACAGGGGGGCTTTAAGATTTAAGACGACCATCATATATAAGGGGAAGTGTAGCTTACCTCCCTAGTCATCTGCCAGCTACTAGCCACCGTGGTTACTGCCTGACTTTGCTCACATGTATGCATGGAAAGCTTTTGAAAGGAGATAACTTCTAAAACTGTTTATTCATAGTTTATATGGGATATCTCAAGGGAATGACGAAAATGAAACAAATAGTTCATCCAGGGAATAGGTTACAAAAGCTTTGCACTGTAAAACAGAAAACCAAAGAAATTTACTCCAATATACAAAATGCAACCATTTAAAGAAACATTTAAAGAAGAAAGTAAAATCCATTCTTCCTCGTTTTAAGTGAAAGAACATCGGATTCTAAGAAAAAGAAAAATCCTCAGGGAAACTGGCTATCAGTTTATTGTTAGAATATCATTCCAGAATTTGATCAGGAAAAAAAAAAATCTAGTTAATCATAGAAAACTCAACATATGTGGTTTCTTCCCAAAGGCCATCTACAAAATGGTGGGCACTGTGATAATGATGAAAATGAATGAGGATGGTCTGACGCCTGAGCAGCGGGTAGACAAGATCTTCAGTAAGATGGATAAGAACAAAGACGACCAGATCACACTGGATGAATTCAAAGAAGCTGCAAAGAGTGATCCTTCCATTGTATTACTCCTGCAGTGTGACATTCAAAAATGAGCTTGTGTACAATGCATCATAGACTGCACAGAAGTTTAATGTTCCATTCAGTTTGCAGCTATTTCCACACACACAAAAATTTGCTTGGACTACCTATAAATGGACTTGCTTCTTGTGTTTGAAACACTTGTGTGCATGAGAATGTCATTTGCTAAAGAATTTTAAAAGTATATATTATAAAAATAAACTGCCACAACGTGATGTGTGCACTGTCATTTCATAACAGCCCTATTCCTCTGAAGCCTGTGCAGCAGTCCTGTGCTGCAGTGAATTATATTATTTATTGTTCATGTTTTACTGATGCTAGCTCTGTGTCTCCTAGACTGAGTAATGTTAGTGACACTGAATTCCCATGGTAATGTTAACTGTTTATTATAAACCATGTCACCATTCTGCTGTAAAGTAGTATTGGACAGACAGAGGGAAGACTTCCTCAGTTCTTGAGTCTGATCCACACGTGCTTGTATTGTCAGTGGATATAAATGTACTTCATTTGCATGCCTTTTAGGTTTGCCTTAATTCTTACCTCATTTGCATCCCTTCAATCTGGAAAGAGCTATGTCAGAGGAATGCAGTATAAAAAAGCAAATCCTGCTAAAATGATCCCTTTAAAAGTATATATAAATATATATATATATATAATGTTTAAAATATTGTTTTATTGGAAGTTTAAAGGTTTTATTGGAAGTGTATTGATCTTTGCCTGAATTTTCAAAAGCTTCCACAGAGGTTGCAATATATATGTCCCAAAATAAATTTATAACATTTGACCTTTTCCCCTAATTCTTATTTCACGTCTTCAGCATGGTAACAGGAAAAAAAAAAAAAAGTTCTATCTTTAACTATCTGTCACTGTACTACTGGGAAATATATATATTTCATTATGAAAGCATGAAGAAAACTTCTTTTCACTCACTCGGTAGAAGTCATATTATACAAAACCAACAGTTGTAGTGCTTGTGTTATCAACAGAACAGCTGTTTATCCTCTAAGATGTTAATGCTAAGATTTAACAGTATACCTACAAGACCTGTGCTTACATAACTTTTTCAGCCAGCTGGAAGTCAAATACAGTTTATTTGCTTGGCCTAAACCTGGTCTTTTAATGGTTTCCCCAGAAAGTAAGAGTCTTTCCTCTTACAATATGATATGAAACTAATACAGGCATAAAATAAAGTGATATTATCAAAAAATTGTTATTGATAAATTAACCTTGCAGCATGATTATCGAGAAGAGGTAGTCGAAAGAACCCCCTTTTGTCCTCAGTTCTACGTGCAATCAAGTTTGTCTATACCGTGGCAAGTATGAGTTTTGCATAGCCCTGGGAAAGCATGGAGAACTATCAGACTGCAGATAATCTTTCCTATACACAAGGTTTTCCAGTTGCTCCATTGCTTTAAATAAAGGCCGTTGCTCGTAGGTAAAAAAAAAAAAGTTGTCTGAAAAGCTCACTACTGCATGTTTGATATTTCTTCTTTGCCTTATGAAATAAGACAGTACTCCCAGTAGCTAAAAATCAGACAATAAAACATGACAAAACGAATCATACTCTCCACTTCCAAATATTAAAAGTGAAGCTCATCTTAAAATTGAGGGAAAAACACCACGCTGCTTAACACGTTTTGCTAACAAACATATGGGGGAGGGAAGGGAATCAATCATGACCACAACCACAGCCATCCTCTCCTAGTTAATTTTCCTCATATTCCAAACAACAAAGTGTAGAAGTTTCAATTACATTATTTTTTAAAAAACAGAATTTTACTTCGCCTACACAGGTAGTATTCTTGCCAAATTAAATAGCAGTATACTTTGTATGTTTGGCTGTAACTTAAAAATTCTGAAAAATCTAAAATACTTCTGAGTACGGCATGCCCATTGTTTCTACATAGACTTCAATTACTAATGGTAGAGAGGATGTTGAATAATCCTGGGATTTTATGCATCTTTTGCTTCCACATACTTATTAGGGCATCAGTACATCATTCTGTATTTCCCTGCGCCTCAAATTTATGTAGCTTGACAGGCTCCATTTACTTTAATGCATCCTTTAAGGACTGCATTGCCATCCAAAATGGCCAACAGCTCAAACAGTCTCAAATGTAACATCATCATCTCCAGGTAGTTGGTATAGTAAACTCAAAGAACCAAGAATAAGATAGTTTTGAGAGCTTGGTAGAATCACTGAAAAAATAAGTGTATCCAAGCAACTGTTTCAGTAATTGTTTATTTAGAGCTAATCCTCTATCATGAAACCAGTTACTTATAATTATTATACAGCCAAGCACGTATTTTCATCAAGTACAATGGCAGATTAGAATAAATACAGGATATGATTTGAATCAAAGACCAGAGTCATTGCCAATTCCTCCAATTTTTCAAGTAAATCTGTAGAAAACTTGAGAAATCTCAAGTGTTAGCTCAGTAGGAACAGGGTAATTTTCCTTATCCTCTTTTCTCCCCGCAAGCCATTATAAAAATAATACTGGAGATAAACATTTTTCTCCCTCCTGCCTCTGCACTCTTGCTTATTTTTTTTGATAGCTAAAAAAAAAAAAAAAAAAAAAAAAAGAAATCAGGAAGAAATAAAGCTTTACAGTTGTATCAGTTCTCACTGTAAAAGGGTCTGAAATATACTCCAGTTCCAGCATAAAGTCAAGTCAAACTGAACAGGTGGCTCAAGACCATGTAAGAGTATTGCAGACTCACCCCAAAACACAAGCTGGGTTCACATTCCAGAAAAGCTTTGCCAAGTATGCAATCTGCATGTGTCTTCCCATGCTGTTTTCACATGATTCTAAACAAGTTGTAAGTATCTTCCATTTCATTCTATTCACAGGATTGTTGGATCCTCGAGTTTGGTAGGAACCTAGTGCAATCCCTTGCTTGAAGGAGGTGCAGCAGTATTCAGAACCTGAAAGCCTCCACGGATAGAGGTTCTACAGCCCGTCAGGACAATATGTTTAAATGCCTCATCCTTATCGTGAACAACCCCTCACATGATTATGTAGCCAGAACATCCACATTTCAATGTTGGGTCACTGTCTCTTGTGCCCCTGCCCTACACTTCAATGAAAAGCCTGGCTTTGTTTTGTCAGTAACCTCCTCTTAGACATGGCAAGTGTGCTGCAAGTGTGGTGTTGGCCATTACCCTAGGTTTTCAGAAGTAAACATTCAAAGTCTTTAAAAGATCACTAGATTTAATTCCTAAAGTTAGAATGCACCAAGAAAACCAACTGCAGTTCTAGCCTATTTCCTTCAGTTCTCAGCTAGTTTTCATATTTTAGAGATACCCACAAATTTAACAAATACTTGCGTAAAAACTGAACAGCTTTAATAAACACAAAATACAGTGACTAAAACTAAATTTGGTTTTTAAATTTTGGCTACATTCACTTTAAACTTAAACTGTACAGATATTTTATTGAGGAGTTGCTATTCAGTAAATAATTCTGGAAACTATAGAGCTGTTCTTTGAATAATCTTAATGGCTCCTGTATCATCCAAAAGCAAACAAACAGAAAGAGTTATGCCTAGTGGCTGAACTCTAAATTGATTGTTTCTGAAGAGCTCCCAATAACTGCAAATTCCTGGAGAGAGGAGAACAGGACAGAAGTAAAGTTAATTTGTGGCAGTTTGAAAAACCTGGTTATTCTTTCTCCTTCTATCCTCCCAATAAATATAATTTTTTAAAAGACTCAATTTTATTTTAACAACTCAAGTATAGTCGAGGGGTGGGGCAGTGGGGTGGGTTGGGAAGCCCACAATCTAGAAAAGTTACTCTAAGTTACTGTATTATTTCTTAAAACTATGCCACTTTGCTCCTCTATATTGAAGGACTCCCATCATTTTGTTAACATAATGAATACCTGCGAACTTAGTCTGTGCAAGAATTGGAATTAAGAATATAAAATTATGAAGACATGATTTGCTAGTTTTTATAAGCACATGTCCTAAGACACACAAGCTAGTCTCTATAAAATTTAGGAATCAATACTTTTTCCTGCTCAGAAAATAAACTGAAAAAAGTTCTTCATTTTCAAAATTATGAAATTTTGGAATTATGAAAAAAAGCAATAATTTTACACATTCAGCTGCTGTGGTTCCGCTGTAAATAAACAAACAACGTTTTACTGCATGTATTAGCACACATTCAAGAAATAAAGCAGAGATAAGCAGAAAACCAGATTTTAAACTCAAGGCCAGTTTGAAGAGTGCAGAGACACTAAATCATTGTCACAAGTATTAGTTCCCATAGTTTATTAAAATAGTACTCCACAGTTATACAAAATACATGTCATATCCCCCTTTCTCCCGCCCTCTCTCCTTCCCCCAAGGAAAGAAAAACTAGTAGTTGTTCGTTAAAATAAAACCCTGAATGCTCAGTTGATATCATGAAAATTGTTCTTATCCTTGGGCTGTAAGAACACATAAAAGTAGTTCTGAGATTAAAAAAATAAAAACCAGGAACTACTTATTTTCCTGAGGGTATTTAACAAGAGAGCCTCTTATCCAGCAACAGGCAGTAGCAACTGGAATTTACAAGCATCAATGTACATTTATCCTCAATATTGTGCCACATTCATACAATTTATACTCAATCATCTTCTTCTTCTTCATTCCTATTATGGAAATTCAACTGTGTTTGGCCTCTTTCAGGGTCTTGCATTCGGAGGATTCGAATATGAGAACTCGTAGGCAGAGAACTAAAAATAAAAGTATGCATCATTTAAATAGTGCACCTTCTCCACAAATTTATTGTTTCCATTTGATTCTTTCCATTATTGGCCTTAAAATTACTGCATCTATTTTCTTGGACCCTTTTAAAACAGTAGCATGGGGTGAAGATCTGGCTTCACTGAACTGATACTGGAGCAAGACTTGAATAAAAGCTTCAGGTGACAGATCCTCAATGATACATCTCAATCCTTCAATTTTTTAACGATTAGACTATGTTAGTTACAGAAAAGGTACTTTTTAAGAGAAACTCCAATGTAAGTAACAATTAAATATGGTTCTTATTTGCCTTACAGATCCTGAAGGGGCACACACTTTATATACGTATCTCTCATCATACTAAGAATGAAGTTACTAAACACATATTCTGGCTTCTCCAGTGATAGCTCCTACTATTTTATTGAATAGTTTGAGAAATTCCCTCAAAGCATTTCCATTAAGTAACATGTTGAACACCCCGTCTCCCGCCCCCGCCCTCCAGGTATTAGGAAGGCAAGATAATTACAATAAATTAACCTCATTTTGAAGATTGCTTAGGATCTTTGTATATTTTGCAGGAGAAAAGAAAAGAGAAGAGAGGAGAGAAGAGAAAATGTGATAAAAATTATCAGGCTTCACTGATTACTTCTGGCTTGTAGAGAAGAATTGGATGAATAAGGTTAGACAGTGACTGTCCCCTTAACTGGGCATAGCTTTACCACAGAATTATATGGAGGACTGTTGTTTGTTTGTTTGTTTTAAAAAGATCCAGGTGCTACAAAAAAACAGAACAGCAAGCTATCAGCTTGCAGATTTAAAAAAGTCAACTCAAGTAACATAAGCCTGTTAAAAGTACGGTAATACTAATAGGAAAATTAGACAAACACAAAATATTCTATCAGTTTTCTGATGGGAGACCAGCAGCCCACCTGGCTCCATGCAAGGAAACATTTCAAAAAGCTCCTCTACTTTAGATAAAATGATTCAAGTTTCACTGAATTACCACATTACATATGGAAAAGTGAAAAATATTCTCCTAAGTTCTTAAAAACATCAGCAATGAACTGCTTAACTGTTAATGTTCTACCACTGAAAATCACAAAAATTCTCCTCAGATTTCCTTCTTTCAAGTGATACTCATTGCAATACAACTTTCATGTCCTACTTCTACTAGGAAATACAACACAACATTATTACCTCATGCTTTGTGGGGTGAGCAAAATGAACTGCCGATGACGCTGAGAGTCAGCCACCTTCAGAATCATATCCATTGCAATTCTTCTGTTAACCATGTCCTAAAGACAAAATCTTTATCAGTGAATACTGCCTGTATACTTCACTGACTTCTTATTGCACAGATTAGGACAACTACCTAGTAATAAATAAATTAGAAAGTATCTTAATAGTAAGACCTACCTAAAGTAGTACATAGATGGTAAAGCTTAGCTAAACAGAAACAACACTGGAGAAATACTAGGGTTAAATTCTAAAAGCTATGAAATAAAGCTTGGGAAATCTTAAAACTTTACTTTTTAATATACACACAAAATATCTATCTATCAGAACAATCTATCAGCTTCTATCAGAACAATCACACTCCTACTCACATTATTTTTCTACCAGCTTTTATATACACGTGTAATACTTCTTTATTGGTATGCTAAGATGAACTTTATTTTAGTTGAATAACATTTCTTATAACTTTCTGCCTCAAAATTATCTGAAAGGATGTAAGGGCTACATGAAACCTAAGTTACTTTGTAGCCAGATTATTTATTTATTTATTTCTAAAAACATCCTTGCGTAGGCTTATTGAAAAATATGTATAATGTGAGGATATGATGAGCAGGGGTTAAATAACGCTCTGCTTCCACAGTCACACATGAATCTAGCTGTCTCCCTTACAAAAAGGCTGATGGGGTCCTCTTGTGGTGAGTCTCCAGGATTACAGCAGAAGTAACTACAGATGTAATGTGGAAACAGTATGGTGTGCTTATTGGCACAGCAGTAGAAAAACAAGTGTTGAGGAATTACTTACAGAATAAAAGACATCTAAGTTCTCTGCAGGGCTACAGTTTTGACTATCCATCTTTTTCTGGACATATGAATAAACTTCAGTACAACTAATTTGTAAGATAAGACAAATTGAATAAGATGATGAGAGCTTTTCAAGTTTGTTTGTGGAATCAATGATTATGTCACTGATTCTACAACAGGGAAACCTCAGACATTTAACATGCTGAAATATGTCTGCTTGACCACCTTAGATGCAGATGTTCCTTCCTGATATTCTTTATGTATAAAGTACACCGCCTGTTTTTTTTCTTTCTTCTAGGTCTTTGATTTCAGTAAATAAATCACTGATTTAATGGGTGAGGGACACTGAAGCCAAAGAAGAAAAAAAAAATAAATATCAACTACTGTCTTTGTCTCATGGAACTAGTTCTCCAGGGAAGTGATACACAAAGATGATGTTTATCAGTTTTAGCTGCCATTAGTATTTCCTATTCGTTAATCTGAATTTCAGCATCTCGGAAAGTAGGTACAAAACAATTATCTGAGTACCAAATCATCTGCTATATCTGCACTGAAAAAATGTATATTTAACATATATATATCATAAAGATGTACATATATATCATAGAAGCCAAGGCATGTGCTAAGCCAAGGACTGTCACAGCATCATACAGAGGCAACCTCTGACAAAAACAGTAACTGCCCAGGGAAGTAAAAACCTTTATTTTATGATTTTTCTGCTGAACTGAGATTTGAACTTGCAGAGTAACATGATATTCCTAGTTCTTAGTGCCAATTATAAAACATTACGCTTCAAAAAAAGTCACTAAGCTTAGTAAACAAGACCCCTAATGAGCACTTCTGTTTAATATCACTTACTGTTACCTATAGTATTTTAAATTTCTAACCAACCACAGGTCACAAATCAACTATTTTGCTAATTTATACAAATCAGAATAGCAAATGTAGTTTAAACTATACCATGTAGACATCAAATTCATCCAAACATCTGAAAGGAGATTCAGTAATGGACCACAGAGAAAGAATGAAACAAACTGTTGAGAAGGAACGTTCACCTCCTGATAACGATCTCACATCGTTAAGAGCAGCTTTGTCTTCCTCTCCAGGCTGAACCTTGAAATAAAGATAATAAAATACTTTTTAAACTTGGAGACTTCCTTAAAAAAAAAAAAAAGTTATTGGAACTGCAAACATGTTACATATGAACAGAGAGATCACTTGAGGAACAGCTTATGTACTTCACTGCCACTCTGGAAAGAATTCAGAATGAAATGGCTCCTAGCCATTTCTGGGATCACTGCAACTTTATCCACCATAGTAAGATACACTGAACAGATTAAACAGATGATTCTGCCAATGTTTTCTTATTAAATTCTCTATTTTAATACCTATTAAACAGATTAAATAACTGTCAACAAATGTAATTATATCACAGTAAAATCCAATAGCTACCAGCTGTAATAGAAAAGCAGGTAATTGATTCACAATAGTAGCTTAAAGGAGGAAGTTTCTTTACCAGAACAAGTGAATCGTTGTAAACAGTCACTCCCTTCCACTAATTATGATGACACCTTGTGGCACTCTCCATTCAGGATTAAGCTTCAATATTTTCTTAACTTGCTAATTATATTACTTTTAATGAACTAAGCAGGAAAATAAAGATTTTTTTTTCTTTTTTTTTTTATTTAAATCTTCCTTGACTATATTTAAATTTTATGCATGATAAACATGAAATATGAGTCACAAAAAATGTAAAAAGATAAAGACAGGCAATAAACTGAATCCATAAAATATGAAGTTGAGTTTTTTGGGTATCTATCCTTCACCTGTTTAATGAAGAGCGTGTCAACAAGTATTTGTGTCATCACTACACATTTTCCTCCTCAAATCCTAAAAGCAAATTCTCCCACAGAATAAATAAATAAATGCTCTATGACTTTCTGGGAAGCATGTTAAAAGATACAAACTTACAGAATACACAGAGAAAACATAATATTGAAGCCATCAACCACTTAAAGGCAGTAAGATGTTACACAATCATAAAAAGTAAATCTTCCTGTTATTCCATGTTATCTAGCAACATCCCTATTAAAGACAATGATACAGTTTGGCTTTATTCTTGTTTGTTTTCAACAGTGTGCTACAATTTGGCATATCACTTTTTGGAGAGGAGAGAACAATTCTATTCTTTGCAATACATGCTCTAGCAGCTGACACTAAAAGCAAACAAAAAACCACACTATTTTAACACACATTATCATACTTCAAATAGTATCAAATAACTTACTGTTATTGAAAGTGTCTCATTCTTGTGGTCGAAAAGTATTTTTCCACAGCAAGCTCGAATGCGTAATAAGTAGTCGAAGTACAGTTTGCATCGTAAAGAAAGGAGCCTTAAATCAGTTAAATCATGCAAACAAACATTAGCTCACCAAGTTTAAAGATATTTGAAAAAGTGACAGCAAATTTTTTAATCAATGGTTTCACATCATCATCTTTTTTTCCCCAAATCTCAAACAGTTAACATTGGAGAGAAATTAAAGACGCAACATAACAAGTGTAGAAATCCAGAAGTACAGAGTTTATATTTTCTGTAAATTTAATCCCTGCTTCAATCGACTAGAAGCTTTTGACATGCTTCTTTCACAACTTCACCATGAAATAACCAGACTCCACTGCTATTTCCCTATCCACTGTTAGTGCTGCATCATTAATATAGTGAAAAATTTACAAGGACTCTGCTAGACTCCAAGAATTAAACATTGCTGATTCCCTCTGCACTCCCTTCCTTCCTCAATTCTAGTACATAATTCTCCAGCAGACAATACAACACTGTTCCTCCAAGAATTTACTATGGTTCTTTAGTACACATTAGAGTGGGACCATTCTATGATTCCATGATTTGTATTCAAATTCAAGCACTAGGAACAAGATTCAGTTTGACCCTTATAGGCCCCAAAAGGCAAGTACCAGATTCTGCCGGTACAAATTTATCAACTGGCATTTCTATACTTCCAGCACAAAAGATAGGATTCTTTTGATCATTACTATCTCTCATGATTGTATTGGCAATCCCAGACTGAAAAGTACAAGAAGCAGAACCAATACATATATCCCTCAATTTCTGCTGAAAAAAAATATGTATATATGTATATATATATATACATATACATATATACAGGACAGTAAGGGACTGCAGCAAGAAAAGTGGTGCACTCCCAGTACAGACACTTGTCAGACTGACAGCTGTCAAATCACAGGACCTGAATAAAAATCCTGAATGGTTTTTCAGCATAGGGCAGAGAAAGAGCGGCTGGCCCACAATGAAGTTATGGGAGCATACCACTGATAACTAGACTTAATGAAAATGAATGATAGGCTGGATTATTTCAATGTTAGCATGTTGCTGATATTTTACTGTCCAAAACCAGTACTGAAACAGAACTGTCTTGGATTGAGCGCGCATTGCTGAGGCCTTTGGTGTGAAGAAAAATATTTGCAGCCTCAACTGACTTATGTTGTGTTTCTAGCTGTCAGTCCAGGCAGACTCTTAATTGTCAGACATAATAATATTGGTACTGGGAGCAAGATGAAGTTAAAAAAACTATGCAAGGCAAAAGTAAGGCAAAGGACTAGTAGCCGTGCTGACACAATCACTAGAACTTGGTGAGGGTCATCAGCTGTGCACTGCCTCACCTCAGAAGTATTATGGGACCTGAAATAAAAAAGGTATCATTTTTGTCTCTGTTCTGTCCAATATCAGGTAATCTGTATGATCTGTCAAGTGTGTCAGAGCACTCACTCACAGCTTCCTCAAACTGTCTCACACCTGCTGGCTTATTTAAAGCAAATATCTCTACTTTCAAGAATGTTAAAGAAAATCAAAAAAAGTACTGTCACAATGAATCTCATGTATACCTTACCATGTGTAACATATCAGTGTGTAAAATATTTGAAAATTTCCAATGATAAGGATCTATAACTTAAGCATTAACATTTAGGCTCTGAAACAGGTTTAACTCTAAGACCATCACGAATACCATCTTTACAATACCTAATTCTCAAGGGTTTGCTCTGTAATTTACTCTGGAGTACAGGCAAAATTTACGTATCACCAGTTTATTTTGTTAGCCACAGAATGCAATCTCAGACAGCACTGAACCACACACCTCTGCCAGCAAGTCAAAAGAAAATACTTTGTAGCTGTTCAGCTCTTCGTTCAAATTATAATAAATATAATCTTATGTGTGGAATAGTTGTTTGTTTATTTTCTAAAGACATTATTGAAGAAATACATACCTACATACTAATCATCTGAAACTACAGCATAATTAAGTTACCTTAGGAACTGTCGATATATTCTGAATCTTTGTGTCATTATTTCTTCCAGCAGCATAATAAATCTCTTTAAGTTCTTTACTTTAATGTTTGCATCTTCGTATCTTTCCTTTGCATCAAGAAATTGCCTGTTTTAATTAACAGAAAGTCTAGCATTAGCATGCATTACATTAAAGCCAAGCAATTGCTGAAAAAAAAAAAAAAATAAAACATCCACACACAAAAAAAGTTTCATGAGGCTCTAAGTTAAAGCTAAAAGCATTTCAGCATGTTAGGTAAGCTATCTTTCATGAATGAAAACAAGTCAAATTACTATATTTTACCTCAGTTTGTTTTCCTTTTAAATGGAAGCTCTCGCACTAAGGAGAAATAACGATTGGACTCCCCATATCTATGAGGAATGATTTCTTGAAATTGTTTTCTTGAAATGCAGTCAAAACCTCAAGTAACTGCCTAAATTCTACATTAGCTACTCAAACTAGAAGCATGCTTAATGCTCAGTGCATCCCAGAGCAAGTGAGCTTTGTTCACACCACCATAGCTGGGGTACCTCTAAATACTAAAAGAGCAAGTGTCTGATTATTAGTAACCTGAGAGTATCAACCCTGTGTAAGATCACTACAGGGGCAGTTCAACTCTCCTAAGACCATTCAGTACTGATTGGCTGTACAATCATCACAGCACGTTTCTACGTCTTCATACATCACTTAAGTATTAAAACACATAAATTCAGTATAAGAAAACTGTTGTTTCCCCAGTCTCTTCCATCTTACCTGAACTAGACAGACATTAAAGATGACTTACTGTATTATTTCTTCTCTGTTCCCATGGTGATTTTTTTCTGAATTTATCCGCTCTCTTAAGCGATTCATTTCTGCATCCAGACTCTTAACAGTTCTGCTGACTTCTATGCGCTCTGCATAGATTTGCCTAGCCTGGGCAGTTTTTTCCTACGGTAATGTTTGAAATTCAATTGTTACTTGTTGCAAAGACTAACAGACTTTTTAAACCAAGTATTTTGTCCTATGGAAAAAAACAAGGCCTCTAAAAAAAAGCAAGTTTTCATATTGTTCTTTGTGTACAGTCATTACAGCAAATTTACTGTTATTGTCAACAATTTTACTCTAAATGTTCATTCATATGTAGGTAGTTACTTCAGTGCTAAGAACTGTAACCACGTGAGAATTTTTCATATGTTCACAGTTCTTGATCTAATGCAAATAAATAAGGAACTAAATGCACTCTATTTCAACAGGGCCTAATCTTCCAGAAGTCTTCAGGAATGTGACCATAGAGTTTGTCAGTAAAGCCAGATTAGTGAAGTATGCAAAAGATCAGGCATGTGATCTGTACGAGAAAAAATGCTAGCATCCAAAAAGCAAAACAATATTATTCAATTTAACTTAAAATATGTATTTTAGGATTAAAGCATTCTAATCTTTGCATTGCATAAATGTAGCAAAATGAGTCCCAGGTAGATAACCATTAACTTATCTATCAAGACTGAGATGGTGCTCTGCCAGACAGAGAGATCTTGATTCATTTATACAAAGTGAATTTTACTTGATTTAGACATGAACAGCTTAGAATACAGCTAAGAAAATACACAGTTTAACTGGGCATTAACATGGTTTGTATGTTGTACAAGAAGAATGATTTATTACTAAGTTTTCAAAGGATCTTGACCATAAAACTTCCATTAAAAATAAACAAACTTACCTCTAATTCTTTTTCTTTGGCAGCTAGTAATTCTTTATGTTTTTTTATGCAAGCCAAATGTTCTTTCTTCCTGTCTTCATAGTGCTGCCAACGACGTTTTCTGTTTTCCACCTCCGAGTCCGCTTTGCTTAATTCATCCTATTTTTGAATACCTCAAGATTTGAAAAGTGTACTGTATAGGGTAGATTCCTAAGCATCTCTCAAATATGTACACACCTTTCACAGGTTATCATGCTGTTTTATTTTATTTTTTGTCACAACAGTTAAATATAACTAATATATTTTTCAGTTGCCATCCTTAACTATTTCCTTTCCGTTTGCTCTTGCTTCCTTAATTCTAGCTGACTAAATATCAATACACAATTTATGTGAGGTATACAAGAGATTCCTACAGCGATAATTCTGACTTTTTCCTCATTACATACAAGTTTCCTCATTCTACAACTTTAGAATACTGTTTATATGCTGGACTCTGTTATTTTCATTTTCAAACCATTAATTCTTGAAAGCATAAGATTATCAGGATTCTATTTGCCAATACCAAAATTTTGCATTTACCTTCAATTTGCTACTTATCTCAAGCCTTGTTAATTCTCTGCGATTTCCAGGTCTCTTTCATACAAAGCTACAAAATCTATTTTGAAAACTGACCAAGTGTGCATATTCTTAGCCATGCCTTAGCAGAAACAAACAAACAAAAAAAAAGCCAAAACAACAGATATGATGTACTTAAAGGAGAAATTCAATTAAACCATTTTTCCTGCTTTTTCAATTCCTGACTAAAACCACTTGAAAACAAAATATCTTCTCTTTAAACCTGAAATATTACAGCAACTAAACTTAACAATCAACATTATCTTCAAAATACTGCCAAGCTTATTTCTTGACATAATTTAGAGGGAACGCCCTACTTCTATGTTCAAGGGCAGCTCTTAACTGTATTAGGAACAAACATTCTTTTCTCCTGCCTCCATTTAACCTCATTCCTGTTGCCACACAAAGGGAACAAAAAAATACAATATGGAGTTATCAGTACCTTAATCGGACCAGCAATTTCTTCTACTTGATGAATTTTTTCTTTTATTTCTTCAAATCTTTTTTCGGCCTCCTGGAGAATATTGTTCAGTTCTTCCATTCTTCTGCTTTGCTCCTGCATTTCTTTTTTTGCAGATTCCATCTTTTTTTTATTTTCTTCAGACACATCTTCCTGTCAAAATATTTTAAAACAAAGAGCGAAAGGAGTCCATATATTTGCACATTACGTGATTTTTATTTTATTATCATTACCAGGGTATAGGCAATACTCTAAGCTCTCTAACAAGAATAAAAACAGCTCAATGTAATTGCCATGAAGGCTCAAAAGAACAGATGGATAAATTATCTTGAAAGCCACTAAATCATATAGCAGAAGAAAATGTGGAACTTCTTTATCTGAGTGAAAATTAAGCTGACTTAATTTGGGAGTTGATGGCTAGGATTTTGTGAAGAATTAGCCATGCTAATGATTTACTACAGTAATTTACTAAACAAAGAACATTATGGCTTCCTTCTGGATCTGTGATGGAGGACGTACATTCCATATACAGAGGAATATAGGAAGAGGAAGTGGATTTTCACTGTTCCCTAGAAAATTATACCATTCCTAATTGATTACTCCTATAGATACTTTCTGCTCTGAAAAGACAAATGCTCCAAAACTTAAGAAAAAATATGTAAGCGAAACCTTGTATTGTGCTAATATTCTTTTTCACAATCAGACAACTGGGAAATCAATGTAGGAATGAAAGAAATAAGTGAAAGAACAGCAAATACTACATAGAAGTGATCAGAAAGTGCAGAAAAAAATACCAACGAAAATCAAAGAAAAGACTAAGGAAAAGTAAATATGTAAAACTACCAGCTGCATAAGACTATTGTCAGAAGGCAACAGTAAAAATTCTGTTGTTGAATAATTGTCAATTTTTTTTTTCAATCACAAAAAATAAAAAGATACTCCCCTACAAAGAAATATGATCTTTTCAATTCCATTTAAAGGACAAACAATGTACATTTTCCTAAACTAACAAAACAAGATTTGAAACAAAACGTAAGAGTTCACAGAATCTGTATCTCCCAATTCTTTACTTTTTGAGTATGTTTTGAAGGGTTTACTCACATGAATATGTTCACTTGCTGAAAGACAACTTACTGTAAAGCTATAAGGTTATGGAAGTTACCATCTCACTGATCCCATGGCATGGAATTTAACCAAAACAATTGTAGTCAGCATTAACAGCATTTGTCAGACTGACTCTATGAATTAAGATCTTGATTGTTTGTAGACACTAGCTTATTACAGAGGAATAGCTAAAATTCCATGGCCACCAACAAAAATTATAATAGATTACCAAACATTTTTACTCTATTCTTAAATTGCTAACTATATATTCTAAGAACATGGATAAGCACTTTGTAGGAATCACAATAGTGCAATCCTTTCTTAGGCTTTTAACTTTAAAACTGCATGATGAGTTTACTATAAACCAAGAAACTGTGGATACAGGACAGAGAAGCAGTGCTGTGACATAATTTACGCTAAAGAGTGATCTTCATCTATGCTTCTAAGATGCTAATTCAGTCCTCCAAACCTACATCACTGCTCCCCCGCCCCCCCCCCCGCCCAGAGTTTTATGGCACTGCGTATCTGGAATGATGAAAGAAAATGCACAGAACATCTCTTTATAACACCACCTTGCCTTCCATAACCCTGCAGTACCATTGGTTTGAAGAAGGTGATAAATAGAGGAAAATCCAAACAAACAAATGAACACTCACCAAAAATACTGCCATTACAATAATTGCACACTTTCTCTCAAGTATAACATTTTTCACTATTTTATCCAACTTGTGCCCTGGATGGTAATCTACAGTATTTAGTTGTTTCTTATTTAAAATAGTTATCAACATTCAAAGACATTATTTCACATCCCTATTAGACATAATTCAATATTTTTTTCTTACCAATATTCGGATGTCCACTGACTGGTTTTCTTCTGTATTCTCAAGATCTGCTATTTCTGCTTTTGTTGTTCTTATTTTTATCTGGAAAAAAATATATTAAGTTTACCTTACAAGAAAAGATCGTATAAATTCATTGAAGTCAATACAGAAAGTAATATATTCTTTTAGCTTCACTACTGCCTACGGAAGAACATTCTTCCCACTTACCTATGGAATCCATTTTAATAAGGCAGAACTTGCCCTGAAAGTAACATGCGCTTTAAAATCATTATTACTACATTTCCTTTCAACATGAATAAAATATATTTCATGTCCTTCAAATACTTGTCTTCATCAAATTAATAAGAGTTCACGTGCCGCTTCTCTGCTGGTTATTTGCAATTTACTTAATAAAGTATACATTAGCATTTTAGTTATATAGTATTTACCATCTTACGCTGCCTAACAGTAGTATCATCAGCCACCACATATATATCCTACCTACCAGAACTGGAAATCACGTAGAAAACAAAGATTAATGGTTGTAAATGGTTTATACAGAAAATCAGATTAAGCCAAAGTCTAAAAGCATGAAACACTCAATTTATTAAAACATGTAAAGAACATAAATGAAGAGCACAAAGAGAAACAAGATTCTAGGAATTAACAGGCAAGACTCGATAGAAATAAAGGAGAAAGCAGGAAAAATAAACTTGTATCAAATTTTGCAGCAACTTCCTTCCAACTCCTTTCTTGCACCACAAAAAACAAGTAGAAATTTCATTTGTGAGATTTAGTACAACTGAAAAAAAAAGATACTATACAGAATAACAGCAACATATGCCAGGACTGATATGACTTGAATCACTTTGTCCTAAACAATGAAAACATCCTCTAGATACTAATACGCAGACCCTTGTGTTTTTGCACAAGCACCAAATGAACAAAGGTAAGCATAAATATTGAAAAACTATCACCCACTCAAATTATAGTATAGAAGTCAAAGTGAAACAGGAAAAAAAATGATTAACGCCTAAAGATTAACACAACACCTATTTTTACCTGTAGTTCTTTTTGGTGTTGTCGATGACGATGAAGATGATCTTCATTCCGCCTAATCTCATTTTCAATGGAATACAAATGTCGCTGACATGCTGTCAACTGTGCCTTCCTGTTTGCAACTTCACTCTCTAAATGACTTGGGAAAAAAAAAATTGATACTGAGATATTATATACATACAAAAACACAGACATACACGTATAAGTTATTGAGTGACCAAAAAAAGTACATGGAGAAACAGGAGAGTAGTGGAGGGTGGAAGTTTCTCATGCACATACATCTAAATAGAAAAATATGCAATTCTACTATTCATGTCAACAAATGCACATTTTAGAGAAACAATGTAAAAAGATGCTTACTTTATTTCTGCTTCAACATTTTTGCTGAGATACTTGGGTCTGCGGTAGTCAGAAGAATAGTATCGCCTGTCAAATACTTGATCCCCTTCAACAGTGAAAGCTTCTCTACAATTTCTTGGAGGATTATTAGACTGCATTACTTCACGAGCTTTACGGCTACTCTGAAAAATACAATTGCCTTATCATACCTATAGAAAATCCACCATAATTAAAGATATTACTTTAAAACTAACGGAGAAGTTCTCTCACTCAGAAATCATTTACATTTCTAATGAAAAATAAGAAACACAGTAATGAAAGAATAATTTTAGAGTATGTAGCATTAAGAATCTGAAAAGGCATTGGTGTACGGACTGCATTGTTACACAGATAACTGTTGCAGTTATTGTCTTTACGGACCTCACCTCAGTGTCTGTACGTTATGCTTCTGGGGATGGAAAAATAAAAAAAAAAAAAAAACAAAAAACAAAACCAGAAAGTCACCACACCTCTATCTGCCTGTCACAGACAAAAACCAGAGGAGGAACTGGATATAGACTATATAAAGAGACAATGCCTTTCTTTAGAGGCCAGTAGGGAGGGGAGAGCCTTACTTTAATCAGCAGGATTTTTTCTATACCCCTCATATCAATCAAACAGTTGGCAACCACTGGATCATCTATTTCCAATGCTGTAAGAACTGATGGGAATTCTGGATGGTGAACTCCTCTAAAAAAAAAAAAAAAAAAAAAAAAAACACAAAACAAAACAAACAAACAAAAAAACCCAACATACATAAATTTCACATTAAATTCTTTGAATCAAAATTATACATAGTTCTTTCAAATTGATAACAATTGATAACACTGTAACTATGTAACAAAATTCAAAATGTAACTTACCTGTGTCTAACATCATAAACTTTATCCTGAAATTTATTTACAATTATTGAAGGTCTAAGCCCACGTGGATAATGATTTGCCATCAGCTGCTGAAGAACTCTTTCATCACTATGATTATCACAGCAAAATGCCTGAACTAAGCTCTTTAAACAAGATTCAATAGCCAAGGACAGTTCAGCATCTTTCGGATGAATGAAAGCACCTATACAAACAAACAAGACAAGGCTTTAGGAGCTTTGTTCCATAACATATACTTACATAATGCATTTTTACCGCTGTGTTCTTGTTTTCATTTTTTTCTTTCCTTTTTAAAGGCTCTGAAATAAACCTTTATTACAAGAAGGAAAAAAAAGAGTTCACTAAAAAAGAAATTGCTCTACAACAGACAAGCTACCCTGACAACATACATAATTTGTCTTCCTAGAGGCCTGCGCTTCTTTTGTTTTTGTTAAGTTCTTTGAGAGGCCACTAACTCCATTAAGATACTAATTTGATGGCAGCAGAGCAAGAGTGTGTCATGGCAAAGACTACTTATTAACTGCTCCAAGGGTGAAGGCAGAGGAAAACTATGCTATAAGTTAACATGAGGATTTCATTGTATCACCTGTCATCAGTAGCAGTGTTCACACATCCCCACCCTGCAGTAAACACCTAGTTTTCCAAGTACCTACACGGTAGATAAGATACACTGACAGCCACACATAGAACTGACTCGTTCAACTGTACTACTTCAATAATTAAACTGAACGGTTTTTGTGTGTTTTTCTATTGCTGTTTTTGTTTAGTACACCAGGCAGGATTTTTTTCCTCCATTTCCCTAACTTTTATCAGACCTATGAACTAGAAAAACTGCTTTTCTAATAACTATTTATTTACTCTATGTTTTAAAAGTTCGCTGCATTGCAACACATCACTGAAACACCCAATCCCCATCATTATCTTAAACTATTCCTCCATTGGTGAGTAGGAAGATTTTGAGGGATGAGACCTTCCTGCAACACACCTCACCAAGCAAGCAGCATCAAGACCTTACAGCCAGACTTAACTCTCCCCTGGAATTCCTGTTAGCATGGTCAATCTAATCTAAGAGCAAAGTCCTCAGCTAAGCATCTCCCTACCTTATGATACTTGGCAAGCCCCTTCAGATGTCATAATTCCACTCAAAACTCTCCTGCTCTGCAACACTATTCTGAAATGTATTTTACAATGTCTTCACAAAATAAACAATTGGAGAGTTGGCATGACAGGCAAAGAATTTTTTGATTTAAGATGTCTTCAGAAGAAAATTACCCAGACTCAAAGGGGAACAGCTCTAAGATAACAGCATAATCTCCCAAAGTCTCCAAACTTCTTCCCAGAAGTCCTAGAAATACTGCTAGTATCACACAGTTTAGCCAGATGCCCTTTCCTGAGTATAAGTGAGCCTTTCATGCCATCCAAATTTAAAAGCAGGAAACCTTTTAAACCCCCAAACTCATTTTTTTCCACAAATAGCCTGAAAGGATGAATTAAAACAAGATCAGTAACAAGCCATGAAACCAAGCCAAAGTTAAGAGGTTGTGTAGGAATTGAAGGGATAGCAAGTTTCACATTGTAACTGCATAAAATACCATAATAAAAACAGCTGCAAAATTAGGAAAGACAGATTTTACCTAAATAATATGATAAAAAGGACAGAAGCAAAAGATAGTCTACCAAAACAAAAATTTTAGTCCAGGAATTACAGAAGATATATTTTGAACTCCCTCAATAACAAATAGCTTTTCTAAAAGTTCATTGTTGCCAGCAGCAGCCATTCAAGTAAACCTGTACAGAAATATTCCAAAAACTGTATTTTTCAGCTGTTATTCTTACCTAAAGGTCCAACAGGTTTGCGTTTAAAGTGTCCTTGCCTGTAGGCTGTTTCAACTGCTTCAAGAAATGATGGTACATGTTGTCCAAATCTTTTAAAGATATTTGTTTTACTATCTCTCAGCTCTCTCAGCTGTTTCTGCTTAGCATCCAATTCTTGTTTCATATCACCCTCTTCTCTCCTAAAAGAAGAGATTTTTTTTCAGTAGCAGCAGCTTATGAAGTCTTAATTTTAGAGAAATAATTGTGGTCTTATTTTTTTTTTAAGTATTAATATAATAGGATAGCATGAGAAGACCTCCATACATCAAAGTACAACTAGTTACAAACCCACAATTATTTTAGAGCTTTAAGAAACATGAGACAAAAAAAATAAAAAAAACACAAGAAGATGCCACTTTGCAACATAGCTTTATGTGACTTTACCATGGTGAAAGGTACGAAGAGAAGAGCACAACACAGATAAAAATGCTAAAGCAGATGTAAAAACACCAAAATTATATCAAGCAGTACAGAATGCTAGAGATACATATTGATAAACAATTTTACTTGGTGAAAAAAAACAACAGAAGCAAAAAGCACAACAGCAAGACAATATTCTAAGATGAATTTTGTCTTACAGAAAGACACCTAACAAACTGTAAATTTGTATTGTGCATTATTTACACAGTAATACATGTTATAAACAAAAAATGACAACAAAGTAAAAGATCAATACTACTTTCTATTTTCATATTTCAATTTCACCCTCTTCTACAAAGGTCTTCAACAGAAGAAAGAAAATACTGTCTTTGATATTTGGTAAAAGATGTTTTGTTAATAACATATCATGTATAATGGGCAACAATTCTCAAATGTCTTTAAACAATAAATGGCAACATAACCATAACCCCCTCCGGTAACCACTGCTCAAGTTCAGGTTTCCAAATCACAGCGTATAAATGCTTTGTTTTTCTAGTTCATTTATGAGTTAAATAGACATTTGAAGCAAGTGGTTTAAAGTCTCTATAAATTTACATGTAATTATAGATACAATAATTATCTTTAAGTGTATATAATTTGTTACATCACGTTGCAGATCTGACGACGTCATACCGGGATTTACTAGCATATAAAACATGAAAATAATGCAAATCATAGTCCCATAAGGTGATGATACGAGAATAAGTGACAGACAATGGGAAGAAAGGAGGACATCAAATTGCAGCATAGATTTAAACCAGGCTTTAAATTAGTATTACCTTTCATCTTTAATAACATAACGGTTTTGTTAATTCTCCAAAAGTTTCGGAATTTAGCCATACTCTGCGGAGAAAAGTTTAGCAATTCCTAAGATCAACTAGGAAGGAGAGGGAAACAACAAACAAAAGCAAATATAGAAACTGAAGCCTCATACTCGAATGCAAGGAAATGAAGGTATATAAGAGATGATCTCTCATAATTTGAAGTAAAAAATAACAACTCTAACTTACCTAAGTTTAGCATCTTCTTCCTTATGTTTATAAATAGCCTGCTGAAACTGATCCATCTGTTGGCCAATCATCACTTCTTCATCATGAAACGCCTGTAACTTTTCCTTTAACTGTGCAATTTTCCTTTGTTTTTCCATCTTTTCAGGAACTGAAATCCTATTAGCACTAGAAGAGATCACACTTCAATATTTTAAAAACTGCACTATAATTTGCAGGGTTTACTTAATTTTAGTTAAAATGATAAAAGTTTTAACAAAATACTACTTCTGATATGTACGTACAAACTTTTAGTACATCACATATAGATAGATCTATGAATCAAATGTATTTAAGATTCAGAGCATTCACAAGATCTACAAATCAGAGTGATCTTTTTCATTTTAAATTTGCAATCACACAATTCTCACATTACATTCCTATAATAACTGTTTTAAAGAGTATTTGTTTTGCAACACTGTATAAGCTAGAAAAATGTATACTGTCACCAAGGAAAAAGAAAAGCTTTTTTCTGCCCTATTGCCTCATGACCTTCCAGTCAAAATCTTGGCATACAAAGAAGCATGGACAGAGACATTTAAATGTTTAATCTTCAGAAGGGTCTAGTTAAACAACTGTTTTCTGTTACTACAGATTTTCTCATTAATCAGAAGAACTCACTCTGTATATATCTATACAGTAAATATACACCATAATCACTGTATCTGTATTTACCTGTTTTTCATTTCTTCAATTCGATTACGCAGCTGTTCATCATCTTTTCCCAGACGTTTCAACTCAGTTTTGACACGGTTATAAAGTACCTGTGAAGGAAACAGGACATTATCTTAGCAGAAACAAGAATAATTTCAAGACAGAAATACAGTTTTGAGAAAGTAAACAAGGAACTGCATCTGAACAAACAATTACTAATACTTCCAATAATAAAAAAAAAACAAATTAATTGTTATACCTTCCTTTTTACACTCTCTAATCATATGCTGACTGAAGCTGTCCATTGCTTAACACCTGCGTAGAGATATAAATTCTATGACCCTGAAGAAAAGCTACTTGCCAATCAATCACCTTTTTGAATTACACATTCAGGAAGCTTAGACATAGAGAAGCATATACGGGTAGACAAGGAAGAGAATTAAGGCTTTAAATCAGTATCAACATTGAAAGTTGCTTTGCCTACCTCAGCTTCATTAACTGCTTTTCTTCTTGCCTGCACATCAGCTTTTAATAAAATACACTGAGGTTGCAGGGTTTCTGCTTCTTCATTTATTGTTACTAATTTCTCTTGTATTGTTTTGTACTTCTCCTCTGCTTCATTTACTTTAACCTTTAGGACAAAAAGAAAATAATATGCAAGTAGTAATGAAACAAAATTTTCTGCAAAACCTCTTCATGCTACAGAGGAAGTATGACCTAAAAGAATCCATCTGCTGACACATCTCACAAGTCATTCACAATATGCAAAGAGGAAAATTAATATAGGAACACACTCAGGAAACCAAAGACTATCAAATCTTTTTTTTTTTTTTTTTTTCTTACTTATGCTTTACTCAAAACACAGGACTCTAACTACAGTAAGGCCAAATGGAGAGAGGTGAGACCAGTATCCAGACAATGTTTCTTCAATATTACACATACATGTTTGGCCATACAATAAAAAAATACTTAAATTTTAAAACAAATATGTACTTTTAGGTGTTTTTTTTTTTTCCAATATTTAAAAAAGTGCCAATTCAGAGAATTTGGAGAAGTTTCAAAAGACTGAAAAGTTTAAAATAACAGTGCCTAGTATTTCCCTGCAAATGATACATGTCATTGCAATTCTGAATGTTTTGCAATATTATTCTTTTCTGCTACCTCCAGAAGTTTTAAGTACCATCCAAAAAGTCTGTTTAATTTCCAGATGTCTCCTGGAATCAGACATTCATCTTCAGTGCACTGAAAACTAAGGAAACCTAACATGACACATCTCTGAAAGATACTCTGCTATTAAAAGGCACAGGCACTGAAGGAGTACCCTCAACAATGAAACAATTTCAGTTCACATTCATTGGGATAAGCAATGGTAGCCATCCAAAATTCACAGTAAAAGTAGTGTAATTATACGTAGATCTAAAGCATCAGCATGAAAACCACTCATATAAACCCCTATTAAAAAGCAGAAAACTAGTCCTAGTATTTTTCTCCAATTGGATGTGGAATGCAAACATTTGCAGATGGTAAACACCAGTATCTATAAGACTACAGAGCCTTGAAAAAAGCCTAGAAAGTCAGTTTACAGGCTAAAGGAGAAGCATAATTTTCAATATTATTTCTATTCTTAAGCGAAGAAAGCAAAACCAAAAATTGAAACATAGTTTAAACTTTATATGTACCTGGCATTCCTCTAGCTTCTGATCAAACTTTTCTGTATTTCCTTCTTCAGCTCTGATGCCTTCTCTGATTGGCTGTATTTCTCTTTCCATCTCACCCACCTAAATATTAGCACATATCAGAATGCCTTCAGCAGTTTAGGAATAATTTAAAGTTGGTTTTATACGTGGAAACACTAGAACAAGGAACTTACCACAGCCCATGCCATTTTATGTTTCAACTCTTCAAGATGATTTCGCATTTCATTAACATACCCAATGCTTTTGTAACGTTCCTTTTTTTCATTATAAAGCTGCTTAAGCTCTTGAAGACGCTTTAAAAAAAAAAAGTTCAATTGTAGAAGCATAATGCTACAATGCAATATGAAATGTTGGAAAGAATTTTTTTTGAAAGTTTAACTTTGACTAAGAACAAGCCAAAACTACATACTTTTAACTATTAGCTATTTCAGTGCTCAAACCTGTGTTAATAATTACTGCGACTTTAACATACCTCTTCTCCTTGTTCTATCTGAAGACTTGTATTTTCTTTAGTTTTCATAATATATGAATAATCTTCTTTCATTTGCTCCAGCTGAGTCGCCTTCATAAAAAACTATAAAAGAATAAAAAGATGCAGATGTCAAATATATTAGTTTACCTAAGTGAACTTTACATAATTACCATGGGAAGACCACTCATCCCAACTGCTATGTACAGTAACTGATACATTAAGCAAAATAACTGGTGAGGTATTTTTGAATAATGAAGCAACTCAGCAGCATCCTAGAAAATTTAATAATTTGGTCAATACTTTTAGAAAAAAGAAACTTCAAATAACTGTTTCTGCAAGTGGATGACTGCTACAATCAGGTAATTAAAATCAAGAATTCTGAAAGTTGTTTTTTTTTTTTTTTTTTTTTTTTTCCCCCAAATGACAGCTCTAAAATTTTCAAACCTGTATTTTTTGTTTCAAATATTTCTCTTTATTTTCCTGGAGTGCATTGTGTCTTTTTTTAATTACCTGAACCAAACTGACTAAAAGTTACCTTTTAACATTTAATCAATGTATTAAAAGATTTTTCTTACCTTATACTTGTCACCTTCATTTTTAGACTGTAAGAAGTGCTTACTCATCTCTTGAGTTAAAACAGACATGGGATTATCTACCTGTAATGTTAGATGCACTACTTTATTTTTATTTTAGAGAAAAGAGATACCATGTAACTGCGATTAGGGTTGGGATGGGAACCATATGCGCGTACACACACACGCACACAGACACACGCACACAGACACACGCACACAAAAAAAAAACAACCCACACTCCTAACACAAACTTGAATCAAAAAAATGACTTTTGAGGAACTGTTTTCAGGGAAGAAAAACGTCTTCTGGAAAGTGCTTGTTTTATCTATTTATTTAACAAGATTAACATTGGGAATTTCATCCAATGCCATTTAATTTGTCTTCATTTAATTGCCCAAAGTACATCATTCAATTCAATGAACTGTCCAATATATTCTTCCAGAAGTTCCCACAACATAAAATCAATACATAGTAAATGAAATTTATATTATTTGACAAGCTGAATATTTTGAATGTTTTATACTTGATGTACACTACCTAATCTTTCCTTAATCACATAGGCAGCAAAAAAAATAAGAAATACATGTATAAAAAGTCTACCACATTTCTGCAATAGAAAAAGTTGAAAAAAATCATCAAAATCATCAGGGGAAAAATAAATAAATAATAGGGTCCAGGTATGTAAGAAACCTACATAGGCTAAGACTTTCATTAATGTGATACATAACCCAAAGTTTGCAGATTACACCAAAAGTTTACTTGTCTGGTACAGAGTCTTATTCTGCATGATATGAGGTTGATAAAATTTTAATTTTCTTTTGCCTTCAGGAGTGATCATGAAAGAACATGCAAAAGGTGAACTTCTCTTATTACACAAAATGAAGCATTGCATTTAAAGAATTATAAAATATATGTATTAATATAGTACATCTTAAATTACACAGAATGTAAACACTGCATCAACTACCTGTATGTTAAAGTGATCCAGTATTCCTAAGAGTTCCTCTTTCTTGGAAGAAACTACGGTCCCTGAGAGAGAGAATAACAATTGGTCCAAAGAAAAGAGACATGCAACCTTCCAATCTTTTGTTCAATCTAGTGCTTCTTACTGAAGATAAATGAGATTAGTATTTTTGTAGCATTGCTTTATTCCTAAACAAGATATATATATATATATATGTTTAATTTTTCCAATATGATATTTGCATTTGCACAGAAATTTGTACTTCTATTTAAAGCCACTTCTTACTTCAATTCCTCTGTGACAGAATTTAGGTAAATCAGACAATTCAACAGCAACAAAAAAAAAAACTACATAAAACATAATGTTGTATGACCTCACATCATGCAGAACCTGACACAACTGCTTTTTACTTTCTAACATACGAAGGTCTTAGATGTTAAGGTAAATGCAAAACTTCTGACCTTATAAGAAACAATCTGTCATTAACAACAAGGCATTTAAGGCAATGAGAATATTTGAAGAGCTTTAAAGACTAACACCAACCAGATTTGCTTTTCAGTCTGTAACTTCTGCTTCCTTCCAGAGTAATGTGCTGATTCACTATAATAGAGTCACCATACACTTCTGGTTTAAATGCATCTCTACCTTGGTTTCGCAATGTTATTGAGATATCTGCAGAACTTTAAACAAAAAAACACACTCAAACCACCACAGGCAAACTGAAATTAGTTCCAAATAAAAAAAAATAAAAAAACACAGAACATTCTAATTTTCCACAAAAATTGTCATGTCTTGTGTAGGTAGCAACTTAAAGTCAGTCATAGTACAAGTAAGAACAAAGCATACTGGTGCTGTTTGAGCCAAAACGGACATGTAGCCAGAAACATTGCTACACACTGTCCTTTTGCCCCTTCAGATAAGTTAGGAGTCAAGAGCAAATAGTTGTGAGAGCAGATTCCCCCACCTGTCCTTCCATCTGACTGCCTTTGTGTTTAGGTTGCAGAATCAAGTTCCTTTTCGGTTCTTCTACTGTCCCCAGACTGGTTTCTGGGGTAAAAAGCTGTTTGGCTTCTGTAAGCCATGCCTAACAAAAGTAACCTATAATTCACTGCTGAAAGCATTCTTTTAGGAAAGAAATTATGTGGTTTCAATTCTGAATTCAGATTTTCTGGTTCTTAGGTGAACAATGCAAGTGTTATTATGTATAAGGCACAAATTTGTAGTACCAGGCACCTCTAAAAGGAAAAGCCTAGGACTCTGGGTTACAGCACTATGTAAATGTAAGCTTTTAAACCTCCTCCCATCTATTTTTGGTTCCCCTAAACATACTAACTCCACTCTTGCTGCAGACACAAATTCACTTCCTTTGCATTAAATAGTCCACCTGCATGTCAAGGTCCTTGCACTCAAATCACAGGACTTATCACTTCTGACTTATCACTATTCTGTGAGTAGTGAGGTTAACTCATTGCCTATGTTGTTTTTTTTTTTTTTTTTTTTTTAATTAAATCAAATCCTTCTGTAGGATATTCAAGTATGCCATGAAAGCAATATACAAGAACTAAGCAATAAGCAGCTCATTTTGCTATGTCTTAGCAAAGACATAGTGGCATTCTACTGATAAATTTCTATTTATTTATTTTTAATATGGCAGTGTTATGCTTTGCTTTTTTTTTTTTCCCTTATGAGTTAGACCCAGTTGGAAAACAGAGAGAATGAAGTTAACAAAAACCATAATCAAAAATCACTGAACTACATACCCCATCTTAAAACGAAGAAGTTTTACTTACGTTGCTCCGGTTTTTACAAACATTTTTAGTGAGGAACCTCTGTTAGTAGCAGTGGCTTTCCCACCAAGTCCAACAATAAGAGCAGTTAACACAGAACTTTTTCCACCTGTAATAAAAGCATTGAAGTTTTTATTTTATTTTAAAGTTCTTGTGCTTTTTATCCAATTCACTTACCTTATAGATTTTCACAGAATCACAGAATTGTCTAGGTTGGAAGAGACCTCAAGATCATCAAGTCCAACCTCTGACCTAACACTAACAAGTCCTCCACTAAACCATACATGGATCACTAAGTTCAACATCTAAACGTCTTTTAAAGACCTCCAGGCATGGTGACTCAACCACTTCCCTGGGCAGCCCATTTCAATGCCTAACAACCCTTTTGGTAAAGTTCTTCTTCCTAACATCCAACCTAAAACACCCCTGGCACAACTTCAGCCTCTTCCGCCTCGTCCTGTCACCAGGCACGTGGGAGAATAGACCAACTCCCACCTCGCTACAGCCTCCTTTAAGGTATCTGTAAAGAGCAATAAGGTCACCCCTGAGCCTCCTCTTCTCCAGGCTGAACAAGCCCAGCTCCCTCAGCCACTCCTCATAAGACTTGTTCTCCAGACCCCTCACCAGCCTCGTCACCCTTCTCTGGACTCACTCAAGCACCTCGATGTCCTTCTTGTAGTGAGGGGCCCAAAACTGAACACAGTACTCGAGGTACGGCCTCACCAGAACTGAGTACAGGGGGACAATCACTTCCCTAGCCCTGATGGCCACACTGCTTCTTACACAAGCCAGGATGCCGTTGGCCTTCTTGGCCACCTGAGCACACTGCTGGCTCATATTCAGGCAGCTATCAACCATCGCTCCCAGGTCCTTCTCTGCCTGGCAGCTTTCCAACCACTCATCTCCCAGCCTGTAGCTCTGCTTGGGGTTCTTGTGCCCCAGGTGCAGGACCTGGCACTTGGCCTTGTTGAACTTCATGCAGTTGACCTCAGCCCATTGGTGCAGCCTGTCCAGATCCTCCTGCAGAGCCCTTCTGCCCTCGAGCAGATCAACACACGCACCTAACTTGGTGTCATCTGCAAACTTACTGAGGGTGTGCTCGATCCCCTCATCCAGATCATCAATAAAGATAAAAAGAGGACCAGCCCCAGCACCAAGCCCTGGGGAACGCCACTAGTGACTGCCCTCCAACTGGATTTGACTCCATTAACCACAACTCTTTGGGCCCGGCTATCCAGCAAGTGTTTATCTCAATGAAGCGTACGCCAGTCCAAGCCACAAGCAGACAGTTTCTTGAGGAGAATGCTGTGGGAGATGGTGTCAAAAGCCTTGCTGAAGTCAAGGTAGACCATATCCACAACCTTTCCTTCATCCACTAATCGTGTCACTTTGTCATAGAAGGAGATTTGGTTCATCAAGCAGGACCTGCCTTTCATAAACCCATGCTGACAGGGCAGCCAGGTGGTCAGGCCCAGTAAGTGCCACATGATGACACTCAAGATAATCTGCTCCATGAGCTTCTCTGGCACTGAGGTCAAACTGACAGGCCTATAATTCCCCAGGTCTACCCTCCAGCCCTTCTTGTAGATGGGCGTCACGTTTGCTAGCCACCAGTCGACTGGGACCTCCCCTTATAGCCAGGACTGCTGATAAATGATGGATAGTGGCTTGGCCAGCTCCTCTGCCAGTTCTCTCAGTACCCTTGGGTGGATCCCATCTGGCCCCATCGACTTGCATACATCCAAGTGCCGTAGCTGGTCGCCAACCATTTCTTCGTGGATAGTGAGGGCCACATTCTGCTCCCCATCCCCTTCCACCAGCTCAGGGTACTGGGTATCCAGAGAGCAACTGGTTTTGCCGCTAAAGACTGAGGCAAAGAAGGCATTGAGCACCTCTGCCTTCTCCTCATCTTTTGTAACTAAGTTCCCCCCCGCATCCAGTAAAGGATGGAGATTCTCCTTAGTCCTCTGTTTTGCATTGATGTATTTGTAAAAACATTTTTTGTTGTCTTTAACGGCAGTAGCCAGATTGAGCTCCAGATGAGCTTTGGCCTTTTTGCTTGACTGCTTATGTATTCAAGCACTTAAATTCCAATTTCTATCAGATACATAAAATAGTCATAGCTGTAGAAATAAACAATTACCAAACAACAAACAGACAAACAAAAAAAACATTCATTCTTTAAAGTACCCCCCCCAAATTCATTCTGAGCCAAACTTCTGTTGCTATTCTTTAGCAATACACATTCAACAAGATGTCCTACCTCAGGAGGAAAAGAAACTCCCTTCCTCACAAGCATGCAGAAAACATTTATACAAGAGAAAAAATCAAATACATATTATCATTCAGTTAACTAAAAGGTTTTAAGCTCTATTTAAACACTTATATTCAATTTTTGAAATGTTCCCTCCAGAAGAAGTGAACTTGCGAAAAGAATCACACCCTTCTAAAACAGCTTCTACTTCACATAAACTTGGACAATTACTATGTATTTTAAAATGAACATATGAGTACATGAAGCTTATATTTGAATTATACATAAATTTGTATAATAATGTGTTTTGCACATTATCTTTTGCAAACCTCTGAATTTAAAACTTCACTTTTTCATCAGCTCTGGACTACCGGCATAGACCCATGGGCTTCCTGAGTCTAAAACTGAACCAATCTACATTCTTAGAATTGTTAGCTCACCTATGTATCTTTCTTTTTTTTTTTCCAAATCAAAATTAGATGTTTTAAATTATTACCAAAATCAGTCTTTTGGCATAGCAATGTTGCAATTAATACTTACTTCCATTGTTTCCAACAACAAAATTGAGATTTGATCCAAACTGAAAAGGTCCCAACATGGAATGGCACATAAAGTTCTTCAGCTGGATACTTTCAATTATCCCAACTTCCCCTACAGTCTAAATAGATATTATGTTATGTGTGCATTTTAATTAAATACATTTCATCTATTTTAAATTTAATGAGAATTCAAATGACTATGTTAAAAACCATCAATGTTAACAAACCACAGGGACATCGGAAGGGTTTAATGGTATTGTGAAAAGTTGCTCATTACATAAATTAAGATCAAAACAGTTACCCAAACTTAACTCTTAACAATGGCAAGTTTCAGTTCCTGCCATAACTAACTTACAATTAATATAAAAGATCAAGATCATAATACATACATTAGAGCAGTAAGTAAAGAGCACCATAGAGAGATTTCGTTATTTAAACACCACTAAAATGTCTTAGCACAATTTTGAAAAAGGGAAATAGAATTAAGTTAGCGAGGAGGAAATGAAACTAGAAATGAAAGGGACACCCCGATGTTCAACTCATACTATTTTGACAGGTAACTTTATCTGCAATGCTTCAGAAAAGCAATGCTTTCTAAGCAAACAAAGTTTTTTGGAAAAATAAGAAAATCCAATGACACAGAATAGGTACTGTTCAAGAAAATGAAGTGAGGAGTTACACCTCTGTGGATCATAAATCAACCTCAGTGTCGTATAACATGTAACACTGTACTCATGTGCTCAAAAATTACTTTTTTAAGAGTCCAACATCAAATTAAATTATTACGGAAAAAATGAAGAAAGGTATTCCTATTGTCAAGTTTCACTTCTAAAACAAGCATTTCAAACATTTTTAATTGCCATTTCAAAGTGTCAGCTATACAAAAGAAAGCATCTAGTGCTTCTTTTAGTAAACCATTTGTTTTTCTAAATATTTTTTTTTCTTTTCCTACAGCCCTAAACCAAATATGCCATACTTCTATTAAACAAAATCTTTCAACTTTACTTGGTTGTCAACTTCAATAGCATTCATTCCATAAAACCAGAATACTGTTATTTTATGATCAACTGTCAAAACTACATGATCCACAAAAATATGGTAAGAATGAACTCTTTCAGAAGTTCTCATTACAGCCATTCTCTCTATTTTCTTTTAGATTGGTTCAGTTGAAGCCTACATACAAGACTTATTTCAACATCAACCAAAGATAGAGAATTTTATACATCAATTTTCTTAGTTTTGGAATTTTTTTAAAACAACTTACCGACACAGAAGATAAATTACTATCAAATGAAAACAATAAGTTTTCTTCATCATTCAACCCATCACTGTGCTCATCTGTGAATTCTTGCCTCTGTCTTTTGTGGGATCTAGGCTTTGAAACACTTTCTTCCTTTCTCTTACCCATGAGTACTGAAAAAATAAAGTAATTATAGTGAGGATGTATCAAACTGTAGCCCAATATGTAGTACTGAATTTACTACTGAAACTCACAATCTGTATGTTACAAATATGCAGTACTGAAATGAGATCGAAACTTACAACCTGTTATATGAAAACATACCTACAGATAATACAGACTGCACTTATTTAATTTGATACAAGAAATTCAGTCGTTGCAGTACGTTCAACACATTTTTCAATAAAATGATTTGCACAGCCAAAAAGAAAATGTATTAATTATACGTGGTTGAGAAATGTCTAGACAATATGTGGAATACATAAAGTCAAATAAAGGAAAATTTAGATTCATACTGCTGCTCCCTTCCTGCTTCTGCGCACAGCCAACCTGCTTTTGTTAGACAATGTTACGTGATCACAGTAAACAAAACGCTGTCATTTTACTAATGAAGGACAACAGTTCTCTATATAGAAAACTTACCTATACATACATGCATATACATATAAATGCTTCCTCTACAAAGAGATAAATAACCCACCTCACTACTATGACTAATAAGAAATAAATCTTGCAATTTAACAAAGTAACAAAGTCTACTAAAGTTGCATAGAAACAAAAGAACAGGGGTCTAGGATAGTCAAAATTTCACATTTTCTGCAACAGTATCGTTAGGGTGTGGTTCTTATTCCCCCTAAAGTGCATATTAGACTCTTTATACCTAGAGTCCCAAAGTACCACACAAAACATAGACCACATTACTTTTATCCACAGTAGAAACAAGGTCCTGTTCATACAAAGACAAAGGCAAAGACATTTGCCAGCAGTTAGGTCAGCTATTGATAAGTGTCCAGACCATGCTCAAACAGATATCCATTACATAACTTCTGAGTATCAAAATGTTTCCACAATTGAGCATGTTCTCCTGCTCATGCTCTGTTGCTTCCTTCCAGAAAAAAAAAAAAAAAAAAAAAAAAAAGGCAGCCAAATCACACAAATCTCACCATGCAGAATTCAGAGGCACTAAATGCAATTAATGTCCCTGACTACAGAAAAATCACTGAATGGCCTAAGAGTAGGGTGAATCCATTAATAATGAAAAAAACAAAAATAAAAACAAAAACATGTGGGGTACCAAATCACTTCTTGTCACAGATATATTTGAAGTTAATGAGTGACAGTTTCCCTGTCTTAAATGACAGATGATATGACACAGGAAAGAAGCCTGGTGGGTCAGCCCAGCAGTTCTTAACATGACCTCCCGGATCCTTCAGGGAAGATAACAATGATCAACAGAAAGTTAGGTGGGCAGGCACAGTGGTTCCAGACATGCAATGTATGGTCCCAGGGGACCCCTACTCAGTGAAAGCCCTCAGGCATGCCCAGAGCTTCTCCATGGTTCTCTCTCAAGGCTTGCCTGGGCTCTTGCTCCTGCAGTCTTCTATTCCAGGACTCTCCCCAGGATCCTCCAGACCCTATCAGTTACAGGACAGGGTAAAAGACCAGCTTGAATTCCTGGAGCACCTGATGACTGGCTGTCACCATCACCGGCATTCAGCCAGTAGCAGGATAGCAATTTTCAGTAGCAGGATGGCAATTTTCAGGTTACTTAGGGGCATGTCATCTGTGGATAAACTAAGTCCAGCCAGCCCTCTCATCTGCCTCCTCTGTTTCTGTCTCATCTCCCTAAGTTCAAGCAACTCTTTATGAAGCAGAATAATAAACTGACTGAAGGCACTGAAAATTGATGCAGAAAAAATACATATTTTTTTTAAATTCCCAACCATTTCACCATACAAATTTGTATGTTTGGGTCAATGTGGAGATAGAGTGCTTCTTTTACTTGTGCCAGCTTAACGTTCCGGTCAAACTCTAGCATCATTTCAACAACAAAAAAAAAAAGTTTGAAAAGCTCATACCAAAAAGCAACAGAGACAATAAATATCATTTATTATATCAAACACCACAGACATTAAAATTTGTTACATCACTAAAGACCACTGAATTTCTATTCTGGGTATTCTTTGGGTTTTATAAAACAGTACTTGATTATCTCCTCATTAATTGTCTTAGACAAAGCACACAAATAATAAGAAATAGTATACATCCCTTTCCCTCAAGTGCAAAAGATGAACTTCAAAGCAAAGGCAGACATGCAATAAGCTTCCCATCTTACCTTCTTGCAGTAATATCAGGGATGTCAGGTTAAGCTCTGGACTATTACAATGTTAATGAAATACTTACAGGGAATCTGCCGTTTCTATTTTATGTTATGTAGTTTAAGACCATACACATAAAAGCAAGCAAGCAAATACGCTTCATCATTCAGTTACATACCTTTTACTGTGCTACTTTCAGTTTCCTATAAAACCATGTCATTATATTACTTGAATCAGGAAGGAGTTGCTTGTATGCTCTTGGAATTTATCCATCACCCAAATATGAAGGTAGGCATTTGTTCAATTTGCTGTTCCGCTGAAGTCTCACTCTACAAAGAAGAGAAAACACAAGACTTAAATGCTACAATGAATATTAACTAAAGAACAGGGCTATGAATTCCATTGCTATATCATTTGCACATCTAAGGAAAAGAGACTACAAGAACGGAAGACAAAATAGCCTAGAAGAAAACTCATTCATGTAATCTAAGCATAAGGAAGTCAAAAAGAGAACAGTTTTCACTCCAGAACTCTTAAAGAATTAGTACTGAAGATAAAACTTAACAGAAACTTAAACTATTGAAACAGCCTCTGAAATTGTTATCACAAGTACCAGAAGATGTAAGATCAACAGTGCGTATAAAAAAGCAGAAAGGCAGAAGAAATTGACCTCATCAACAAGGAGTCCACTAATCAGAATTCACAAGAAACTAAGCTTGAAAAGTTAAATACAAATACAAAAAGTTAGAATAATTAGACACACACACACACAAAACCCCCCACATGCAAGCAAGCAAACGAGAACACTGAAAATGACATATACTACACTCAAGCTTTACTTTTAGACCATCTTGGTGTTTCTGACAAAAAGAAGTTCCTTTTTTTACATTAATCACTTGTACCATGACACACTGATTTTCTTCATTAACTTTTAAATTGAAAAACATAGTCACTTGCAGTGACACTGGCACTACTTATCATGATTTTAGCAGCAGCTTGGGAATATGTCAAGGCAAAGGAAAAGCTGCAAATGTGACCATTAAAATGTGCAAGTATCATACTGGAAACTATTAAACTGGCAAAAATAAATCACAGAATCACAGAATTTTCTAGGTTGGAAGAGACCTCAAGGTCATCGAGTCCAACCTCCAACCTAACGCTAACAGCCCTCCACTAAAGATTAGTATAAGTATTTTAATGTATGCAATAGACCAATGGGAAGTTAACAATGAATACTATTGACAAACATTAACAGAAGTTTGTTTAAAGGACTAGACATCGTATTTTTAAAATGAAGTCTAAATGTACAGTTATGTTGTAATATGAAATAGGATTATGTTAATGGAAACTTGCAATGACAAAGTCAGGAACATCAATAATGTGAGAACTAGACTGTCATTCAGAAAGACAATACAAAAGTGCTCATTTAATAAAAAATGATCTTTACTAGCATGGAACGTAAGAGCACAATTAGGAGTAAAACCCACAGCTATTAACTGTGAGTGAATAAGGGCAAGAAATATCCAATTACAAAAACATCACAAGATCACTACAAATCATAACAAACAATTTTCATGCACATAATGAGAAAGTGAAAGGAAACCACTATTCCAAGATGTGCCACATGATACTGTCTAAAAGTATTTTAGGACTATTACATGCTATAATAGAAAACTATTTACACCACTAACATCAAAGTATAGGAAGACAGGCTGCATGCACCGGAGGCAATATGCATTGCCCAGGGCATTGCCAGGGCAAACCCAGGGCATCCTATTTCCAGTTTCCATTGCAATGCAGTTCTAAATTTTTCTTCCTTCCTCCCTGCCTAGCTGGTCACAGCTGGTATTGATAAATGAACTACATATTAATTCTGGTAGATACTAACAATAAAGGAAAGAAACATACCCAGCCAAAAAAGCCTTTTCTTTTTTTTTTTGTACTAAAAGATCTCTCAGCACAGCCCTCTGGTGAGCCAGCTGCTCATGTTATCAGGCACACAAAGCCTGTACCATCCCACACAGACACTTAGCAAGCACCTGCCGGAGAAGCAGCAAGCGATGGCAGCTCTACCTCACCTATGGGGAGGAACAAAATCCCTCTGCTCTCAGCTCCCACACCACAGTTACTCCTTGTTTGTCCCAAAAGTTGCCCTGGACGACCTGAAAGGATGCAATCACCTCCCCGTTGCAAAGCTTATGTCGGTAGATGCACCGGACGAGAGAAACCTCACATTAGTTTCGTTTCTGCCATAGCTGGGAAGAGAAGGAGGAGAAGCAAAAAGACGAGGGGAAGGATGAGGAAGAGTAGAAAAAGGAGGAGGAAGGTGCTCCCTGGTCAGTATCTCCCTCTCCCCCTGCCTTTATAATGCCGGATGCCTCGGGGCAAACCCCATGCACTACCCCTGAGCAGCAGGCAGGCACCAGGGGAAAATTTCACCCAGCTCGACCGCCACAGGGACAAGTCAGAAACCAAAAAACCCACCCTTGGGCACATGAATAAAAACAACACCCCTGGGCACTCACCCCGAGCAGGCTCAGCAAGGGCCCGGCCTTACTCTGCTGACAGCACAGCACTGCCGCCACCGGGACCCCTCACCCAGCCCCATAAAGACGACCCGTTCCTCACCCTACCTCTCCTCGATCCCACTGCCGAGCGGTGGGGTCGTTACAACCGGCTGAAAGCCGCACCCCCGCGGAGATTCCGAGCCCGTCACGGCGGGAGGCGGCCAGCTGGCTGCGACGGAAGAGCCGCCACGGGCGCTGCGCCTGCGCGCTCTCCCGACCGCCTCCCTGAGGGGGCCGTTTCCCAGCGCCCGCCATTTTCTCGAGGGCGGAGCTGCCCTCGGGGCGGGGGCGGCTGTTAGGGCTGAGGAGCAGCGTGAGGGAGAGCGGGTGGTGCTTGGGGGGCCCTGGAGGTCTGAGCTGGGGAGGTAAATTTGTTTTAATTCCTCATTAGAGTTTGGTTGCGCTTTGCTCTGCCGCGTGGCAGGCGGCTGAGGAAAAGCCTGAGCCTCTGTGGGGGCTCGGGTGGGAAGGGGCGTTGGGTCCCCTGCGGCCAGTGTGGGGCTAGGGCTTTAGGTTTGTAGGCGTGCAGTCATTTTGTGCATCTTGTTATCGGGCAGGGAGGCTTCTGGAGAGGTCTTCTCGTTGTAAGCTGGCAGTCAGGGAATTCCTCTCTTCTTTCAGGCGCTACTTCAGGATCCCGAGTTCGTATCAAGGCGGGAATTTTATGTTTGAACAGAAGGCGCATGTGCGTCTCGGTGCTTTGCTTTCATGCGACTTCTTGGGGGAAAAGCCTTAGGAAGTTTATCTCCAGTGATTTAGAAGTATATCGGGAAAGAAGGAGGCTTGACCTCCCTCCTTCAGAAGTTTCTCTTTTCTAGGAAGACTAGAAACCTGCGATGAATGAACTTCAAAATCTGAATAGGCAGATCACTCCTATTAGGAGTAGTAGGTCTGTCTTTATGCAGGATCCAGACGTAAATATTTTACAGAATACCCTCAGAAAGTAGAAACTGGATGTATGGTAGGTCTTACAGATTTTCATAACTCAAACCGAAATATATTTTGAATGTAGGTAAGGAAATGTTACTGAGGACAGGATTTTGTTGGGAAACAAAATGGGAAAAAAGTTATTTGGTTGTTTTCTTTGCTTTGGTTTTAGTTTCAGATTTTTAAAACTATGTTTTTTTTTGTTTGTTTGTTTATATAACTGTTAATCTCATGAAACGTTAAGTATTTACAGTATGCTTGTCTTCCCTGTTAATTAGGTACCATGCAACATACCCTAAATTATGCCACGTATTTGCATGCTTTATTTATAATTTTAACACATTTCTTGTGCTTGAGGCATAACAACAACAAAATCCCTCTACGTTACTACATAATGTTCTGAGAGCATAAAACTAAAACCAGGTTGTGTGACTGAAGAAGTGGATTACAGAAACATGATATCTGTTGAAAGTAGATCTTTCCTTGAGAATGTGATTTAAAAACAACCTGGAATACCTGCAGCAGAAACAGTACATTATTGAATAGCAACCTTGCTTTAAAACAGTTCTAAAGTACAAAAAAAGCACCGTACAAAGACAGACTTGCTGTTCAGACTCTGAAGGCGTTGAATGTGAAAGATGCATAAACTTAATGTGGCCATGTTCACAAGAAGCCACAAGATGGCATAACTACTCGTGTCCTAAGCGGATCTCAGAGTTCACCTAGTCATGACTTCAAAGGAAGGCTGTGTGTGTTATTTGAGCGTGTAGTAGTTTCAAAATTAGGATGCAAGAAGTACAAAACATTCCAGATTTTATTTTTTATCTTCTAATATTGAAGGAAATGACAGAAAAGGAAATAAACATGAGGCAAACTTTGTATGGTAAGGCAATGTAGGTATAGACGGGTGTTGTGAGGGAAACGTAACGTATATGTTAAGAGTTGTTTATATAAAAGTGGCAAGGTATGAAAACCAGAACAATAAAAGGACTGTGAAGTAAAGGAAATCCAGGTATAGGTAGTGTGAGAACAGAGCTGCTTAAGTAAAGAAGAGATAAAGAAATATTCTTCCTAATGGGTGTATGTTATTAGCTAGCATTCATTGTAAGTATCTTAGTGCCAGTCACACAATACTGCAATTAAAAATAGTAAGAATAGGCACATTCACACATTTCTGGAATCATGCTTTTAGAATTGCTGAAATATTTGTTGAAAGGGAATTCTGGAGGTCATTTTCTCTTGCAGAGAGGGAAGTTCTACCAATATTAGATTAAGCCACTAAGACTGTGTGCTGTCCAAATGTTGGAAATGGAGAAGGAAGATTCTGCAGCCTCTGTGGGCAACCAGTGCTGAAGTACCCACTGTTGTTATTTCCTGATGTTTAACTTCCTAAGCCACAACCTTGGCCGTTACCCCTTGTAATATGATCTTGGACTAGCAAGGAGAGTTTGATTTTTGTCATTGTAAATATTCCTCAATCTACTGTTATATGTAAGTTACTATAATATGATCTTTTTAAAGTGAATCCTACAGCCTCAAATTGGAAAATAATGGCCTTATGGGGTGCGGATTTTTTTTCTTTTTAAATAAGTCTTGGTTTCTAGCTGTGTAAGGGACATATGAGACTTGGAAGCATGTTATGTTTTTTCAGCTGATTTTTATTTATGTTCAGCCTATTAGCAATTAAAATGTACAATCCAAAGAAGGTATTTAGTGATAAGCCACCTGTGAAATGGAGTCACTGTATATTTGGAATACATGATCGCAAATGCTCTTGACTTATAAAAGCAAAACCGATAATGCCTGGTTATTTATTTTCTGAACTTAATGTTCATAATATGTCATTTCATATTATGTTCTAAAAATATTTTATTTTGTTTAGTCTTTACAGCTAAAACGTTCACATTGACAACAAAGAAGGTGGAACAATGGGAGTGACTAATCTGTGGCAAATCCTTGAGCCTGTGAGACAACCTGTCAGCTTGAGCAGTCTTAAAGGAAAAACACTTGCTGTTGATTTAAGTTTGTGGGTTTGTGAAGCACAGACTGTTAAAAAGATGATTGGAGTAGTTACCAAGCCACATTTGAGGTATGGTATCCATAGAAATTATTGTAGCCCAAAGGTTTGGAGCTATATAATTTAGTTTTGGTACTTCTAAACTTAAGACAACTTACCTCCAAAATTTATATGACTGTGTTTGTTTTCTGTTATCACTTGTGCTATGTTCATAAAGGGTTTGAAATGAAAGCATGGTCCTACTGGTTGAACTCAACTTAGTGCTTGGGTGCAAACAGAAGAATTTCTTAGGCTCAGCATATCTATAATTGAGGCCTTAACAGTAGGTAAGATTGAGATGGGTATAAGCAGAACTGTGCTGTGGTATAGCACTGTGCGATATGAAGATTATCAAGTGGCAAGCACAAATCAACATGCTAATTCCCATATATTTCTGAGTATGTGTGTTAGAAGGTACTGTGGACTTTTAAGCCTGTTTATGACAGCAGTTTGGAGGCTGGTAGATTCAGAACATAACGGGAGTCAGGCATGCTTTAGCCTGATGTGGCGTATGAATTGAAATTTTAGTTAAACATATTTATTTAAGTAGGAGGTCCGAATCGATCTTCAGGCTTATGAGCAGCATTCAGGAATGTGTGTATGTTTAAAGTAGCACATATAAGCAGCTATAACTTCAAAGCTTTCTGCAAATGATGGTGATAAAAATGAAATCATATATATAGTTTTTAAATGACCAGTTAGCTGGTTAGCTCAAAATTATTGAGTTACTAGTTGTTAGATGTTTCTGTGGCTTCTGTTGAACTCTGTTAATGTGAAATATTAGCATCTTCTGAAAATCTTTTCTTAAAATATTATACTTAGGACCCCAGATTGATAACTGGGTAAAAGTTGAACCTTAACATGAATTTTTCTCTATGAGAAAGTGAAATGGAACCATCAGTCCAGATCTCTTGTGTAGTCTTTCCAAAGTAAGACAAAGGAATGGACAGATTTCTACCAGGGGAAAAAAAGATTTCATGCAGTTGGAGATCAAATTATTTTGCTAAGTATTCTACAGAAACTTTTATTGTAATCAATTGATTTCTTTTTCCTTTAATTTCTGAAAATAGAAATAGCCTCAAGAGATCAACTTACACTCTTTTACCAATAACAAATATACAAAATTAAATCTAGAAGAGTGGTCTTTCCTTGTAAATCGAAGAGAGATAAATGTTTGGTCACTTTCTTTGGAAGATTCATCCAGGAATTACTGGAAGAAGCATATGCTGTCTGAGTACTCTGATTATTACTGTTTAGACCAAGTGGTTAGTATTGCTTTTAAAACTAAAATTCTTCCCATCAATGGTGCAGATTTGCACATTAAATAAATTGGCATGGTAATGGTATCTATGTATCTAATATTAAAGTATTCATTTACTTCAGATATGCCTGCGTATCTGAAGTAAATTTTCAGGCTTAAAACAAAACAATCAATACGGATGTGTTTGAAAGCAGACTTTGGACTTTGAATATATTTTATTTAGCCTTCTAAACTTGTTTATGATTTTGTTCCTTAAAAAAAAAATCTTTCTTGTCCTTAGGTGATATTTTTTCAGATGTTTCGTAATGCTGTTACAAGTTGCTAGTAAAACGGCATCAAGGAAATAGATAAAATCTGTTAGCTTTGGGGTAAGGGAGTCATAGAAGATGGAGAGGAAGCTAAGGTTGTTCCTGGGGCAGACTAAGGGACATAACAAAAACATCTGAAGTAATCAGGCTTCCCTAATTCTACTTACGGAACACATTACTTTATTGCAGAAACCTATTTTTTCGGTTCTCTTTCTTAACATCAATGGGAATTAAACTAGTGTTTGTCATGGAAGGAGAGGCCCCCAAGTTGAAAGCAAACACCATGAGTAAGAGGAATGAGATGCGCTATGGATCTTCCAAGAAGTGTGGGGCTGCAAGAACAGGGAGATCTCATTTTAAATCCATATTAAAAGAGGTGAGTAATCAAGGGGTATGTTTCAGTATTTTTTTAATTTGACAGAAAGAAACCTTAAATAATTCAAAGACAAGAACTCAATAGTTTTCTATGCAACAAATGTCAGCAATATTACGAGTTAGAGCGAACAAACCCTTTTGTAATTGGGCGTTACAGCATCTGCTAATTTATTATAGTGGGGGGGAATGTCAGAATAATTTTCTTGTTTGATATGTTCTTTGTGTTATGCTACAGTGAGCTGCTGTCATAATCAAGTGCTTATTACAGAAATTCCATCTGTGTTCTCATGGCTTTGGTAGATTTAATGTATCAATTCATGTTTTATTCTTAAATTCTAAAACAATTTTTTTGTTCTAAAATTTGTAGGAAGTATATATTAGTATATTTAAGTATGTCTTAAACTGTTGTAGTCTTAGGCCAACAATACTGTACTGTCATGCTTTGTTTTTGAGGAGTCTGACAGTTTGAAAGATGGCTGTGCTAGCCCAGTATTACTACTGAGTACTAAGCAAACCATGTCGCTTTGTGACGATAAACTCTTCTTTTGCTCTTAATTTGAAAACATCCTAAAAATATATTTAAAGCATACAGATTTCTGTGAAGGTGTTCATTCTGTATTTAATGCATTGTTCTTAGTTTTTTTAGTTACTTTAGTTACTTAGTTACTTTTTTGACTGCTTTATAGGAAGAGTAGCTTACTGTTACAGTTTTTGTATTGATATAGTGTTTTATGGTCATTGCAACAGTAGCAGTTTTCAGAGTGGACATACATGCTTCCCTGAGAAAATTCGTGCTAATAACTGGATTTAATTTAGCATTCAATCTCTTTTCTTTTGGATTCTTTCAGTGTCTGGAACTGTTGGAGTGTTTAGGTGTCCCTTGGGTTCAAGCAGCAGGGGAAGCAGAGGCAATGTGTGCTTACCTAAATGCAAAAGGCCACGTTGATGGGTGCATTACCAACGATGGAGATGTCTTCTTATACGGAGCTCAAACAGTTTATAGGAACTTTGCCATGAATGCTAAGGTAATGTACCTCATTAAGGCCAGAAGGAGATTTTGCTTGCTCTTTAGAGTTTTTCTCAAAGTAGAAATTAACAGGAGGGCCTTGAAACAATTACTTGGACACCACGCTTATCATCTGGTAGTTGAGGTTATTTAATATAGTCCTTTAAGACAGGAATGCTTTGTTGTATTCACTGCCTGTCTACCAGGATTTGAGAGCAAAACAATTGGATTGAAGAACACTTGCAGTACTGTCATCTGTGCTAATGCTGTCCTGTGATGTCTAATAAAGCTAAGTAGCAATATTATATTTCCTTCCTCAACAGTAAAGAATTTATTTGAAATAGCTGATTCCAGTAAACTTACAATTAGGGCACATGGGAATGGTTAGCCTTTTGGTTGGTTCACACATTTACATCTTACATGTTTATTTTATTCATTACAAATATATTTACATTTAATACTGCTAGTCTCAAATATGAATAGGACAGGGATTATTTATCTGTGTAACAATCAGTTGTTGTGACCTTTCCATTAAAAAAAAAAAAAGAGAAAAAAAATCTATTAATCAGTTTATGATCCTGGTCTTGTTCAGAGTGCAGTTTTCTGTAACCGAAAAATGAAAAGGAAAAATGATGTTGGGGTTGGAATTTTAAATCTTTATCTGAAAGACTTGTCAATAAGGTACTTAAATAATAGGAAAAAAAAAATAGAACCAAATAAAGCACTAGGAATGACTAGTGAATGACTAGGGAAGAAAAAGTTGATGGAAAATGATTTGCTTTGATGGCACTGTATTTGGGGTCAAGACGGTCTAAATCTTCTTTCATTCAACTTCCTTATTCATTACCAAAAATGAAGGTGGACTTGATCTTTCAAGGGTATTTTATTACATATCTTAAGGTACTACATATCTGCCTATTGATAGAAAAAGTAACTCTGTGTGGGGGTGTCCATTTGGGGCATCTGTTTCAGATAACAGGGTTCTATTTGTTTTGTAGGGGCTTCCTATCTTTTTCTTCATGTTAATCATTATTTAATATTGTTGTGTTTGAGTCCTGTCCTTAAGGCTTCATGTGTTCCTTTAGCTCACAGGTATAATGTTAGGTTACAGTTTGACTTCCTTTGTTCTTTTTTTTTTTTTTTTTTTTTTTTTAATTCAAGTAGCGCGTTATAAGGTTTATATGGACTTAAAAACTGCAGTTCCTAAGATATACAGCCATTAGTACTCAATAAAGTTAGTTTTACTACTTCTACAGATAGTGAGCAATAGAGAAAACAACTCTTATTTCAGTTTCTTTGAACATTTGATGCCCACACTTACAACCTGAAACTCCAGAACTATAGTTATTAATCTGGTGCCCATGCATGATATTGTAATTTTAATTGCGGCTTTATATTTATTTTTTTTTGCTGTTGGACTCTTCTGTGTGTTATAGGAAAGGCCTGTTGCCTGAAGACATGGGTGAATAGTGGTGGCTAAACAAAGTGAATGTGATTAAGGCTGTTCCTTCCTTGATGTTGTAGAAATAAAACATAAAATAAATTCTTCTTGCAGGAACCGTATCTTGACTGTTACACGATGTCCTCTATCAAGGAGAAGCTTGGTTGTGACAGAGAGTCTTTGATTGGGCTAGCTGTTCTTCTGGGTTGTGATTACCTTCCAAAGGTAAGCAATATAATTATTTTTTATTAGGTACTTACAGTTTATTGTTTTTCAAGACAGTATATCAAGGGAGACTTGTGCATGCTGACAAAACTTTGTGCAATGCATGATTACTGAGATTCAGTTGAAGATGCTTAGTAACTATACATGTACATATGTTTTTTTTGATGTCTTAAAGATAATCAAATTATTTAATAAACGTTATTCTTTCTAAATCTATTTTATGTATTATTTCAGACTGTAGTCTTCACCTCCATTATATGAAAGTATCAACAATGTTGACACTTAGCAAACATGAAAAGTGAGTGATTGCCAGGATACTTTGTACCCATTAGGATGTAAAGTACATCCTCAGTAGAGTAGCTGAGGAAAATGAAGAAAAAACATTTCTGTTTATTCTGTTTGGAATAGTTAGTAGTGATGGTTTTGAATTGTAGTTATTAGTAGCACCAGTTCTGGATGGAGCTTGGATGTATTTGATAGAACTTTAGTTAAGGGAACTTTACATGATTTTCAAATAGTTGACAGCTACTTTGTGAATTTGAGGTAATGAATGAAGTGAGAGTGATCTCGCTAGTTACTTTTTTCTTGAAAGCTTTTGAATTTTATTTTTGTTGAGACTTTCACCAGAAGGTGTTGGAATGGCTATTTGAAATGGAAATTAAGTGGTATGAAACTAGATTTCTATATAGTTCATCGTTCTGTGACCATAGGCAATGGTTGCTCCCATTCAGAATTGCAGTGGATGTCTAGTTACTCTTAAATCATAGTATATCAATTTGATAAAACTGTCCTTTTAAACAACAGACAGTATGCTGAATGACAGAGCACATCGATCTAACCTTTTTTTTTCTTTTATTAAAGACAAGCCTGAGAGGGAAGCAGAAAGTAGTGGCTAATCGGTACTTACTGTAGTGCAGGTAGCAGCTCCTGGAATGCCAGGTTCTTGCATATGTCTTCTGGAGTCACACAATCAGCAATATGTGATAGGTCTTTTGAGTTGCTGAAACCTGGCAAAGCAAAGAAAGATAGAAACTTCCAGGGAAAGCTGAACTACAGGAGTGCATTGTGGGTGTGATGACTGGCAGAAAAGATAAATGGGAAGACCACTCTACAATTGCACTTGCTTTGTTGATTGCATATATGTGATGCTTTCCTTGCAGAAGGCGAATACCTGTCTGCCTGAGTGGCTGCACAACCAATGACAACTTCTAATTGGTTTTGAAAAGATGTTTATTTCATACAGTTGTATATATTCAGTTGTTATATTTGAATAAAAACAAGCTACTAGTTTATTTGTAGTAGTGCTGTAGAAAGGACACACATACTGTTTATATTAAGTGGTACTGATTCTTGATTTAAATCATTCAGGTTATTTTGAATCCATTGTCTGTCACTCTTCAGTATATCTAGGGTTTACAGTAAAGTCCTAGATTTCAGCCCATGAGCTAGCTTCTAAAAATATTTGCTGTTCCCATGTATTACTTATAGGGCTAGTCTTGTAAAGGACATGCATACTACAGATATAATAACAGCAAAATCAATGCAAGATGTAATAGCAAAATCAAGCAAGTGATTGTTGAAGAGGAAAGGAGGGCTTCTTTCAGGTTTGGGTTTTTAATTTATTTTTCAGAAAAATGCTCTTGCAATATTTTTTAAGTCATCTCTTGGAACATAAGTATTTAAGGTTAAAGCAGTTTCTTTGTCATAAAGCCACTCTCCTGTAAGTGAAAACTTTTTGGTAGACATTTTTCATCTGAGATTCCAGTCTTTTGAGTTTAAAATCCAAGACAGATTCATTCTTTGGTTTGTCTTTCCAAAAGTTCTGAAAAGTTTAATCTCTCTAGCAGTTAGCTGTCAAGAATGTTTCAAGTATTTCATATTGTAGTTCTGTTGCAGATGGTGTACAAAAAAAAAGAAAACCAAAAACAATGTATAGAAAGTAAGTAGTGGAAAATGGATGATTTTATCTTTGCTACTGGGTGTCTGGTAGTACAGGTATAATCTGTCACCTCTGACTACATAACTATGTCAAAAATTATTTTTGTCAGTGTAGCTCAATGTCTGTTAATGTTTTATCATTTCTGTTAATAAGATTGTGAAGGCAATTTATAAAAATCTGTATACTTTGTATGTCATTAAATGATGTTTAATATTTCTGTCTCTATAGGGCGTTCCAGGAGTTGGAAAAGAACAAGCTTTAAAGTTAATTGAGACTTTGAGAGGTCAAAACTTACTGCAAAGGTAAATTGAAAACTTACCTTGATTTTATTCTAATACTTGCTGGTATGGGCTTCATCTCCAAGATGATGTTAATAATATTTAACTCTTTTTTTTTTTTGAGGGACAGGTTACTACATTCCTTACTTCATATTTGCTAAGCAAGCTTCTTCATTTTTTTAAAACACAAGCTGACTCCTAGCTTTTGAGTTAGCAGGTGTATGTTGATGTTTTAGGAATGCAAGTCACAAGGACTGATGACAGACTTGCTAATTTTTTCTATTCTTTTTTAATTGGGTTGTGGATCAGGACAGGGGATACTAAATGCTTTCTTGGTTTTAATGTATATGTCAACACTAGAAATCCAATAACTATGTGCTCACAAAAAAAAAGTCTATTTCATAAGTTAGAAAACTGCTTTTTAAGCAAATGCCTGAGAAGTATAAAGAGTGTTCTTTTTAGTGTTTTGTTTGAAGTATGAAAGCTTTTACAGTATTTTGTAATGATTTCAATATCATCCTTCTAGATTTGAGCAATGGAAAGAATTTCAGTATGATGATCCAACTGTGGTTGTTAAAAGGGTAATTCACTGTTCTGAGTGTCATCATCCAGGTCAGTGTAAAAAGCATTGAATTTTATTTTTAGCTTAATCATTTGTTGTTTTTTATTCTGGGCATGGGGGGTTGTTTGTTGGTTGGATTTTTGTCAAAAAAAGAAAAGATTAAAAACTACTTTTCTTGTCATTCAGCTTCTGGGCTGTATTCAGATTTTCAACTGTGTGTATTTGTGTAAGTGCTTTTTTGAGGCTGGGGTTACCTTTTCCAAATGTGAAACCAGTTGATAGCAGATGGAATATTAACAGGATGTCCTTGTGTGATCCCAGGTACTTGCCTTTTTAACAATGTCAGTGAAGAAAATGTGCTACATGACAAGCAGCTTTTTTTTTTCCCTGTCTGAGTTGGTCTTGCGTAAGGAGGGCTGAATCCATTAGTATTGCTGAGTTTTTAGCCCTTTCTTAAGAAGTTAGTCTTAGGGAACCTCATTTTGGTAGCACATTTGATTGGTGTACTCATTCAAAGCTATCACTTGGAGAAGAAAAAGCTTGTTTCAAATATCCATTGCTTAGTATGTTTGTGAAGGTGTCACAGACTACTTAGGTTTTTTTAGGTATTAAATTCTTCAGCATAAGGTGCAAAACTGCTTGTTAATTAATCTTGATTAAAAAAAAAAGAAAAAATGTATTTGTCAGTTCTTACTGTAAGTATATAGTTAATGCACTCGGATCTGCTATAATAACTGAATATAGCTCCTATTCCTCTCAAATTCGTATGTATTCCAAATTCTATATTTTTACTACTAATTTTGTATAATTGGAAGCCTTGTCATTGTGATTTGTATATCTGCTTCTATAGGGTCTTACAAGGAACATGAGCGCGGTGGATGTAAACTCTGCGAAAGCACAAGATACTGCAAACCCAATGACTCCAAGTACTGCTGCCCTTGTGAATGGCATCAGTTAGAACAAGTGAAACAAGCAAATGCAGTGGAGGACAATATCAGAAAGTAGGAGTGCATTGAAAATAAACTACTTTTCCCTGTTTTCATGTGCAGGGTGAGGTTTTAAGCTGTGCATTTTTCCTCTTTGTGCCCAGTTCCTAACACATTTGTTTTACCCACAGAAAAGCTAATAGTTGTGAAGGCTTTCCATTCTCTGAGGTAACAAGCCTATTTAAAGAAATTTTTCTTTTACTCAATTAATTGAAATTTCAGTTTTCTTCCCTCTCTTAAACTGCCTTTTTTCTGTTTTTATCTCAAGGTTATCCAAGAATTTCTCGTAAACAAGAATAAATTAATCAAGATAATGGATTGCAAAAGACCAAATTTATTGTCCTTTCAGGTACATAACACTACTGGTTGTTTAGCTCTATGTGGCTTTTATTGTTTATGCATCTGTGATAACTTTGATCTTGATCGGTGATTTTACTGGAAATAAGAATTACAGAATCACAGAATCACAGAATTTCTAGGTTGGAAGAGACCTCAAGATCATCGAGTCCAACCTCTACCTAACGCTAACAATCCCCACTAAACCATATCCCTAAGCTCTACATCTAAACATCTTTTAAAGACTTCCAGGGATGGTGACTCCACCACTTCCCTGGGCAGCCTGTTCCAATGCCTAACAACCCTTTCGGTAAAGAAGTTCTTCCTAACATCTAACCTAAAATTCCCCTGGCTCAACTTAAGCCCATTCCCCCTCGTCCTGTCACCAGGCACGTGGGAGAATAGACCAACCCCCACCTCACTACAGCCTCCTTTAAGGTATCTGTAAAGAGCAATAAGGTCGCCCCTGAGCCTCCTCTTCTCCAGGCTGAACAAGCCCAGCTCCCTCAGCCGCTCCTTGTAGGACTTGTTCTCCAGGCCCCTCACCAGCTTCGTCGCCCTTCTCTGGACCCGCTCAAGCACCTCGATGTCCTTCTTGTAGCGAGGGGCCCAAAACTGAACATAGTACTTGAGGTGCGGCCTCACCAGAGCCAAGTACAGGGGGACGATCACCTCCCTAATCTTACTGCAACTTTTTAATATACTACATCTTTTGAAAGTCTAAAATGACAACTTCAAAAAATTAATTGATTTTAAGTATGTATGTAGAAAAGCAGAAGTAAGAGAACTTGAGGGAGGGTCACTTGCCATTCTATTTTTTCACTGTCCAGTGTTATTAAATTGAGTTGCTGAATGTTGCGTCATCTGTAGTGTATAAAGTACTGTGTGGCTATATGGCATAATGTTTCAGGGATGTTAACCTTTTTTTCCTCTCACCTTTCATTAAGGTATTAACAGATACAGCTCTTGTTTTTACTCATACCTGTTTCATCTTCATACTGACACAGTGTGTATGTGACTTGCAGCAAGTCATAATTGCAGACTTTTTTCTTTAACTTTCTTTTTAGTGTTTTCTTGGCATTATCAAGATTAGCAGCTTCTGTATGTAACAGACAGAAGAGGCTTTCATTTTTAATGGTGCATGTTTTCCCAAAATCAGATAGCAGGCCGATATTTAGCGCAATACTGCCAATTTCCAAGTTTAGAGGCCCTTTAATTCAAAGTGCACAAAGCTCAAAAGGCTTACAGGATATTCTTTTGTCTAGAGAGTGAGGAATAAGGCTTCTGGGGTGAAGGTAGGAAGAGGTGTTTGTATATACTTGCTGTTGGAGTTGTTTTCTAAGAATGATTTTTATTATGTATTTTTACTGCTGAAGGCAGATCTTTTTATAATGTTTCATTTTCCTGAATTGGTATGTTAAGTTATATAAAACTTGATAGACTACTGTTGAGCATCATGGTTTTAATAAAGATCTGTATTCAACTTCCTCTCACATGTAGAATCAGTAATTTTCACAGCTCCTTGCATAGCTGTCCTCTGTCTGATAAGGTGTTTAGTAACTGTCTTATTCCCGCTGTTGCAGCCACACAGCTGTTCCCTGGACCTGTTACTGACAGCAGAAGAATCTACCCAGATAAGGATAACTGTTCCTTCACTTGACAGTGAAATATTACTCAGCATTACCCGGACATATAAAATGCTCAAAATACTTTAAATGTTCAGTCCTGTGTCCCTACTACACAGCTGTCAAAATTTGATATCTAACAGAGTAAAAATGTTTTTAAAGTGTGTTTTTGTTTTACACTAACAGATATTTGCTTCTGAGAAGATGGAATGGGCAAAGAATTATGCTTGTAAGAAACTGTTAGCACTGTTGACACTTTATGATATGAACCAGAGAAAATCTGGCTACATCAGTTCAAAACAACTGCAGGCAATACGGTAACTGGAGTTCTTGAACCTAATGTTTACCTCGTGTTGCTTAAGGAAAATTCTCATGTTTTTCTTCATTTTTATAAACATATAATGGTATTCTTCCATCTGTTTTTCAAGCTATGTGCTTATTTTGATTAAAATTTTTGATTAAAAAAATTTAGATCCATATGCCAATATCTGTGCTCTTGCTGCTGCGCAAAGTAACACATACAGCAGTTTCCCTCAGTTCTAATAGGGTCTGCTATGGTTAGTTTCTATTCACTTCAGTGATTCAAGATACGAGCATGAACATCAAAATGAGCATCTGCAGATTCGGTTATGTGTCTAATGAATTTGCTGGCTTACGGTTCATTTCTGCTACCTGTTTTTCTCTAAACATTTTCTTTGAGGACAGCTGCCTTTATGATTACGGAAATGGTCAGGTATCCTGTCACTAAAAATGGGTACACAGGAAAAACAAGATAAACAAGTAACTACATCCCTCTGAATATTTTCCCAACATCCAGGTTTCTGTTACTCAGGAGTTTTCTGAGCCAGGTTTAGAGAGCCATCAGCCCTCAAAGCATTTTCTTTTAAATGATCTAATCTTTTCTTAAGCCCTTTTCTTAAGTTTTCTTAAACTTTCTGAATCTACAGTGTCTGTTGGCAAAAGGTTCCTGAACTTAACTTCATAGTCTTAAAGAAATTATTTGACGTAATATCAAACGACAGGCTTTTTTGGTATTCATTTTTTTTCCCCAAATTCTTACATTGCAGGAAGGGTTAGTAGTTGTTCCCTGTTTCTCAATGCCTTTCAAGACTTCATAGACCTTAATTTTAAGGAGAACAGTCAGTGTCAATATGGTAGTATCTTTTCTGGATTAATGAGTCACAGTCTGTCAGTACCAGCCTCTTCCTACAAAACTGGGATGTAGATATTTTTAGAAAAAATCTCATGAAGTTCCTGTTCAGTTCACGTCTTAGATTCCTTCATGCTCTTTTGCAAAAAATATGCGTGATACTGTCTGTTCACTGAGAAACTTACTGTCTATGGCACCAGCCTTCTCCATGGCATAGCTGAAGATACCAACCTGGTGTTTGTAGAAATTTATATTATGGTTGTATTTTACAAAATGGCATTTTTGATTTTTAGTTCTGCTACTCTAAGCAATATCAACTAAAAAAAAAAGTCAGTATTCAAAATCTAGACAGAGAACTTATATACAAAAGTAACTTTTTTTAAAAAAGCTAAGTTTACTATTACAAAGATAATTTTTGCTCAGAAACATTTTAAATTAGAATACTCGAATATTTTAAAATAGCTTAAATTTTACATTTCCTGTTGAAACATAATCATGTTCTCTGTTCTTACAGGATAGTCAAGACACGTGTTAAAAATGGGATTCCTTGTTTTGAAATTGAGTGGCAAAAACCAGGTTGGTGTGGTTCCCATGTACGTTATTGAACAATTCACAGGAAAAGAACAAAAGCATTCTTGAAAGGGGAAAATAGTTTGACATTTATGAGGAAACAATGTGTGGGTAAGATTGGAAATTGTGAGAGATGTAGAAAATGTGCATCACATTTCAGATACCCTGAAACCAAAAGCAGTACTTAAAAAAAATAAAAGCAATCAAACAAAACAACTACCAGGTCAAAACTAAACACAAACTCAAACAAAAAACATCCTACCTACCTACCAAGAAAGCAAGAGGGTTCGTTTTCAAGGACTTTTTGTGGTACATGTTAATAAGACCTGTACTCTGTGTTTCATGTCTTGTTTCATTATATATCTGAAGCTGTGACAGCTTACTAGCTAGAAACTTCCCTCTTGACAGACTTCTATTTTTAATGTGCCTGCTTGACCCGGGCACCTGGCAGAAAGAAAGCAGTTACAGTGTAGCTAAATCTCAAACCTTGTGCTGTTTGCCTTTTTACATATCTTCCTTATACTGAATTCTTTTGTTCTTTCTCTTTCTTATCCAATCCTTTGAAATACTCATGTATATATATGTCCAATATAAATTCATTGTTCTAGAACATTACATTGATGCAGAAGATGACCCTGTGGAGTTGTTTGTAATCACAGTAGAAGAGGCATCTTTGTTTCAGGCTGCTTATCCAGATGTTGTTGCTCTTTACCAAATGGAAAAGTCAGAAGCTCTGGCAAAGAAACAGAGAAGTAAGTCCAAAAGTTTATATCTTATGAACTTACGGTTCTTGCCAGAATACCAGAATCAAAGGCAGCAAATATTTCTCCCACTCTTGAGCAATATCATGTTTGATCTGCACCTCTTTTTTCTTTTCAGACAGGAAAAACAAACCAAAAGAAAAAGATTTATCAAATGTCTGTGATGAAGTTACTGATCTTCTGTCTCAAATGAATTTTAAATCTACAAGTGAAATTCTTACTGTGCAAGACCACACACCAGATACAAAAACTGCACCTGAATTTGAGATACACCAGAGTAACACTGAATCAAAAGAGCCAGCAATAGTGGCAGCTTCCTGTGTAACATGCCTTCAGATGCCAGTATCAGCAGTTGGGCTTTCTCTGACTGCATCACCTTGCTCGCACTCACAGGGTACACTGGCTGACTCATCTGTATTACCAGCACAATTTACTAAAAGTTCAGAGAGATCATCTTCTTCCCCTGTAACAGCTGATCTACAATTGAGCAGTATTGATTGGGAAGGAACTTCCTTCAGTGCTTCACCAGCCCAGGGGTGCGATAGCTGTGATCCAGCATCTGACTTGACTGCATGCATAAAGCGCTCACACCCGCTACCTCATGAAACAGGGAAAAACAGCTCAGAATATTCTGGGGCTTTGCAGTCTGATACAGACCATTCTGACAGTGCAGATGATTTAGTTTCAGATGGTGGTACGGCAGAACTTCAGAAGTTGTCTTTAAGTGAGCGTATATTTAGGAAGACTTCTATTCAGTCAAAGCCTTTGCTGTTAGAAGATGTAATGCAGCGAGAGCCTCTCAAAGGATTTAAGCACACAAAGGCAGCATTGAATCCTGATAAAGATTCTCTCTCTTCCTCATGCCCATTAAACAAACCAGTGCAAGAAACTAAAACTATGCAATCAGAAACCTGTTCAAGGGAATATGGTGTACATATTTGTCAAGATCAATGCAAAGAAGCTGACAGCCTGTATGAAATGATGCAAAAAGACCACAATATAACATCTCTAGCCCCCTGTGGGCAAACAACAGAGCCATTATATACTGTGTGTGAAATGCTTCCCCCATCTCAAAAGCCAGAAGATATGGTAACTGGCCATCACTTTACAAAATCTTGTACTCAGACTGCTTGGAAAACTTCTTTTAAAAAGAGCGTGTGTCAGAACAGATGTTCCTCTAGTGAGGACAGTGATGATGGCAACACTAATAAAAATCTAGTTTATAAGAGACAAAAAAGGCAGCTGAACACCGGCCAGTTTAAAAAATCTTTTGCAGAGAAAAGGGGTAACACTGTTAGTAGCAAAAGAACAAGCAGCGACTCAGCACTTATACTTAAACAGATGAAGAAAAAGACCGACTTTAAGAAATCTGGTAATATTTTGTCATTGCAAATATGTCCAGAACCTTCCTGTGTAGTGGAAATTGATTGTTCCAAAAGTCCAGAACAACCGACCACTTCCAGTCCTGTGCAGCAAGCTGAAAGTGATGTTCAGATTTATCCATGGGCAGACAGTCCCCTTCCCCTGTCTGAAAGACTAAAAGGAAGAATCAAAATCAATTAGGTCCTTCATGAAATAGATTATGATAACAATTAACTCTGAACCTTCAGCTCTTACAGAGGTCTTTCTCAAAATCTCTGCAGTGTGCTCTGTCAGTTCAAAGTGGACAAATTCATAATGAATGTGTACTGAAATACATCATATTGGTGCTAAAGTTTGAAACTAAAATGTTAGCAAAAGTATTAAATCACAACTTATAGGCAAATACCCATTATTCTGGACTTGATCATGTTCTGAACTTTGTATGTAAGCAGCATTCTGTAGTATACAAGGGAGCAAAAGATGTTATTTTTGAAATATGAAGTCTGTTTTTTCCCAGCTAAGTTGTGCTTCATGTACAGCTATTAGTCCTTCTGATTACAAAAATAGAGCTATTAAAACAGCGCCTATGCTGCTGTTTGATATGCTCGATAAGACAAAGCAATAGAGCTTTTTACAACTGAAATTTTCCATTCTGCCCAACTAACTTAATTTTGCTAGTTTTAAAATAGACACTGATTGTGTTGGTTATCTCTAAAGGACCAGGTAGAGACACGCAGCAGATGTACCTTACAGCGTAGCTAAATTTATATCTGCCATGCCCTATAATAAACTGCTCTTTGAGTGTGTGCACCTTCCAAAGAATAGAAAAAGCCATCTAAGGATATTCTGTTTTTGTAGTTGTGACTTCTGCTATTTAAGTGAACGTCATGGCTATTATAACCATGTGCTTATAGACTGGGGCATTTTTTACTTACAAAAGATGTGAAATCCTATCTAACATTCACTTCTAATTATATTGGGATGAAGATTAAATTACAGAAAATCAGAATCTAATAATGGTATTGCAGACTCTTAAAAATATCACGTACTGTAAATGTTTGTTCTTGAACTTGAATACACTGCATATTTGAAGGTGTTCTTCCTCCCTCTTTAATACACAAGCAATCTGGTTATAGGCAAAAATAAAAAAAAAAATAGTCTTCAGCAGCTTATTAGAAATGCTTCCTTGCCTATATTTAAGCATTCGTAACTACTTTTTCTATGCACCAACCAGAAGGATGATCACTCTTACTGACAAATAATGTTAATAATAGAAATCAACTTAGAATATCTATGCCTTAATGAAAATGTCAGTTCTTTCCTTATAAAGGTCAAAGCTTTAGAAGTTAGGAATCTAAACTCCCAACTGTGTTCAAGGAGGAAATAGAAAATTTAATTAGCAAAAATGGTAGCTTCTTACATTGCCTAGAGGTAGATAAAGTTGGTTTGGAGCAGGTTTTCCAAGTTAGATATGCATTATGTAAATAAGAAAAAAAAATCCAAAAATATTGGAAATGTTTACAGTTTTGAAAATGGTCTCTTGCGGAGACTCATTGTGCAGCTGATGTGAGAGGGCAGGTGAGAGAACAGAAATGCTATGAAATGGCATAGCAGTCACCTGGGGCTCCCCTATCTAGTGATCAGTAGTGGACAGGTCAAACTTTTTTTTTTTTTTTTTGGGGGGGGGGGAAGAGGGAAAAAAATGTTGTTTATGTTTGATTCTCTTACTGCCCTGCTGCTGATTTTGAATACTGAAAGTTGGAATTGGTACCTTTATATTTTCATGAATAAAAATACCATCATCATACAGCTGTGCTTGCTTTTGTTCCCTCTCTGTGTGTCCCAATCCCTTATTCTACTGGAGACATCAAAAATTTTTCACTTTAGTGTGTGTATGTGTGTGTTTGCTTTCCAAACCTGGCTATGATGACTGCCTTAATAGATTATTTGCCAAATATACTGGGCCAGAATTACGATATGATGGAAATCAGAAATGAGATGGTTGTAAGGCACTGATAACTAGGGGGGGGGAACGACACTATGTTTTTATATGAATATAAATTAATATGGTTTTCTAAGTACAGTTCAAGCACAAAAAGCATGAAGACTTCAAGTTTTTCATTTGCAGTGTCTCATTTTTGCTTAAGTTTTCCACCCCTACTTCAGAAGCAGTGATAGATTTGAAAACAGCTGTATGGGATGCCCTGTCTCATTTAGACTCTAGCTCCTCATTGCCACAAATTGCCATAACATTTATCCTTGAGGGTGACTTGTCAGACTTCTGGTTCACAATTAAATTTGCCATTTGCTACAAAGGGGAAAATACTGTTTAAAAGTATTGTGACCCCTCACTTTGCTGTAGCTTACTCAAGGTGAGGATTAGGGTCCATTTCTTTGGAACTGTGTTTACAGTACCAAAGCTGACTGCTTTGCAACCCCTGTATTTAAATAAATTGAATGGGTGTAACATAACCTCCTTCTCCAGGAAATATTCCTGCAATATCATATGAAAATGGTCATAAGTATAAATGAATATGATGCATCATTTATACTATTTTCATTTACCTGTCATGGTCAGCCCAAACAAGCTGTATCAGAATGCTCTAGATAAAGCAATAAAACTATATCTGCTGTGGAGATGGGGCAAGTAGATGTGTCATTCTTCGCAAAAGTTTTCCTATGGAAGCACTGTAGCAGCCCCTGTACTTTGGCTAACAGATCACTTCTGATACCAGCATCCCTTTGGCCTGGAGAGATACAGCCCAGAAGTGTAGGTTGTCTTAGCAGTGCAATGGCACTTACTGCAAGTGCAATTATTTCCACTTAAAAGCAATATTAAACATCTAATTAGTCCTTCAATGTAGCAAATTATAGTGAAGGGATACTTTATTTGGCGTTACTCATGGTAATTGTAACTCTCCCTATTTCAGGTCCATAGGGAATCAACTAGAAAGCAACTGTTTACATAGAATATATAAATAAATAGATACAGAAATATAACAGACAAAACAAAACAAAGACTAATTCCTGGATATCCCCCTATCACCTGCTTTTATTTTTTTTTTTCACTGGAAAATATTACTGGCATACTTAAGCATGTTCACACCTTGATAGAGTGATACTCATTTTCATTACATTTACCAATTTTTACTTAACTAATAGAATTAATGAACACAATAATTTTGTGACAGTTGACAAGGAAATTTCCTACCTGGTTATTTAGCTGAACTTTGAGGATTTGCCCAGGCTTGGCTCTATGCTATCATATCAAGAATGAAACTTGGAAAATGTGGTGGTGAAAGAGGCTGAGGGCAGCTGCTACTCGAGACAAGCTTGAGTCTTTTCATGTCTAAAAAGGTGGCAAACCCTGCCCTATATTATCAGCAGATAAAAGGAAACCACAGTTAGAATATTATTGGCAGCTGCTGTGACCCTAAGTGCTACTGGTGCAACAGTAAACTCGGTGCTAGATTTGGCGCTTTTTTCCTCCAGGAAACAAAACACTTCAACTGTTTCAAGAAAACAAAATTACCGTGGGTGGCAGAACCACTCTAGCACAGCTCTCTTGCTCTCCTATCCTGCACTGTAGCTACCGTCAGTACTGAGGTTCACTTAGCTTAAGATTAATCACTAAATTAAAATAATAGAACTTTAAAAGTTCTTTAAAAGTCCCATCTCCACCCTCTACCCCAATCTCCCTTGAAGGGTTGGGGGAGATATTGTCACTTCAAAGACTGAGAACAGCTGGAAAAAGGGGTCTCCTTTGAAATTTTTGCTCCATAGAAACTGCTAACCACTGATTTACTGATGGGTATTCACAATGGCTTAGATGTCTGACTGAAGTACAATGAGGGGGAAAGCTAACTTCAGCATATTTTTAATGCTTAGTGTATTTTTGTAGAATTATCTGTGCATTAACATTATGTTTTTATTTTAAAGCAATTTGCTCTGCAAGAGTGATTCCCCAGCCAAGCTTGAAGCCAGATTAGTTGTCCTACCACGAATGCTCCTGGCAAAGGCTAGCTCCTTGGTAGGCTACTGCTATTCTCTGGGATATAGCAGGAGGAATGGTAAGTGTGGTCTGCTTTGAATAAATTTGTAGGAAAGCTTACTAGAGGAATCCTTACCCAGTATCTTCTCCCTTCACCCCAGCATGCCAGTGCTGCTCTGGCAGTAGTAACACATAATGAATAACAGGCTCAAGTTTTATCTGCTGCAAAAACAGATGAAATTCGTGACCTCATATCAGACCGAATTCAGGCTGCCTTCCAGGATGATGTGACTGCCAGAACAGCTTCAGCCCTTAGGCCCCTCTGTAGCTCAGCCCACTGTGGTGTGTTGTAGATACATCCTTTAAATCCTTCATGCTGGTGAGCTGGATTCACTGGGTGGAAAAGAGCCCTGCGCTCTGATTTCCCAAAGCCTGAAGTTTAATGGAGCAAAGGGCTCCAGGAGGTAAAGCCATGTGCACACCTGTTGTAAAGGGGCTTTATAAGTCTTTTCATCAAGACTAACATGTTGTTAGTTTTTGTAGTTATTGCATGGCCTCTACTAAATAAGACCCTCCAGGTAGGAATATGGGATATATGGGATATGCTCTATTTTCTTAAAATTATTTACAGGGCCAATGTCTCACTGTGACCTGGGATGATACTGCTGACGTAGTATCTTTTATGTTAAATGCTGCTGAAGGAGTGGGCAATTTGTAGTTCACAGAAGACAACATGGCACTGGGCCAGTGTTATTAATTGCATCTTTCTGTACCCAAGCTGCTTTTGTGGTTTAACTGTGGCAATGATTCTTTCTTCTCCCCACAGAGCTTGCTTAGCCATGCAGACTGCAAGTCACTTATGTCCAGTTGATTTTATAGAAATCTGAAAGCTTCCTGAGAGTGAGCAATCAGAACTATTGCTTAATAGAATTAATTTGTCTTCTCTTATCCTGTTGGATAGATCAGGAGAACATGGGGTGTCTTTTTGCCCTAGAAGTTCTTAGTAATGAAAGAAATTCAGCTGGAAAAGGGAAAATTGTGTTCAATGCCCTTCTTGACCCTGGGTGGCTTCAAATCATCTGTCTGGGGGAAAGTAGCCTTATCACCCAGTGAAGCCTAAGGGAAAGATGGCTTGTTTGTGCTGTGTGACTTCCCTTCCCCATTCATTGATATTTACCACAAGCCCACAACTTGGAAATGCTTTGTGGCACAGCGAGTGACAGCGAAGCTAACAGGGAAAGACTTCAAAGCAGTAAGGTCCTCCTGGTGTGATGTGCATGTAGGTGTCTGTATCACCTTGCATAGCCTTCTTGTACATTACTTCGAGAGAAAAGACTGTTCTTGCACACTGTGTTTAATCAATCATGTAATTTAGAGTCTAACCCAAGTGGTTGACTGTGGGGATAGGAGCATGCCAATGGGGGAATATATCAAAATGTTGAAGAGCCACTGAAGAACAAGCAAGTGCAGAAATTACCAGCATGGATGTTCTGGGCAGCCCCACCAGGCTGGTGCTTGCTGAGGGGTCTCCAGCCAGCTCCCCTCACACAACCCCTTCCCTATCCTGACCAAGAGCTTTCAGGTCAAGGTGTACCCTATTACAGCGATCTCAATAAAGCTCTCATAGGAAAACCTCGCTGCAGTTTTTTGTTTAACAAAGCAGTGTGCTAGAATTTTACCTTATAGGTCAGCATTAGGAGTTGTTGAATATACATATATATATATATAAATTCTCGCTCTTTTGTTCAGTTAAATCAATCAAATACTTACACAGTGTCCCTTGCATAACTCTACTACATAACATATCTATTTTAAGAAGTAGGAAAGAAAAAAAAAGTTGTATTTATTCTCCATTAAGAAATTATTTATATTTTCAGAATAATGACAGGCTGAACTAAGGATGGATATAGTGTCTTGTCTATCTGGAGAATATAGAGCTTAGGAAATGAACTTTAACAAATTCCCCTAGATTTAATTCAATGTCATAGCCAGGAAGCCAACTGATAATTTCTAGTGCATAAATCACAGTAGCTCATAGTTTGACCACTAAAAAAAATAGCTTATTGTGAGGACTCTTTTGACCCTGTAATAACCCATTGTCAGAGTTCTTGGTTTAACTTTAATACCAACATTATATGATCACAGATTTTATTTATGGATCATTTGAATAATTTATTATGCAGATATTCTGATTAGTGGGCTATTGGACCATTAGCCAAATAAATCTAAAGGTAATAAAACTCACAGGAAGATAAATGGCTTTCTTTTTCTTGTTCTTTTCAGCCAATTCAGGCTAATTTAAGCCTTTCACAGAATGGTGATAATGAAGGAATTGTTCTCAGCAGTGTTATGGCAGGTGATTTGCATTTGAAAGTTTGACACATTTATAGTCCTTTGATCTTTTCCCTCCAGGGCTGTGCCCCTGGCCAGACACCTACATGCACGTACTGCCAGGTGGAGCATCCAGGAGCTATAACAGCTCTGAGAGTTACTCTGAAGATGTAAAATAGAAAAAATAATTATATAATTTGTTGCCAAAAATTCTATCACTGAATTTGAGTGTCCCTAATACTGCAGAGGGAAAAAAAAAAAAAAAAAAAAAAAAGAGTTTGAATTTATTTTATAAGATTTTCTTTAAGGTAGAGAAAGTCCTCATGGAGGAATTTAGGGAAATAGAGTGTGATATAATGTTTGCTAAACCAAAAAGATTGGCTTCTTTTGTCAGTTTGAATTTACTATTAAAAGGGCACATCTCCCTGTAGGAAAGCAAGAATTTTGGCACCTAGCAAACTTGAGAAAAGACAGCCATGGAGCAATTTCTTAAATACATATTTTTGTTTATATTGTGGAAAAATAAACAAATAAATAATAATAAAAAAGTAAAAGTAATTCTCTGAGCATGAAAGCAATCTTTGGGCTGGAAGAGGAAACCCTGAAAAAAAAAATAATCAGGGCTTTACAGGTATCATGAACATATCTGAACAAAATCAGGCATATAAACTAGGATATATATAAAGGATGTTCTTAGTGTTTCTGTTTGTTTGTTTGTTTGTTTTCTACATATAATAGTTTCTTACTCTTTTACCCCAAATAAAGTAGGAACCCATAGGATTCACAGGGAACTTCTCTATTGTGTAAAATTTGATATAATCAGTGATTTTCTCTGCTCTGTTGTAATGGTTAATTCCAGGCCCATGTGTGCTAGGGATACATTTTATTCTCTTCTCAGAACTGATTCCTAAGGGAGGCTGGGTTCACTAATTAAAAATTGCCTACATGAAATTCCTTCCTGTGCAACGACAACGACATTTCTCCAAGCTGCTTTTCTCCTGAAAGAAGATAGGGCTTGGGAGCTTTCTTGTAGGAGGAAAGCCTGTCTGAGCTCAGGGAGGCCCCAAGGACATTAGAGCTGGCTTCAAGCTCTATGTTGTATTTGGGAGGATGGGGCTCCCCCCAGGAATACTTAGGCTTTTTAAAGCTGTGTAATGAGTATTGATTAGTCAGTGTCTGAAGTACACTGAAAGTAGCAGAGACTATGTAAATGTTAGCTTACTTCAGATGCATATTAATAGGGAATCCCTATCATCTCTGTTGAATTTTTTTATTTTTATTTTTTTTGCCTCCCACTCTTTTAAAAGATGCTCCTACAATCTAAGAGTTAACTTCATGTTGAAAGCACTTGAAAAATCAGTTACTGGTACATTTTGTTCTTCAAAAGAGAGCACTATCCATCTGTGTTACTTTGCTTTCAACTCATCACAGAATGTCAGCTATCTGATAAAAGCAGGAGACTGATGAGTGTGCATCCAAGCCTGACAGGTCAGGTCAATGTCAGGGAAAATTAAGATTCCCACCCTGCCTCTTTTTTTTTTTTGAATGCAACCCATTTGCTAGTACTTTAAAATTTCACGATTTCATGGGGAGATGGGGGTGGGGGGTCTCAACTGGTTTAAAGCAATATTGCCTGGAAAATTTAGATTTGTTATTTGATAGTGTCTCCATTTTATGCAAAACTTTGCAATAGGACAATGCCAGAAGCTTTCAGTTGACCTCTGTGGTGGGCATCATGGAGGAAATCTCTGCAGAGAGGGAACCCTTCTCTGGCACAGTCACTGTCTAAGGCAAGGAGAAATTTGGGGGAGCAGGAGATGAAGATGGGGTCTCTGTGACCATGCAGGTCAGCAGCAGGTCTGAAAGCAGACCATCTGACTTCTCATCTGTGTGCTTGAGCTGCCTCTCTGAGCAGTGATTTCATGTTTTCCCTGCTTTGCAGCAAACTGGGCCCCAAAATAGCAGAATTTTAGCCAGGTCCAGCTGCCCTCAAGATCTGCATATCTGCTGGTGATATACCTGATAAGATATACCTGCTTATTCATGCATGCACGCACCGATTTTACACAACCCAATTATCATTAACTAAGCAGAAACTTAGTGAGGGTGCAAACCAGATGTCTGTGTCTCGTCAGTGACAGGGTAGCCAGCAGCATGCAGTGAAACAGGCTCTCAGAGTGAAGCAAGCTAAGAGTTAAGCTGTTATCCCTTTTTCTCAATAGTTCTAGTTTCACATTCTTTTCTTTTTACCTTCACTTTTTTTTTTTTTTTTTTTTTTTTTTTTTTTTTTTTACCTAACAGATAGGTATAACCTTAATTTACTGGCCCATAGATAATTTTTCCTAGTTAGAGGTATTTGTTCATTTGTTTGTATGTTTGTTTTTGTCTCGTGTTTAAAAAAAAAGAAATTAAAATAATAAAAGAGTTTGCTAAACAACAGTGGCCTCAAGTAAATGAATACTTGCACCTGAGCCTCTATCTAAACTATGTACTGTAACTGTAACTACTGTAGATATTTATTCTATAATCTGTGCTTTGGACTTCCTGAAATGCCTGTTACAAGTGGATAATTAAATGTTTCCTGCTTCTAACATTACCTTTATCCATGCAGCTGTGCAGATAAACAAAGATGTATGATTTATATGGGCAGGGAATGTTAAAAAAGGCATCCTGTTCTACCTGCAGTATCAAGAAAAATAAAAAGAGAATGAGAAAGAGGCTGAAAATCAAATAATCAATTAGATCAAACTTTAATAAACTTTAAGAAAAAAGGAGGAAGGAATAGAGGAAGGAAGGGAGGAAGGAAAGGAGGAAAGAAGGGAGGAAAGAAGGAATGAAGGAAGGAAGGAAAAAATAGGGAAAAAAAGGAGAAGAAATAATATCTAGTCACAGAGAGGAAGGTTGAAGTGGAAAAAAAGTAGAAGAGATGGAAACTAAAAGTTGATCATGAGACAGAGAAAGGGAACAAGATCTTCAAGTGGTGGAGAATACACTCTTGCGTGCTTATATTCTTATCACTCAAGAACAAACTTCTAAAATTCTAATAAAAAAAAAAAATACAAGTATTGGTGTCCTGTATCACCAGAACTACAGTGAGAAACCTGTAAAAAGCCACTGAGAGGCTGAAAGCTCTTAAGACTCAGCACCTGGCATTGTCTCTTTTTCCACTGTGAATCTCTGTAAAGAAAGAGCTTGGCTGCTCTTTTCTCTCTCCCATCAGGGAGCTGCTGGCTAGGATCCAGGTCTCCCTGGATCCTTCTCAGCTCCAGACCCAGCTCTTTGGGCCTCTCCCTACACTCTATGTACTCCAACTTGTGGGCCTTTTGCTGGACCTGCTCCAGATTGTCAACCCACCCTCTTCCCCAAGTCTTCTGCAAAGCTGCTTCCTGACCAATCACCCTGGGCCTGTTTTGTTGCATGGGGTTATCCTGGCTGCTGCAGAAGTTTGCATTTGCTCTCCATGCACCTTCTGAGGATGCTCACAGATCATTTTCTCCAGCCTGTCCAAGTCCCTCTGAATGTCATCTCTGCTCTCCAATATATTAACTACTTCCCCTGATTTGATATAATTTGAAATCCCATTGTGTGTGCAATTTATCTGTTAAAAATAAGAGTAATTTTACTAAAATGTATTCAAGTTTAACTCATTGTAAACTCAAGTTTAATTCATTGTATGAATTTTATCTCAGAAGTTAATGTTATCTTCTGAGAATGTTATCTTCTGAGATAACATTCAAGGCAAATGCAGAAAAAAAAAAAAAAAAGTACTTAATGCTGTTCCTATTAATCAGTGGATTGAAGGACAGATTTTTTTTTTTTTTTTGAAAATGACTGTGATTAAAATTAAGATTTAACAACTTGCCAAGAAATGTATAACTGATGTTTAAAATCAATGATCCTCACCTACGGGTTAACCACAAGCTTGGGAAAGGTAGCTTGCAACACACATACAGCACTTTATTTCAGAAGGGAAAATATGTAAGAGCTAAATAATATTTCTAATCTAACACTTGTACGTTTTCTCTTACTGTAGACTATTGATCTGTTTTATAATTGTTAAACTGAACTGCAGGCTGTGCTCAGAGCATAACTTCATTTAGCACCGAGATGAAATGCGGTTTCTAATAGCAGCAAGCAGCAATTCTACACATCAGTGCTCAGACACAGGAGAAGGAGAAATGAGCAATCCCTTTGAGGTATGCTGGGTGAAAAGTAACAGCCTGAGAAGAAATGTAATCACAGCATTTGAAAAATAGCCTGCTTCACAAACACTCAGTTTCAGCTGTGCAGCTCAACTGGAAATAATCACGACTGAGATTTTAATGCTAATTACCTGGCTATTGGAATTTCTCATAAGAATTAGGGAGTTTTTGAAAATTCATCATGATGCAAAATGAACCATTTAGAGGATGGGGCACAAAGAATCAATGTAGTAGTAGGAAATCAATAGTACCAATCTTGAACTTTTTCTGGGACCCTTACATGTTGTCTCAATTTTAAAAATAGCCTTGTGAAACCACTGTCAGACATGGCAAAAGCAATTATGAGGGTGTTCACAAAGATAGCATAAGAAACATTTGGAAAAAATATATATATTTTACTTTATCATTCATGCAACTTGAACTTATGCTTTTGGGCAGAAAGGAGGTATTGCTTATGATCTTAGTAGTTACAACAGGTATCCCTCCACCATTAAAAACTTTGAAATACATCAACTCAATTTCAGTAGACTTTTTTTCTAAAAACTAATGTGAAAGTTGATAAAACAACTCTGCACTAAGAGATAATGGAGCTCTCCTACCTAAACAGCTTCTTTTATTTTGATAATACCTATTACTTTTCATTTTCTGAGCAAAATAAATCTCATTAGACTCCCATTCCTCCGCCAGTTTTTTGCTTTCCTTCTGGCTGAAGTAACCAGTAGACATTAAAGACCAACCACATAGCCTAACCTCCTTTCAACTTCTGTTAACAGGGGTATTAAAAAGACATGCCTGAAAATCAGCTGAAAACCACTAGGTAATAAACTCCACTTAAAAGGTGGATAGGTGTAAATTCCACACGTAGGCCTTTTCATCTAGGAAGCCAGTTGCTTGGAGATCAGATGTTTTAAATGAATTGTGGGGCTGATGTCACTTTTTGGTCAATAGAGACTGCCACTATTTGGAGGATCAAATACTTACATGTGAGGATGTAAAGCTAATAGATAGGTCCTGATCCTACCAGGCAACTGTGGAGAGATCCTTGTCCCTGTGCAAAGCCCTGGTGAAATCAATGATACTTGCATGTTTCTCCTCCATCACCAGCCTCTTAGTTTGGTATTTTTGAGTTGAGAGCACTAAAAGGTTTACAAGTTTAAGGCAAGATTTTAAACAGCGCTAGTTTTCTGCTCTTACTACAAATGAATAACACTGGATTTGTTTGGCCAAAGGTGGTGATAACAATCAGGGATCCAATATGCACATGGTTTTCATGGATTGCAGTAATGGTTGTAGGCTTCCTCTTATGGGTGTGGACTCAGGATCACTCCTGGTTCTCTCACTGCCTTCCTTCCCTCTGGGAATTGCAGCTAGTTGTTCTTCCACAGTCTTGCACAGTCATCTGCAGTCTTGCACATGAGGGCATATTGTCCTCAAAATAAATAAATATATAAATAAAACTGTATTTGCTGACACAGTCTGGCTTGCTTATCTTCAAGTCTTATAAGTCTTATTTATTTAATTTGAGATTGGATGCTCTTCCACAACTACAAATAAGCTACAAACTCTACTCATTAAAAAAAAAAAAAAAAAAAGAAAAAGAAAAAGAAAAAGAAAAGTTTCTATCCAGATTAAGGAAAAGCCTTAAAAAAGAGAGAACCATTACCTGGTGGCTAATGTGACTCCTGATAACAAATGTGGTGATCCTTCTCTTCCTTTATTGCAAGCTTGGGCATAAATCGAGGTGTCCAATGATACTTTTCAGAAGTGTTAAACACCTGCTGTGTCTGCTGAAGTCAGTGCGACCTGCAGCTGCTCCTGCCATGTTTTATATATGGGCAGCCAAATCTGTGCAAAGCAGGTCTGTAACAGCCACTTCCACAATGAGTGGGAGACACAGCACCTAGTTCTTGGGAAACCTCTGGTTAAATAGGAGATGAAGCAACTTTAAAAGCTTTGCAGATATAGATTTTTATTTTCCCTATGGTACAAATTGCAAGCTGAAATAATATCATCTAAGTGCTCCACAAGGCTATTTGTATGATCTGCAATACAAGGGACTTCTGTTCTATCTCTCAAGGAGGTTGACCGCTAAGGTATTAGTGTTACCAAAATATATTTATTCATGCTTACTCAGTTTTAGCTTGCATTCTACCCATTCAATATGATTTTTATTTATCATTTATCATTATCGTTTCCTCTACCAATCTCACAACTTGGTGAAAATCTACTCTAGATTTTTATAGAGAAAAATATAGATCTGTCCTTAAATAACTACATTAAAAATTCGTTACCTATCATAATTGTGCATGGCAGTGATTATTTGGACAACTTCTTTTAAATTAAAAGGTAAGGTAGACATGTAGAGAAGCACTAAAAAATCTTCTAATCTATACATTTTTTTAATAGAAAAAGGTTTGGTCCATACATGTTTCTCCTTCCTTCTGCAATGAATGCAGAAATCTGAGCAGGGGAACTTTCATTTTAAAGGAGATGAAGATTGAGATGTTAGCCTTTACATTGCAGAATAAATTACTGAAATGGAAATAAAAATTGTCAGTCAAACTGAAAATCTCTTATCATTTTTTCAAGTGTCAGTGAGTATTTCATTGATGTTGACCTCATATCTCACTACCCTTCAGTGTTTTGGCATTACTGACAAAAAGGGACTTCCCCAAGCCTGTGAGACAGACATAAAATAAAATAAAGACTGCAAACATATTTTTTGCATGTATTTAAATTCTAGGAATTTGCCACCTGAAATATTAGACTTTCTTAGACTTTTTTTAACAGGAAAGTATCAAATAGTCACAGGGTACAGAAGAATAAACCTGGTATTCAGCCCATAGCCATGCATTCCTCTGCATCATACTTTTTAAAGGCCTGTATAAAAGAACACTGGAACAGCTCTACCAATGCCAGTTTTTTTCCATTACATTTTTTTTTTTTTTACTGTTATCATCGTCTCATTACTTTGTGATATAATTATTTAATTTCCCAACTGATGATTCTCATGTTGAGGATAGAGGTATCCAAAATTAACTAATCCAAGAACAGCTAAATACCACAACACTCTGTTGACTTATTTAGGTTGTGGATCATTCAGGAATCATGAATAGAGACCTTACATAGCTTCTCAATTTGGCCAAAACCTAGGCACACTTCATGTGAGTACATTTCAGAAACCTGGGGGCTGTGGGTAGAAATGGGAGGTTATTTCTCAAAATCAGACCTCTGGCTGCATCTATGCCAGTAGAGCAAACAATGTTGCAACCTATTTTCTGGCTCTGAAAAGAAGCTTGCCAGACCGAGTACATTCATACAGGTAAACTCTCTTTGTTCACCCCTATATCCTTGGTGGCATCCCTTGAGCCAGAGTCAGGCAATGTCTAACACATGACTAGTTGGTTTCAAGCTGAAATGGTGCCTGGGAGCATTCTGGTAAGGATACAGGGAGCACAACTGCAAGGCAGTGTGAGCATTACTCCTGTTTATTCATTAACATAGAAAAGCCTGTAAATGTTCTTTTTCCATGTAGCAGTTCATAAGTTTAGAAGCTGAGCTGCAAGAACAGCATAAGCTTAGAAGATACAGAGATTTTTCATGCAATCAGATCAGATGTCTACATACTCTAATATCCTGTCTTAGTAGCTCTAAACAGTTATCCAGAAGATATAATAAAAAAGCAAAAAATAGATAACAGTATAATTTATATTACTTTCCCCTGGCTAATCTCATCCCAAATCCCTACATACAAAAATATAGAGATGAAATCTGACTGTGTGCAGTCACTTATAGCAACGGTATCTTGGACAAGCACAGTTTTTTAATTCTCTTTTTGGTATCTAAACAATATTTTCCATTGAAATGGAAAATATTGAAAGTACAAATTAACTGTCAGCATGAACTGGTTAAAGACAGCAAACAAGTGTTTTGTTGAAATTTCTGCTTCTAAATTTGACTGTGTTTAAGAGCTTAATATTTGATTCCAAAATAAAAACCATGAAGAAGAATGGTTCACATACATTTATATGCAGTTATACACAGACTATGAAGGCACTACGAAATACAAGTAATGAGAAGGTAAGAGAAAAATAAGTGGGTGAGAGATTTTAACTAGGACAAGAACGAGTCTCCTACATATGCTAAATTAGATTTTGTTTCTAACTTGTGACTTGGTGACCATCAAAATGATACTCAGTGAAGCTCATTCAGTTCACTGATGTTACAGAAAGTATCTGTTGCTCATCTTGTCTTAATTTTAATTTGTAACAGGAATTTGTGATTCTAAGGACTGTTTCAACTCATTTTCCTTAAAGAGAGAATAAATAAGAGATCAGAACACCACTGGCTAACAATAAAACCTAAAGCAATCCTGACTGTGGTAAGCTGTGCCCTAAGTTTCCGCATGGAGTACATTTCATCAGAGTCAAACCATCTCACACCAGGCTGAAATGCTGAAACCTTTCACTTTGTGGTTCCTTCTTACTCACCTCTGCATAAAATCAGTAAGTATCCTGCAAGCTGCTTCCCAGTGTTTTGATCCCAAACTCAACAAAAATACGTAAAAGCCTTCCAAGTTATTTCAGCGAGTATTGAATTGGCCCATAATTTAAATGAACTTTTTTTTTTTTTTTTTTTTTTTTCTCTTAGTGATTGCAGTGAGGATTTCACAATCACAAGGAAATGGTGTATTCCAGTTTTCTTTGGCTACGGGCCATCTGGAGGCATTTCTCCCCATTTTTCAGAGTGGATTATGGAGCACAGAGATCATTACACAGAAGCTCTAAAATAAATTCTACTCTACTTTTCTGTTTCCCTTAGGTTGGCACTCTCTCTCCCCTTCTTTTATATTTTAAAATATATATTATATTTTGCTTCCATTATGAGCCAATACAAAGACATGGCTGGCAGCTGAACTGCTCAGTGGCTGCAAAGCCCAATAGTTTTGGATAGTTTTCCCGGCTCTCCTAATGATTTGTTGTGTGTTTTTGGGCAGGATCCTCCTTGACTATACTTATCCATTTCCCCAGAGTAACAGAGATCATTAATCATCACTGTAAACTCTTCTGAGGCCTACAGATGAAAAGTGCTCATTATTAATGCTATTAATTTAGAGGGTAGTTTTTCATTTCATGTTGAAATTCTTAACATAGAACCTCACTGTTGCATTCAGTAAGGACTGGATATATTTTTTTAAGTATTATTATTTTATTATTATTATTATTTTTTTTTTTTTTTTGGCAGAAGTCCTAGAGGTAGGACAGGACTTATTTAAAAAATAGCTTCTAGTCTTCTCCTTCATGTCTAATCTGTATACTAGTTTGTATTAAATTTATATATAAAGCCTTGTCTGGGACCAAAGTTTGCATTTATTTTATTTCCTAGACATTTTTTTTTTCCAAAGAAATTTTTTCATCCTCATACAACTTTTTTTAAATAGGACTTTGACTTTGTTTACAATTATAAATTTCCTCTTTGCCTCTCAACCCACGATTTAAAATGACAAATAAATTTGCAAACTACAGGGAATGCCTTGCTTTTCTCCTTTAATCTTCTGAAAACCACATGATCCAGAGAGAAATGGCAATCTAATGAGAAGAGAAATCCACAGAGCCATAACATACCAAAATACAATACAACCATCTCTGACTTCCATGATTAAGACACTTATAATGAGAGACTACCTCAGCCGCAGTCTGCATGGATCAAATCATCACTGTTGTAGTGCCATTGCTTTCAGTTAGACAGAATACAGGGCTCGATGGTTGAAATTCAGGGGCTGTGTTAATGCTCGCTATCTTTAAATTCTCTATCTGCTAACTTTTGCAAAATTGTTCATTTTCTTTTTCCTTTCCCAACACTTATTCCCCCAGTGCAACGTTAAATGTTGATGCGCAGCCTTAATTGGTTTAGTCGCAAGAAGATAATCTTTTTTTCCTCCTTTCTCACTGTTGCCTGTTAGCTTAAAGGCTTTTTAGCTGAAGGTTGATAATTATCACTGAGAAGAAACTAGCACATCAGGAGTTCATTTTCCATCTTAGCACTTGTGGTGCTCCTTTGAACTCCCCTTGCCAAACCCACGCTCCCACTTTGTCACTTTCCTCCCTCCATCATAAAAAGGTCTCGGCAGCCGGCGGCTCCAGCTTTTGCTGGCGGGCAGCAGGAATTGCTTCTCCTGCGCGCTCCTCCAGGATGGACAAATTGCATGAGACGCTGATAAATATGGAAGATGCTTTGGGTTCAGAGCACTCTGTCTGCTTATCTTCCTGGGACTGGAAAAATGCCACCGGGGCTTTCGAGCTGCACCCTGTCTCCTCTCCACACAGCTTGTCCCCGACGCCGTCCTTTGAGTCCTACTCCTCATCCCCTTGCCCGGCGGCAGCAGAGACCCCCTATGGTGGTGGCAGCCTGGTGGGATATAGCCTGGTGGACTTCCCCCCTGCCTACCTACCCAGCCCCGGGCAGGCCCGGCTGCCCAAGGGCACCAAAGTGCGGATGTCAGCCCAGCGCCGAAGGAAGGCCAGCGAGAGGGAGAAGCTGCGGATGAGAACCCTGGCCGATGCGCTACACACTCTGCGTAACTACTTGCCCCCCGCCTACAGCCAGCGGGGCCAGCCCCTCACCAAAATACAGACCCTGAAGTACACCATCAAGTACATCAGCGAACTGACGGAGCTTCTCAACAGCGTCAAGCGGGCGTAGACCCCACCTGGAACACCTGCCCTTCTGCCCCCTGACTCTGCTGTAAAGAGCCTTTACAAAAAAAACAAACAAACCCAGCAAAATTTCTTCCTCACCGGAGCATTGTGACACTGGGTGCCAGAGGAGCAAGAGGGAGGGGGAGTGAGGGTCACTGGTATACATAGGACACGATGCTGGAAGGTGATGTAGGATTGCCTTAAAGCTGAGTTACAAGTCGCTGAGATGGAAGTCTTGCTTTTTTCTTTTATCATTTTTTATTTTTTAATAATAAGCTTCTGAGAAATTTTAAGCTTAGTTGGATATTAAAGTTGAAACAAAAATCTATCTGAGTTTCCTAGGATTTACATATCACTGTTCTTACTGATCTTCTGTTTAATGAGGACAATAGTAAATCCATAGGATTTAAAGTGATTTTTAAAAAAGTAAATTAAAAACAATATAAGGATAATAACTGTATTGGTTTGTAGGCACTTTAATGTTAGGACAAGGAAGAACATGTATAGCTAGTTCAAGTGTTGTCTATTTATCCACATTTCTGCTGTACCTAAAAATCGAGAAACAGAGTAATAGTAAGAAAATCTTTGCTCATAAACAAATAAATATCAATGTCATAGTCTGTATCTTGTGTTATATATCTGATAGATAGGTAAAATCTAGCCATGACTACTAAATACTGGAACTGAAATATAAGCTGTCATTTTGTATAGATAAATTACCGTCAAATTCTATCTTCTGTATTAATATATACAGAAACGTGTATTATTTCTGTATTTAATCTATAAAACTCTTCACTTCTATGTCTAATAAATTGCAGAAGACATTTTTACATCAACTTTCTAGAACAAATAAGGCTGAGTTCTTTTCCTCTTCTTCCTCCTCTCTGGCATGAGATAAATTGATTCGGATATCAGAAAGATGCAAAGTTTTATCCTCAAGGTATACTGAAATGTAGGACTCTGACAACCATAACATTTCCTTAATAAAAGCTGTCATGTCAGATATTTCCTACAACCAGTAACAGTCCTGTAAAACACACCCATTAAATTTTCAAAAAAAAAAATAAAAATATGATGACATAGTCCAAATCTTTAATTTCTTTGCCTTTTGTATGATGGAGATCACACAAGTCTCACCAGCAAAAACAAAGAGAAAAAGTTTGTTTTGTATATCTCATTGCAGATTGTTTATAAAGACTTGGCTACACTAAGACCAGCAATGCACAGAGAGGAGCAAAACCTGGGGGCAGACGATGCATTGCAGGGCTGAACAGTGCAGAGCTAATTAAGACAAATTAACCTTTTCTCCATGGGGAGATGTAAGACACTGAGAAAGCAGCAGGCAGGAGGTAACAGGTTTGTCTCACCAGGATGAATCAATCAACACATCTGTGTGGGGCAGATGGTCTAAGTTTGAGGATGCATCCTGTAGCAGAGCTCTGCAAAGCTAAAACTTTATGGCACCTTTCTCTTTTTTCTTTCTTCTTTCTGGTTGTTTGTAGTGAAATAAAATTGGTTTTGTACACTTTTTCTCCCTGGTTCAACCTAAGCTGACTCAGTGTTCTTCTCACATGATATTTGCATGTTGGAGCAAACAGTGTGAAATCCATCACTGTCTGAAAAAAGCAGCTAAGTTCAAATTTATGCAGGTAGCAGTGTCACTCAAAACATATTCACATTTAAGCATATCCCCTATGCTTCTTTTTTGTTTTAACCCACATTATATTTCTCACAATCTTTCAGGCTTCAGCATAGGCAAGATCAATGTGGATTTTTATTTATTTATTTATTGACTCGGTCCTCCTACTGTTTAAGGAAGTGAATTTGTATGTTGGCCACAGGATCTTTCACAGAGGCAGAACTGAGAGCTTGATGCTGAGTCCTTTCACAAAGACTCTCACTGTAGGTGACAGCAGTAAAGGGGGTACCTGCTCACTGGTGCTGGCAAGCCACAAGCAGATACACAGAGGATAGTCCTATCATTGTCATCTTGGTCATAGACCATCATCATTCAGAAGTATACTGGTTTGATAGACCAGTGTACTATACCAGATAAATTGTCTACATTGGGGAAGTCTTTTAATCTTGTTCCTTAAATCTTCCAAACCTGGAACTACAAGTAATAACTGTGTTTCTAGCTCTTCATAAAGTAAAGGAAAGGAAGTAACAGCATCCATTCCTATGGCTATTTTATCTGTAATATTGATGGTCATACAGCATTACTGCCTCAGTTTACTCAACTATAAAGGAAGACAGTGATAGTTAATGACTTCTGAAGGCTGCTGCTCATAAACAAAACTATGTAATTCTGTATGCAAAAAGACTGTCCCAGTAGAAAGGAGACAGCCTACAGATTTGAAGAATGGTTCAGGGCTGGCATTTCCTACCCACCCTCCCCGCCCTTGGCCACAGGAGAACCAAAGGCCCTGAAGATGTTAGGCCATATCTCTCTGGGTGTCCTGCAGAGTCCTTCTATATAGGGCATGCTATACTCATGGAGTTTGATCTGTTAATACTGACAGAGCCACCCCCCTATCATGGAAGCTCCAGTTGCACCTGTAAATAATGAGGAAAAAGTTACCAAAACGTAGGAGTAAGAGGTGTAGGTGGGTTCAGTTCATGGCTACAGGAGTGTAGTTATCATGTCAAAGGAGATGATTACAGTCTAAAGTAGCACCAGGAGTGTTTTAGGTTTGATATTAGGAAGAACTTCTTTACTAAAAGGGTTGTTAGGCATTGGGATGGGCTGCCCAGGGAAGTGGTGGAGTCACCATGCCTGGAGGTCTTTAAAAGACGTTTAGTTGCAGAGATTAGCGATATGGTTTAGTGGAGGACTTGTTAGTGTTAGGTCAGAGGTTGGACTTGATCTTGAGGTCTCTTCCAACCTAGACAATTCTGTGATTCTTCTCTGCTCTGAGACCCAAGCTGGAGTCTTTGGTCATAGGCCACCAACATACGAAGGACATGAAACCGTTAGAGACAGTCCAAAGAAGAACCATAACGATGGTCAGAGGGCTGGAGCGCCTCGCCTATGAGGACAGGCTGAGAGAACTAGGGTTGTTCAGTCTACAGCAGTAGGGTTAAAAGTAGATGGTCTTTAAGCTACCTTCCAACCCAACTCAGTCTCTGATTCTTTGACTCTAGAATTTGGATTTCCTAGCATGTGCCATGTTTGCTTTGCATAATACAGCTTCTCTCTAGCTCTCTCCTTTTGTAGTTCTTCCTCTTAGCATATAAGTTTCACTGAAGGTGAAGGGAGGGTTTGAGTTATTGTATTCATGACAGCAACAGGACTTGGACTATATTTTTTAACTTTATTTTTAAGAATATCAGAGTTAATGTCACCAACAGGAGCTGTATGAGAATTGGCTCTTGTTTTCTTGTACCTCAGAGACCAGCATCTATTCTAGTGCACATGGAGGTAGGTTTTGTTGAGTAGGGAGCCTATCTGCAAAAAGGAGAAAATCCAGTAATTAGGGTGCCAGCCCACCTACAGTTCCATTCTCCAGCTCAAGCATTCCCTTTGAGATCAGGAGAGCGGCAACATTACTGGCCACATGAACAGTGCTGAAGATGTCAAGGACGTCAAATTGCCTCTTGGTGGAAATAGTAAGTATTTCAGAGAATATTCCTCAGTGGTTAAAAGACACAGAGCCAGAGCTAGCCTTGAGACCCTCTGTGAGCTGCAGAAGGGGGGGAGCTCAGGGCCGCCTGCCCCCACACAGCACTTTGAAATTCTAAACTGAGGAGCACCACATAGGTGCCAAGAAGTTTTATGGTTACACATTTGGGCTGCACATAGGTGTGCTGGAGGGGAAGAAAGCCTTCTGCTAAAGGGCTTCAGATGGTTCTTCAGTGGAACTTATCTCTGCAAGGCAGAAAGTCATACACATCTATATCTATATAAAATTTATACATAGTGTAGGTTTATGAATACATTAATGTATGAGTACAGATACACCCCAGCTTCTGAAGAGCCAGGTTTCTGCATTTATGATAAGTTACAATAAAATTAAATCAGATAAAATTCATGGCTGTAATATATACAGAACTTAGTCATAGAGAAGTCACCCTGTTCCCAATAAAGCAGCTTTGCTGCCATAAGTTAGAAAAATTGAGTCCCTCCAAAAATGCTCCTTGGTTAAGCTTCTGCATTTCTGCTTCTTTACACAACACAAACCTAGGCTTGTTCTCTTATCACTACATTAAGCACTGTAAGGAGACTGATACAGCTTACTTATGCTTTGAAACATTTAAAGTAGGAACCTGCCTAAGATTTGTCAATGCACTTGGTGTACTGCTTCGGTGTTTCTGGATTTGCATGCCCAAATGGAAGTAGAATGTGTTAGGAAGTGACAATCTGAAGACTGACAAAAGAAAAACTATCAGGTAGAAAAAAAACACTTGAACCAAAGACTCACATCATTAGCTCACTCTTAGAACATAGTTTCTTGTTGGTATATGGTTATGACATTTAGTCTTCTAATGAAGACACTAAAATTTAAAATAAAAACCAAAAACAAGTGTACCAAAATGAATTAGGTCAAAGAACAAGTGTAGTTTTTCTTAATCTTTAGATATTTAATAGATAGTTGTTGCTGTTCTAAGAGACTAAAAGCAGCACACGGTTTTAAAAACACTAGCCAGGTCAAAGTTAGAGTACATTAAAAGAACCATTTCTATCAACAGCCAGATAGAGTGTGGCTAGTTATAACACTGACTTATCACCATTTTTTCCAAGTGGAAATATCTGTCTGCAGTAGAATTCCATTATTGTTTCTATTTTCTTAGAAAAAAACAAATCACACAAGACTTCTTTTCCCCTTAGATTTTTATCATTCACCTGTTGAAATTGTAGGAGACATTAAGCATAAACAAAGAAGATTGATCTCCTTTCAACTTGTGTTAACAGGGATATAAAAATAACATCCCAAATACCAGAGGGAAAAGCATGTGGTCATAAAATATCCACTTAAAAGGCAAAGAGGTGTTGATTCAACACTTAAAGAGGATTTTTTTTTTTTTAATATATAAAACCAGGAAGGTGCTTACTGAATTTTAGTATAAACAGTCCTCTAAGGTAGACAAAGTACTACTGTCACATTGTCTTTAAAATATTTGCTGATATTGAAATTGATTTTGTCTCACATACTGTTGTAAAATCTGACAAGGTTACATGAATCTTAGTTCAGCCATGGAAAGAAATTTAGAAAAAATTTTCCTTGAATTATCAGTGAAGAAAATAAAGGACTGTCTTATCTATTAAGAATTCTCATTTTGCAAACTGACAATGAACAATTTTTTTTTTTTTTTTTAAAGAAGACTAAAGAGTAGAGAAAAAGTTAAATAGGCATCATATAGCTTTATTTTTTTTACAGCTCTTAAATCACTGTCAATAGGGAGAATCTTGAGATGTCGACTAACCCGGGGGAGAACACATCTCTATAGATGAAAGATTTTAAATACTGCATTTATATTAAACAATTTCACGTTTGAGTCTTGGTTTGAAGAGAAGTATCAGACTCAGGAAACCACATCAAGGACAGAGTTCATGATAGACTGACCCTTCCTCATGCTTGGTTCTCACATCTGTTCCTGGATATTACATTTTTCCTCCCCACCCCTGTAAGAGGGGAGAAGGTGGCTCAGGCTACCCAAGGCAGCCCACACTGTGCTGGTAGATCACTGGCAGATGAAAGCTGCAGCTCCTCAGAGGAAGCACTGCAGACCAGGCTTATTTATTGGGAGACAATCAGCATGATATAAGATGTACAGGGAAGTTGCCATACCACTTAAAGTGACTATACTTGTATTCTGTTAGGTGCAAAGCCCTAGTAGCACATTACAGATGTGCCCTGTGAATTCTCAATAGCTCATGCCTACAGACTGAGGAATAGCTGGTGCCTAAGCCATTCAGTTAATATAGGGAAAAACAGTAAGCACGAAAATCACTGTCAAGTCTCATCAGGCTTACAAGTTTTGCCTTTTCCTTTCATTTCCTTGCTGACACTTTATTTGCTGACTCATTCCTCAATATCATAGCTCCATAACTTTAGTCTTCACCAACCAGAGAAGAAAGAAGACTAATTTAGCATTATAGCCTCTTCTACTGGAGGACAGTCCTGAGGCACAGCTAGGGACTTTTTGTCACTCATCATGAAGCCCTTTTTTTTTCCCCCCCCCAGAAACATTAACGACAGATACACCTAGCAGACAACTGGAAGATGGACAAGACTTTGAAACATGATCTTGAAATTATAGAATGATCAGTTTAATGGAATCTCTGTACAGGTATAACAGCAGAGCTACAAATATTTGTGTTTTTCTTCACAAAGTACAAATAGATTCATGGGATAGTTTCTTGCTCAAGGTACCTTTCACAGCAATCCCTTGTAGTAGAATTTCATTTAATATAAAGTTAAAAAGCAAACAGCCCTGTACACCACCCATTATTGTGTCTTTGGCTCTAAGCAATAATGATTCATGCTAAGCAGTCTTTCCTTAGAACAGGAAAATACAGTACTGGATCTAAACTCTTCTTATATCACTACTCAGATGCAAAGAAGTCAAGAAATCTTCTACCCATTTAAAAAAAAAAAAAAAGACAGGATTATCTGACAGGAGTGCCTACTTAGCATACCTTATAACAAGGAAAAATCCTAAACACTTTATAGATGAAGTCCATGTATTATCATTACTACTGTAAGTCTCCACTAAAAGCTTTTTTCCTTTAGGGTGACAGATTACTCTGCTAAGCAGAGTTACTGATGCTACTTGTGACTGATTTACCCCACAACCAAGGGAGGCAACTTGACATTGCAGAGCCACAACCCTCCAGTGAAATCCATCCACAGCTTACAGGTTTTCTGACAGTTGCCACTACAAAATAATATATTTATTCCCAGTTACTTCAAAAAAAAATTACTGATATTAAGGTCCCTGCAACACTTTATTCACCTTAAAACTTTTTTAAAAAAGCATATAATAACAAATGATTTGCAGTTGACATTACATCTGCTGCTACCTTTCCCTTTCTACACCAAAACAAATGCTTCCAATTGCAAAGTGGCTAGACAAACTTCAGACATGTTAGCTGAGAAGACTAGGTCAGATGCCAGTCACACAGAGATCAAGACTACTAGACTCTAGAGGAGTAGAAGAGAGCAACACACTACAGTTGATTAAGAGACAAAGATACAGCTATACATGGTTAGTTGACAGTTTCATCAGTAGACAGTGTATTTTGCAGTGTCCTTGAAAGTCGGGGCAGACTGAATTTGCATAGGCTATTTAACTGAAAATTCATAAAACTATACAGTTCTGTTTAGTCTTTTAGCCTCTGTCAAAAGTCAGTGTATTCACCTACAGAGAGGAGAGAAAAAGGCTTCTGTGAATGATGTTAAATGAGCAGTACATTCAGCATATCAGTAATGTGATCTAAAAGCGATACCTACCTCTGCCAGTCATGTTTTCCTTCCTAATAAGCACTGCCCCAGATGATGCTTGCCCATGCGGTTGTGGTTCTGTACTGCGGTCTAATGAAACATTTCAGCTTTTAATATTCTGTACAGCACACACTAGGACTAGGAGTCTGCCATCTGACAAAGCTCCTGAGAGCATATGCTGTGCTGCTGAGCAAGCTTCAGGAATGACTTGAGAAATGCTTTTCTTACCAAGTCTATGTTTCCCAGGATTGCATCTCCTCTGACAAAGGAAGTTGGAAGGCTGTGCCATAGTGCTGCAGATCACCACGCTGCAGTGGAAATACAGCTACAAGGTAAAAATATTTGTAGTGTGTACAGGGAGTCTTATTTGGCAAGTATTGGATACATGTACTGATTCCAAATGAGATGAAATGAATGATGAGTCACTAGTCTCTATTTATTACTCCTATAGTGTTAAGTCTTAAAGGAGGTGGCTAATAGCATCCAGCAGCACCTGGCCAGCTGAGATCTTCTACAGTATTTGCTGCATGCACTACTCCAGGCTCATGCATTGAGATCACTGCACAGCAAGCCAGAGATATCTCACCTGCTTTTGTAATGGAGTAGTGCCTTCTATAAAGGTGAACATTGTCACTTCAAATCTCTTCAGGTGCTGAGGAAATTTTACTCTGGTGCTGTAATTAACTTTGTGGAAGACTGTTCTGTGAGAGTCTTTGCTGTTTCCACACCTTTTTGGGAAAATGAAAAGAAAGTGTATTTAATCTAAAGCTTTATCACTTTGACAAGGTCCTTCTGGAAGCAAGGAGGTGAAATGAGGAAATTTCCTTTTTTCCTCAAGCCATGGTGGTAGATGATAGAGCCTCTCCCAGTCACAGTCCCTGTCTTTTGCCATGGTATTTAGTTGTAGTAATAGTTACTTTTTATTCTCTTATAAATATTAGCTAGAAGCTAGTATTTCTGCCAACCCCTGGTGACCTTCTAACACCAGAAGGCATAGCTAATGTGCAGGCACCCTCGTGCCCTTCACAGATTAATAACAAATACAGATTTAGGACCAAAAATCCTTCCCAAGTGACTTCTGTTCTTACTCTTTCCTTCCAACTAACGTTAGAGGCTTTGTGCTCAGCAGTTACCAGACACACGAGAAAAGCTCTCCTTACCCATTTATGAGGATTGGCCACTGTGGAAGACTGTCCTGACTTTTTGAGTTTGTAGCCCAGCAGTCTTCCAGGTTTAGTTCCAGTCTTGGATCTGCAGGCTGCAGCAGTTCTACTTCAAAATATAGTGTTTCCTTCAGGTATTTTACCACAGGATATTCCAATTCTTGATAGAGGTCAGAATAAGACTCATCTAGAAGAGAACATTGATGGCAAAGTTTCCTTTTTACAGAGTAGGTATTCACCAGCTTTGAGTCACTCTGCTTTCCACCCCTATTTGCTCTATCACAGTGGCACAAAAAAAAAAAATAGAGATGTCAACAAATAGGGCTATGATGGTAGAAAAATAAGAACTAGTAAGGAAAGCAAAGACTTGAACTGTATTTTTTGGCTCTGAATATCTAGAGGAGAGAAACTTCCTTCTGTAAAATCTTTTAAGTCAGACTCATTCAAAACTGCTTTTAAAAAGGTAACAAAGCAAAAGCATCAGGTCCACTCCAATCAGGGTGATGTTTTTGTTTAGACTTCAGTTAGAACTTTTTGCCAGCAGTGTTACCATTTTACAGCAGTAATGCATGTAGCTTCCTTCTGGCAGAAGTTATGGTTATTGTGGTTTGTGGTAATTTCTCCACTCACCTCACTTCAAGTACTGCCATCACATCCACTACACAGAAGTTGATGTGCTCATACCAAGCAGAAAAACCATGAGACTTGGTTGCACTTGGAATGATCCACTGTAGATACTCAATCATTTGTGTTGCATTCTGGAGGTACAACCTCTCTCAGAGGCCTTGAAGATATTTTTCAGTACACACTGGTGATATTCAAAAGTTGCCTGGACATAGTCCTGGGCAACTTGCTCTAGGTCACCCTGTTTGTGCAGGGTAGTTGGACAAAATAACCTCCAGAGGTCCTTTTCAACACCATCTATTCCAAAAATTCTGATCATGAAGTTACCTTTAAAAAGCTTCAATGAGAGGTCAAGAGAGCCAAACCCTGGCTTAATACTGGATGACGGGTTCTTCTTAGTTTCATAACGGACATCAACAGTCTGCTTGATTGTGTATAAGCATACAAACTTTAATCTGAGGGAAGAGGCTTAACATTAGATTTTAGAAAACAATTTGGACAGCCTCCCTCTAGGAAATGTCACTTACTTGTATACTGGTGAATCATTTCCAGGCCTGAAGTAGATAACCTCATTCTCATATGTTATTGATGTGCTATTAAACTGAAGGATACATATTGTTACAAACAGGACAGTTACTTTAGAAGTGACTTTGTTTTTTAAAAAACATCCACATCCCTCCATTTGACTGGCAGATGGCTCTGAGTAGAGTACACTTGGAAGTGGTGAGAAGTTACTGTCCTGCACCTACTGAACCAAAGCAAGCTACAGCTAACAGAGTCATTATCAAGAAGTAACTTATCAAGTAACAATATCTTGAATGACATAGCACCACAGAAAGACGTGCACTGGACCACAAAAAAAAGGAGTTCTGTTGATTATGTTATCAGAATCATTGCCTAGCATTCAGAGAAGTAAGCTGCTTTTGGTGTGACTAGAATTTGAAAGTGATTTGATCTATTATTTCCCCCCCCCCCCTCCTCTCTCAAGCCTCTCTATTTAAACAGTATGTGGCAGGAAGAAGAATCTCACTCTAATGCTGGTTTAAGTATTCGTTAGTAATACAGAACCAGCTTCTATAATACATCAGTATGTACTGGCAACAACAACAACAAAAAAATCACATTCCAGACTTACTAAACAATTCATAAAGTGTCAGACTACATGCTGGTTTCAGAAAACAAGCACATCTGGTTCTGAAAATTTCTTTCACCAACTAGGAAGGTGAAGTTTCAAAATTCAGCCCAACAGAATTTGGTATCCTCGGAAAAGGACCTTAGGTCTGCCTCATATTGAAAGTGACTACTTTTGAGTTGTGACCTTTTGCAGCTTCTACTCAGCTCTGAGCTTCTGGCAGTTCTAGTACTAAACCTATCTCAATAAAGAGTAAACTTCATATCACTAAGCACTCACTTTTCTTCTTGTTCCACATGTATTCACATTGAATTTGAAAGTTGCAGTCTTCTCTGTTACTAGGCTTGGCTTGCAGTTTCTGTCACTTAACACAAGGAGGCTGGTATCCAGGTCTGCAAGTCTTACCAGTTTCACTGCAGTAATAACCACAGTGCCATTGGGAAGACACTCTGAAAGAGGGAAAAAAACAAAAACATTTTTCAGTACAAATCAGTTCTTCAGACTCCAGTTGTTCTGTTCTGTAGCTTAGTACAACTAAGAGGTTCTGTATGGGTTTACTAACAAGACTTTTAGCAGCTCACGAGGATGAAGATCTTAAAAAGACTTCAATACTTCCTTGATTTTCTCAAAGTTAACACCAATAGAGTGTGCACTAGACAACTAACAATTTAACTCACCTTTCTCTTCCTAGAATGTCTCACTCTCTCCCAAAGATTTTTCTACGTCTATTTTTCTTTTGTCTATGACAAAGTGACGTGCTTGGTGGATGAGGGAAAGGCTGTGGATGTGGTCTACCTTGAATTCAGCAAGGCTTTTGACACCATTTCCCACAACATTCTCCTCAAGAAACTGGCTGCTTGTGGCTTAGACTGGTGTACACTTTGTTGGGTTAGAAACTGGCTGGATAGCTGAGCCCAAAGAGTTGTGGTGAAAGGAGTCAAATCCAGTTGGAGGGCAGTCACTAGTGGCGTCCCCCAGGGCTTGGTACTAGGGCCAGTCCTCTTTAATATCTTTATTGATGATCTGGATGAGGGGATCGAGCGCACCCTCAGTAAGTTTGCAGATGACACCAAGCTAGGTGCGTGTGTTGATCTGCTTGAGGGTAGGAAAGCTCTGCAGGAGGATCTGGATAGGCTGCACCGATGGGCTGAGGTCAACTGCATGAAGTTAAACATGGCCAAGTGCTGGGTCCTGCAACTGGGGCGCAATAACCCCAAGCAGAGCTACAGGCTGGGAGAGGAGTGGTTGGAAAGCTGCCAGGCAGAGAAGGACCTGGGAGTATTGGTTGATAGTCGGCTGAATATGAGCCAGAAGTGAGCAGTGTGCTCAGATGGCCAAGAAGGCCAACGGCATCCTGGCTTGTGTAAGAAGCAGCGTGGCCATCAGGGCTAGGGAAGTGGTCGTCCCCCTGTACTCAGCTCTGGTGAGGCCGCACCTTGAGTACTGTGTTCAGTTTTGGGCCCCTCGCTACAAGAAGGACATCGAGGTGCTCGAGTGAGTCCAGAGAAGGGCAACGAAGCTGATGAGGGGTCTGGAGAACAAGTCTTCGGAGGAGCAGCTGAGGGAGCTGGGCTTGTTCAGCCTGGAGAAGAGGAGGCTCGGGGCAACCTTATTGCTCTCTACAGGTACCTTAAAGGAGGCTGATGAGCGAGGTGGGAGTTGGTCTGTTCTCCCACATGCCTAGGACGAGGCGGAAGGGGCTGAAGTTGCGCCAGGGGTGTTTTAGGTTGGATATTAGGAAGACCTTTACCAAAAGGGTTGTTAGGCATTGAAATGGGCTGCCCAGGGAAGTGGTGGAGTCACCATCCCTGGAGGTCTTTAAAAGACATTTAGATGTAGAGCTTAGTGATATATCTCCTACAGACCTTAAGTTGAGTTGTCTTGTAGCATATTACCTGGCAGAAAAATTGACAGGCACATATGGTATCACATCAGTGTAAGATCTAGAAACATTTCAGATAGTGTGGGCTTATGTGACTTACACAACCCAAAGAGCATTAAAAGCTAAACATATCAGTGGCAGTATACTTACGTATTAGCTCTGAGGGGGAAAATCTGCAGGAAACTGAGAAGTCCTTATTAGCCAAGGTGACTCCATCTTTTAAGGTTAAATGGAGTGAAGCCAATACTCCAGAGGTATGAATTTCCTAGAGAGGATTATCACAGGTTAAATGAAGATCCACTACTCTTCTAGAAAAACTAAAGAACTAGGAGGAGGTTATCACAAGCCAGAGGTAATTGTCTTTGACCAAAACTAAACCCACAAGAGATTTTTCCTCTTAACCTAGAAGCAGATGCAGAACTTCTTCAGTAGATTCACAATACAACAAGTGTGATTGCCTGTGCAATTACCATTAATTGGTTCTTCAGCCCTTTAGTACTGCCAACATTAGCCAAGGGAAATAAATGTTCTTCCAAGGAAAAAAAGTCCTTCTTTAAGCCTTTTAAGTCTATCCAAATGGAAACTATTTTGAAAGCTTCATTTTATCTACAAGGGTGTAGTATATCATGTTCATCTCATAGCTAGCACATCTTTTAGTTGATACAGACTGGTATCCTTACCTCATAGTCCAGGAGGGAAGAAAGGAAAGGGACAGAGATGGCCAAGTGAGTACCATTATCACTCAGACTGTAGTTGTACTTCTGTGCAGCCCCTGGTGTCAGGTGTCGGCCTGAGATGAAGGGCATCCAGTTCTGGTCCACATTCCCATGAATGATGTGGAGATGGAGGCTGTTCTCATCACAAAACCCCCTTGCACTGGGCAGTACTGTAATACAGCTAAGGGTCAGCCAACATGCTAGGTGTCATCAGAGTTTAATAGCACTATTTGGTACTGACAGCATCACTAGCTGAACTTCACCCAGTTAGCAGCTGAGTTCACAGTCAGGTAAATTGCAGCCAGATAAATACAGTTTTGCATAGATTTCTCTAGCTTACCAGCATCTTTAATAGCAGATAGTGTAACAATGGGGACAGAGAAGGTCTCACTTGTTGGATGAACGATGAACTCCAGTGTGACATTCAGTGTGTATGTTCTTATGTCATCTCTCAAATACTGAAATAAAACATTTTTAGAAATAAAAAAAATACTGAGTGATATCATTTCTACACCATGGTATGCTGCTCTTTCTTAGTACACACCTCTTTCTTAATGCTTTGGGCATCAAATGACACATGTATTACATAGGCTTTGCTTTGATTAGCATATTTAATCTCATATGTTCGATACCCATGCTGAACAGCCTCAGGTACTGTGACAGTTGCCCCCTCAATGGTCAAGTTCACAAGCTCCACATCCAAGAGGAACATTCCCACTGTCACATTCATTATCCTTGCACTCAGATTAGAATCTGAAAAGGAACATACTAGCATCAATATCCTGTCAGTACCAAAACCTTCAGTAAACTCAATGTTAGGATACTTACTGTTGGTTACAGTGAGTTCTACTAGTTCAAATGGTGTTTCTATTTCCTTGATGATGGTATGTTTGGTTAGTCCCCATTTGTTATCCTCCCACTGGTGTTCCAAGAACAGGTTGATGCAGTATCTTGCCCCATGCTGTCCACTGTTCACAGAAGTCTGGAATTTTATAACCAGCATCCTTTAACATAACATGACATATATGAAGTACAAACTGTATCACAGCATTACAGGGTCAGATAGAGCTACAGTTCCAAACAATTGTCCTCCTCATCTCTGTGGCTCTGCTTTTATGCTGGGAAGGAAGTCTGAAAAACCAGCACCTGTGAGGAATCATGCACTCGTGTCATACTTACTGTATCACTATAATAGGCTGTATTTTTTTTTTTTTTTTAAGAGTTTATATTATCTCAGGATACTCAGGAGACTACCTTTTGAAGGTTGTTCCCCACCTCCTAGTTTCAAAACAGGGAATTTTTTATCAGTGAAATAACTCCTCTTGCATTCTCCTTTTGAAGTTCAGCTATGATGTTTGCCTAGGACTGAGTTCATTCCAAGGGACTCGATTTAGAGGTATAGTCTCAAAGCATCCTGATATGTGGTCTTGAGGACAAATGGCATATGTTCTCGATCTTAAACATTTTGTGGAAAATATGACAATCTATGCATGTTTTATAGACCGGCTAGGACTGTCTTCAAGGAAGATGACATCAGGATTGAAAGGTAAACAAATCTGTGTTAATCTGAGGAAAGATAGAAATCATAGTTCTTTATAGGATTCTTTCCATCTCCATTTATCAGAAAAAAGTTTTCACAAAGTGATGTTTAAAAGAACCCTTTGGTCAGGGTTTTGGGGATGTTTGATATATGTTTTCTTTCCCTTCTCCCTCCCTTTCCCTCCTCTCCTCCTCCCCAACCTTTTCCCCTCCTTTGTAATGACCAGAATGAAAAATTATTCCTCCCCAGAAAAACAACACACACCACCACCACACAGTTACAACAGAAAATAATTTACCTGCCATCCAATATAACCAACTAACCTTGTAATAGCCACCTTCTGCACCTATTGGTACCTTCATTGTAATCACATCAAAATCATTAGATAACACGTATTTCCTGGAAGCCATTTCTTCAACAGAGAGTTTGTGTAGATTCACACCAGCTTCAACAAGAACATCCTTAAAGCTAGTTGCTCCAGTACAGAGTGCTTGAATATATTTTGGAACTGTCCAGATGATCGTTTTGTTAGCGTAATCCACACCATCTTAGGGACCAGAAAGGAAAACTGTCAGCTCATTACAGTAGTTACCAGACATTCCCTACATTTAAACATTGGGGTGAGGTACCATATTCCTTACCTACAGGACACGCCACAGCAGTATCCACCATCAGGATCATCCACTGCTGTTTGTAAAATGTACTTGATCTCACTGCAGAAAAAGTAATTCCCTGAGCCTGCAGGAACAGATCTGTTTAGACCTATATAATCTGACAACTTGTTGGGTTAGACTGAGTGTACCAACCTTTACCAGCTGAGTTTGTGCAGCATTATACGGTACTCGCAGCAGAATCCTGGTGTCTGTGGTGTTGAGTCCATAGCCAGCACTCCAGGCATCACTCACAAGCAGAGCCCTTTTCTCTTCTGGTTGATGAAACACTATTTGCCATATTGAGGCTTCTCCTGACTTAGCCTGCCCATAGAAATTCATTAACAGTTTAAACAAGCTGTTCAAAGTGACTTACTATATTGGATGATTTATGTATTGAACTACACAGAAATTTTGTTTATTTATTGCAAATACTACTGTGATACTTCTCAAGCTTTGCCCTGCTCAGCCTATCACACAGAGGAAGCTTTCCATATTGAAAGCAAACAGATATTGAACTGAAAAAAAAAAAAAAAGATACACCTCTTCCTGTATGGAGATAAGTTATGGGGAAAGAGATTAACTGCAATGCTACACTAAAAATATAGGGTCCAAGAAAAAAAAAAAAAAGGCATTCTGGAGTTCATTCTTAGGCCATGGGTTCTTAGAATTTTTGTTGCGTACCCTTTTGCCTGGGGAAGGCCTGAGTTTTAGGTTGTCTGAGAAATACATCCCTACTTCTTCCTTGGAGATAAGGCTTACAGGTTGCCTGTATTTCGAATACATATTAAAATCTCTATAACTTTGTAAAGAAGTTCTGCTCTTCCTACTTAAATGTAGTTTTTGAAAAGACAATTTATACTGTGTGGACATAGGATGGTTGTGTTGGAAGTAGTACTCGTTCTTATTAGGAAGAAAAACTGTAATTTTACCTCTGGAAAGGCAAGACTCCAGTCTTCAGACTCTTCTTCAATTAAGTCCTTTACAGTCTGTGGAACATCCCTTCTGACAGAAACCTGAAGAAAAAAAGTCACTCTTCTTCTTAGCGTCACCATCAACCCCCTTGTCTTGAACATCTCACTTTTTTTTTTTTTTTTAAAGTACTTTCAGGACAGTAGGAGATTAAGAATAGAGACCAGCATTTCCCTAAGGGAAATCTTTCATTTCTCTCTTCAAGTCAAGAACTCATGATATTTTATTCCATAATAGTGTATTATCCATAGTCGACTTCATTTCAGCTTTTTTTTTTTTTTTAAGCATTCTCTAGTTTCAGCATTTTCACTTCCAGTTAGCGTCAGGGCTTCATTCTTACAAACATGTCTGCTTCAAAGAGGAATTGTTCTTTTTCTCTCTACAGTTCTTCCCAGAAAGTTCAGTAGGTGTGCTTTCTGAAGGAAGGTTTCTTTGTTATCTCAACATTTGTTGAGATGCCATTCAACCTTAACCTTTTGAAAATTATTTCACAACTTTACTGGCTATTAACACTATTCAGATATCTATAAAAAAATAAATATATCACTAAGCTCAAGATGCTGCTGTAGCTTCACCAATAAGTCTTTCATAGTGTGATATTCAAAGTCTGTTCCAATTCCCATTCCTAGCATTTAATCTGATTACAAAGATGAAGTCTTCCAGTGCTTACCTCCATGTAGTTAGTTTCACATAGTAACTCTCTCAGACTCCATGGGCCATAACGACAACTTGCACTTTTTAGGTGAATTGAAGCATTTTTCATATCAGGGGTATGAGATGCTTTGACTTGTATAGTTACTGTGAATGTGTCTTTCTGCACGGACATGGGAAACATTCATTAGACACATTTTTCCTAGTAGGACATCAGCTATCCTTGTGACCTAACTTAAGAAATCCACCCATGAGACTTTGCACAGAAAAGCACCTCCATACTGTTATTGTTTTTTCCTTGGTTAACTAGCCTGTAAGAATCTATCTACATAACACAAAAATGTTTCATATTCTTATCCAGTAGAAGGCACTTGCATTTCTAGGACACATATGTAATATGCTTCTTCATATGCTCATCTGTCCTATTCTGTAGGGCATTGAAGTGTCAATACCATGGTGTATTCTCAGATATCCGGAAACATTTGAAGAGAACTAAACATTCTGCTAGTAGATGTTCAAGATATTATGACCCCTCAGTTAATACCTGTCAATAATTTTTTTAATCTTTTGTGTAAAGGTCATACACAGCATCAGTACTGAAAAAAAACCAAAAAACAACTATATTAATTAGACTTACCTCCAAGTAAGAATGGCAGCTTAGTGCAGAAGCACGAAACTCAATGTTATTCCAGCTGCTGTAAGTTACTGTATAGCCACACTGTGATGCCAGGGCCTCATCTAGCTCCCAGGCTATGCCAGATTGATCTATAGGAAATTAGTTAAGATTAGTATTAATAAGTACGACTCCTGCTCTGCAAACTCCCCCAGCAGTCTTCCCTTGTCCCTAGAGTTCAGCTGGCCCAGGTTCTTTTATGGCCCAGCAGTATACCTTGAGGTCAAACTTAAGATAAAATTGCAAAGAGATAAAGCTATGTATCAAAATAAATAGAAAGATAAAGGTAAAGCTACAAACAGACTGTGACAGGAAACATAGCAACTGAAAGGCTAAGATGATAAATGACCAATATGGGAAGATGTGAAATCCTGAAGGATTGGGGAGGAAGCCCCAGTAAGTACAGACCAGACACAGATCAGTGTCAAAGCTGTCATGGGTGATTAATGATAACAACTCACAACACAGGGGCTTTAGTTCTGGGACTGGCATAAACTCACGTTTCTCTCTAATGCCTGGCTGGCCAATGGAGACCCTTTAGGAGTCTTATCAGGATGATAAGCACACTAAAGCTTAGCTTGAATTTAAACTACAAAATTATCATTGATTTTAAGCCCAAAATAATTGCTTTACATTTTCAAGCCATACATATCTCAATTGCAGAGTCTACTGATGTATGGGTAAAGGTTCTCAAACAGAAACATATTAAGAGGGGTAAGACAAGTTTAAAGTTCTAGGAAGATGGGTGCAGTACAGCAGATCATATCTAGTCAGACAACCAACATGAAGAGCTAGTTCAAAACTGAGTTTGCATTTTTATAGCTTTATATCTGATTATGTTTATTGAGCAAAGTTAACTCATTTCACCCTTCAAGGGCACTCTGTGGTGTTTTTTCCACAGAAACACACCACTCATTGATTCTGTAGTCAGAGGCCCCAGATAATTTAATAATCCACTAGGCCCCTTAGTTATAAGCAAAGAAGTGGGGAATCATCTATGCAAAACCAGTAGTGTAGAGTCAGCTTCAGCTTTTGTGCTTTCCAAATAGTATGTGTGGTTACTCGGGCATATTTTTACCAGGAGGGAAATCCACCAACATGTCTAACAACTACCATATCTTCCTACATTGTGCATTTTAGTTTGAGTGCAAAGACAGCCATGATTAGACTTGATAAAGCTAAGTTATAACTTAATAAAACTAAAGAATAGGTTAAACAGAAATAAAGACATTTTTAAAGATAATAATAACAATGAGGTGTAACATACTTCCAATAGCTCTATACATTTCATGAGATCCAGGGAATTCTAGTATAGAAAGACCTCAAAAGATTTTCAAGACATCACCTTGTGCAATTTTGTCTCCAAGATCTTCTTTATCTACTTACCAACAGCAGAAAAAGATAAGTATTTGTCCTCAAAGTATTCCACCCTCAGTGTTATACGCAAAAAGTTTTCCATGCACTCTGAACTCATGGGTCCTGTGTCAAAAAATCAGTAAGTTAAGAATTAACAGTAACATAAAGAGAAACCTGCAACTTCATATTCTGCTTCGTAAATAACAATACCATAATATTTATACTTCAGAATCTCTTGTCAAGGGATGTTAGAGAGTGCAAATACATAATATAAACAAACAAACAAAAAAATCCAGAAGCACTTCCAAGAGAAAATGTAGTAGTGTAATGACTGTAACCATGCCTGGCCAGCCACCAGCCAACATTACTACCTGTAGCAACAGAAACAGGATTGTGAAAGAGGTTCAAGAAGCCACTGAATTGGGTGGCCCAAGCTGAACATCTTTATTAGAATAGAAAAAAACAAGAAGAAAAAAAAAAAAAAGAAAGAAAGAAATCCTCCTCTAAACTATTGAAAGGAAATGGAAAAATGATAATAACAACAATAATAACGAAGAAAAAAATTTCTGTGTGAGGACAGTTCACAACAGCTTTACCTGGTCTCCCATGGGTCCATGTTTCAGAAATAAATATTCCTGTCACTAAGAACCTGTATGAGAAAACACGGATTAACAGTAACTCCTACTGTAACAACAGCTTGCTAACTGATTTTTGCACTAGAAGTTCTAGTCCAGATGTTTCAGCTACAGAACTAGATTTGGAAACTGCAAAATGAGAATTCTTTGGTTACCACTGGAACGTTAGGCACAGTAAAGTAGAGAAGTTAACATATCTGATGCCTCTAGAAAGATAACAGCATTAATCACCATGAAATTCTCACCTCAGCACCAGACCCAGCTCCATTATGTATTTATTTGCCTGCATTGCTTTTCCCCTTAGAGCTACATAGAAATGCAAGCTTCCTTCATGAAATTTCTATAAAAAAATAAACTCTTTCTATCTTCTCAGAAATTTGGGTTATGGGGAAAGGCTGTCACCTTTATAGTGATGAAACCCATTTTCAGCTGTTTACCCTCCTAGCTACAAACTGATAATTCATGTCACCTGCTCATTTGTTTTACTGATTAAATCTGCACCTATCCACATCCCATCAGCTCCTGACCAGCAGGTGGCTGTTGTGTAAAGGCAGTAGGATAAATGGTGCTGTTTTGGTAAAGCATGTGGCAATTCATTGTTTCTGAGTTATCTTTGTTTCTCCATGTAGAGAAGTGTCTATGGTCTTCTCTGGAGAGCTGAAGTGTTTCACAGGCAGATGTGTGTCTGCAGCTTTAGAGCAAGTGGTGTAATAAGAAAGGAAGAAACTGTTGATGTTTGAGGTAATTGATTACAACTAATGTTGAAGGTGATATATACTGGAGACTGCTGGACATCTCAAACCAAGTGAAGAAGTGTCTGATTGGGTGGCCTGTGGGACTCTAGAACAGAAATGATCCTTGTTGGTCATGGCCAGCCTATTTCATAGAATCATTAGGGTTGGAAAAGACCTTCAAGATCATCTTGTCTAATAATCACCCTACTACCAGTGTCACCCACTAAACATTTCAGGAAAACTTTCTCAAAAACTGTGGAAAAGTAAGAGATCTGCCCTGAATACAAGCAGATCAGAGATAAAGACCCTGCTTTTGCTGCTTGTTGAATGTAGAGAGGTTACTCTGTGGCCCTAGGTCCAGATCAGTGATGGCTTCCCACCGTTATTAACATGGGTTAATACAATATACATTATTAACCTGGGTTATGCAACCATGTGTGATGCATGTGACCATCATACTCATGGAGCTGATGAGCTGAGATGCTCATGGCTAGACTGTAGTCAGGTCACTTAGTGAGTGAAGGTGTTGGTGTGATGTCTGTTTGCTTTTTCTGTAAATATTGAGCTGAGCATTGTTTGTATGTAGCTGTAGAAAATATAATAGCACAAAAAATAATAGATTCAATATTTTTTTTATTACTGTATATAACAAAGCATGCAAAAATAGTATTCCTTGTCTTGATCATCATTTAGTGCAATTGTCAGTTATTCTGTGCCAATAGGTCCTTAACACCAGAGACAGAGTTCCACCGTGGCAATTCTCATTTCTTCCCTTTCATGGCCAAAACATTGTTTTGGTTTCCCTGTTTCTTTGAGCAATATTTCCACATTTTCTTTCTGTGTTTTCTAACAACTTTACCAGGAATAATGAATTTTCACTTTGTGTGTATTGGTGCATGTCATCACTGAGTGGTCAGATATTCTAGTCTCTCTGTTATATATTTCATGTTTAGACTCTTTATATTGGGGATCTTTTTTGGCCTAGGCTTATGTCTGTGACAATCTGGCTTTGCTCCTTCCTCTGCACACTCGAAGGCATATGAGAGTAGAGCTGAAGGAATTGTAGTTAACAACAATGTCCTGGAGAGGGAGCCTGACACCCTCCTATCGGGATGCTCTTGCCTGCTCTGCCAGCCAGCTGCACCTTTTCAACTTTTATTCAGTGTTTGTTCTTAAATCTAACAAATGTTACACCAAGGTCGTTTTAGGCAAACATATGCATTAATTCTGAAGTTATTTATTACAGCTAACCTTACTGTGTCACTCTGGCATCTTTAAAAAATTATATATATATATATAATATATATATATATATAAAAATATATATATATATATAAAAATATATATTTTATATATATATTATATATATATAATATATATAATATATATATTATATATATATTTTTATATATATAATTTTTTATTTTTTATTTTTTAATTAATTTTTTAATTTATATATATATAATATATATATATTTTATATATATAATATATATATACACACATACAAAAAGTAAAAACAAAGTTTACTATGTTCATAGATACCTTTTTTTTTTTTTTTAACCAAGAAACAAGTTTTATCCTCAGCTAGCTTGTTTTCCCATTATTTCTTTTTGAAATACCTTTATCTGTTAAATTTTCAACTTTACATTTTGTTGTTGTTGTTTCTGAAAAGCACCGTTATTTATATAGAATCCACTATTGATTGTAATAATAAATAGAATGATGATCAGGAAGTCAGAGCTTCAGTATTGCATAACATACTGTATTTATTATTTCTGGATAGATGGCCATTAAAATTATGCCTACTTTCTCTGTGCAGTTATTATTTACATTACTACAAAAAGGTTATTACACTTTTCCAGAACTTGATTTTAAGTACCTCTAGGGAAGTACCTGAGATTTCCTCTAGACTGCGTGGGCTCTACCTGACATTTAAACTAGATCTACGCTGTTGGCAAAACCATCACCTCAGTTCTGTGTTAGGTGTCCAGATTGCTTATGCTTTTCTACCCTAAACAGTCTCTACTCATATTTCTCTTCAGCCTACCAATACTTACATGCATGTTGAGGTTATGGGGCAAAGCAGCATCCTGGTGGTGACTTGTTCAGTTTTTGCAGTTTGAGCAGGGTCATGGCAACTAACAACTACATGCTGAAGAGGAAGGAGAATTACAGTGGTCCTGCTAAAACTCAGCCTTATCACAGCAGTACTGAAAGCATTACCCGTTTAGTTTACCTGCATGGACACTGTCTGCATGTTTTCTTATTTTTCCACTTTTTACCAGGCAATTGTAGATTAATTCCTAGATACCTTAATTTTTCTGGCTTGTTTGTTTCTTTGTTTGAATTTCTTTTGTTATGTAGCATGTCTTGGACCATAATTATGACTCTGGGCAATAAAATAACACAAATTAATCCAAGGTTTATATAATTTATATATATTTATGTACAAGAAGGACATCGAGGTTCTCGAGTGAGTCCAGAGAAGGGCAACAAAGCTGGTGAGGGGTCTGGAGAACATGTTTTATGAAGAGCGGCTGAGGGAGCTGGGCTTGTTCAGCCTGGAGAAGAGGAGGCTCAGGGGTGACCTTACCGCTCTCTATAGGTACCTTAAAGGAGGCTGTAGCGAGGTGGGGGTTGGTCTGTTCTTCCACGTGCCTGGTGACAGGACGAGGGGGAATGGACTAAAGTTGCACCAGGGGAGTTTCAGGTTGGATATTAGGAAGACCTTCTTTACCAAAAGGGTTGTTAGGCATTGGAATGGGTTGCCCAGGGAAGTGGTGGAGTCACCATCCCTGGAGGTCTTTAAAAGATGTTTAGATGTTGAACTTAGCAATATGGTTTAGTGGAGGACTTGTTAGTGTTAGGTCAGAGGTTGGACTCGATGATCTTGAGGTCTCTTCCAACCTAGACGATTCTGTGATTCTGTGATTTATAGTCAAACCAAAGTTATCAACTGACTTAAGTAAAAAGCAAGAAGTTGTTTTTCTGTCACAGTTCTAATTTCTAAAGAATTTTGAAATCAATAAGACTTTATTCAAACTCTATGGCCAAAAATGCCAAGGATGACAAAATTTTCCTTCTGGACTTTTTATTTGCATTAGGGTAAGAAGAGGAAGAAATGATGTAGTATTTGACACACTTTCATGGCTAACAGTTGTGTGGATGTATGTGCTCTTTAATTTACTAGGATCAGCATGTCTGCATATTTCCAGTTTTTTGTCTGGTAACTGATAGTTCTCCCACAACAAGTAGCAACTGAGTCATAGGGTCAGATCATGTAGAGTCGTTACCATTGTATTAGGAAAAAAAAGGAAGTCTGCACAATCTAGTACGGCTATATCTAAACATTAAAAACTATTTTGCATATTTTGAAGGCAAAACTGCATGAGAAATGAAATTCAAGTCACAGTGCTTCTCAGATTAAGTGATAGATAACTCATTGTTAATAGGAAGAATAAAACTGAGAGAGATTTTGCAGTCGCACCCTTGTAAAGTGACCCTTGTAAAATGCCCACTGGAAAATTTATTATTTATTTTCTTCGCAGGGTTGCAATACAGAATAATAGTTATTAAATGAACTATCCTATCTGTCTCACTCTATATCCTCCTTCTCCCATGAATCTGTTCCTAGACAGTATGTTTATATGCTCAACTAATTCAAATATTTTCCAAGAAAAATAAATAAATAAATAAATGGGAAGACAGAAAACACACACTTTATCTGTAAGCAATATCTACAAGAACAGACACATTAGATAGAATGAAGCCATTAACTAGAACTCAGCAACTTAGTCTGGGCTGTCTCTGCTGCAAGATATGACTCCTCTGGGGATAAGAATGATTTCCTAAATAATCACCGACTTGATTTTCAGCTAGGTACAGTCCTGCTCTCGGAGTACAGTACAGCTAAGATCCCTGGAGAGTCAGAAAGCCATCTGTCTTAGAGATGGGTGGCATGGGTGGCTTCCCTGGGGCTCTCCCATATTTAGGGGCAGTAATTATTTTCATTTTAACTTGCAACTCACAGATAAAATTGGGGACCAACAGGTTTAAGAGGACAAATGTCCTGAGCTAAGGTTTTTTTAAGTCATGCTATGACAGTTCTTTCTTCTCTGAATAGGGTGCAGAAGGAGACTTGAGGCAAGCCTCCCCACAAGGAGTGTCAACCATGAGCATACTGAGTTGTGAAGTACATGGTGGTTTGCACACAAAGCACACACGAGGCTATGCTTCCACCCCATCTTCTTTCTGCTTGTGCTTTCTGTGTTATCTCCTTCAATGTGGTGTTTCAAGGGCAGTGGAAGCCCTCTTCTGAACCAGGACCATAACCTATGGAGTTAGTTATGAGATTTCCTATAATTAGGAGTACCATTTTGAAAGTTTGGCTGCATCAACTTGGCTCAATAAAACTAAGACAAACTAAGCCAAAGAGTTACACCAGGAAGTAATCTGGCCCTTAAAGTCCAGTTAGAATTTCAGAGTAGGAATTTATATGCAGTGGAGAACAATCTGTGGAAATATCTGGAACCAAATGCAAAGCAATTTAGATTACTGTGATAGTACAAAAGCGCTTTGTGTAGACAATTTAAGACATCTGCCCATGGTCCAGACATCTGTGTGCAATGAATACCATTTTTGAGCTAGCTCTTTATTTGTCATTCCATAATGTCCATTAATAATTGCTGCCCCTGTACAACCCCGTCTTTGTCTATATGTTGTTATATATGGATACTTGATGTCTGTAATAAACAAGGAAAGAATTACTTGTTCTTAAATTGAAAATACAATCTGTGATCTAGTTCTGTTTCAAATATATACAAGAGATTTTAGTCTTCACTCCCATTCTTTCCCTTTGTCTGTATTTGAAGTTGCTGTTGTACATTTATATCCCTCAAAGTAATGGGCACACAAAGTAGATCCTGCCATGCAGATAGGTCACACAGATATAATCTTCTTGTATTTTTAGCTCATCTTTAGTTTCAGTGATGTTTCCTGTGATCCTGAAGAACCTGACCAGGACTATGGTCAGAAGCCATGCTTCTTCTCTTCCTACAGGCATACAGACCACTTTTCTTTGGCCACTTCAAACATTTCTCTGGTTTTATAGTCACTATTTTACTCATTTGTAATCCTATATGTTCTCTTATTTATGTAAAGTGTACAATATCCTACAACATCTTTTATTTATCTGAAAGTAAGTCTTCAGTGTTATAAGGAAGAGGAAATTTTCTTTGGTGCAAGTCCATGCACCAGTCCAAATTAGAATATGTAGCAACAGAAATAGCAAGTGAAAATGCCATGTAATCTCCAGCAAATAAACAGATTTTTTTCTGTCTGTTAAGTAATTCCATATTCCAATAGTCTTATTAGCAGTCCAAATGAAGTGATATAGAACCAAGAGAAGAATGATCTTTGCAGGCATCCTTATAACTAATTTGTAAATCTAATTGTAATTTATTTAAATATGGTTCTATACTTGTTTATTGACATCTCAACATTTTTTGTGTTGTAGTCTTGAATGGATAACTTTTTCGTATTTGATTTCAGTGACCTATGGAGAAGGTTCTCCAAACTTGGAGGAAGAAGTTCTCTGTGTTCCCAGCACATTGTAAACATTGAAGCTTATTTTTTTATTGTTATTGATTGGTTTATTTAGAAATTTGGAAATGTATTCAGTTGCACCAGTGTTTATCTATTTTGCTCTGCAGGTAGAACTTCTTATTGCCTCTGGGGAAGAAGATAAGTTCAAATTCAGATGACACATCTCTATCCAGAACTGGCAGGCATCCAATGTTAAGTTAAAGGTCTCACAGCACTTTTCATAATGGTTTGGGGACAGCCCTGTTTTTTTGCCAGAAATAATGTCTTTTGCGGAAACAGATTCTAACCATAAAGAGTCCAGTGATCTTTACTTAGGACCATGAAAGATATGCAGATGGTCACTTGGTATATCCCCATTTTGTGTGATGAATTGTGTGAATAAATACCAATCAGTCTCTCATAGATTAGGAATGTCTACTTCAAATTTTCAAATGTTTTTGGAAGTCTCGTAAAACATGCATCTGTGTCTTCCATTCATAAAACAGGGTTAATAATGCTTCATAGAAGTGTTAGGCAAGATACAAAAAAAAAAAAAATGTAAATTGCTCATACACTACAGAAGATGGAAGATCATGGAAGATCACTTGTGCTTTACCGTAGCTGCATTATTTTAAATATAATCAGTCTGTATTTATATAGCCTTTGGTAACTGCAGGGAGAATTGGCCCTAGATTAAGTATTTTACAAAGAAGACAAACTTATGGCATAAGTAGATACTGCTAACATCTTTTTGGTGTTTCAGGACAAGATTAGTATCACATGTCCAATTATCTTTGTATATGTTCTACCTGTAATTTCATTCATTAGATTGCAGAATGTATGCAAAATCAGAGGTTCTTGTGGAGTTCAGGGGTTCTTTTAGTGTAGCTTAGTTAGAAAAGTTATTTAACAGCTTTCAGATTAGGCTATGGTTTGACTATGCGTTGCTCACAGGGGCAACATTGCTTCTATGTCTTCCCAGTTCTGGGTGAACTTTAGTGTCCTCATGCTGCAAGGTGCTGCCTCCACAGGAGCATCATTTCAACTATTTATGGGATAATGTCATGGAATGAATAACTGCACCACCATTAGAAAGAAACATATATGTTTACAGTTCTTAATTAGTGCTGGCACAACCATACACAAGGAGAGGAGGTGGGCTGTTTTGACATGGGGGAGGGATCATGTATGGAGAAGACATATTGCTACTTTCAACAGATTGTCAGACAATGCATTTCAGCACAATAGATGTTTTGACCAGTTACTTCAGTTACTTCCAGTTACTGCAGAGAGGCAGGCTCTGGCAGCCTTGAAGAGTACAGAGTGTGGTTTACACCTTTCTCAAACTTAGGCAACATGGGTGCAGTCAGAATGCTTACATGAGATACTTATAAATTGTGATTTGAGCATGGCATGCAACTGTGAGAGGGGCCTGAAAATTATGGTTTAGATTTTTCATATCGTTGCATGTTCATAAAATAGCTATGTTACTGTGCCGAAATTGCAGGTCCATTTGCAAACCTAACTTTCTGATATTACCCAGCACAAGCAAGACTATCAAGAGAGTCCTGAGTCCTGACTCTAACAGCAGGTGAAAAGCAAGTGGAAGAGTTGTCAAATAGTGGCTTGACTTTTTTTTTTTTTTTTTTTTTTTTTTTTTTTTTTTTTTGTTATGGTGCAATTGCCATACCATAAGCAACATATGCTATTCCAGAATTTAGACATATTATAGACAGGACTACTATGGCTTGAGAATAAAACTGTGGTAAACTTAGTAATAAGTTTTTATTTTACGTAAGTTGAAGGGATTGTTATTTTTATGTTCCAATGTTATTTTTAAATTAAAGAGCAGCACTCTAACATAGAAGCACTGTATAGAAGTACAGATGAAGCTCTTAAAACTATTTGTCAGCCTGATAATGCTACAGCTTAGTCCACAGGATGTCCCAGGACTGCTTTTAGAGCTCCTCCATGTAGCGAGTGAATCCTGTAAAGCAGTTTGCTTTAAAGTCCTTTGCAGTCTCTTTAAAGCACAGGACTGGAAATCAACAGTGATGTTAAGTTGATTTTCTTTTGAGAAAGCACTATGAGCTTTGAATGTCTTCGGCTCCTTAAGACAATGACTGTTGTTTTTTCCTCTTGCAAGGCAAAAAACAGTGGCTGGTGTTCAAGGAAGTATTAATAAAGTAACAGATTCTGCTGCAACTACTTTAACTCATATATCTGGAAAAATCTGAGTGTTATAAGGATCATCCAGCAAATATACCTTTAGGGGTCAAAGATATCAGGTTTTGGTACTGTGTTAGAAATTTCATAATTCATCCATATATGTATTTTACCAGGTCCTGTACATTTATTTCATTTGTACAAAGAGATGTTACAGTGCCATTAAACCTAAACTCGCTGTGGATTTCATATATCTTTCCATTAAGCAATCAGGTTGCTCCACAGCTGTTTTATAATTGGCCCATCTGTTTTTACTTTGGTAATCCCTGCTTCATCAGATGCACTGCTTGCATCTGTGTTCATCTAGTATTTCTACATTCAAACTGGACATATAAATAGATGTTTGTCTCTAAAGGAAGCAGGTCTTAAAGCATCAGATTCTAATCACTGTCAGAAAATAGAGATAGTATTAAAAGGGTTTTTGATCAGGATAACTATTCACAGCTTCCTTTATGCAAATGTTAAATGTTACTATTTTGATTTAGTTGATTTCCACATTTGCTTGCAGCAGTGTCCTGAAAATCTCAGGTCTGGGAAGAAGTTTATGAGTCCATAAATCCATGTACTTTCTCTCCCACTATAACAGGCAATCCTCTATACGATCATTTTCATGAAGTGATTAAAACCTACTCCAAAACAATCCCATTTTTGCTCATCAGACTCCCCAGTGAGAGAATGTTCCAGATCTTTATTTCTTATATGTTTGGGGATGTTCTAATTTTTATCCAGATTGTGTTCTTGAGCAGTTTATATTGATTTGTTCTTGTACCAGTACAGCTCTTGAACCTAAATTATTCTTATTTGTTGATTTTATTCCTCATATTTAAAGAGAGAAAGCATTCTCACTATTACTCTTCATTTTATAGAGTGAAGCAACTGAGTCTTTCTCGTGCCATCTATTAGGCTTGACTTTCCACTCCTGTGAACATTCAAATAATATCTATTCCAGTTTGACGTATTTTTATGTAATATGGGTTATCAGAGCTGAATACAGATGAGGTTTCACTGGAATATATATGGTGATGCAAGTGCTTCTCTATTTCTATTGAAAATATTGTGGTTATTTTTTTATGACCATGTTCTGCTGATGGCTCATCATCATGCTGTGACCAATTATTATGATGATCTCTCTCTATTCTTACTACTGATAACTATGAGCAGGTGGATTCAACACAAGGCTTATCTCCTTGGTGCATCTGAACTGTTGGATGTGAAATGGCTCCCAACTTTAAGCAGCATAAAACTTTATCATGTTATGCCCTGTTAATACAACTATATGAAATAGAGTTTGCTTGCATCCAAAAAACTTCAGGAAAAGGCAGAAAAGCTCCACAAAAAGGTACATTCAGTGTGAAAAGTAAGCCAGTTACGTACTTTTAACCATCACCACAGCCTATGTCCTACTTAATAATTTATCTTGGTCATTGGACCTGAGATTAGTTCTAAGATGGGTTTTCAAAGATCTTAATGTTTTGGACTCAGACAGATTTTGGGGTAGAGATTCCCAAGTATAATAATGCAACAGAGAATATTGCTCTTTGACAAATAAAATAAAATTACAGAACAAACAAAAAAGTCTATGGCAAAACTATGATTTACAGTTAACAGCAAAACAGGGTAAAATGTTCTATTTCATCCACTCTCTTAATTCAGGGTCTACATTTTTACTTAGTTTATAGATGTATTAATGAGGATGGTCATAAATTATTTCAAAAGCACAGCAAACATCCTTTTCCAACATCGATGTTTCTTTTTGGTTGCATCATCACTGGAATGGGTTAGCGTCTCACCTTCAATGGACTGTGCAATTATTTTAGTGGTGTAATTTTGGTCAGTACCTTCTCAATAACTGTTAAATCATAAAACAACAACAACAACAAAAACAACAAAATATCACGTAAATATCCCATCTTAACCACAGAGAGGTTTTCATATACTTTAATAACACATTAAAACAATTTTAGCTTTTTAGCCTGCTAGGCTGAAGTTTTTCCTGTAGTCAATCAGATGAGACAAGCCTCCCTGAAAAGCAATTCCTCTGATCAAATATGTGTTTGTGATCAAATTCTAAGCTTTTAGTGGTTTTTTTTTTTTTTTTTTTTTTTTTTTTTTTTTTTTTTTTTTTTTCCCCAAACACATTAAATAAACACAGGATAGTAATGAAGAAGTAGTAGTTGTTTCATACAATCCAAAGATTTTATTTGGCTGACCCAGACCCACAATAATTATACAGCTGCCTTCATTATTCATTAGAAGAACATGGTGGAATGCTTTCAGATGTAAATACCCTTACATCTCAATAATCTGAGCTATATGCCTATATAGCAATATTGATTCCTGGCCTTAAGTGTTGAAGAAAATCTTTGCAATTCTATCTTTCACCCACACAGCTGGTGACTGATGGCCAGACAGAGAAATGGACATTTAAAGGACTTCAGAAGTGATCAGAAATGTAAAATAAGGACAAATCCCCAAAAGGTAAGAAAGTTGAAATAGAAGAGAAAAACTATTATAGATTTGAAAAGAAATAGAAGAAAAGGTTTAAAATATCAGATAAGGAAACGGAAACACCACTATAACTTTCATATTGTTCCATTCATTTTAGTATTACCTCAGCTTCCAAACTCTGATTTTCAGTTTCTTCTCTCTATAGACCTGTCTGTATTATCCAATCTTTAGGAATTTTTTCCTTTGTACTTGATTGTATCACATCTACCAAAATGAAGTTATGTGCCTAGACTGAGACTCCTAAGGGACTGCCTTAGTAACACTGAATAACAATACAGTTGAAAACCAAGAAAGACAGTGAAGGAGAAATAAAGAAGGAAAGAGAAAGAATATTGAAGAGAAAAGGCCCCAGTGTCCTTTTATTAATATAGAATCATAAAATAATTAAGGTTGGAAGAGATCTCCAAGATCATCTCATCCAACTGTCCCCCTACCGCCAATGTCACCCACTAAACCATGTCCCTAAGCACCACTTTCAAACGTTCCTTAAACACCCCCAGAGACGAAGCTCATCACTTCCCTGGGTAACCTGGTTTGTTTCATCTTCCTAAGGAAAAACAAAAAACAAACAAACAAACAAAAACAATCAGAAACAGCAATTAAAAAACAAAACAAAACAAAACAAAAAAACAGAAACAACAATAAAATCCCAACCCCAAAAATAGCAACAAAAACAAACAGAAAATACCACTGCCACTGCCCAAATAAAACAACAACCCCCAAACCCTCTATAAACCTGTAGGAGAAATAAAAGATTGCATAAGGTCCTTCACCATTCTTAACATGTGTTTCTCTCACTGGTAGATCCCATCTTCTTTTATCTCTATAGCTATTCTTTCACACTATTCCTTTAAGAAAGGAAAAATATTGTAAAGCCCAGTGAATTTCTTGTTAAGCAAAAAATCAGTTATGACAAGCAAGCCAGATTATATATCCAGTGTGTAATTTCTGTATTAGTAGCCTGTGTAATGATAGCTGCTGCATTCAACATTTTCACGAGTTGTCATTTATATATTGTGCTGTCATGGTCCTACTTTTGACCTATTCTGGATGTCACATTGTAATTTCAGATTAGGTTGAGTTAGGAACAGTACCAGCAACTTCCTATCTATCTCAGTGAATTCAGTAACTTGCAGTTCATCACCTTTTATTAAACAAGCTTCTGCATTAATATGTTTTCAGAATAAATGGAAGACATACTTTCCACAAATGCAAGATGCTCCATGCACACATACCTTTGACTTGTCTACCTAAGGAATATGCCAATAACCCAGTAACCAGTGAATAACTTGCATAGATGAATTTCTGCTTGATTGAAGGTCTGGGATTCTTCATATATTCCTAGAAACAATTACAGATGCTTTTAAATTCAAATACTAGCAGTATTCTCCTCTGAGTTTACTAGCAAACTCAGCACTAAAACAAACAAACAAAAAAACAAAAACTCACAAAAAAAAAAAAAAACAGTAAAAACTCTTGAGCTCCAAATTCTGCTTCTGCAGCAGATGTAACTTTTCATCCAGTCACAGTTTAACAAACCCTTTAAAATATCTTTTTGGAAATACTTCCTCATCTTGGAAATATGCAATTTAGTGGTTTGAAAGTTCTGTGTTGTACTATATGAAGATATTTTCTCTAGCTAAATAAGGAGGAACTCCACACATTTATGAAGAAAGTTTGTCTGCCTGAACTCAATAGCAAACAAAATAAATACATACCAATTTACTTAATTCAAAGGATCATAGTCCCCAGACTGAAGCCACAAACACAAGTATAGAAATGCTCTTTTCCTAATCTACCTCTCACTTGTGACAATGTAAAAACATGATCTTATAGAAGTAGTTCCTCTGATTTTTGTGGGTGGGAGGACAAAAACTATGTGGAGTGGTGCAAACCACAAGTAAAACTGAACTGAAGGAAACAATTTGCATCCAGCCAGAAACCTGAAATCCTGCACTCAAAAACGTGTAAGTCAATGGGAAAGTGAAAAGTTGTGATTCATAGGGGTTCTTCTGCAGCAAGTGACAATTTCCTGTGCTGACTGGTGTGGTGGCTGTGGCTGTGCATCAGCAAGTGCTGCAGGGTGTGGAAGAAACATCACAGTCCCTGTCCCACGTGTCCCCTTGGAGGCTGGAGCAGAGTGGGTAGGATTGTAGTGAGCAGAACAGATCAAATTCAGCTCTTGCTGACAGAGGAATTGCCATTGTAATTTATTTTTTTTCTCCCCAAGAAAGTACCTAAGGCAGAGTGACTCCTACTTTGTCCCACAGCTGTGCAGTTTAAATTATGAGCATTTGTGAAGGAAGAACATTGAGCCCATTTGCCTTTAATAGGGTCCCACTAGTGTAAGTGTTGACAGAATTTGGTTGAATGAAGGCAATTCAGGGAAGAAAACAAATAGGGGAAAAAATGGCCAGCCCCTAGGGATGGCAGAATTACATAAACACCACAAACCCCTGCACAACAGTGCTCAAGGCATTGCTGTTTCCAGTTCAGATTAGCCAGTGGCAGCCTGACTGTGAACAGGATCACTGCATGCTTTAGAGAGCCATAAAAAAGATGTAAGCCATTTTACAGGGGTCACAATTGCTTCCAGTGTGCAACCATATGTTCACTAGTGCAAACTTTTCACTCCATTCCCCCCACTGGTGAAAGTCTTCTCATCTTAATAAGGATTTAAAACAACAGTTAACTTATTACCAGTACTTATTAAGTTAACTTAATAATTAATAAGTTAACTTAAGTTAACTTATTACCAGTAGCTTTGAAGGAGTTAAAACTTGTAAAAACTAGCCTGGGCACTTTAGAATGATTTGTTTCAGAATACAAATCTTTCTGTTTGACCGTTGGCTAGATTACAAGATAATGTGGGCCAGCTTTATATATGCCACTTATCCTAGCAGTTTTCATCACACAATCAATCCTTTTAAGCAAGAAAACAACAATTAACCCCGTTTTCCAATATTATAAACCTCTGCAGAGCAACAACGATGACAGTGTTAACAGCCTGGATTTCCCTCCATCTCTTTTCCTCATTGCTAGCAGTTGAGTTCATGCCCACCACCACCATCAGCTGCCAATAAATTTCCCTGCATCAGGAAACTAGAAATGACCTCTCTCCTTTTCCAGATGAGCAAGACAAACAAATTCCAGGGCATGTTTTCAAATGAAGATGCAGAAACCTGCCAAAAACCTCAAATCAGCCCTCTATGTAACAGCATGATCAGAGTTTAGGGGAGTTGCCGTGGTTTAGTGGAAGCACATGAAAAAACTTCTCTTTAAGGGAAGATGCTCCTTCAGACAGATCAGTGCTCAAGCACTGTTTATGTGGAAATAAGCCATGATGCATCAAATACAAAAATAAATGTGATTCCTTAGTCTTGTGATGCTTCTTGAAGAGAAGATGTCTGGATCTGCAGAACACTGGGAGGAGAGAATTGACATTTCTAGATGTGCTGCCCCCAGGGGCTGGGCCTGTCATCCAGAAAAGAGCAGTGCAAGATCATGCTGATGTAAGGAGCTGCAACTTATGGCAATGCAGGTTCAGGCTTGGCAGGCTGGGTGAGATGCCAAGGCAGCACATTTCTGCCCTCTGTGGTGGGCAGACCAAAACCATGAGAGGTATCCAATGGCTACAATGGTGGCTAAGGGCAGGGATCACCAGGACTGTAGACCTGAACAATGAGCCCACCATATCCCCCTTTACTATCACAGATCTCAGCAGGTGTTAGATGCCCCTGCTGCCCAGAGAGCAGCTGGTCCCCTTCCTGGGCAGTTTCTAGCATCTTACCTGTGATGACTCAGGTTTTATAACCATCTGATGGGCTGCTGTGCTGCAGTATCATTTCAAAAGTCAGTGACAGTATTTCTGCACAATCTTTCAAATTTTATGCTGAGATCTCTAAATGATCCACTGAGATGACCTCATTTGCCTTCAAGAAGAATTCCATTCATATTCTTGTATTTGGATAATTCTGAGAAAGTCACTAAGCACTCAGCCCCTTAATTTCTTGCAAACTTTCTGTAACTAAATGTAATTCTGTGCAGGTCATTGCTTTTGATCTTAATATACTGCTGGTGAATTAGGTTTTTCAAAAAAAAAAACAAAAACAAACAAACAAACAAACAAAAAAAACAACATATAGCAGAAATGCAGATTGCTGTGCATAGCACTGACGGGTTCATATAATTTCTGGGCAAGCCATATTCTGCGGTGATTAAAGCTTCTCTGATTAATGGAACAGGAAGATGATAAACAAGTTTTTATTAATGCAAATATATACCATGACATGGAAGAAAAAGAACCCTTTCTGCACAGCAATAGCAACTTAAGAGAACACCAGAAAACACAACCAGAGAAAAATACATTGTCTTAGGATCCCCACTCTCCTCAGTCTTCACAGCTCAGGGCACTTGTAAGACTTCAAAATTATCACCAGGAACACAATAACATGGTGAGTATTTATGTTCACTTGACAGCAAGAGGTTATTCTTGAACAACCTTGTTAAATTGAATTCTTTGGCTTAAAATATTTAAAACATGTAATGAATTCTAAAAAAAAAAAAAAAAAAAAAAAAAAGGAAAAAAAATGTTTGCTATAATCACATTATTATTATTATTATTATTTTTTAATTTTAAAGAGGGACTAATTAAAAAAAAAAGCAAAACAAACCAAACATATGGAGTGTTTTTTTTTTTTTTTTTTTTTTTTACCCCAAATCCTGAAGTAGGTTATGGTAATGTTGACGTCTTCAAGGTTCTTTTTAATGAAAAGTTTGGAAAAGTTTATGAAAAGTACAGAAAGTGAAGGCACAATCTCCTCAATCCAAGGAACACTGGTGGGGTTGCCCAAATATTCTGTTGTGTATGGTCCGAGCAGGCCTGACTTCTTGTTACGCTTTGGCTTTCACTAAGGCAGAAATGAGACCGAACACAGATTTGGGGACAGGACACCAAGAGAAACCCCTGCAAAACCTTGAGGCGAAGCCACCTATTCTCCCCTTGAGCACATCGGTGGCAGCAAATCGATAGCAGATCGATGCCGTTTGCGCTGTCGGGGTGCTGTCAGCACCATCGGTGCCCAAAAGCAGGAAGGTGGGAGCCCCGCAGCCCATACTGGAGGGACTCCAGGGGCAGCCTCGGCGTTGTCCCCTTTGCCGTACTGGCTGCCCCTCTCCCCGCTCCTGGGCTGTGGGAGCGGGGGGCACTGCTCGGTATGTGGCACGGGCAGGTCCCCACGCGTGCCTCAGGGACGGGACCCCACGGGTGCGGTGTGGCACACGGGGAAAAAGCAGGAGCTCTCTGGGTGCAAAGCAGGACCCCCCGATCTCAGTGCGGGATCTCCCAGTCTCAATGCGGGACCCCTGGGGCTCAGTGCGGGACTCCTGGGGTGCTGTGCGAGACCCCCTGGTCTCAGTGTAGACCCCCCAGCCTCAGTTCGGGACCCCCCCGGCCTCAATTTATGCCCCCCGCTCTCAGTGCTGCCCCCCCCACCCCGGGACCCCCGTAGCCGGCAGCAGCGCGGCCCAGCTGCCCCGCCAGGAAGGTGCCGGTCCCTTTGCGGCTCCGGGACGGGAACCGGACTCCGGAGGGGGGGGCTGGGGGGTGCCTGGGGCCGGGGTGGGGACTCGCCTGATCCCGCCCGCTGCCGCCTCCCTTCCCCTCCCACCGCCCGCTGCGCGGAGCCCGGCGGAGCCCGGCGGGGCAGGCAGAGGAGCCGGGCAGCTCCAGGTAGGCAGCATGGCACGGCTCCGCACGGCTCCGCACGGCACGGCACGGCATGGCACAGCATGGCACGGCATGGCATGGCATGGCACAGATCAGTGCCAGAGGTGCGACGGGTTCTCCTTGCGCTTTGCGGGGCAAACAGCCGGGGGAGGAGAAGGAGGAGGAGGATGAGAAGGAGGGATGCTGCAGCTTGGTACTGGAGAGCCCCGGCTCCTCCGAAGTCGCTCCCGGAGCAATCCGTGCCCCCCAAAAGAAGCAGCCCCGGAGGTGGGGACCACTCTGGAGCCGCGGAGGGGACGAGGCGATGCCGGGGCGGCCGCGTGTTTCCTCGCCGACTTCTCCGCGGGTGCTTCCTAATGGCTTGCGAGGGAGTGGATCAATAGAGATGGCTCTGCGTCCCTTTCGCATTGCAGAGCTCTGCCTTGCCTTTTAAAAACACATTTAGATAAAAAAGTAAACTCTCTTGGAGGAGCCCTAAATCACTGCGGTAGCCACTGTGGGTACAGAAAGGCGAGAGAAGTGGCTTCTCACTGCGTGGCTGGTTTAAAGCAGACTTAGTAAGTTGGAGATAGTTTCCCTGGTTTTAGATCCAAGGGAATTTTGAAGGGCCTTTCTCTTATAATAAAGACTTTTCTTACATGCTTCTGTAAGACAGTGAAAATCCTCACTGCTAATTTTCTGGCTTTTCTTGGCAGTGTGTGCTAGTCCTATGCCAATACCATCTCTTTTTTTTTTTTTTTTTTGCCTGAACCAGACCACAACTGCTGTTTTTTCTGGGAGCTGGGCTCTGAAGCAGCACGTCTGCTGGAGAAGGTAGACCTCAAGATCTGAGCAGCGGCATTGTATTGATTCCATTAGCAGAATTTACAGATCTACTGTCAGATCCCTTTTAACACAGTCACTTTCCCAGAATTAAAGTTCTCCTCAGAGCATCTGTCGCAGGTCTAGGCCAATAGATGGCATAAGTTATTCAGACTAACATCCTAGGAGGATCGAGGAGGCAGGAGTACACTTTGTGCAGGAGCCAGAGGTTTTGGGGGGTGTGTGCGAGTCAAATCCTGGGAGTCTATGATATCTTGAGAAGGTCTCATTTTCAGAGGCATGTCCTGAGTCATGCTTTCTTACTTTCCTCAGTTAGCATTTTCCAAAATCTTTCTCTGCTCAAAGCAGTTAGGGTTAACCCCAGTTTTGGTAGGACTTGATTTGTGTTGATGTCCTAGGTTTAAATGGTAGCAGAGGTGGGCTATATACTGTGGGCTGTATTTGTTATTAGCTTAAACTTTGTGGGCTATATTTGTTATTCACTACTAGGTGGAAGTTGCCAATTGCAGTGATGTTGAGATCTGTAATCATTTGTGATGAGACTGTTTGTTGTTGTTGTTTGTTTGTTTGTTTTAAATAGACAACTTCATCCCCTTCTTGTTGCCCTCTACTTTTCTAAATTCCACTCATAAAAGTAGTACTTGGGGCAATGGGAGACAATTGGTTAACGATGAAAAAACTTTGTGGATTCTGTATCCAAACTTCTGCTGAGACAGCACTGTGGATAGGCAAAGAGGATTTTATATTCTGAAATTGGGTAAATGATTTATATATAAGTAGGTAGCTAAATGATGATAAAAAAGCTTTAACTGACAATATTCATACCTAGCTTCTGTGTAGTGCTTGTTATCTGTCAATTTGAAAACATTTATTTTTTATAAAGAGACACTAACATTTTTTCCTTTTTTTTTTTTTTTTTTTTTTTTTTCAATTGCAGGAGTTGAAAAAATCGGAAAGGTACAGAAATAATATCTAAATTTCCTGGTTCCTAACTTTTTCTGTTAGGCATTCTTTATACAGGCTGAAATGATTTGTTTATATTGATCTTAAAATAAGCAAAACCTATATGTTTTTATAGCAGAAGACATCAATGCTATTTTTGAAGTGACTTTTCTCCTTGAACATAATATCTAAAGATCTGTGTCTTACCAGGCTTAGCACTAAGACAACCCACAAAAATGGCAGGAGCCCTTCAGCTCCCCATTTGTAAAAGCAAACGGCAAAGGAAAAAGCACAAATAGAGGTTTTCAGTTGCACTGATGCAAACTCTGGTGTTACCCCTAGAGTTATTCCAGAGGCTGGTGGGGTTGCATATTTTCTTAAAACATCTTGTCCTTTGAACAAACAGAGAGGTTCTAAGTAAAGTATTTCTTTGCTCATCCTCTCTAGGACTTAGCAAATTCCCCAGGGCAAGAAGAATATAAGCACCTCAAACCTGAACAGATGATAAATCAGTATTAAGGCACTGATATCACCTTAGTTCCGGAACTACAGCTACAGGCAAAGTAAAACCCGCCATTAACTGTTAGTGCCAGGACTATGGGGCAGGCTCAGCCTTAATGCAAAGCGAAGTTCAGCAGCGACTGAACCAAGCTGTGGAGGCACCTTATACCCATATGGGGAATGGAGATGGCTGGTCTTTCCCCATTCAGCCTTGATGCATGTGCCAGGGGTGAGCACTTTTTTCTGGCGGAGCCCCCAGCGAAGCTGGTGTTGGACACGGTGCCTGCCTCTGTGCTGGGACAGCTGCCAAACACCGCTGCCACCATTCCTGGGCTGCGCACTGCAAGCATCCCTCCTCCGTGCCAGCTGGGCATGCTGAGCTCTGCACACTCCCAGGTAAAATAAATGCCAGTTAGCCAGGAGCATGCATGAAAGACAGATGCTCTGACACAAGCTAGGGTCAGAGTGAGCAGCAGAGTACAGCCTGTTGGGCAATGTCTTTCCCAACAGCCTGTCTGTCCTCTTGGTTACTCATGAACAGGTTGTGGCCAGGCTTGCTTATTGCCTTTTCTCCCGGAATCCCTCTCTGGCTGTGGCTAAGTCCATTTGTTTACCGTGCGCCTCCTGTCAAAAGGCTCTTGATTTAAAGAACTTGTTTACTTGCTACTGGGGTGCGTATATTAAAAAGACCTGCCCAAGGCTAATGACTAGAAACGAGGCTCAAGTCTCTAAACTCGCATCATTCTCTGCCTTGCAAATTTTCAGTTATGGGATGGCTGCCAAGGACACATAATAAAACAGTGCTCATGAATAAATGAAATGTATTCCACTAACCTGTGGATATTTGCTTCTTATCTTGCTTTTGCCCCATCTCTTTGTTCTTCTTTCTTGTTCTCCTTTCATTCTTTTCTGTTTAGCTTCTTTCTCCTTGTCTAGACTTTGCTTTCTCCTTTGTCATTTGTGGAATCATCCTTATTCTCTTCCTGTGTCGCCTCTTTATTTCCTGAGGGGAGAACACCCCCAGAAGGCCAGGCCTGTTTGATTGCCTCTGTCTGGTTCAGTGCAGTGGGCCAAACCCTCAGCTGAGAGCAGCAGTCCTTGACCTGTTACAGTCAATGGTTCTGCACCAGATGATGCCAGGTGTTCAGCTGCTCCAAGCCATGACCCCAGTTTGCTTCTCCACCATTTGTTCTTTTCCATCATTTCCCTCTGGGCCCTTTCATTTTATCCATATTTTAATAACACTGCCCTTTATACTCTATTCCCATTTTATTTGAATCTGTTCTATTCTGTCTTGTCTTCCTATCATTCATAATATATCTAGAGTCCTAACAATAGTGTGTTAAACTGCTGTCATCTCTTATTTGTGGATAACTTGTTTTTTTTTTTTTTTCTTTTTCTTGAAAATAAATTCTGTATCTGATGCTTGAATTTATTATTATTATATTTATTTTTATTTATTGTTCTGCTCTACAAGAGATGCCTTTAAAATATGTATCTTGCTTGGAAAGGAAGATGGTGTTGACTGTGTTGGTCCTTAGTTTCTGAGAGAGCTCATTCTACACTCATCTTATTTTCAAAATAGATTTGTCTTCTGGAAAGATGAGGTTTTTACCTTAAATCCAATGTGGCCAATGTTCTTGTTCTGGAGCTTTCTTTGCTCTGGAATCTGGTCATTTGCAGTGTTACAGATAAAGCCTGAGACCTTGAACTTCAAGCACTGCTCTGCAAGGAGCTAGGATAAGTCTGAAGCAAGCATGATCATCTATGTGGGTAAGTTCTTGGTAAAATTGGTGTAGAGGACTGGAAGTGGAAGGCTTCACTCAGTTTAATTCCTCTAAATTGTTTCCCTCACTGATATCTGTTCTGCCACATATTTCTGATTCAGCAGCAGCAAGAAATGAAATGTAGTTGTCCCCTCTTGCCCAGCAGGTTGTGCTGGCAAGGTGTGTGTGCTCTGAAGATACGTCTACTATGACCTTATTGCTCTCTACAGGTACCTTAAAGGAGGCTGTAGTGAGGTGGGGGTTGGTCTGTTCTCCCACGTGCCTGGTGACAGGACGAGGGGGAATGGGCTTAAGTTGCACCAGGGGAGTTTTAGTTCGGATCTTACAAAGAACTTCTTTACTGAAAGGGTTGTTAGACATTGGAACAGGCTGCCCAGGGAAGTGGTGGAGTCACCATCCCTGGAAGTCTTTAAAAGACGTTTAGATGTAGAGCTTAGGGATATGGTTTAGTGGGGACTGTTAGTGTTAGGTCAGAGGTTGGACTCGATGATCTTGAGGTCTCTTCCAACCTAGAAATTCTGTGATTCTGTGATACTTTGTTGGAGTCGCATGTGCTCTGAAGAAGGTTGTCTTGGGGTAAAGACTAAAAAGACTAATAGATGACTTTTTTTTTTTTTTTTCCTGGGTGGGGGATGGGGAGGGAACCAACTAACTGCACGTGGAGAGAACAACGTGTGGTGGGTTTAAGGAGGACAGATTACTTATCATCTGAGTTAGAAAGAATTTTGCTTCCCTATTCTTTCCTCCACTTTTGCACATTTTTGTCATTTGTTCATCAGTGTGGACAAGCAATTTAGATGCCAGCTGATATCTTAAGAACTGGTTAATTCTTCAATGTGCTTATTCATTCCAGCCCAGTGCTGTTCTAATGACAGGCTTGGGGCTCAACCTGTGCAGAGGGTTGCTGGTCTCTCTCCTCTTTCAGTTCTCACAAAAAGCAAAGCGAAGACAGAGACTTTATAGATTTGGAGATGTTGAAGTAGAACATGTTGGCCTGCTGTGTGATGCTGAACGGGTCACCCCTCAAGTCTCAGGTTCTGCTTCCAAAGCACGGAGCTGAAGGCATCTGCCTCATGGCAGTTTAAAGTTAATAAAAAGATAAAAGATTTATGGACAAAAAAGTGTCTTGTATGTAACAGTGTTGTACAACTTTATATTAGCAATTTGCTGCCCCATATAGGGGGCATTTTATATTTCTCTGCATTTTATTTTTCTCTGAGCCTAACAAATTGATTGCTGATGTTGATGTAACTACAAGCAAGTTACCTGTTGGAGGTAGATAACCAACTCAGGAAAAATCTATGAACAGTTTTGATTTGCATGGAGGAGTTAAGACACAGCCTGGATAGTTTGCCAAAAATTGGAGGTGCTTCTGATAGCTTCATGCTGCTCCTTGCTTCTCTTCTACCTCCTCTCCTTGTGCTGAGAAGAGCTGAGGCTGTTTCCAGTGGTGTTAACTGCCATGCAGACTTCTGCACAGACATCTCCCTGATACAGGGGCAAAAAGTGCTGCAAAGGGAAAGAGGATTCTCACTTCTTACTTTAGTGGGAAACGAATCGACCTTGTAGTTTGTGAGATGATAAATGTACAATATAAACTTAGTGTATAATTTCTGTCAGTCAGTATATCAGTATGTTTAAAGGATAGTGGTGGGGAGGATGTCCCAAAGAAGACTTTTATTACAGTACTTTTTTTTTTTTTTTTTTTTTTTAATGAAAATTCTTCACTTATCTGAATCCCTGTAAGTGCTGATTTAACTGGATTACAATTCCAAAACTCCTTTGTAATTTTATGAACTCAGTTTATTGCCAATTGAAAGAAGAACAAATAGAGCCATAAGTCAGATTTTGATTTTGAAAATAACCAACTCATTACTGCAGCCCAAATTTAAGTTAGTTCTTGGTGTTTTAGCCTTAGCTTGTGACAAGCATTGAATGATGGTTTCAGCATGACATTTTAGTAGCACCTTTTCCCTGAATAAACTGCAGAAAAGGATGCTGCCTTGTATATTCTTCTGAAGCTAAGAAACACTGTGTGCCTGCCTGTCCAGTGCAATGTTTGCACTGAAAAGGACAGCCAGTGTGGATCAATACTGCTCTTTTAATTCATCCGTGAAACCGGTAAAAGCTTGTGCTGTGGAAAAAGGATAACAAGGGTCCTCACTGGTATTTTAGCTCAATGCCTTTAGTCTGGAAACAGTAATGGCGTTTACGGTCTCATTCTTTGTAAGTTGTTCTTCTTAGGGACTTGTGCTTTTTTGTCTTACCATTTTCTGTCTGTTATACCAGGCAATGAACAGTTTCCCCCCCTTAATTTTATTAATTTGTTAGAATGAGAAAAAGGTGCATAACTAAGGACGATCCAGTCCTTTGTGTCTCAACAGTACATCTGACGCTCATGAGAAGTTTGTGGGATACATGGAAAACTGTGAAGCTCATAAATGAGAAGAGCCTAATGTACAAGCACATGTGTCTCTGCTGGCTTCTCCAGCAGTTCCTGGCCCTAGACCTGTGACATGGATCTCAGAGGCATTCAGACATTTTTCCCTCAGTGATAAATCCTAGTGATTACAGCTGGTAGCAAGTGTTTTTGCATTCGCATACAAAGTCTTAATGTTAAAGGGCTTCCCAGAGGCTTCTGGGGAACTGCTTGTCCTGATTTCAGCTGAAATAGAGTTAATTTTCTTCATAGTGTCTGCTGTGGTGCTATGTTTTGGATTTAGGAGAAAATTAATGTTGATAACATGCCACTGTTTTGGTTGTGGCTGAGGAATGCCCACATTAAGTCAAGGACTTTTCAGCTTCTCATACCACCCTGCGAGCAAGTAGCCTGTGGGTGCACAAGAAGCTGGGAGGGGACACAACGAGGCCAAAGGGATATTTCATGCGATAGGACATCATGATGAAAAATAAAACAGGGAGCTGGTTGAGCATTGGTTGATGAGTGTTGAGCAGTTGCATTGTGCATCACTTTTTTTTTTTTTTTTTAAATATGCTTCTGTCATTATCATTATTATTATTTTCATTTCCTTCCTTTTCTGTCCGATTAAACTGTCCTTACTTTAGCCCATGCATTTTATCTTTTTTTTTTTTTTTTTTTTTTTTTTTTTGATTCTCTCCCCCATCCCACTGTGGGGAAGGGGAAGTGAGTGAAGAGCTGTGTGGTGCTGAGCTGCCTGCTGGGTTACACCACAACACTGCTGCACAAATGAAGCAAGAGGCAAGAGTCTTCGCACCTCTTCGTTCCCTGCAGAATGAGTTGTCCTTCGGCATCCTGCTGTGATGCACTGTTCAATGCTGGCTCTTTTCACTGAAACTTGTAGCCTTGCCCTCCTTGTATCATCATTCTGTTTCTCTCCAAGCTTTTATTGAGCACATACTGAGGTACTTCATTTATATGTAGACCAGAAGAAAGTAATGTAATTTCAGGTGTCTTCTTTATTCCAGTGAATTGTAGATTAGCTCTGCTGCTAAGGTCAAATGTTTTTTTTGTTTTTTTTTTTGCTTGAAGTGGTGCTTAGTGATACTTTGCTTTAAGCAGCAGCTTCTAAAGGGAAACTACCAACTGACAACAAATATGTGCTGTTCTTAAATTAGTTTCTTCTGATGTACTGAATATGCTTAATTAAATCTAATTCCTGCTCTGAAGCTATTCCCTACTTCAAGGCTAAGGAAAGTCTCTGAAACATAACTTCTTTCAGCTCAGAATGAGATTTGCAAAGTTCTTAGCCCATGAAGCCTTGTGGCCATTGGTACTCATGATTGTGGGTAGTGAAGCAGGAACATAACAGTGCTCAGTTTAACACCAAAAATTGCAGTAAGGAAAACACTGTCGGATTTATCTCCTTTTTGGTGGATAAGTAGTCAGGTTCTCAGGTGTCTCTCTGGACCCATTGGTAGCAGACTGCCTCCCTGCTGTGTCTCTTTTGAAATACCTGGGGCTCTTTGTGGGAGTTTCTGAATCTGTCTGGCTGAAATTTACCCCAGGCAAAAGCCTAAGAAATCCATTGCCCTGTTAAAACGTACAGCAAAACCTTTGCTTTCCCTGTATGGGATTAAAATTTTACCTAGCCAACTGTCCTCATTTTTCTTCTCTGGACATTCATCTTAGACATTACAAGACCATGTTTGTAGAGGTCGGTTGGGAGAAGGATGGAGGGAAAGAGCTGTTTCCACCTTCTGAAATTCCTTCTAATTTGGTTTATTTTGATACTCCATTACCAAACTTTCTGTCATTGAAAGGCAATTACCCCTAAGTAACTTTAGAGGGCTTGACATTGAGTCCTGGATTGAGTAAATGGCTGTATTGTTATGGACTGTGCAAACACATTTATTAGTTTTGCCAGAATACCGCCCACTCATGTAACACCTCAGCCACCTCACAAATTATGCCAATGTGAAGTATTATTTTGCCTCTGTAAATCCAGGTGTTAGCAGCTACTCAACACTTCCTGAAAAAAAGGGATGGTTAATAATACTGAACGGTGCTGAGATGAATTGCACTCACTTATTCAGTGAAAAACTTATTTGCTGGCTGTTCTATTTTGCATAGAAGGACAATGCCTCAGCTATTTCTGTGAACATTCTATTGAACACTTGTGCAGTGAAGATACCTGCTTCACACCTTTTCTGGCAAATGTCCTTTCTTGCTAAATGCTTTGTGAGAACAGCCAAGTTGAAGTAATCGGGGAGGTTAGTGAGGCTGAGATGGCTAATACTACATTGGTATGCTGAAGGGATGCTGCTAAAAGGGATTTCAATGTCCTGGGAAAATCACCCAGGCTGCAACAACCCCATCCAACAGTACAGGCTATGGGACTGACTGAATGGAAAGCAGCTCTGAAGAGAAGAATGTGAGTGTCCTGGTAGACAACAAGACTCAGCAGTGTGCTCTTGCAGTGAAAGGATAGGACTTAAAAACACGGCTGTAGCCAGCAGTTACATGTATTTCCCTCTGCTTGGCACTGTGAGAAAGTATCAGAAGTATCTGACAGTATCTGGACTATGTCTGGCCTTGGGCTCCCCATTACAAGAAGGATATTGACATACTGGAGTGAGTCCCACAGAGGGCCATCAAAATGGTCAGGGGATGGAGGACACAGCATACAGGGGGAGACTGACGGAGATGTGCTTATTCAACCTGGAGAATAGAAGGCTTGAGGCAACTTTACTGTGGCCAATATTTACCTGATGGGTGAGTACATAGGAGACAAAGATAAACTTTTCTCAGAGGTGTGCAGCAATGGGATGAGAGCCAGTGTACTCAAGTTGGAATGTAAGAGCTTCTGATTAGACATTAGGAAAATATTTTCATTATAAGAGGGGTCATACACTGGCCAGTTGCCCAGAGGGTTTGAGAATTCTCCATCTCTGCAAACATTCAAAATTCAATTGGCCCTGTGCAGCCTGCTATAACTGGACCTGCTCTGATCATTGCATTGGACAAGATAGTCTCCAGAAGACCATTTCAAAACAGATTAGTTTGTGATGCTACCTGGAAAGTCAAGGAGAGGAGTGGAACAAAGTGATGTCCAGTATTTGAGTGATGGGCATGTACCCCAAAATCTGTGCACTGCAAGAAAATGAAGCCTAAGTATGGGTAAAATTTACAGACTGTTTCTGAATGGTATGTCCGCAGAGCTTGGTCTGTACCTAATGCTTCTGTAACACCAAGCTACCCTCCTTCTGCCACTCTGAGATGGCACATGATGGTTAGAGCCAGTTGGCTTGGTCTGTAGCGTGCTGCTCCCAGTGCTGGCTGGAAGTCTGGGCCCAAATAATTTGTTGCATCCAGAGGTTTCTATACTCAAAAAATATCTCTCTTGAAGGTATTGTCTCTGGCTGTCTCAACATACCCTCCCTTAGCATGTGGCCTCATGTCATGCACACTCACACATTCACACATTGTAAAAGTTACTTGAATGATTTGAAAACAATTGTCAGATCCAAGCAGACAGCAGAACTTACATCAGTGAGATCTGGAGCTTTGCTTCAGAGTAGTCTTGGGTCAAGAGATTTTTATTTATTTTATTTTATTTTATTTTATTTTATTTTATTTTATTTTATTTTATTTTATTTTATTTTATTTTATTTTATTTTATTTTATTTTATTTTATTTTATTTTCTGAACAACACAGTGACTCCTTTAGTGAAATACCTCAAACACAAAGGTTTTTACAGTTTTTCAGCTGCAGGTTTCACCCAGAATTTCCACAATAACAATTGCTTGTGTTCCTGTTGCCTAAGAGACAGCAAATATGTTGGAGAATTTCCCCTGGGTAAAGAAAACCTTTCTTTATCACTAAGATTAATAGATTTTCCTCAAAACATATAAAAATATAGATATATATAAAAAAATGTCACTTTAGCTACTCAGACTGCCAAGTAAAATTAGATATGTAACAAAGGAAGAAAATGAATCATTAAGAAGATTTTGGAGATACCCTGTTTCTACTGTCTGTCCTCAGTGACTCCATTTCATTCCAAATCTACTCTGTTTATATATCCATGGGCTTGAACTGCAGCACAGGATGGTTAGTAGAAGTTAGGAAAACAACTTTGAGGGGACAAGGGCATTCAAGCACTGGACTAGATCCCACAACCTCTCTGGGCAGTCTTTATCATGAGAGATTAAATAAACATCTGTCAAAATTTGTTTAGGAATAACTGATCCTGCCTTGAAGAAAGGGAGGGTTTGAATTAGCTAACTCTTCAGGATTCATTCCCAACTTAATTTCTGCAGTCACTGGTATATTACTAACATAACAATTTTATTTATAAATAATAATAAAAAAAAGTTAAGTGATTGAGATGCACCCATAATAATATTGTAGAGAGAGGATTTTTAAAGCAGTTTATCCCAAAGCTAGAGATTTACAGAATAAAACTAGCATGGATTCAAAAGTTATGTGTAGCCAATTCAGTGGTTTAACACTGTGCCATCCATGGCTGAATTGTCCTTTTAGATATTTTGGTTCCGTGTCCAAGTGCAAGTGAAGGTGTGATTACTAGCACAGGCAGGACTGATTTCAGATCACAGAATCACAGAATCACAGAATTTTTAGGTTGGAAGAGACCTCAAGATCATCGATGTCTCATAAAAAGTTTTTCTGCTATGATGTTCTACAGCAGAGTCCTGTGTTTTATGTTCATAGGTGTCTCCTCCCAGCATAAGGTGGGAGAAACTTGCTTTTTGTGTGTACTGATTTGTCCTTGTTCAGAACAACCGTTTCATCCAATCAAACTGAGTTTTGCAATTTGACTTTGTGTGCTTCAGAAATATTATCTTGCTTCTAAAAAAATAAATACTATTACTGCTAGTACTACTGCTACTACTGAAAAAAAAGAAAAAAAAAAAAGAAAAAAAAAAGAAGAACAAACAACCAATTATGAGGGGGAGAAAAAGAGAATCTTGGAGCAGAAAAGATCAACAGTCCTGCAGCATCAGGAGTCTTCTGTGGTATGAAATGGAAGACAATTCCTCACACTCCAAAGTGAGGAAAAAAATAAATAATTTTCCTTTACAATTGCAAAATCTAGGATGAACTAATGAATGGGAATTTTTGAATATCAGGTCAATCATCCTGTAGTGAGTTAAATCTTATTTTTAACTCTGTTCCCTTTCCACAGAAGGTAAAAATGTTATGAATTTCACCAAACTCTTACTTCCTTTCCTTAACATGGAAAAGTTATAATGGTTAATTGTGGGTATAACTAGCCTCTGTGTGGAGGCTTGTGAACTGTTAACACTCAGCTTGAAAACTCGGGAGAGTCGTAAGTAGTACATTGGCTTCTGTAATACAGAAAAAAAGCATTATATTTAATTGTTTATCCCTTTATGTTAGGCCTGGAGAGGTTATAGTGGCTGGATAGATTGTACAGTTTCTTATCTCTGTCAACATACCCTGCCAATGCATTTGCTGACTCCTGAAATTGCACTGCACTATAAGTACAGGACTAATATTTAGATTTTCTTCTCCCTCTCTCCTTTTTTTTTTTTTTTTTTTTTTTTTTTTTTAATGAAGAAATACTTAAATACAACATACTTCAGGAAAAACGAATGCCCTGCTATCAGACTGCATTTGACTATGGGTTCTAGGCCCAGGTACCCAATCCTGTGTTTCCACTACTTAGTTTGGTGTATGGCAGCTATGGAGGAGATTGTGAAGTGAACACTGGAGTGAGGTGACTTGGGCTGCAGTTATTCATGGACAGCTGATCTGCTGTGTGACTTCAGGCATGCTGTTTTCCCTACCTGGGTATCTGCATCATCTTAGTTGCTTAGGCAATTAACCTTTATCTCATAACCTTAACCATATGTTTATGAGTAAAATAGAGTTTCATCTCTAAATAGACAATGATCAAAATGAGAATGAGGAATTATTTTTAAGAAATAGATGAATGTACCATTATTCTGTGCCATTTTTCCTTTGTGGAAAAATGTCTGATACTGGGATCAAGTATCAGATGCTTTTGACTGATAGTGGTAACACAAACTACCAGAACAAGTGTAGCAATAGGATCTATGTTCATTGTGCTTGTTGGAGAAATACAAGAACGGTAACAATGTAGGACTTGGTACAAAATAAAGTAGAGAATATTGTTTTAAGGAAGGGAATCTATAGAAATTGTCCTTGTTTCAGAGGTCCTTTGACCTGCAAGTTAAACGTTCACTTCAAAAATTTTTTGTTTTGAAATTGTACTTTTGATGGAAGCAGGGTGTCATTAAGATGACTTGTCAAAGAAGATTATTGTCAAAAAGTTAACCTGGAGAGAAAGAATTTCTTTTACCATCAAACTATAACAGTGTTGACCTGGTTGTAATAATGCCTTGGGGATCTTTGTATCTTTTTTTTTTTTTTTTTTCTTTTCTTTTTTTTTTTTTTTTTTTTTCTGTGAATTTCAGCAATTGGGACAATACGTCTCAAGGAAATGCTTAATGACTTCTGCTGTCTTGAAAACTGACAGGTGTCATAATGACAGCATTGCAACTGTGCTTGATTGCTGGGGTTTTACAGGTAGATTGTCAAGCAAATGGATGTCAATCTGTCAATTCCACTTAGTTAAAGTGGATAATGATCGTTTAATTTTATCTGAACAGACTATAAATTGCAGAGCCATTGGGAATGTTGCAAGGTGCCAGACTTGTTACCTGTCAAAATGTGTGTTATTGCAAGGAACATTTCAGGTTTCCTTCCTTCCTTCCTTCCTTCCTTCCTTCCTTCCTTCCTTCCTTCCTTCCTTCCTTCCTTCCTTCCTTCCTTCCTTCCTTCCTTCCTTCCTTCCTTCTTTTCTTTCTCTCTTTTTCTCTTTCTATCATAAGATGACATTCTGATAATTGGGTGGTATTAGATTTTGCTCCCTTTCTTTTATGTATATGAGAAAGTAATTCAGACCACAGACCATGGTTCCAAAGAAGCTTCTGTGATGTAGATGCTACAGCTGGTAGTTTTTCTTTGCCCCTTTCTTATTCCCACCCTTTGGCATATACTCTGTTCTTGCCAGCATCCTCATAGCAGAATTCCACTTTCTGAGAGGATTTATTTTACCTAATATTAACCATATGCAAGTTAGGGACCTTATGGGATGTGTCATCTAGGCTGCTTATCTAGTTAATTTAGAGAAGGACTTCTCTAACAGGTGATTCACCCCACCTGGAAATATGTGCCCAAGAAAAATGGTATGAGCCATGTGCCTGAGGGGCTTACTCCTCTTACTTCTTGCTTGTGTCCTTTCACTCTGAGTTATAATAGTTCTATTCCTTCCTTCATCAATGCAGTCTTTTGGGGCATGTGATATTTTAAAGAAAATGCATTTTGCTTTGAAGACTGATCTTCCACAGGTACAGCTGTTTAAATAATTTTGTATTTTATTGCCAGCAGTGTTTCTAACAGCTGCTGTTGTTTCCAAATGACTATCATTTCTTTCAATTTTCCATATTATTGAAAAGATGTACAAGCATTTGGTACTAGTTTAATTTCTGAAAGTCTGTTGACATCAACAGTATTGTACCAGGGATGAATTTGACCAAATAGGTTTATGTGGAGGTAACATCAGAACAAAATTTGACCTTGAAGGCTGTACTGAATCAATTTCAAGAGAAGTGTAGTTGCATGATTCTTTAATTCTCATAGCATTTTACTATATTATTCTGGATAAAGGATGTCACCGCTAATACAGCATTTAAAGTAAATAACAACTGAGCAAATAATTTAGCTAATGAACTTATCATCTTTGCCTCACAGGATATCCATAACCACAGAACAGTTTCAGATGGTCTTGCTATTTGTTCTAGATTACTTTTTTTTTTTTTTTTTTTTCTTTTAGGTTAGCCTGTGTCACCACAGACTGCAAATGGTTTTGGAGTGAATTTGACAGTGTCAAATATTACAAAATAGGGCTGGTTACAGCTAGTATCATAATAAGAGAAGTTGCAACAAATAATATTACCTTGCATATTTTCAGGCTTAATCATATGCGCTCAGGTAGTAACAACTGCCTAGATGACAGGTAGTAACTTCAGTCATACCGACTGGATTTCAGTCCAAATCATTAAATGTGATTGATTAAGTAAATTATATATGCATTTAGCTGTTTTACTATGCTCAGTGAGCCAGAAAGCATACACAATACTCTTAGGTGGTGCATTAGACAAGCATTTGCCCTATTTTGTGTGGTTCCAAATCCAAACACTTTCAAAACTGGTTAAAGTTTTGATTCTGAACTGAAGTAGTTAGGGTCATATCCATAGTTTTTTGAAGTAGCTAGATGTCTAAAGCTCCATGTATGTAGCTAGGGTGGTTTCTCAGGAAATTAGCAGAAGTTAGAACCTATGTGGTCATTTGCATCATGAGGAGGAAAAATCTGATGCCTGGTGATAGCTGGGTACCCAAACAAGACACCTGAGAGTGAATTTGCTTAATACACAGATTTTTGAACTGGGGAACTTTAAATGGAAATTATTATATTCTTTGGGGAAAAAAAAATAATACAAATCCCTGAGATCTTGAAGAATTTTCAGAGTTATAAAGATTTCCCTGTCCTTCCAAGCTCAGGTCAGTATTGTAACTCTTTTGATTTCAGTGTGAACAGGACTAAGGACTTTTATATTTATAAACTTTCTACTTACAGGAAAACATCATGAAATGTGTTTCTTAATCTTGAGAGGCTTATGAAGTGCTGCAGTGTAACAAGCAGAAGGTGAGGCTATAGGCAATTTAGCCATGAAATAAACTAGTAGAAAATCTGTGGGGACATGCTGTCTTCAAATATTTTAAGTAGCAAAGCACAGCATAGTCTATCCAACCATAAATCTGTTCAGCTTCCTTTCCATTGTGCCTGGATAATCACAGACAGATTTATGCTAACAAAAGCTGAAGCTGTCCCAATTTGGAACCAGTAGTTGAGGCACTACCATAGTTAAATGTGCAACAAAAAGATGTCAAAAAAGATGTACTGTAGCTTGTGATGTAGGACCTCACTGAGTAGGGGGACTTTATATAGAGAATATGGGAGTGATAACTGAAAAAGAGAAACTTTCTCAACATATAACTTTTTGGTGTGGAGTTCACATCCTCACTAAAAAACTTTTACAGGGATGTTCCAGAAGAGGATGGAAACCTCTTTTTGCCACATTATGCATCCATCGTGAAGCTCTCTCAAAGGGACTATATATACAAACTCTGTCTCTGTGTCTCTCCTTTTGTGAGCTTTAGGGATTTCACAGTATGCTAAAAGCCCAGAAATTTGCTATCTCCTTTCCAAGCCAGACAATGGGTCTGTGGCCTCACCAACAATGAACGACTGCAGAAGTGCTGGCTAAAACCCATCTCCAATTTGGACTGGGAAGACTTGGATCCTGTTGTTTTGATTTTTATTCTAATGTTTATATCCTTTTCACACAGCTTTCCTTATGACTGGCTTTTATTTGGCCCTCAAGCTTAACATTTGGAACTTCTATTGAATGTTTTTTTTTTGGCAACTCAGAAAATAATGTTGATTCTTGCAGTAAACATCTTTCTTTTGTGTTTTGTTTCATTTTCTATTCTATTCTATATGAGCTCTTATCCAGTAGCTCATCAAACAAACTGAATCAATTAAAGCAACCAAGTAACTAACATCTGCTATGTGTTTGCTTCCATTCTTATACTCTCTCCAGGGCAAGAAGTGTGTGCTTTGGAATAGTTAGCAGTCTATTATGGTATATATGAATACTTGTTGTTTACAGAAGGCAAGATCAAAGAAGCTGATGGTACTTTAAGTTAAGAGTTGCAAAGTTTATGGAAGCTCTGTGTTAGGATGTTCATGATGCAGGCTTTGGCACTCCAGGAAAGCATCATTTCAAGCTGAGCACAGTTTTACCATTGAATAAAACAGTCCACTGTGTAAGTAAAGGGCTCCCTTGTGCTGAAAGAGAAGTTGTCATCTGTGGTCTTTGCCCAGGGGTTGGAGCCACTTGTTTAAATGCCACAAATTGTTCTGGTGGTGCCTGGCACAATATCACGGAAATATTAGAATGAGTCCAGAGGAGAGCCACAAGGATGATCAAAGGGCTGGAGCATTTCTCCTATGAGGACAGGCTTAGGGAGTTGGGGTTAGTCATCCTGGAGAAGAGAAGACTCCAGGGAACATTACATCAGCCTTTCTGTACCTAAAGGGGGCCTACAGAAAAGCTGGGGAGGGACTCCTTTTCAGGGAGTGTAGAATAGGACAAAGCATAATGGCTTTAACCTGAAAGAGGGTAGGTTTAGATTAGATACAAGGAGGAAATTCTTTACTCTGAAGGTGGTGAGGCACTGGAACAGATTGCTCAGAGAATCTGTGGATGCCCCATCCCTTGAAGTGTTCCTAATTTAGGCTGGACAGGGCTTTGAACAACCCCATCTGGTGGGAGGTGTCTCCGCCTATGGCAGGGGGGTTGGAATTAGATGATTTTTGGGTCCCTTCCCACTCAAACCATTCCATGATTCTATGAATATCCTGGTCTATGTCTCAGGGATCAAGGTCACTGCAAGTGAAACAAGAAATTCTTCAGATCCTGAAGCTCCTCTTGACCTAGTTTTCTTGAAACTCTCCTGTGCATTCCTGGTTCTATCTAAAAGTCAGTTAACAGTAGGATTATAGCAGGTTCCAGATGATGGCCTTCCTAAGCAGGATCCATTTCCTCTTTGTATCTTGCACAAATTATGAATACAGTGCCCTCAAAATAAAGCAGTAAATTGTTGCTCACCAAATTTATTATACAGTGTAATTACATGGATACCATTATGAGTATCATCTGCATAACCAATATGGGTTTATATTGCTGTCTCAACAATAAGTCTGTCTAGTATTCAAAGGAATGCTGTGCACTAAAGTTCTTGTTTTGCTATTTCTAAGTAAAACTTATTTTCTTTTTGTCATAGTTTCCACCCACTCCCAATAATCTTAGATCTTGCCTGTTTTTTATAACATTAGCGTACATTTCTAGTGAATTGTTCATCTTAATGAGTTGTTGAAAATGAAGTAGAGTTTTACTCACTGAAATTAATCAATAAACAGAGTTAGTTTGATTTCGAATATACTTTGACCTCCAGTTGCTCCAGACTCTGAGAAACGTTAGGCGGAATTTATGCTGTTGTAAAATCATGGCTTGCCTCTTGATCCTGAGTGAAGTGCTTTACTGTTTATCGGTTGAGTCCTGCTGCCCTTCATCTGTGAGCAGAGATCAGTGCTTTTATTTTATGTCTTAATCATTTTTAAAAGCTGAGCCTTGGGAAATACTTTGAGCAATGGTGTTTTACAGTCATTCTGTTAGCTAGTAAATACCTGTCTTCTAACTACATCTTAAGGTGTAAAATCACTTCTATATACTCAGTTTATCATCCTGTAAAAAATAACCATTCTCTGTCTTTCTTGTTTAGAAAGCAGTATTCCCCCCCCCCTCCCAACTTGTGTTTTAACAGAATGAGAACTTTTCTTGATTGTATGGTAGTCTATGCACACAGTAAAATTAATGTTTCCAATTAGTTTGGATTTAAGATAAGTTGTTTAAAGGAGTTTGTAGTACCCTTTTCCATTTTCAAAAATAACATTTCTTTGACTACATAAATAAATCTTACTCTGGATACAAATATGTTTTTTCAAAATTAATTACCAGAGCATATATTTATCTGCACCATCTTCAGGGCCTAGTTGTTGAAGTCTTATAGGTGTCAGTAATTACACACAAGAAGATAACTGAGATGTCTAGTAGCTTTGGTTTGAAAGAGTCTTCTGAACAAAAATTAGTAAATACATGCTTGTAGCATTACACTCTGTGTTCCTACTTGCACGAGGAACTACAGAAAAACAGAGCAAGGGAAATACTGAAAAGAGAACAGTACTGAATAGATCTGTATTGATGTTTGTGGCTATCTTAAAACAAACAAATAAAAAAAGTAACAACAACAAAAAAACACAACACCAAAGAAACAACTATAGAAAAACAACAGCAAAATTGCATGTAGGGAGGTTAAAGGTAAAGAGAATGAGAAGTTCATGGCTCAGAATGTCCTTTGTAAAGTTCCCCTAAACAGAGAAGTGGATCTGCAGTTAAACCCCGGGTGTCTTAACTTATTCACTAAAACACTGAGCTCCTGGTGGTCTATTTTCTCTGTTCTCTCTCTGGCTGGAATGCACCAGAGTGGCAAAAAGACAAGAGTAGTTCTTTCTGTCATGGCAGTTGCAGGGAGTTACTGTTCTAAATAACAGGTGTTCTGCACCACAGAGCAAATATATCATTGCATCTCACAGATACTACAGAATAGTTTCGGAGAGATTCAGCTTCTCACTGATAGACTTTTCAAAGCAGTTTGGTGCTTTGCCTCCGAGCATGGATCTGTATCTCAATTTCCTTCTCCTCTCCTTGGCATTTAATAAGAAGTTTGAACCCAGTTTTGTAGAGTTTTTCCCATTTCTGTCTTTTGCTACAGTCAACAAGTGACCAGGACAGCACTGTGCATGAAGGTTGACCGTACAATGGAGCAGGATTGGACCTCCATTTAGGTCCCACTGCAGTAAAAGGGGATTGGGAGTTCTGCAGCGGAGTGGATCCCTCCCTCTGAAGCAAGCAGCCTTGCAGGGGTATCACCCCCTTGGGGTGATAGATTTGAAAATGAGCTGGAAAATGTCTCCATCTCCACAATGCATCCAGTTTAAAGTCAGTCTGTTTTAAAAATATGAGGTCTGTTCTGCATTAGACAGATGTGCCGAAGAATTGTATGACAAGTTACTTGGGGTGATTGATGAAGCTGTAGCTGGCAGTAACTGAGATGCAGGCTTATCTCTGTTCACGTTATTCACAGTTGTTTCGTACCAAGAGGTCAGTTAGTTCATTTCAGTCAAGTCTTCCCTTCTCCACAAGACTCTGTGGATCTCATCTTTTATTTGGAGCTACAGCAAGAAAACACTTGATATCTTTATGGATTGACGGAGTGGGGCTAGATGGCTTTGAGGAACTGGTCTATTAATACAAATGCCCAAGGCAGAATGAAAGCTGAATTCTTTTATTTGACAATGAATAAAGATTGCAGATTTTTTTTTATTATTTTTATTATTATTTTTTTTTTGCTTCTTACTTGTTCTGGTGCTGATGCAGGACTCACTCTTCAGGGCTGGTATTCCAGCCATCTACAGTGACTCCTGTTTGAGAAAGTGTCTAGGTTTTTTCTACATACATAAGTGCTGATGCTCCTGTCTCATGTTAATGTACAGCAGGGGCGTAACCATGTTGCACACACTGTGAACAGGGAAATAGATAGAACTCTAGTGACCTTCATTAACTGAGCCAGGAGACCTTGAGGTGCAGCAGAAAATATTCAAACTCTAACAGATCCAGACTCTGAATCAGAGTTGGTACTACTATAGGAGGCACTGAAAAATAGACAGGTATAGAAAATATTGTGTGTTCCTTGAGTAATTTGCCCATGCCATTAAAGAGCACTAGAACAATATACTTATATGTGTGAATCCACCCAGTAGCACTGGAGGATTACAATGCTCTCTTGCCACAATTAAAATTAATTAACTTCCCTATTAAATTGAAATCAATTAGTTTAGTATACATCAATTAATGTTTTAGTGTCAGAGATCAAGAAATTTTGCTCTCTGTATGATCAGAAGTGATATAATTTCATGAAAAGTGTAAGAACTGCCAGTTTAGGCTTGAAAACAATGGTTTCTTAGAAGGAAAGCAAGCGCTAAATTATCCTGAAAAAAAAAGAAATTAACTTATTTTCTGGTAACTATATCTGCCTTTTTGAATTCAGTTGCAGCTGAATAATTTACAGGAAAATGTGGAAGCATTTAAATGTCCTTCTGTCTATCTGCAGGTATCCACAGTTATGTGCTAAGGCAAAATTTTTCTGGAAGTTCCATGTCTGGAAGCTTCTGTTTCCAGAAATGACAATTGAACACCAGCTTCTCAGCATTACCATAGTGATTGTATCCATGCTGTGGCAGAATAGGAAGAGCTTCTGGAACTGACCAAGGTCGTGAGAGGGTTGAGACACTCCAGGTGAGTAGGAAACCAGTGAGCAAAGTACTTTGAGGAGGGAGTGTAGATGTCCAAATATGGACCGGGCAAAATTCTAAAGTCAGAAACTGGAAAGCTTCAAATGCACATTTGATGTTTTCAAGAATACAGAACGCTTTTCTGTAAATGACTCCAGAAAGAAATGAATTGGTATTACAATGGAAGTAATTGCAGTTCGCACTCATGCAGATAATGTCGAAAGTAGTGGATTATAAATTGCCAGTTCATATAAATCAATACAGCTCTCCCGACACCATAATTGAGATACTTGCTCTTAAGCTTTGTCCTAAATGTTTTGATGGATTATCAAGTTTTCTCTCTTTAAACCAAAGATTTCCAGCTTCATTGCAGTATCTATTAAGTATTAATTTCAATGTGATAGTAATACAGAGACTGATTTATCGATAAATTAGGCATTCTTCCTGCACACTAGAAAATTAAGGGGAGCTAAAACAGTGTCTATAGTTCTCAAATTTTGGTAAAGCTGAGTTAAACTGTCAAATTAATTTAAACCTATTTCTGTGGACTTCTAAATAATAATAATCCTTTTTTTTTTTTTTTTTTTTTGTTACAACATTACACAGTAACTGGAGAAAAAAGAATGTGTCAGAAGAGCAAAACAGAATTAAGTGCTCTAATAATATTTTATGTTCTTTTTAGGTTCAATGTAATCTCATTGGGCACTAGCAGTGGAACTGTTCTGTTCAAAATGGTTTATGGTGAATTTTTCCGCAGACCCGGCAAAGATGCAGAACTTATCAATTTGAATGTTGGTGGCTTTAAACAATCAGTGGATCAAAGCACTTTGCTCCGGTTTCCTCATACCAGACTTGGGAAACTTCTCAAATGCCATTCAGAAGAGGCTATTCTGGAACTATGTGATGATTATAGTGTTGCAGATAAGGAATATTACTTTGACAGGAACCCTTCCTTGTTCCGATATGTTCTGAATTTTTACTACACCGGTAAACTTCATGTCATGGAGGAGCTTTGTGTCTTTTCCTTCTGCCAGGAAATAGAATACTGGGGGATAAATGAGCTGTTTATTGATTCCTGCTGCAGCAATCGGTACCAGGAAAGGAAAGAAGAAGGTCCCGAGAAAGACTGGGATCAGAAAAGCAATGACAGAAGCATTGACTCCTCTAACGAAGAATCATCCATATTTGATAAGGAGTTGGAAAAGTTTGATAATCTGTGTTTTGGTGACATAAGAAAGAAGATCTGGGTCAGAATGGAAAATCCTGCATACTGCTTGTCTGCCAAGTTAATTGCGGTGTCCTCCCTAAGTGTTGTCCTGGCGTCAATCGTGGCAATGTGTATTCACAGCATGCCTGAGTTTCAAAGGCTGGATGCCAACGACAGGGAGATTGAAGACCCTGTGCTGGAAGCTGTGGAGATTGCGTGCATTATTTGGTTCACTGCTGAGCTAGTGATCAGGCTCATCACTGCCCCAAGTCAAAAGAAGTTCTGGAAGAAACCACTGAATATCATTGATTTTGTCTCTATTATCCCATTTTATGCCACCTTGGCTGTGGACACAAAGGAAGAAGAAAGTGAAGATATTGAAAACATGGGGAAAGTGGTTCAGATCCTGCGGTTAATGAGGATATTTCGCATCCTGAAACTGGCCAGGCATTCTGTAGGACTGAGGTCTTTAGGCGCTACTTTGAGACATAGCTACCAGGAAGTTGGACTTCTCCTTTTGTTTTTGTCTGTTGGGATTTCTATTTTTTCAGTTCTTGTCTACTCAGTGGAGAAGGATGATGACTCATCAGAACTGCACAGTATCCCCGTTTGCTGGTGGTGGGCAACCATCAGCATGACCACTGTTGGTTATGGGGACACTTACCCAGTCACGCTTGCTGGAAAGCTGCTTGGCACCCTATGCATTATCTGTGGGATATTAGTGGTAGCACTTCCAATCACCATTATTTTCAATAAGTTTTCTAAGTACTATCAAAAGCAAAAAGATATTGATCCAGACCAATGCAACAATGATCGCAAAGAGAAATGTAATGACCTACCTTATTTTAATATTAGGGATATTTATGCAAAAAAGATGCACTCATTCATTTCTAGCCTTTCTTCAGTAGGAATTGTAGTCAGTGACCAAGATTCAACAGATGCCTCCAGCATTCAAGATATGGAGGATGTTTATAACACAACATCTTTAGATAATGGTACAGGAAAATGAGTTGAATTACTTTCTCCTTCCTTTATTTCTCTCTTCTGATCCTTAGTAAATGTGGACTTAGAAACTTCAGTGAATTTATTAAGAGCAGTTAATTCTCAGGGTACTTAACTCTCAGCCATATTTGGACATTCTTTGCTCTGAGGATGCCATACAGGCTTCATTGTTTATATGAGGTTTTAAAATATGCCTCATATGGTGGTTTAGCTTTCACACAACTAGTGATATGCATTTTGGGGAGAAAAAAAAAGGCAGGAAAACAGATTTAAATGTGAGATTGGCGTTTATTTTATTTTTATTTTTTCCTGTAGAAATCTGATAGCTTATATGTTCAGGCAGACATATATTGCAAACATATAAAAATTATGGCACATCAGTAAAGTCTTTACCTCCAAACACATCAGAAGAAAGAAGGAATTATGTACATGTAAAACTGTAAAACATTTATCTAATACTGGAGTTGGGAAGCAGCTTCCTAAGCTGGGACAGAAAATGTATTGGTACATACTGTTTTTACTCCATGGAAGCATAATATTTATGAATTTCTTTCCAAAAGCACAATACATTTTTAGTTTGTTGAAATAAATTAATCCCATTGTGCCTGTATTTTTCCCAGTGTTCCACATCCAGTATGGCCAAGCTCTGTCAGGTCCCAAAGGGTCTAAATCATGAGTCCTGGGATGAAGCATGTGGCCTAGGGCTGGAAAGGAGAGTATTGTACCTTTTAACCACCTTTTCTGTCATTGCAAACCTGAGCAATTCTGGTGCCTGGAGAGGATCCTGCTGTTATTAAGACCACCCTAGTGGCTTCCCCAGAGGCTTTGTTTTATGGGTACTGAAGCAAACATCTCTGGTGGTCTTTAGAAGTTATTGCTCCCTGCTGTCAGCTCTGCTTCCTTGCTGGAGGTTAGAAGAAAATGTGAGCAGCATCTCAACTGCACTGGTTCTCAGTCCAGGACTGTAATGCCAAGGAATGGAGATGCATGGACGTGCTCTCTTCTACCATATATTGACCATCTGAGAGGTAGAGTGTGCAATGCATGTGGGCATAAGTAAAACTGTTGCAGCTCATTTTTCTAAAGATTTTCTGTTGATGACAGCAGCCTTCCTGGCTTGTGCTATGGACTGGAGCAGCTTTCATTGCCTGGCAGAGTGCTGCAGCACTGTGCAACCCTCTCTTCTCCAGGGATTTCTTATGCAGCTAGCTAATCCTGCTCTGGTTCAAACTGTATCTTCTAGAGCTATTTAAAAGGGAAGCTGGCCCTTGAGCCTAGCAAGAAGGAGTGCAGGAGAAACTTGAGGACATTATAGTAGTTAATATTTGTGAACATAGGGGTTTTTTAGGTTTTTGTTTGGGTTATTTTTCTGGTGACTAAATTAGATGCTGGGAAATGGAGAATCCAAGCTACTGTGATATTGATATTTTCCTTAAAGAGAGGCTTTTTTTTTTTTTTTTTTTTTTTTTTTTTTTTTTTTGTAATTCCTATTGGGCTGAATCAGTTTCTACTCAGGCAGATCAAACTCAATAGGAGTTGACTTCAAGACTGAGTAAACCCAGATGGGAATCAATTACTCTGCAGAATAACCCAGAAGGCTGATTTTTCATGTGTGTGCCAGAATTTCTACTGCAAAGTACACTGAGTGAATAGCTGAAGTGCACTTGTACTTGCTGAGGCACAGAGCTCCAACCTCTTCCCAGGAAAATGAGAAAAAAAGAATGGGGTGGATCAACCTATACCTTGGAGAGAGGTGTCCCTCAGGACTGTTGTGCACCAACATAGTATTGTGGGAATACTCTGAGCTTTGGAGAAACTTCAGAATTTGGTTTATTAGTTGCTGAGTATCATAAGTGTATGTGATGCTTCACAGATAATTTAGGTTAATTCTTCCCATTGTTAATGCAGGAAAACCAAAGGGAAAGTTAGCCTAGATGTGTTTTGTTCTTAGTGAACAATTAGCATTACAAAGATGCAATGGTATAAAATGCTAAATATGTATGTGCATGTGAATGTAATAAGAACCAGCAGAATAACCGCATAAAAATTGCTCTGTCCAAAGAAACTCTCTTGGCAGTTTCCACATAAAGATAAATCACATTGCTGTTGAAGTTCAAAAGGAATGAAAAATATTGTAATGCAAGAAAAACTGCAAGAAATTTGTATTAAATCATTGAAAAAACACATGCTATTGAAAAATCTCATTTTGTATATTAAACATTACCCAAAGATCACAGAAAAATTGCACTAAATGGTAATTTATCATAAAATTCATAAGTTCTTGATTGATCACATTAATCAATCTTAAAAATTTGACACTAAGTTACTCTGACTTTTTTTTTAATGTGTAGATAAATCTTGCAACACAGTGAGGTATATCTTTTGGACCATATCAGAAGGTAGAGTACATATCCATGTGTTATGCAATGTGTTATTCTGGGATGAGACCAGAGCTCTGTTCATATCAGTTGCACCTTTAAAAAAAAAAATTAAAAAAAAATGGCTTTGTTGTTATCTGTTTCCTTTGCTGGAATAAATCCAGCTCCTCAATTTGACATGACATGGAGCAGGATGTGAGCCCTGTTTCATGCCAAAAGTTCTGCCCTCAAAGCAGAACTTCGATCCTGTAACATGCAGCAGTACGGAAAAGTGACACAAGACTTGAGTGCCAGCAAATAGCAGATGAGAGTAAATACAGAAATACTGCATACTCTTTCTGCTAGTGGTAGTTTTAGTAGAATTTACTGTTAAGAAGTGAGTGTAAGAGGAGATTTGTTTCTTATTTATTTCGTCTTCTTTCCTGGTCTAGAGTTATATAACATCAACACAGTATCAATGGAAGGCAGATTGTCTTTATTGCTATTTTATTCCTGTACCACATGCTTTTCTCTTTTAAAATGCTGCCTAAATTCTCTTCACTCATCTGCTCTGTTTCAGATACCAAAACACAGAAGAGGTTATGTTCGGATATGCATCCCATTTTGTATGGGAGCAATTTGCTTGTCTTTATACAAAACAGTTTTCTGGCACATTATTAGTTTCTTTGTCTTGATGGCAAGCACTTCCCTTTTGATATTCAGTATTTCCACAGTAGCAGTTGTGCTAGCAGAGTTCTCCCCCAGTGTGATGTAGGATGGGGTATCGCCCAGCTTGTCCCAGTTTATGCCCTGCCGGGAGCAGGCTCTGTCACTGTTGCCTTTTGGTGTGTGTCAGGAGACTTTAAAAGGCAAATGTAGAGGAACAAGAGGGAGGTCTTTCTGAGTCCAGAAGGGCATCTTTCATTTGCCTGGCTGGCAACAGACAGAGCTTAGCTGGGGTGAAATTAGTGAATAGTCTTGTTATGCATATGGACACTCTTATGGGCTGTGCTTTTTTGTGTAGGAAAAGTCAGTATGTGTTGCAAATCAGTGGCAAAGCATAAACATAAGCTAAATAAGTGATAGCACATCTGTGTTAGGCAAGGAAACAAAATATAACTTATCGGGTAGGTAGAAACTAGTGTCAGGCACTGTAATGCGAAATATTACCATTTAAAAGCAGAGCCTGGTCTGGTTTCCATGCAAACAGGTTGCTGTCAGGGAATGCTGAAAGTGTCAGGCAGCTTTGACTGGTAAATGCAGCATACAGTCTCACCCAGGCTGGGATGCTGTGTATTAATGCATTTATTCATTTCCACATATCCCTAACAAGTTGAACAAGTGACAGAAAGCCGCTAAGCTATGGAGAGCTTCTCTGATATTTTTTGATTAGCTGACAGTATTTGTGAAGCTGCTAATACCTCTTCATCCAAAAAAGAACATTTCTGAAACAAAATCAAAATAACCCTGTGCTAGATGTGCAATTTGTGTCTAATAGCAGTAGCTCAGTTGCAGTCAGTAAATATTATTGTCTGGTGCTCTATAGCTGCAGTGCTGCTGCTTATATTTCTGAGATGTTTATGCTCTGTCAATCAAGAGGCAAGAGCAGATGCCAATAAACAATCTCAGCACTTTCTGCTGCACCATAATTGCAACATCTCTTCTAAGCACAGCAAAATGTCACAACTCACTGAGACTTTTTTTTTTCTTGTAATTTCTTCTGTGGTTGGAGTTAATTTTTCATGATGGGCCTATGGTCCAAACATGATCTAGCAGAAGGAAGAGCCATTGTGTGCCTATAGACAGGTTACAAAATGTTGGCATTTATTTCCACTCTGGAAGTTGCTCTTCCACTGGCACAGCTAAGGAAGGACAAACAGCAGTAATTCATAGTTAAGAAGCAAAAGGCAGAGTTCCTTTAGGTGTAATAATTAGATTAAATAAAAATGTGACTGCTTCATTGGGAAATGATCTACATCTCATTTATTTTTAATGAATATATTGAAGGGGGTAGTCTTTGCTTGGGATATAGGAAGAAAAGCAAGTCAATGGCTCTCTCACCCAAACCCACGTCTGATTCCCGCAGATCTCATATCAGTGGGAAGGAAAGACTTTGTACCACCCCTAACGTGACCATGAACCTCCTGGCCAAAGAGTTTCCAAATTGAGGGCTGGTTGAGGAGGAAAACCCATTTCTGGCATCTGGCTGGAAAGAGCCTTTCTTGTTTCAGCCATGACAATGTGGTGCCATGAATGAGGAACTCAACTATTTCAGTATTTTGTTGATTAAAAGCAATATTATATGGTTTCCAGCAGTGATTTGTTAAGATAATCTTTCACTGTTTCTTCAAGACTTTCAAGTCAGAGCTCAAGAAGGCATTACAATGGTTTAATCTTTAGTTAGTCTCTACTATTTAATGACATATATACTGTCTAATTTTCCTATTTCATTATGATATTCAACAGTATTTCCACTCAAATCCTATTATAACCCACACACAAGTATTCTGGACATTGTTATGGTATAATTCGCTCTTATTGTCTTAGGATTTTTTATGAATCAACACAGAGAGAAGGGCATCCTGGGCATTATTTGTGTCCCCTAACTTCAGCTATTGTGTGGCTGATTGTCTGGACTATCTCTGTCAACTGAGAAAAAACAGACCTCTTCAGGAAACAGCACATCCTATGTATACAAAGGTCCTGTCAGAAGATGGGACACACGTCCATTGGCTATGTAGCAAGCCGGTATGGTTTAGTTCGGTTAGATGCCTGGCCTTTAGGTAGATAAAGTTAGATGTGATGGGTGTGACAACACAAGGTGTAGGCACTTGACTACGGTGGTGCCATCCCCTGAACAACGTATATGTAGGAAGGGTCATGTTTCTGATGTAGGTCTTTGGACATGAGTGACATGAAGACAGACACAGGAATTTATTCTGTTACCTTAATGTTGCTCAGTGATGGCTGCTGGGTAGGAATTAATTTGGCATAATATTGCTAAAAACAGCTTCCTGTACAAGAAAATCTGGACTTTCCCAAAAAGCCTTGCTAGCTGTCTGTTAAAGTCTGGAATAACCTGCAAGTTGAACTTCAGTTTCCTCTAGTAATTAAAAAATACACATAATAAAGTACCAGAGGGAGCAAAACAGTGCTGGCAGAGGCAGGCACAGTATGCTGACAGTACTTTTGTGACCCAAATTTGCATTATTTCTTGGCTTCCTGTAAGCTATATGAAATATTCTGACTGTGCCATGTGTTTTAAAGTCTGTCTCTGTACATTAATATAAATATTATAATGGAGCCAACTCCTGGTATTACAGCTGTGAAGCCAGAAAAAATATCCAAGCTTGGAGAAACCGCAAAAACATTGGCTACAACTGCAATATTAAGGTTGTACCTGCCTTAGTTGTGGGGAGGTCAAGGGACCAAACACAGGTGCTGGTACTTGGGTTTCCATTTCTCCCTTTGCACAGTTAGTACTGAGCTCTTCTTGGTAGTGCATAGAGGCTGAGGGACCTGTATGGCCCTGGGAACCACTCCAAAGTCCCTTCATGGGGCTACTATGCTTGTGGTCCTAGGAAGGAATGGGTATGGGTGAGAGTATAATGAGGTCTGTGTGGAATAAACAGACTTTCAGGAGGTGGAATAATATCTTTGAATTTGATGTCACCACACTCCTACACCCCTAGGAAGCTACCTGGGAGAGAAAGCAGATGCAAGGGAGAAGTTCAAGGTCCAGATATTTAGCTACAGCCATTTGGGGGCTACTCTGTGTTGTGTTGATCCATGTGCTTTTATGGAATCACAGGTAGAGATTTATATATAACCTTGAACCTGTTCCATTAGATGCAATAATGTATTTTCTTCCCATAGGCTTTTTGTTGCAGGGTACAATGTGTCCTTTTCTCTAGGCCAGTTTCTAGCCATGACGCTGTATCTGCCTTTCACGCTGACTGGAGGTTGGATGCTTCTGAAGTGTTACACATGCTATAAATTATCCTTGCAGCTTCTACAGCATTTCCCAGAAACCTCAAAACTGCAAGCATTAAAGAGTTCAATAAGTTTGTCTGTCCAGAATTACTTTTTGACAGAGTCAAATGTCATGCATTTCAGAGAAAGCAATCTTCTCTGCTCCTGAACATTAGATTTTAGTGAAATTTAGGACTTTGGGATATTTTTTTTATCAATTATTTGAAGATCAGCTTAGGCCCTACAGCATGGAGATAGATAATTCTGGCATTTAATTCCAGGAGATGTAACCCCAAGTACACAAATATCCATTTCTTCCTCTCTTCTTCTCTCCTCTCCCTCTCCCTCCCTCCCTCTCTTCCTTCCTCTCTCTCTCTTTTTTTTTTTTTTTTTTTTTTTTTTTTTTTTTTTAATGAGGTTTCAATATTCTGTGTTTGGACTGTGTATCTGGAAAAAAGTGTGGTGAATAACTGTAAAAAGAGCCAGCGTAATGCTCAGAAGTTCACAGAGATTTTGTATGAAGCAGGAGGACGTTGGTGTCTGACAGCATAGCTTCACAAGCCTCCTGGGTGGAAGGAAAAACAGATTTTATTTATTTATTATTTTTCATTCTTTTTCTCTGAATAGTTCAGGAGGATATGGAGTAACAATCTTGCTGTGCTGTGGTGACTGAGAGTGTTGAATGAAATGATGGGTACATTGAAGTTAAGGCTGTTAAAAACCAACATGACTTTTTTGTAAACACCCCCCTCCCCTGGGTCAATCACTTTTTATGTTGTTCCAACTTTTTTTTTGAACACAAAAGCATAACATAAAAAAAGCACAGCAATATTTTTCCTTGCAGGTTTTTTTTTTAAAGACTAAATTAGCTGTAGTTATAGGTGTGGAAAGAGAAATGGCTGGTGGGCAGGATGTTGGGGTGCATGGAATTTATTAGAATTTATTTTGCAATTCTGTTCTTTTGCCTTTGGCACCACACAATTTTATTTATTTTTTATTTATTTTTTATTTTGGTAGTAACTGAAAAATTAAAATAAATATATTTTTTTAATAAATATTTATAAATTTTATTTATAAATATATATAAATATAAAATTAATATATTATTTTCTGGAGGTTTTGTTTGTTTGTTTGTTTGTTTGTTTGTTTACACAATTGAACCTGGAGGAGAAAATATGGTACATCATCTATATTGTTACAAGTTTTGAGGATGAATTGTAATCTCATCCGAAGCATTCCTAACCAACATATGGATTCACACAGAGGTATGGTATATTTAATGCATCTTAAGTCACAAAATGTACGTTCAGTGAATGAAAGGTTAAGAGAAAGGATGAAACTAGTTCTGTCTAGTTACAGCTTTTGGTACTATAATGTGCTTTTGGCTTTTAGACTGCCTCTGCAAATGGGAGACTAGTTCTTTGAGTATTTTATATATCTAGACATATACATACTGATCGGACAGCTGTCAAAGCATTATTGTGTGGGCTTTTAGAAGTCTGGCACCAAAGGTAACATCTCTTCATCTACTGTGCTGGCACTTGCTGAAGAGTTGCTGCGTTACAGGGGAGTGCGGTGCATGCAGAGTGATCTCGTTAGGCAATGCAGTGAGAGCACGCAAGGTGCAATGTGGGTCCTTGCCAAGGGTGCTTTGAGCTGGAACGTCAATTTTTGTTGGCTTCCTTTCACTGTATTATCACCAGCTGAAAATCTGTATGTGCACCACTTAATGTTTAAAATCATCCCAATATGATTTAGGGTATCCAGAAAGGGCTTTGAAAATCCAGTTTCTTTGAAAGCTAACAGTGAAATGAGGGAGAAAAGGTGGCTCAAATACTTATTTATTTTATTTTATTTTATTTTATTTTATTTTATTTTATTTTATTTTATTTTATTTTATTTTATTTTCCCCTGGATTTTCTGCCCTAGTGTAGGAGTAATGTCAGAACAGCAATGGGAATAGGATAAAAAAATGTTGGTGAAAATTCAGCGTTAGGAGAGTCAGTTTAGGGCCACTGTGAGTCCATATGAAAATAAGTGTTGGAGGAATCTGTGGACTGGGGTAGGGAATATGCACACAGCAGGGATACGCCATGCAGCTTTTCTGTACACTGTGCTTGGGGTGCTGGGTGGAAAGAAGATTATGTCTCTGCACCAGCAGTTTTCTGTTGCATAGCTGCACCACATTGACTGCAGCCTTCTGTGCCCTATCCACAATGTTTTTCTCAATCTGATAGAATATTTTCCAAAGTTTTAATGCTTCTGCAGTCTTGAAATCAGGGCAGAGGCAATGAGAGCAGCTGGAGGAGTGTAATGGAGCAGGAGAAAGGGGGTGATGGAAAGAGTTGTGTCTATAGAGAGGACATACTGCAATGATGCTTTGTTGGAAAATGTTGCCCCCATGTCTTGAAGCTTTTCTTCTCCTCCACTCTTACAGAAAAAAAAATAAAAATATTCAATGGAAAAGGACTGTGCTATATCATGACTTTTACTAAGTGCAGTTTCCCTTCTTGTGGTCATTTAAAACTGGATAAAGCACAGCAAAAGTAACCTGGAATATAAGTCTGTAGTGGGAATACAACAGCCTAGCTCACTGTATGGTGTCTCTTTCCCTTTTGACTCTGTACTTTATGGCCTAGGAGGGCTTTGGTAACACATACTCCCCTTTTAGGTATATGGCATGTGTTAGGATATATAGCCCATGCAATGTCCCCAGCTATTCAGCAAGCTTAAAAAAAGGGTGAATGTAATTTTTGGATTGCCAAGATCCTGTTCTCCCTGTACATATAATTCCAGTATCCACTTCCTTTGAAATGCCACTGACTTCATCATCACAAATGCAGTTCAGCACACAAATTATTTTCAATAAACCTTACAAGGGCTGATTCTTTTTTATTGGACAGAGGAGAAAAAAAGAATAAAAATGTACGGCTGTTCATGTAGTGAAAAAAAAGCAGAAAAAGGTATCTGAAGAATAACTTTCATGGACAGATATTTCCACAGTTATCAGAGCATGATCTTTGTTGGATTTAATCATCAACAAGAAACTATACATGAGCATTAAAAAAAAAAAAAAATTGCTGACTTTTTCCTATCTCTGATTCCTTTCATGAAGATTGAGATACCTCTTTCTCTTGGCTAGTCAGATTATGAATCACTTGTTAATTAAGTGGTCAAAAAGTAGCTGAAAAAGGAATTTGGGACCTGATAAAGCTCAGAATGGAGGAAGCCATCACTGTGATCAATCCTTTCTGGTTCTGACACATTAATTAAGAGATATCTTTGGCAGGGTGATGGAAACTCAAGTGCTGGGAGAATGTACAGCAAAGCTTTTTGTTACTGTCATTGCTTCAATACTGGAAGCCAATCCTGCTTCCATTGGGAAGCCTGAATTGCAGGTATATCAATATGAGTGGGCACAGATTGGGAGGGACAGACTGGGGCTTGCTCAGGCGTGTCACTGTCATGGTGGAGAGCTGTAGCTTTGGGTGACAGAGGATTGGGATCTTCCCTTGCAGCTCTCATCAATGTTTCATGTGATCCCGTGCCAGCCATTTTGTCATCCAACACTTCTGGTTTCCATCACGTCTTTTGCCTCTCTTTTCAAACATTTAAATTGTGTAGGACGACAGTTGTCTCAATCTGTACAATCCTTCCCTAGGGCGAGCATGATGGTCAAAAATGCGGTGGTCTTGCAGAAGACCTCATGTTAGCATGAAAATGGTGACTTCAGCTGTGGGGAAGTAGAAAAAGTTGAGGTCTTGCTGGAAAAACTGATTTTAGTTTTGGCCAAGCTCTTTAAAATGATCTGTCTTTAATGAAATGTCAAAGAAAAAAAAAAAAAAAAAAGAATCATCCTCTGTTCTGTCCTGCCATAGTTATGTAAAATTTTTATATTTTATTAGAGTTAACAATAGATTTTTCTGTTTGGTTGCTGAACCAAGTTGTCTAAAATGTCCATAATTTAAGACCCCTTGAACTTTTTTTATGTGGCTCAATTTTTCATTTGATTTTGAGGGGTTAATCCTTTTTGCATCTAATTAAATTTAGGCTGGTTTGAAATAAGAAAAATAAAATGTTTCACAATGAAAAAAGTTTTTTTTTTTTTTTTTTTTTTTAGAATATGTCGAAATGCAATATTTCAGCATCCTCAGAAACAAGATGCTCTTAGAAAATTTCACAATGAAATGTACACTGTTCCAAAATCCCTCCTGCCTTTTTTGTTTTGTTTTTGTTTGGTTTGTTTGTTTTGTGGAAAATTCCCACCAACTGTGGGCTGGGTTCAGAAATAAAGTTGGTCTCCCTGTCACAGCCCTTTTCAATGAATTCTCTATTCACAAAAAAAAAAAAAAAAAAAAAAAAAAAAAATGTTTTCATCCAATTTTAGCTGTATTCTTTGGAAAATGCTTATGTTCCCTGGAGAATTCAGAGCAAAAGTCCATGTCATTTCCATCGTTGCTATAGCCAATCTGTTGCCTTCTGTTGTGTGTGGCACTCAGCTTGTGATTGGTAAAGAAAAACGAATGGTCTAGTTTGCTTGAGTTGAAAAATAAAATGTAGTTGCAAGAAAATCATATCTTGAGAAAGGAAATGAGCCCTTTTTAACAAATTTACAAGTGAGAGCTTCATTATTAAAGTATACTTAAAGCAAACAAACCAGCACATGAAAAGCCTAGTGGACCCCATCAATTTATGTGATTCCTTTGATGGGAATCTAGCCCTGAAATCTGATCACAGAGAAAATTATTTGTTTTAAATAGTATTTACAAATGGATATTTATGTTCTTCTGGAATAATTGGTGGATGTGTTTCAAAAAGAGCTCTTTCCAGTAAACAAACTAGCATCAACCAGTAACTGCTTAGTGGCTGGTAAGCAGAAGTAGAGTACTAAAGTAGACAGAAGGGCTCAAGAGAGAAATTGTTCTAATATTATTGTTTAATATTTATGCTTTTTAGTCTACAGGAGACAATACTTGGACAGATATATAATTCTTAATATATGTGAAAGGCTTGCAAGAAGGAAAAGCTTTATTATTATTATTATTATTATTATTATTATTATTTATTTATTTATTTATTTATTTATTTATTTATTATTTTTTTCTTCTTTAGGCAGTAAGGGTGCTGAGTTCAAGCTGGGGAGAGTGAAGGTTTGATGTTAGAAGTGGTTTGAGGATTCTTCCTGCTACTTTGTGGCCCCTTACTCAGGCCCTGCTCCAGCTGGTCATTATCTCAGTGACACTGATACAAATCTTTGTAAAGATAAAACATATTTTTCAAATCAGCTGGGTTTTAAAAAATAAAGCAATTATCTCCTGAATCACCAAAATCTGAGTGGGTGGAAGGGAGCTGTGAGCCAATTTGAAACCCCCCTGGATTATTGTCTTCTTGACAGAGACCCAGCCCTTTTTTTTCCATGACTCCATAGTTGTGGTAACAACCCAACACTTTTGTGAGTTTGCCGGGGATGGGAGAATTCATTCCAGTGAGGGCCCAGTTCAGTGGTTTCAATAAGGAATCTATTGGGCTGGATACCTGTGTAACAAAAGTTTCTCTGGCTCGAGTATTGGAATATGAAGAGGAGAAAACAAAGTATGGGACCTAGCCTCACACATTTGAATTGCTGTTGTGACACTGTCTTGAGCTTAAGGGGAGAAGCTGATATCTTCTGTGGTGTCAACTAATATTTCCCATGCTCTCTGGCAGAAGTATAGGAAGGGTCTTCAGGGATGAGACCAGGAATATGTTTCAATAGAGACTGAAATATTTTCTTATGCAGTAAACGGATCCTTGGGAACAGGATGGGGAGACATTGCCAGTCTGTCATAAGCAAAATTCTAGGGCTACTCTCAGTTTCTGTCACATTTGCCTTCCTTTTCTTTGATAGAGCTCATTTTAGTATGTATGTGAGTGTTGTACAGATTTGATTTATCTTCCTAGCTTCCCTTGTAAGGAAGTGCTAATAATTCTATTTCATTTCTGATTTTAAAAGTCAAAGTGTAAAGCAGAAATGTTTAATCATCTGCTCTGTGATCAGCTTGATTTGTTATGTACACATTTGCATGTAGTAGTGAGAAAGTTTTTCTTGTATCTTGTGTATATGTTATTATATAGCTATTAACATTTTCACTATGTAAACAGAAGTGAGCTGAACTATAGAAAAGAAATCCAGGTCCTTATCTACACAAAGCATTTCACATGTCAGAAGCTACATATTTTTATAGCTCTAAATTAATTGTTTTCCCAAAAAAAGTTTCTTCCAAAGGAAATTTCAAAATCCCACCCTTCCATTGTGATTGGGAACAGTTTTTGGTTTCATTTCAATTTCCATAGCAACAGGAAATTTTGTTTTCTGACAGGCTTTGCATACAAAAAACCTGATTTCCCTGGCCTCTTTTGAATAAATCAGCATACATTTTTACGCCTGTTAGTATATTGAACCTCTTTCCTTAACCCTTTAACTCCGTTTAGTTAATTGAAACCCTATCTGTTTCTCCTTTGACAAAACAGATTTTCCTTATTTTCTTAATTTTTCAAATATGATTTCATTTCAAGGTGGTGGAATATAATCTCCTCACTGTATCATTTTAAAGTCAGGATCTACCTTTCTTTGTTATGTTTTGTCTCCATTAATATCCTGTGTTTGACATGCTGATCAGCCAGTCCATGTATGCTTAAAGAGTGCCTTATGAATAATATAATGGCTACACAATATTTAAACTTTGTACCAAGTCTCCTGTAATTTTGAACAAAATATTTCAATCAACTTCTGAATAGATGTCAGACTTCTAGGTCAGAGGTTGGACTCAATGATCTTGAGGTCTCTTCCAACCTAGAAATTCTGTGATTCTGTGATCATTCGTGGAATGAGCAATGAAATCTCATGGTATTTAACACTGGCCTCACATGTGCCACAAAATCATTTATTATAAATGCTCTAAAGTTTCAAGATACATAGTTCAAATTCAAGCAGCCTCATAAATTTGGTTGTGAAAGAATAAATGAAAGAAAGTCAGCCTTATTCCTTGCCTACCTTTTTAGCTTCTATCAGTATTGTTGAAAAATGGCATCTCTGTGTCCCAATAGCAAGTGTTTCACCTGTCAATCAGAGTAAAAATATTGTTGAGCCACTCTCTGAGCCCAGCCTAGTTCTCTCTCTCTCATCCTTGCCTTCAGCTGAGCTTGGCTATGCACATGACTCCTTAACTGGAGGGAATATACATGCATTTCTTGTTAGTCCCCACAGCTTCCCCTGCTCTTTGACCCTTTGACACAAATCTAAATAAGGCAGCATTCACAGCAACTGTCTGTGCAGATCTTCAGTCCTTCCTCTCTTTGATTAAAAGAGAAAAGTAATGGCATCCCTGACATGTGAGAAAATGGTGGCATGATAAAGCCCTGGATGAATTAATGGGGCAGTTCAAACCTTTGAACTCTGCTTTACCATAACAGTTGGAGAACTCTACAAAGGAATCGAAAGAGATGATGTTCTGTGGAGCATAGCTTCTGAAGATAGCATCTTCAGAGGATGGCTGGTACCCTAGGTGTTTCCAGCTGCCTCCTAACCTTTTAGAAAATGGTCTGCTGATAGAAGATAACTTTAATATCATTAAAGCATTAATAAGATTATCTTCCACAACATTTTATTTGATTCTGTTTCGGCAGTGCAGTCTTTTTTATTGATAGATTTTTTTTTTCTATATTTATCCATGTCTTTGGTGTAGCTGCTTCTCATTATTTATAGATATTTATATCAGAAAGGCTTTGTTGATGCTGATACAATTGAGTTTTCCATTGATGTTGAGATCTGAGCTTAATTATGTCTCTGAATGCTCGTTTGCAAGTCGTAATAAAACTGATACACTTTTTTTTTTTTTTTCCAGTCAGTGCAACATAGACAGCCTGTATTCACTGTTAGCATAGATATTAATATTTGATTTGATACTTATATCTTTATAAGTGCTGAGCAAACCTATCATGTTGCTCTGCTGATCTGAGAGTTGTTTACATTTTAAATAAATATATTTTGAGACTGTATCTATTTATGACTTTATCCCCTTGTGAATGGTTACTGCAGGTCATCTGTTGTTTCAGAAGTATTAGTTAATCATACAGGAAAAGGAGCACAAGTGAAACTTGATGATTTCTTCCTGTGGGAAAGTGAGCAATCATTTTTGTTCATTTTGAGATTCATAGATTAGCTCACTAGAAACTGTATTTTAACACATATGACTTTGTAAACATTTGAAATAACATTTCTGAATTCTGAGGGCATAGAGAAACATTTATTTCCAGCACTTTCCCCAACTCAGCTAAAAGACCTGTCTCTCTAATATTCATTCAAGGATACTTTCGATATAAAATCAAATGCCAGCAATATATTTTTGCTGACATATTTAATTATCATTGCTGATATACTCAATGATTTGTAATGCTTCATTTTCATGTCATGACATATTGAAATAGAGGGTGTTCAAATAATTCTTAAAAGCTAGAGTTTCTATTGTGTCCTAAACTGAATATGCATCCTTAAAAAATACTGTGGGCTTTAGAATAACTGAGAATAACTTGTATCAAATCATCTTTATTTCTTCTGAACCCTTCCATAAAATTATTACTATGAGCATGCTAGAAATCTGCAGTTATGACTGCTGCAGAGGACAGAAAGATGTGCTTCTGTCTGCAACATGTCTATGGACTTCAGATGGATTTGGGCTGGAAGAAAGTCAAAATCCATGACCCAGTCTGAGTCATCTGCAAGAGCATGTGCATAGGAGAGAGGTGAGAGGCTCTTCTCTGAGCCTGGGGAAAGCTCTTTGTTCCTTGGAGGCTACCAGCAAACACAAGCATTTTTGTGGCTCCTGGTCAGAGGGAGTCTTGCTAGGAAGCTGCAACATGACTTTGGGAAGCCCAGAAGAAAGCCTCTGCTAAACCCAGACTGTGAGGAGGGTGAGGTGCATGGGCAAGGAAGTGGAAGGAGCTGTTCAAGCACTTCTTCCTCTGGGAACTATCTATTTTGAATGACAGGTGTAACAAGTGATGACATCCTGAATTAATTTTCTCCATAGAACAGAATATTAGTTTGTAAAAAATTTATGACCTACAGCCTTTCTGGAATTCCACTTGCTTATTGCTATCTACAGTAGAACAGGTTTTTTTTTTTTTTTCCTATTGTCTTTTCTTTTCCCAAAGATCATCAGAGCTTTACAGAAGAAAGCAAGGGCCATCAAAGGAAAATATGGAGTGTAGTCACAGCTATGCTCAGTGAGGTTTAGTAATCCCTGTACCACAGGCCCCTCCAGTTCTTCTGTTTCTGGTCCTCATGGATGGGAGATGTTTGTAAACCTGTTTTTGGATACGTCCCATGTTCAAGGTTATGTTCCTGCATCTTTTCTACACAGACAATTATATTAAAGTTAGTCCACAGGGCACTCTGGCTTTTTCAGGAGAGGTGAGTGATGGCTTACCTTCATTTTTTCTGGAAGACAGATCCACTATGTCTATATAGTATATATCTATATGTCTCTCTTGTACTGAAAATTTTCTTGAACCCCTTCTACCCCCCACCCCACCCCTTATTTTTTATTTTTTTTCCTCCTGAGACAGTATGGGATAGAAGGACTCTATTCAGCATTAAAAAAACAAAAACAAAAACAAAAACAAAAACAACCAACTGTTAAAAGACTATTGTCTTTTACTTTGTTATTTTGTGACTGTTGGTTTTGACAAAATCATAGATTTCTTTTATCTGGTCAGCAAATTATTTCCATCCATCTGTAGCCCCAGAAACTTGCCTGGATCTTGGAAGCGCATCTGGTCCCAATTTCAAATTGAATTGCCTCATTTTTACTTGACGTGAATGCGTGTGAACACTTAGCTCATAATTCCATTTCTATGCATCACAGTCCAAGAAGAAATCTCTCAACCAGTCCACTCCCAGCCCCAAAACAAATGTCAATATCTCCCTACTGTAGCTGTCTGTCCGTTGTAAGCTTTCCAAAGAGTATTTACAGTGTGGAAGAACTGTGCAGGGGAAGCACATGCCTCCTTCTGTGAGCTCCTATTTGTATGCAAAAGATTTTCATGGGATTACTGAAGATGAATTGCTTTACTGATGTCAGTGAACCTCTCTTTTTGTCCAGTAACTGCCATTCTTTGCAGGGTCCTTTCAGCTGTGTAGATAATAGTAGGAGAATAAGAAGCTTTATGACAAGAGTCAGCTACTTAGATCAGGCACACTTTTTCATTAATTAACTCTCATACTTGTGAGCTTCTCAGATGTTCCTAAAAATGGTCAAACCAAGTTGCAGAGTAAACAGAGATTGGAAAATACCTGTATTTTACATCCTTTTGAACACCAAGGATGTTTATGGTAACAAAAAGCCTGGTAGTCTTTGTACATCACTGGTCTGAGTTCATTAGACAACACAGTTGCAGTCTAATTGGTTTCAATTAACTTTTGCCCTCCAAATACTGTGTGGAGAGCCACAGCTGAGCTCTCCTGGAGGTCAGAGTTAGATGGGACATGCAAAAAGCTGTTGGTTGCAGCCATACACTAAACTGACTGATTGTTCTGTAGCAGTCAGTCTGAGCTGTGACAGGGTGGTGGCAGCGGAGGAATTGCTGACCTCTGAAGTCTTTGCATCCTGTCCTGGGCTTACCAGCATTTATCAGCGCTAGTAGTGGTTTTGTTTCATTTCAGCATAAAGCATTTGCTTTAAAATCTGCTTTGATGAGTATTATTGCTTGTAGGATGACAGACAGTCTGAGTGCATTAACTGATAAACTGGCTTGGGAACAGCTAATTAGCATAAATATTAAATATGAGACTCAGTAGTGACTAATGGGTAATCCTTTTAACTCCTCTCTCTCTGACATACTTCTAGCCTATGACAAAAAGAGGTAGAATAGAAAGAGGATAAGTTAAGAGACCTGGTGACTTTGATGATTATAAGTGATTACAGTAATATGTGTTTTTTTTTTTTCTTTTCTTGGGTATAGCTGATAATCATTGGCATGTCAATGCCAATGGCAGTGGCTTATCAATACAAGCAGCAAAATATATTGTTACTTGGGAATTTGAGGTTTAATTAGACAGATGTTTTAGTTTAACCACGTTTCATTTGATAACATTTGCTCACAGAATAAACAGTTTTTCTGCTTCCTTACCTCTGCTCTTGCAAAAGGCAGTGGAGATTTGGTATATATTAGCCTTAAATTCGATGCAATTTCTGAAAGAGATTTCAGGCAGTGTTTTTCTAGTCTATGAAAAAGCAACAAAATTATTATATGGAAAAATATTTGAAATGATTGGAGTGGTAGCTTTTCATCTGAGACATCCAAGCTTTTTGTTAGAACTATTAAAATATTTTTAGAGAGACATGCAAGTTCTTGAAGCTGATTTCCTGCTTATCTGTCTAAACATGGAAGATGTCGTAAATCAGGTTATTAATAGCCTGATCCAAAGGGTCAGTGTGCGTCAGTAGATGAAAAATAGATAAGAAGTAACTTTTTAATTATTTGAAGATTGGCTGATATATCTCAAACTCATAATGAATCTCTGTGAATGGAACACAACCAATTTTTGTGTTTTCCTTTGGATTATTGAATAGGAGTAGGACTTACAGAGATGGTAGTTAAAAATCTTGATTACTTTGAAGATAATGTTTTGCAAATGTTATATTGTCTTCTTTGGCCATAAAAGAGATTTTCTTAAGCAGTTTGATGTGCTAGTACTCATAACTGTAGGATGTGATGATGTTTGTTTCTTGGTCCTGAATGAAGCAAGACATTATAAAGCTAAAATGCAAAGCTTTTAGCTGTACTGTCAGCTGCTTGGAAAACATTTTCACTACAGTGGGCAGAAGTTGGACAAAGTAACTAATTCATCTGGCTTCAAAACTGGATAGATTCTCCCAGAAGATGGCAGTGCACCTATGAGTAGTGTTCTGCCAGCTTTGCAAGCCATATCATTTCTATCTGTTTTTTATATGTTGTGTGCAATAACAAATCCAAGTAATGAAAGATGTGTGTGGATACAAAGGACACTTTTGATGCTGAAATATGAACACAGGTGTTCCAGAAAGTCTGTATGTCCTGCATGGATGGTAATGGACTGAACACTTCTGGATAGGTCAGTAAATTGTTTAGCATGCTGAAGCACCAACCAGCATACTGAAGATCCTCTTTCCCTTGGAGTCCTTCAGATAATCCCTATGCAAAACCCACATCCAGAGCTTTAAAATGTGTCTAGGTTCTAAAAGTGTCATTATTTGCAGAGGAACAGATCAATGTAGGATAGCAGTAGCTAAGAAATGGAGGAAATAATGACGTTTAAAACTCTGGCTATGTTACTTCTTTGCTCCATTGTTTCTCAGTGAAAAATTTGTTTGTCCAGATAAGGATCAAAAATAGATGTTCAGAAAACAAAACAAAACAAAACAAAACAAAACACAAAAATGACTACTTCTTTATTAATTCTAGTCTAAGAGTAATCAGTATTTGCTGTAAATATAGGGATATTTCCAGTTCAGTTTCTAAAGTTGTAATCTAAGTATGGATTTTCAGATGTGTAATCAAATGAGAACTACTTAACCTTTCAGAATTTCCTCCACCTCTTATCATTTTATTTATTTCAGAATTATCAGTAGAGAATGCTAATATCCCTTTAAAAAAAATCCAACCCATTCTACAGTTACGATTTACAAATAGAAGTCACTAGCTCTTCTGCAGTGTTTGTTTTATGAACTGTTTGATATGCGTATTTACATGTATGAACATGTGATGTAACTGAATGTAGAGGGGGAAGGAGTTTGTGCAGAAGGGAGGGAGAATAGAGGAGCTTTAGAAATATAGCAATTCTTAGAGGAAAATTTTGGAACAAAAGGTTGCCATCCATGCTCTGTCTTACCCAGAATTACTACTGGTACCTAGAGAACATTTAAATGTTTATTCTCTGTAGCTTAGTTTGAAAAAAGTTCTGTTATGGCTTATCTGTAACCATTTATTTAGTTTTCCAAACAGCGAAGATACACTGGCAGTAAAAATAAATAAATAAATAAAATTAAAAAAACCTGTTTATTTAATGTAAAAAGAGATTAAAAAAAAAGAAAAAGAAAAAGAAAAAACACACCACGATTGTATGTTCTTGTTCTGCAGTCAAATATAATTACATATTCTTGTTCTCCTGCTTAGACACTGTACATTCTAATTTTACTAAACTAACATGAGCTGCATCATTTCCTTTGCAAAAAAAATAAAACAAAACCAAAACCAAAACAAACAATCAAACAGACAAAACACCTACAAAAACAAACAAGAAAGTAAAATGTTGTAGTTGTTTTCACTTTCGTCCTCCAGTAAGTCATGGGAGCTGTGAGATAAATTATGTTTTTAAATTGTAGATGTCTGCCCTCTGTTTTAAAGGTGTGTTTGTCTTCATCATAGAACAACCATCTTTAATTTCTTGGAGGACTCATCTGTGATTGGATTTGACATGGCCATAAAGTCAGTCAGACAAAATCTTCCTTATTTCCTGAAGGGATAAAGCAGCACTTTTCTATTCAGATGGCCAACAAGCCTGTGCAACAAGCCTGTTTAATGGAAACAATCACAATCCATAAGTTGTATGAAGGGGAGAGTGGTGACAGATTTGATCCTGTCACCAGATTCACCAGTAGAGCCTATTGCCAATTCCCATTTCACCACCCAATAAACACCCTTTCACTACTGAAAAGCATCCTTCCTCTTTGTCAGGAGAAGGCTTACATTAAACCCAGCACTTCCTCCCCAACAATCACTTTTTTAACATAATTCATCTGATGCCTGCACATCTCCCACTAGTCGTATAATTGACTGAGCTCTTGGGTCCTGTGCTCCATACTGTGCCTGTTGGCATTTGCTGCTGCCACTGTGTAACCTGGATATGTTATGATATGTAAATGATACTGCTTGTTATTTTCTTGCTCTGTTTGTGTAAAATCTCAATAAAAGTGAAAATTAACAGTAGTCAAACTGTGCAAATATCTTGGCTGACTATTCCACAGTAAGGCAAGCTACCTCAACACCAATAAAATTTTGACATTACTCTTTCTTTGTGTATTTTTTCTCTGTGGTTGTTAGCGAATTTTCTATCTTTAATCTCATGGCTCGAGGTAAAACCAACCACATGACTTGGTCTAGAGTAATACAATCCTGTGTTAAATTCTGGGACCCTTACATTAACAAATGATATTTACATTACAGGCAAAAAAGGCATTACTAAAAAGAAAGGAAGGATCACAATATGTGATTTATTATAGGGTCAGTGTCTGACAAAGTTATTATTTTTTTTTTTGTGTGAATTGTATGTGAATTATAAATAAATCTGCTGTGCCTTCAATAATTAAGCCATTAAATTTATTTTCTATCACACGATACTGTGATTCAGGTGCTTAAGATACTGAAATTCATCTGATGTTTTCTTCTACTGGAGTTCTGTGTATTTTCAGGAAATTCATTTCATGGGACACACTTAAAATACATAAACTACATTGGACTCTTTCTGAAAACTCAGTAACAGCTTTGCTGTTAGACAGGAAAACTGGGGAATCTGGTTGCAGTCTTTCTGTGATAATTGACTACAACTAATAATATAATGCTTACAGTGCTCCAGTAGGAAGCAGGATAGCCAAGTCTGAACTACCCTTTATCCAGAGTGAGTTCAAATATGCAGCTTCCAGGCCAGCCCTAATCTGAAATTCATCTCTCTTTTGTAGCTGTGTCCGTGGACAGAAAAAAAAAATAAATTAGGAATGCTTGGGACAGAAAGATCATGTAGGTGTCCTGCAGGCATTGTAGGTGATCAGCATTAGACTGGTTTTTGTTGACTTATCCGTGGTCTTCCTACAATCCCTGATGGTGCTGTAGCCTCACAGTCTGTTCATTTTCTATCCTAATGCTGAGCATCCCATTTCCTTCAGTGTCCTGCAAACCAATCCTCTTATTACTGGTGAATTTCTGATATCAGATTGGGTAGCCTGAAGATCCTAGAAAGGAAACCAGATCTTTACAGAACTAACTTGCCCTTTTTAGCATAAGAGAGACTCATTGGAAAAAAAAAAAAAAAAAAAAAAAAAAAAAATCTGTACAATACGTGACTCCTAGACACTTCTGAAGGATGTTTTGGGGCTGCACACATTTTGGCTGGTATCTGAAAACAGCTCACTAAAAACAGCTGCTCTATGAACATAGGTACAGATTTTGCTGATGGCTGGTTGCAGAAGTAAGAAGGTAGATAAGCCATCACAGGTACTTTGAATACAGCCTCAGGCTGCAAGTATAGCAACATCATTAGCAATCAGAGGTTATGTTGTCTAGGTTATGTTGTTTATAGAGGACCTCGTTATGCTTGGGAGCTCTCGCAACCCTTCTGTCATTACCCTTTTAATTCTTTTTTAATTGAAGGTGCAGACAAGCATCCGTTGTACTATCTAACCTTGGAACATATTCACTTTTGTGAGTAGTTCTTACTAAATAGCGAACACACTTCTAGCAGACAGATGAATCTGAGCCTTTTCCTGCCAAGTCCTTGTCCCAGGCTGGCAGGATGAACATTTTCCACTAGGTACTGAGCTTTCCTCAGTGCAGTGCATGCATGATGAAGGGAAGAGGAGGCTCATATGTAGCTACAACATTGTTTGCATGAATTAGTGACAAAAAAAAAACAGGGACACACACACTCTTCCATCCTTGTGTTCAGGTTACAAGGAGTTGAAAAGCTTCATTTCTTCCAAGAGCCTGGTGTTCCTAGCACCTGAATAAAGTATGTAGACAGCATGTCTGGCAAATTTTGAGCTGCCACTTCAGGTAATGAGTTACTGAGGAGATTTTTTGCATCTCCTAAAAACAGTATCTTGCAGGATGCTGGACATCATCTGTGATAGGCAGCAAGGGATTCAGGCTGAAAGGACCTTCGAAAGTCCTGCAAAAATGAGATTTCAGTAACAGATGAGTCTGAGTTCAAGCTTCTTGAAATGCAGCAATGTGAACCAGACACAAATTTTAAGTAGAGTTTAGGCTCCCTTGAGCCATGAGACTTGGAGATCTTGAGCTGAAACGTGTACACACCTAAACAGAGGACTAGGACTCATGTGTGGGCACAAGATATGTTCATGGAAAATGTATTGAACAGTTATGTCACAACATGGAGTTAGTATCAAAGGATATATTTATATGTGTATATATATATGTGCAGGGAGAAGATTAGGAGGATTGTGGGAGAGTTTCTTTTTATTAATGGATAGCCCTAGATGGTATTTGGCAGCTGTTTGGGCAACTTGTCTACTATGCATGTCTTCTGTTGTGGGGTATTCACAACAAAGTGCTAATAAGATTCTTTAATCAATGTCCTGAAATAACCATATAAAGCTGTCTTTTTTTTTTTTTTTTTTTTTTTTTTTTTTTTTTTTTTTCCCATGGGCTACATTTTATGATTCACCCTATCCAAACATTTTTTTTTTTTTTTTAATTAACTACAGGCTGATCTCTATGCATTTATACACATCTCTCTAAGAACTGTTGAGTAAGATGCTCAGATAACGTAGGAATTCTGTGTAATTCTGTGAAGCTTTCTTGTGCTGAAGAACGAATCTTGCTGACAGTGGAAGATCTTAAGAATTATTATAGTCAGTGGAGTTCAAAGAATACTCAGCCCTATTGGAGGCTTTCAATACCCTTACATTTCTCAAGTATCACAGAGGGGATGCTGAACTTCCAACTGAAGTGACTGCAGTGCAATATTTTCGGATATATGTAGCTCAGTCGTTTGAATGTTGTTTTAGTTTCTTAAGATCACTTTGGATTTCATGCTAAATCTTTAAGGTTATAAATATTTCTCAAGTCAAGATAATTTCTTATCTTTTCCAAGTGAATCACCTTTATGCTTGAATGAATTGAAGTTCAGTTATACAGCAGCACGAGGGAATATTGTATTGGTGATAGAGCATTTTTGGTCCGAATTTCTGTGTCAGGGCATACATTAAATGACTACTCTGACAAAGTACCAATCCTATCTCTGTAACCAAAAATGCTGAGTAATTTCTACAACTGAAAATGAATACAATTCCATTTGTCTTCTTTGAGTTGAAATCTGAGAGTTTAAGAAAGACAGTATATAAGGGTATTCTAAGTGGGATATCCACCATAAAAACAATGATAATTTTTATGTATTGTAGTTTATTTTTTATTTGCTTATACATATGAATATACATATACATATATATGTGTACATGCACATATATTTATATTTAAAATTTATATATACATAAAATTTATACATATTTGTGCATGAGTACTAGTATGTTTAACAAATTTTCTTAGTACATGCACATAGGATAAACTTCTACACTTAAGCACTCTTTTAATCATTCTCTAACTTCATGCAAATGAAATTGATAGCAGAGAGTTTTCAGAAATCCCTTGATTCAGTATGCAATGCAGAGCTCAGGTGGCTGTATATATACGTATGACAGCCTTATTTCACAGTGTTTGTGAATGTGTTATTCATTATGTGTGTTATTCTTTGTGTGTATTCTTTGTGTGTAGAGGTAGCAATTATAGACACTGGAACAAAACCACTTTTACTGACAGTTTTTGTCAATTTACAGTATTTTACTAATACTCATAAGAGATATTTGGGAAACGAGGAGTTAAAAAAGATACTTTTAAATTTTTTTCTCATAATCTAAGAGGAGTTCTGCTGCAGAGACAGAACTGAATGTGTTGAGGGTCAGATTTCAATAGAGTTGTACAGATCTTCATTTTTTTCCAAGTCCCCCTGCCTCTCTCCCTGCCCCCCCCCCCACCTTTTTTTTTTTTTTTTTTTAATCAATAATGTAATTTGTTCTATCATGGCTTTGTATACATTAATAAATGAAGTGAAAGACTTTTACATTTATCTGTGATGCCTCACTAGATTGTAATCTATATTTGCAAAAATAGTATACCAATTGTGCAGAGCTAGTTTGATTAAAAATGATCAGAGAGAGATACATGACAACCTGAGACAAAAATCTGCATATAACTGGGCCTTTGACACAATGTTTGCAAACCAGACATTTTGTCTCTTCTTCTCAGAGTCTTAGATCATACCAGCCATTGGCTCTGAGCAATGTTCAAAGAATTTTGTAAGTATCCAGAAGTATTTTTATTATTCCATTCTTGGGAGATAAGAAAATGAGAGAGAGAAAGAAGATATGTTCTTCTGCCATGGAAAATCCCACTGCATCCAGCTTCAAGAGGGAATCCTTAGACCCGGGGGGATTGCTGGTTAACTCTCATACAATATTTAAAATATTTCCTGGTTGTGACTTTAGGTAGCAGCTGAAATACAAGAACTTGATATTTTATGAGGTAAGTCAGATCAGATCTGTCTTTTTCCTAAGAAGTTACCTGGAACAAGTAACAGCAGAAGATAAGGAAGTGACTAAACAAAGTTTTCAGCAATACCTAGAATGGAGAAACTGCTTTTCCTTTCATTGTTTGGATGCTGCTGGTGTTCTTAGTGGTAGTCACAGGAAACCGCAGAAAAGGACAAATCAAGAATAAAGAATGTTGTTTGTCTGATAAAGCTGGTCTCTGTAAAAAAATCCTTAGGCTCAGACTGAACAGTTTCTAGCAGATGACATGTTTCTCCTGCTGTTGTGTGGTTTGATGCACTAGGCAGGTTACCCAGAAGTTATATATTGCATATTACTATCATGTTACCAAATATACTATTGAAGAACAGTACATAGTAAGCAAGAAAGCAACACTATTGATGTGTTCAGTTGATATCTTTGTTATATGTAGAGGAAAATACCTCAACAATTCCTCTTTTTTAAGAGGAAAATACCTATTTCAGTAGTATCACAAAAGACACAACACAAAAAATGCTTCAAATTTGTGAGAACCACATTGTTCAGTTCATGTATGCATCTGTATTGGGTTTACATGGCAAGGTTTGCAGGGAGTTGGGGGAAGGAGGGAACGTGTGTATGATGAGGAGGAGTGCTACAGGGGTGGCCTCCATGAGCAGAGTCCAGCACCTGCCCCATGTCAGATCAGAGCCAGCTCCAGTCGGCTCCAAACGGGACCTGATGCTGGTCAGAGCCGAAACTGGTAGTGAATGGTGGGCCTCTGGGAGAGCAGACTGAAAAAAAAAAAGGAGGGGGGGGGGAGGGGAAGCTACATAACTCTAGCTGGGATAGAGGAGCGAGAAAATGTGAGACTCAGCACAGCAGACCCCAAGGACAGTGCAGAAGGAGGGCAGGAGGTGCTCCAAGCATGCAGCAGCAGTTCCCCTGCAGCCTGTGGAGAAGCCTCTGGTGGAGCAGGCTGTCCCCCTGCAACCCATGGGTCCCACATGCCGCAGATCTCTATGCTGCAGCCCATGGAGGAGCCCCCGGTGGAGAAGGTGGAAGTGGCCTGGAGGAGGCTGCGGCCCATGGAGAGCCCCCACAGGAGCAGGCCCCGAACTGGAGCTGCAGCCTGTGGAGAAGGAGCCCACGCAGGAGCAGGGGCTCTGGGGGGAGCTGCTGCCCATGGGGGACCCGTGCTGGAGCAGTTTGCTCATGGGGGATGGACCCCATGGTATGGAGCCATGTGGGAGCAGTTCTTGAAGAGCTGCTGCCTGTTGGCAGCCCCCGCAGGCTCAGTTTGGGAAGGATGGCGTCCTGTGGGAGGGACCCCACATGGAGCATGGGCAGAGAGTGACCGTGAAGGAGCAGCAGAGATGAAGAGTGTTTGCTTTAGCTTTCTCACTGCTCCATCCTGTTAGCAATAGGTAATAAATTACATTAATCTCCCTATGCTGTGTGTTTTACTTGTGATGGTAGTTAGTGAGTGATCTCCTTGTCCTTATCTGAACACACAAGTTTTTCTTTTTATGTCATATCTTCTCCCCTTGTTTTATCAAGGAGAGGGATTGAGAGCGTGGCTGCATGGTGCGTAGCCGTCCATCAGTGTGAAAACACCACAGCTTCATCCTGCACTGCTTGTATGCCAGAGACTCCAGATACCCCAATATTTTGGACACCTTGCATTAGTTTTGAGATGAAAGTTATCTGATATATAACAGCCATGTCAGTAATTCTACTTGAGTGCATCTTATTTAGTTAGCAAGCCGTTGGCTAACAGGAGGACTATAATCACAGGATGTATTGGGATGCAGTCATAGCCTTCTCCCATTAGCACTTTTTGGGAAAATGCTTTTTCAGATTTACAGGATACGGTTTGCTTTGTAACACATTGTACTTCTGTTAGCACTATGCTTTTATTGACTTTTGGTGTTGGTACACATTCAGCTTACACAGCAACTGAAAAATATCTGAAACTGATTTCAATAAAGATGCTTCAAAATTAGGTGTAGAAGTGTCTTAAATGTTACCTGTTTTGCCAGGCTGCCGAAAGGACAATAATATTTTCCTACCTTACTGTGGTCTCATGAGATGGAATTAATTAATAACAGCAAAAGATGCTGAGTTCCTCTGATTAAGAGTTCAGTATACAAGGAAGATAATTAGCTTTTATAAAGTGTTTCAAAATCCTAGCGTGATTCAGTGGTGGTATTTAGAAGAAAGTGTTTGCTGCTTTCTCCAGATAGTGCCTCCTACTATATAGTTACTGCAAATCTTTATGCACATGCTTACTGTTAAGCACAAGCTGTTTCTTTCAAGTTAGTTGGACAATTTGTATTTGTGGGAAATAGAATTCCCTTTAGGTACTCTATAAATATCACCACTTTTTTGTATATTTATAAAATAACATATTTATTGGATTAAATTAATTCAATAATCCATTTGCTTTAAGAATGGATGTAAGTAATTACTTACATTTAAAAATGTTTTCAATTATCCTGATTATCACCTCCCATTTCCTCATGTGTGTATCAATTTTTAAATGAATATTTCTGCACAGGAAACCTAGGCTATTCCAAGATGTGAGCATTGTTGATATTTATTTATATTACAAAAGATCCTGAAGATCCTAATCACAGATCCTAATCACAATACATTCTTTGCACTGAGCAACTAAAAAGCCAGAACAAATTACGTTCTGTGCTCAAGTGCTTTATAGGCAAGTTGAAAACAATAACAGTTCATCCCAACCTTATAGCCAGCAAGTGAAAAGAAGGAAATAGGCAGAAATTCTGCAGGTGAATTGCTTGAGAGAAGCTTGAGAGACTAAAGGAATCAGTTCTGATACATGTCCTCAGTGACAAAGGAAAATTTGACTCTGACCCCAGTGCTGCAAAGACTTTATCTTTGAGTCTGAGGGGTGAGCTTAGCATATTCATACATTTACATGCCACTTTAATTACCTGCTTCCACTTTCATAGCCTGCAGTAATATAAAGAGACCTGAATAGCTTTGATTATAAAAGTAGCTAAGGAATTACTTTAGAAGGATAATAGCCTTATGAGATGTTAGATGCGAACAGCTATAAGTCATTTCTTCAAAATATTTTGAAATTATACATTGAAAGTGTCTACCAGCATTCTGCTCTTTTTTTTTCTTTTTTTTTTTTTTTTTTTTCCCCCAGTGGGTGTTAAGTTTTATCAATGGCCCCTCTCTTAAATAGTATTTTAGTTTTAAATGAGCATTAGAACCATCTAGCTCATGAACAGTAGGCAAATAACATTTCTTCATGATTGATTATGTAACATAACCTCAGGTAAGTGTAGCATGACCAGTTAATTGAAAATTGTTTTCCATTTAGAATTCAGTCTTTGCTAGCCAATGATAAATAATTATTTCATCTGGCTCATTTCACATTATACACTTTAAACACTCAAGACCCTCACTGGCTTAAAAAGCCAAAGCTATTATTCTATGTTTCACAACTTTCCAATACTCTTTATTTAATATTTCATTCTCCTATTTTATAGCACTTTGCTTTTAAATTGCATTTATTCAGATAGATGGGGCAGACAACCTATTTTGTCTATGCTTCCTTATTTCCCTGAAGATTGTTCCTTATTGAAATATATTAAAAGAACTGAGTGAACTCTTTTACTTAGCTATTGTGGAGTAGGTGCTATACCTGCAAGGGTACATTGTGTTTTCAGATCTGATATGATCTTGTTATTGACTGGGAATGGATAAAAATAAACTATGCAAAAAAATCAAAGTGAAAAATGGATATTGAAAAAATATGTGTATTTTGTATTACCACCTTCAACACTTTATGATGTCCTGGAACAATTTTCAAGTCATCTGAGAAAAAAAATATAGCCATATAAAATGCCCTGTTATCATATGAAATGAAAAGATGTAGTTCTTTAGATTGCATGTCATTTAGGGACTTCAGATTTGCTTGAGCACTCAGTGACAAGGCACAGGGTGACATCTACCCCTTGAATTTATCAGTGTTATCAGAGCTTCTTTCTGGAAATGATATTCCTGATGTTATTGTCAATTCTAGTTATAAGTAATGTTTAAATATTTATGTGACTGCAAGAGTTTTATACCTAATTTATTTCCTTTTTATTACATTGATGTGTTCTGTCTTTCATTTGTCTTCAAGTTGTAGTGTAAGCATTTTAGAGACATACCTCTGTTATGTATTCATTCTGTGAGTAGCTTTATGGCACTACTGCAATTATTTACAATAAGAGGTATTCATATACTGAGATACGGATTTCGTTTCACTTTCACCTTGTTGCTGACAACTGGTAGATCAGCATGTGAAACAGGAAGCTCAGCTCATGTACTTGATTTAAGCTGAGTTGAATTTATGTCTCAAGATTAGTGAAAGGGAATAAAATCTAAAATTCTGATTCTCTAAGCCATCTCACATGATTTACTGCAATATATAGAAAAAGAGAGACAGAAAATTGTAATATGTTTAGTGATTTGCATTTGATGGGAAGAGATAATAGCTGAAGAGCTCAATGGAGTGATATTCACATCATCCATTACATCCCCTTCTTACACAATGTAATCAGAGCCCTGTGTAAAATGGTTCATTACTGTGAATGTTATGACATTGAAGGTTGAAAAGAGAGTGCTAAACCCCCTTTCTCAGACATGGCATGCTTCTGTTTTGAGCAAAATGTTTAGCTTTATTTTTTTAATTAGGTACATCATCATGTTTGTCTCCCATAAAGAAATGTTCAGCCATTCAGGTAGAATAAACAAAAGAAAATAGAAAATAGGAAGAATAAAAGAAGTCACAGTAACAAACATTTTAAACTGTGGAAGATGAGAAAATATTTTGAAAAGTAATTCTTATAGAGTTCTATTTCTACATGAAGCATTAAAAGTCTACACTAGGTGTCAGATTCTCCATACTGTTGTACCTGTCATAAACTAAAGGAAACTTAAATGGACTTGGGCTATGAGAGTCGGGAGCATTTACATTGCTAGAAATATTTTTCTTCCTCATAACAGTAATATAACAGTAATAACTTCTTTAGATGAAGAGAAGTACAATAATTTTATTTTTAGAATATTATTTTTATACTTAAAACTTACCCTCCAGAATTTAGGACCCAGATTATAAACTGAAAGACAAAACACCATTTACAACTTATAACCAAGTCCATGGCTACAAATCAAGAATCCTGGGACAGAAGCCATTATGATAAGAATCATGGTCTTGATGATATATTAGCTGGGCTCTTGCAAATGGAATGAAAAGAACACAGTGCACAACAGTATATAAGAGGTATAAAGATATTTGGAGTAATTTTAAAATTTTAAACTATTTCAAAACATTAAATATAATTATTAAATTTTAAATTTAATTCAAAAATACTAAAGAGAAATGCATTTCTCATTAGTTCTATCAAATGCTATAAACAGTAAGGAGTAACATCCTACCTATATTCCTTATTTCCTGTTTATCTTACCATCCCTACAGTGAGAAATAAATACTGTCCTCACAGGTCAGCAGGGTCCACACTGCTTCCTTCTACAAACTTCTTGTTACTCAAGAAAACTGGATATTATTTATTTATTTATTTATTTATTTTTCACAGTTCTCAGTGACATATCCCATCCAGTTAATACTGAGGAAGAAGTTTGAAAGCCAGTATTTTTAACAGAAATCTCATATCTAACTGATGGCATACAAGTATCGTGTTCTAGGTTAAACAGATATATATAGAGAGAATCACAACTAAGTACATATTTGTATTTCAATAGTGCATGGACAACCTTTTCCTTAACCTCAATTGCCCTGTATTAAATGCTTATAAATCTAGAGACCACAGCTAGATACAGACACAAGATAAGTAATTATGTAATTATTTGTGCAAGCAAGAGGCTTCAGAATAGCAGTTTCTTAACCATTGATAAGTGTTTTGGCAAAAAGAAGCTTTGAGGGGAGTTTTGCAGTTGTGTAAAGGGATTTCTACACGAGAAAAGGGGTGCTGAGAAATGTGAAGGACTGAGGACTGAACTGGGTGATGGAAGCTGACAGTATTGTCTAATCAGAGAGGAATGTTCTTTGCAATGAAATCGGGATAGGAGTAGCACAGAGAGGCTGGGTGATACAGGATCTTGCTGAAAATAATGATAACCTCTTCCAACTCTTGCTCAATGGTATCTGAGTGGAGTCCTCTAAATAGCTGGAGGCTTGGATATTCAGTGCCATACATATTATCTGGACTGCTATGGAAAAGCAGCCCCCCCCACTATACCATGCATGTCCCAGGTTGGGGTGAACATGATTATGACGGAGGGTGCATGACCTCTGAGCTTGGTTTGGTCACCCAGTTTCCTTGGGGACATTAATTCACATCTGCTTCTCCTCTGTCCTTTTCTTCATTGTTCTGCTTCCCTCCTTAGCTCATTCTTTCTCTATTTAGATAGGAAGCAATTTATTACAGAGGCTGTTGGCTTGTTACAAGCAGTGTTACCTTAGACCTTTGTTTTACTCTTCAGCTGCCAAATAGTGTGTGGCAAGTTAGATCTCATTATTTGTTATTATGGTACCAGTTCCCCCTCTACAGTGATCTGAGACTGGCAATTAGCATTTTAGTGTATAACTTTAAATATTAGTACGGAGGAACTCCATTTTACTTTGATAAGCTTATCCTTGATGTGTTTTAGCTGACTATCTATATTTTGTGGTTATTAGCTCACCTTCTGTAAAAGTTACTCCAGAGATCATAGTCCAAATATGACTAATGGATAAATCAAATATCACAAGTACTTGGAAAGAGCTCAGAAGGAAACCTGACACCAATTTCTCATCCAATATAGTTAATGTTTTGGGCATCCCATACTTCCCGCTCAGCTCATCCCAGGAGACTGTGGTTAAATGGCAGCAGAGTAAGTGTTCCTAGATTAACTGTCTCCAGTTTCAGACTGCAATCATGCTCATGGGATTCACAAATGCAACCATCACTCAAGAAAACAACAATGAAAGATCAGGTTTTTAAAAGAAAACACTTCACTGCTGACATGAGAACCCAGAACAGGGCAGAGATACACAGTGACTTATGTCCAAGTATGAAAAAGAACTGCAAAGACTTAAAAAGGACTGGCAGATTTAAGGGACAAATTATAATTCCCACTGAAATAGGTAAGTCAGAACACCTAAATACTGTCAAAATAGGAAACAGAATTTCAGGGTATCTTAAAAATGGCTTCTGGACTGTAAGTGTTTAAAATAAGATTTAACCCTTTTTGCATAGTAGTGACAAAAACCAATGCAGTACATTCAAATGTTGTTACTACTGTTTTGAAAGTGGCAATAAAATACATGAAAGCAGCTTGATTTTATTCCTAATTTCAAGGCATTAAAGTGAGTATGATTCTTCACAATACTTTTGGCAGAGATGTAGGTCCTCGTAGGCAAATGATAACCTTATGCACTAGAGCTCTTGGATATGTTGCAGATCTAAACATTTTGGTCACACAAGGTAAAGCTCGTTTAAAAAAAAAAAAAAAAAAGTATTTGACAGCAAAATAAAAATAAACAAACAAACAAACAAATCTGGAGGACATAATCTCAAATCAAAACCCAGTGAAGACAGGTATTTATTCAGCAATCGGTAAATCCATTTTAACTTATTTGCATTTGTAGAGAGCATTAAAAGACTGGCATTCTAACAACACTCTCATTATTCAAGTTGTTTTCATTATGCAAAATTGTCTATTTCTTTGTGCTTATAGTCAGGAAGAAGTGCCAAATGAGTAGAATTCATAATCAAATAGGATCTAGAGAGAGTCCTATGTCTGATCATTATTTTATCATAAATATTATTTGCACACAAATATTGGATAAAACACATCTTCCAACTTCAGAACGTTGAATAAGACTAGGTTTAAAAGGGAAGAAGCATTTTATTTTACCTCTGGAATTTCCTTCCAAAACATATGGTTGTTCTTACGTTTATGAGGCAACCATAGAAGCACAGTGTCATGCAACATATAATTTAGGATTTGGGGTAAAATATAAGGGACATTCATTTTTTGTTGTTTTAATATAGTTTTCTCTATTTTTAGAATGTTGGGGTGCCAGTGGAAAATAAAGAAACCCCAAATCGAGCTCCTGGCTGTAAAGAATGCTCGTCACATGATATTACACTTGGCATGTGAGCAAGTCAGAATACTGCAGAAACAACTGATAATCTTGTTGGTCTCTGACTTTTCAACTTTGCTTGCGTAGCTGACTGTTTATTCTGCTATTTATATCTCAAATGCCACTTGGAATATGCTCAAAATATGGCAGAAATTCACAGTAAAATAACTTAAATCAGATACACTGTCTTCCAGTCTTCCTTACTTAAAAAGGGGAAAGAATCTCAGAAGTAATATAACTTGGAGAAGCATACATCTTTATTTTCACCACCCCAGAACACTTCAGTCTGGTTTTAGCCTCTCTAATGCCACTGGAGTGTCTAAAGAGAAAGCATTATGATGCCTACAGGCCAGGAATATTTTACATTGTTCCCAGAAGACAGTTAAAGTTTTGCAGTAGAACTACTTATGAAATTAAAACCTATTTTTTTTTTTTTTTTAACAAGAGAAATTTCTAAAGGTGTGGAAGAAACAATGTTTTGTTTTGACCAATATTTTGGTATAATTTTGGATTAAAATAAGACTGGCCGAAAATATAGTTTGGAAGAGGTTTTTCCTTCAGAGTATTATTATTACAGGCTGTTTTTTCGCAAAGGAGATATTTTATTTATTTATTTTTTTTTTCCAGACGTAGTACCTAAGCCTCATTTTAATTTCAAGACTTTTAATGAAAAATGGTAAAATCTAATTTCTATGTAGGCTGTTTTTCTGTGGTCACCCAGACAGAATGAGTTGTAGGAAACTGTTTTCAGATCATTTCAGCATATTGTTATCACTAAGGACAGAGATAATATGAAGGTGGTCTCTTGCAGAGAGATGCTACCTTTTCTTTCTTAGTGTTACCTAAACATTCCCAACATATACATTGTGGATTCTAAATCTTGCATTTCTTTCAGTTGTCGTTCCAATGCAATAATTAAGTGTATATACTTCCAATGAAACTTTAGGGACACACTTTAAGTAACACCATGCAAACATAAGTTTTGCATGAAACTATTTTTTACCATCTATTCAAGTCAAGCATTATAATAATGAGTTGTTGCCTGGATATGTGCTTCTGGGTATCTGAACAACAAAACCGCTCCTCCCCATTTCTTCCTTTATTTTGGTCTTCTACATTCTTCCTTGTCCTTTTCCTTATTTCCTAGCCTTCTTCTTTTAGGCTGAAAGGTAACTTCATTCTCAGTGTCCTATACGGTCTTTAAGCTGATACTGATTTAATTAAACAGTAAGGGATGCAAGAAAACTGCATCCAAATAAGCCTTTAATAGCACAAAAAAATCTTCCTGGTTTTCAGTAGCTGTTCTTAAAATCTCACCCATCAGCAAGGTACTAGTGTTGGCTATATACAACATGAAAAACTGAGACAGAGGAACATGGGATTACTGAAGCATATAAACATGTCAAGTAAATTTTTAAAAGTAATGTAGCTGGAATTTAGGATGTCAGTTGAGGAGAAAAAATCTTAAAACCAGTTCTTTGGATGCCTTTTTATCATTGGTGAAACTGCAAGAGTGGCTAAAGTTCTGCCCTGCAAATTGTCCTGCCACTAACTCTCTTCCCAAATTGGGATCCTTTAATTCACTTTGCTACCTAGTTCAGTGAAATACTCAGTCTAAATGTATCCAAATGGTACACCTATGGTATATCTGTGGGAATGAGCACAACATCTACTAATTTGTGAGAGTAACTAATTAATTAACCAGAAAGAGAAGCAGAAATTACTTAATTTGCAGTCCAGCTGGATCAGATGTTGGGGGTAATTCACATGGGAAATTGGCAACACACCCCCATGCACTTTTTATCTTGTAGAAGTTCAAAACCATCTAACAGAGAATATCTGAATTAGGCATGATCTTAGCATCTGATAGATTTTTTTTCCCCCCTTTTTCTTGAAGCTTTCTTGCTGTGCAGCAAAGAACTGGAGAGCCATTGGACAAAGCAGAAAATGTAAGGACCAGCACAAGTCTTTAATCCTGTTATCAGTAAACTTGCCTAAAAAGGGTGAGTTGTGGATTCTTTTTCTTGTCCCAGACAGTGTTTATGTATTAAATGTTAAACAGTCAGTGAATAAAATAAACAAACATGCTTCTGAGCTGGGACTGGACCCTGGTACTTAATCTCCAAAACAGAGCTTTGCCACCTCTCCCTGACTGAGCTAATTGTAGGCATTTTTCTGCAGAAATTCATGACACAATCAAACAGAAATGCTTTTAGATTGTTGTCCAAGACTCTTCTGGGAAATGGGTAGTTTGGTAACATCTCAGGCTGATAACTCTCCCCTGGCGTGTTACAAGGGAGTTGTGTGCCCAGTTCAAGGGCTGAACCTTGCTCACAGACAGCCAAGGATGTGTGCCCTCCTGGGTGCCAATACTGACATCTACATTTGGCTTCAAGTGCAGGAAGGGCTATTCTCTGGCATGGAGGCCAATGGTCAGCATAGTGCCAGCCTTATCACTTTTCAGTTCTGCTTTTCAGAATTTGCTGCCTTTAGCTAAACTGCCCATTGGGAATGGCCACTTGCCCACATTGGCTTTTGATGACTGTCCAGGAACCATCTGAGAGACTCTAGTGCCTGTTTGGGTCATTCTAACAGTTTAGGCCTGTTAAGTCAAGCTCCTGTGCTTGGAAACATTCTCTTGTGCTGTTTAATTCATTCTTGTAAACATAGCCAAATTGGTCCATCAAAGTCAAGCAGGAAGCATCTTGCCCTTTTACTAATCTGTGTTTATTAATGCTAAGTGATAGCTGGGGCTCTTGCTGCAGGCAGTGGCCCTTGGTGGTCTCTAGGGGGATAGCTCTGCTATTCATGGATCATGTGTTGGATGCAGCAGCTGACAACTACTTGCAGTAGCTTGTCAACAATTTGCAGTGAGGCAAGCCAGCACAGTTCAGCATATGGCCTCTCAGGAGTTTCTTTAAAATCAAGAAAGAGGAAAAGCTTTAAAAGAAGGATTTGAGGGGGGTGGGGGGAGGAAGAGGCATCTGTTACTACATGTTAACATGTAGTTAAGCAAACTACATGTATTGTTAACAACATTAAGGTAGAAGCCATCTCTTTAATTGGAAACTCTTGCTCTGTTCATTTGTTGTTTCATAAAGCTATTAAATGCTACTTTTTTTTTTCTGCCTGGGTCCCTGATTGCCACAGTAAAGGTAAATTTTTTGCATAAAATCAGCATTGAACATCCTAACTTGCTTTTGTTTTCAGTTTTGAGTGGAAAGGATCTGCTTGGGTCTTCTAGGGCCCTCTGCAAGTTCCAGATGCATGAAATCCATTTTAACATCATCTTAATGTGGGGGTTGGTATATTCTCCCATGTGCCCAGTGATAGGATGAAGGGGAATGGGCTAAAGTTGCACCAGGGGAGGTTTAGGATAGATATTAGGAAAAACTTCTTTACTGAAAGGGTTGTTAGGCATTGGAATGGGCTGCCCAGGGAAGTGGTTGAGTCAACATCCCTGTAGGTCTTTAAAAGATATTTAGATGTAGAGCTTAGTGATATTGTTTAGTGGAGGACTTGTTAGTGTTAGGTCAGAGGTTGGACTAGGTGATCTTAGAGGTCTCTTCCAACCTAGATGATTCTGTGATTCTGTTAAATTAATTAATTATTGAGGTACTCTGAAATAGCTGGAAACACCATTTATAGGTTTGGATACTAAAATATGTTAACAAATCATTAGATGTCCTTTGACATAGTTGAAGCTTTTTGATGCAATACCACCCCAGAATATTAGGATATTTACTTACAATTCAAATATACACTTAAGCACTGACTTTTTAAGACTTTGGCTCCAGTGTGCTAATGAAGCAGTTCACCTATTCCATGGCAAGGCACAACTTTGTGTTATGGTGCAAAGGCATTGAGTCTGAAGTGGAAATTCACTCTTCATTGTTCTCAGTTGGATATCACTGGATTAACAGCAGAACCTAATGAGTCATGGGCCAGTGCTTGAGTTGAGAGCAAGGCCAGGCATTCTAGTCCAACACTGACTGTTGCCACCAGCCTCCTGTCAGTTCTCTAAATCAGGGCAATATCACTTCATTATTGCTTTTAATGAATATTGATGCTTATTGAATCAGCTACACGAGCTGGGCTTAGCTCACATGCTGCAGAATTGTCAGACGTTCTGAATGCAAATGAAACACAGATATTAAGTTTTCATGGAAAATCCTGGAGAAAATAAAACTCATACTATTTAGGCTATTTATTTGGATGTTATGTACAAGAAGAAAACTTCTGTCAAGGAATGAAAGTTATTAACTGCTTAGTGGATTTCTTTGCATGTCAACCACCATCTTTTTCTGTTTAGAAGATTTATACAGCTTATGGGTAAACCTTATGGATCAGCTGGTTGACAGATGTGATGACGCAAATTCATAAATTCTTTCAAGTTACTAGAGTTACATTATTTACATATATTGAAGAGTATTTTTCAGGTTCACATTTTTTATTTTTGTCCGTATTCTGTAGATTCCAAATACCAGCTAGTCTGCTCATTGGGATCTACTGAGCTGTTATTAACAGCAATAACATAAACTTTTGCATTTGCAAAAAGGAAAAATGATTTGTTAGCATTTTACATCTCCTTCAGGACTTATATTACCATGTCTCATCTTTGTGCCTCACTGCATATTTTCATGAGAATTTCAAAAAAAAAAAAAAGGTCATGATCTTGATGTTCTCTGCTAGGAGTGAAGGGCTGGGATTAAAACAGGTTTGCATAAAGTTTTTCTCTATAGAAAACTGGAACACCTGCTTTCTCCCTTCCCCCCAGAATTCTTCCATTTCAAAAATGTCTTTTGACATAAATGTTCAGGACAAAATAAAAGTGTTTTAAGATAAAAAATGTGGTTGCATGAATTTGAGCTATATGATGTATTTTTTTCTTGTAGCATTTTATTTCCCCAAAAGAAGACCTTCTGAGAAGGTCCTTTGAATTACAAAATATTTACTGTTCCTTTTAGTTGTCTTGATTATCGATGTTCACAAATCTTTTGCTAAGTCTAAAAAATAGATAAAATATATGTTTTTAAGACCAAAGCCCTACATACCGATGACAAAGAGAAGGGATATACCTATTATTAAACCACATAAGCTATATACTATATAAATATACTATAAAATACTGCATATGTGCTAAAAATAAATATTAAAGCTTAACATGGACAGAAGACAAGTCAGCATTATTGATATAGTGAAGAAAGCTATCTGAATCACATGTCTATAACTTCTTTCAAGTTCTTCAAGAAAGCAAATCTTTGGCTAATTTTTGTTGTTTGTTGTTTGCATCCTGTTGGTGTGCTTGCATTGGCCTTATTAACTTCTCATAGACATTTATCATGTATATGGCATACCACTTTGCTTTTGCATTGTGATTTCTAAACTATTTGTAGCACACGTGATCACGTGATTTTTTTTTTTTTTTTTGAGGGGGGATATTTTTTCTAAGGATACAAAAGTTCTTACATATAGTACAAAATCTTCTTCCACATTTTACTTCAATGTTGCTTGCCTAGATCACACAGATCGGGTGCTGAATTTCAAACTCAAATAGAGAACTATAAAGTTCACTTCCTATTATAAAACATATTTAAATTCAGAGATAGAGCTTGAATTTACTAGCTAGGGAAATTACAGCACAGCTATAAACAAATTCTCCTGTACAGTACTTCATAGCTTTGGAAAATCATGTAAGATGTCGAAGAAATGAGTAATTTCTGACATTCAGAACAGATCTCTCTTTGAAAGCTTTGTCATTTGGTATATATTGTTGTAGGCATATAAGGTGTTTGAGAAGTAGCTTGCAGGCAACAGGCCAATCTCTCCTGAGATAACCTGAGAGGAACAGTTATCTAATTGGTGGATGAAGCCTCTTCATATTTATTAGTGCCATCTTCAATTACATGTTCTCAAATTTGCATGTCAGTTTGTGTCATAAAGGAAACTGAATTAGTCTGAAAATAAAAGAATTTTTTTTCCACTTGTTAAATGTAATAATATAATTGTACATTAAAGGCAGTTTGTTGGTGGATAGCTCAAACATTTTCTAACTTAAAATACATGAAAATAAAAGTATCTCAATAAACTTTTTGGCTAGTTTTAACTGCACCAATTTAGCTAAATTATTTTCAGTTTTCACAGGAGGGATTCAAATATCAGAAACTTCACTAATTGCAGAGAAATCCATTTGAAACAGGTATTGAAACATCAAAGAATATAGAGGACATAATAGTATTATGCACACTTTAAAAATATAAACCATGGGAAAATAGATTTATTTTCTTTAGTGAAAAGAATGTTCTTCACAGTTTCCCTGTCTGGAATAAAGTGCTTGCAAAGGAAACAATGACAGATTATTTTCCATGTCTCCTCTTGCTAGAAGAAAACATGAATTGGCTGTATTATCAGATTAAGATTTATGTTAGATATTGATAAACTTATTTTCCTTACCCTTCCTATGAAGCTGTGGTAGAGCAGATACTTAGAAAAGTCATGTTACCCATTTTGTTCTATGTATTTAAGTGGCTGACAAAAATATGTGGGATCAGCAACCCATAGCACTGTAGTAAGTCTGCATGTTGAAAGATTTTTAATAGTAAAAAGACAAGGTGAGTTACAGGGCTAAGAGCAACTGCCCCTTAGATTTTGCTATATACAGAAGAAAACAGCAGATGAACTGACCAGTTGAGCCCTGTCCCACCAGGGTGTGTTTGTACTGGATGGAGTTTAGGAGTGAGTTTGGGATTAGAGTCAGGCAGAAAAAAGGATTAGTGGCTGAACCAAAGCAAGCAGAGGAGAAAACAATCTGTGAACTAGCATCCAAAAGTTGTGTGTCACCTTGAGCAAGCTACAGCAGATTTTACAAGCCAGTTAGGCAATGAACCAGCAAATGGGACCCTGCTGGGATTTTCAAAAGCACTTAGACACAAAGTATCTAATTTTTCATCTGAAATTAGAGTCTGAGGTGCTTTAAAAATCTCACTGAGGGCTATGCGTGTCTACAGTCACAGTGATACCTTGAAATTATGGCCTCACTGCAGCCCACTTTCCATCACTAAAACTGAAATAATAGCAATAACAACAGTATCATTCTCTTGCAGGGTGGCCCTGAGAGTAATTTTGTTGGAAAAAAAAAAAAAAAAAGACGTTGGGATTCTCAGGTACTGTGAAAAGAAAACTACAGAAGTAGCAGAAACGTCACTCTCCCCTTGCTGGTGTTCAGGTTCATGTATGGGCTCCAAAGTTTCCAAAGTTCAGCTTCACTCCAAGCAAACAGTGGAGGCAGCTGTGGGATATGGTTGGGAAGGATGACCCTGCTATCACTTCACAGGTAGCCCCACCATGTGAATAGGTGGGTGCCTGTTTGTGTTTCTTTCCTGCCTTAGTGAAGGATTATTTTCTCCTTCTGTTGCCATCAGCAGGATTAAGTTAATAAAAGAATTGCGTTGAAAAAAGCATGGCCAGCAAGTAAAGGGAGGTGATTCTCCCTCTCTAATCTGCTCTTGTGAGACCCCACTTGGAGCACTGTGTTCAGCTCTGGGGAATCCAGTACAAGAAGGACATGGACATACTAGAACAAGTCCAGAGGAGGGCCACAAAGATGATCAAGGGGCTGAAACACCTTTCCTACAAAGACAGGCTGAGGGAGTTGGGGTTTCTCAGTCTAGAGTAGAGAAGAGACCTTACTAGAGGGAGACCTTACAGCAGCCTTTCTGTAACTAAGGGGGGTCTACAGGAAAGCTGGGGAGGGACTCTCTGTCAAGGGGTGTAGTGGTAGGACAAGGAATAAAGGCTTCGAACAGAAAGAGGGTAGGATTAGATTAGATATAAGGAGGGAAGCTGTGGATGCTCCATCCCTGGAAGAGTTCGAGGCCAGGTTGGATGGGGCTTTGGGCAACCTGGTCTAGTTGGAGGTGTCCCTGCCCATGACAGGGGAGTTGGAATTAGATGACCTTTAAGGTTCGGTCTAAACCAAACCATTCTACATTTCTATGGCTTTACAAAAAATAAAAAGGTATTTCAGCAACAAGACTAAATAGCCATGGCTACAGTTGGTTCCAACATATTTAAAACTGAATCTGACACATAGTTTGTGCTGTGATCTCTGGTTTTGCTCTGCTCTGAACTGAGATGGGATTTAGCTTCAGGATAACATACTTGGCTTCTGGTGTTTGCATTGTATGTAGGTTTGCATTGTATGTAGGTTCTTGCATGTATGCTGGTGTTGAGTAGAGACCCAGCCATTACTGTCAGTGGAGCCTGGATGTTAAACTCATCCTAAATAAGAAAGTTGCCTGGAATCAGGCACCTCCGGCCTTCTAAGGTGTCTTTGGGCTTCCAAAACATCTGCTAAGGTATGGCAGAAATAATGAGACACTGGAATAGGTTGCCCAGATAAGCTGTGGATGCCCCATCCCTGGAGGTGTTCAAGGCCAGGTTGGATGGGGCCCTGGGAAACCTGATCTAGTGGGTAGCATCCCTGCCTATAGCAGGGGATGGAACTAGATGATTTTTAAGGTCCCTTCCATTCCAATGATTCTGAATCATAGGAAAGATGACTCTTTCCTATGATTCTAGGAAATACACAGGATTTATTGGAGGTTGCATGCCCTGGATCCCCTGGTAGTGCATACTGAGCTATATTTACCTATGTTCACACTTATTTTTGGTCAGATGAACATATTCACAGTGGCTGTGCTGGGAGCCTAAGTGTCTCTTGACATGAGAAAAATTTGTCTCTGTGGAGCCTAATATCTAACAAATGTTAGTTCTACATGGAAGTCCAGATATGATCTAGTAGAAGATACTATATCCCACTGCAAAATGGGACTGTCTTATCTAATTATATTTCAGTTATATAATTACATCATGTTTTCAGATACAACACTTACTATAGTGATCCACAGTTTGGAGCACTATTTAATAAAAGTATAGCCTTCTCAGAAGACAGCTCTCAGCTTATGCAAGAACATTTTATTTTAGTTTGTTTTGGCTTCTTTCCCTGCCTGTCAGGAGGTAAAATGTGTAGCAATCCTTTCCTATGCTAAGACTCTCCAGTGTCCCCCTGGTCCGCACAAGGTGCATCTTCTTCATTCCCTGCATGTTATCAGCCCACTTCTAGCCTGATAGCACAGTTGAAGTTAGGTTGAAAAACTGAATGTATTTACTGGTTAAGATTTTGCAAACCTGTGACCTTTATTGTGACTTCTGCTTCTTACAAAAGCAGTTAAAATGTCAGATATTTATGCTTAGAAGAAAGCAATAATCAGTTTATGGCAACTATTAATACATTCATTTTTTTCTAAACATTATTTTCTCTGCTGATTTAATGTGATTTCCAGGGACAGGAAAAAGTAGACACTTTAACTGAAGTAACTGTCATACAGTACTATTTAGTGGGTCATAGAGTACTGCTCTTAATTTTCTCCTTCCTGACAGAAATATCTGAAATCTCCACCAAATGTACTCTTTCTTGCTCCCTGCTTATACTCATATATCAAAGACAAGACGGGCCATTTTGGTCCATTCCCACAGAACTGTAGGGAAATATTTTGGTGCTTAACAGACTCTCTCACTCTGAGCATCCCTTATTCCCCATACTTTGGCCTCTTTTAGTTTCCATAAACATTCCTCTCAGGCTGCAAAAGCAGCAGTCAGCCTGCTTTGGATGTGTACACAACTATTACAAGCCTGTCCCAGAAAGATGTTCAGAAAGATAATCTCTTGTTTGACCCTTCTGGCTTGCATTTATGCCCTAGCAATTGCTATAACTTCAGATACTATATTAGTGATTCAGAGAGTACAGGTTTTTCTTCAGTACTTTTTCTCTGTAGTTGTTTCTCTCTCTCTCTCTCTCTTTTTTTTTTTTTTTCCTCCAGGCATAATGCAAAGTCATTCTCAAATAGTCAACCTTGTTCCTACTGCTAATGAAAGACATATATACCAAACTGACGTACTTGGTGGCAGTTGCTGGTTGATTAATTTGTTTGCTCTAAAACAAGATTATTTTGTTTACATTGAATTTTGGTATCTCAGCATTCCCAAGGTCGGGGGGGGGGGGGGGGGGGGAGGGGGGAAGAAAAGAAAAGGAAGGAAGGAATAGGAAGGAAACGGTGGCAGTAAATCACATGGGGTCACTTGCAGTCTCAAACCTTTGGTGCAGTGAGCCACCAACACTTCATCCTGGTGCAGGGAAAGCAGGGTGCTCCATGGACCATGGGAAGATGCAGAAAGTATCATAGAATAGCTTGGGTTGGAAGGGATCTTAAAGACCATCTAGTTCCAGCCCCCTGCTATTGGCAGGGATGCCTCCCACTGGATCAGGTTGCTCAGGGCCCCATCTAACCTGGCCTTGAACACCTCCAGGGATGGGGCATCCACAGCTTCTCTGGACAACCTGCTCCTGTGCCTCACCACCCTCTGAGTGAAGAATTTCCTCCTAAGATCTCATCTCCCCTCTTTTAGTTTAAAACCATTCCCCCTTTTCCTATTATTATCTGCCTATGCAAAAAGTTGCTCTCTATCTTTTTTTTTTTTTTTTTTCTATGTCCTTTAAGCATTGAATGCCCTTTAAGCATTGAAAAGCTGCAATGAGGTTTCCCTGGAGCTTTCTCTTCTTCAGGTTGAACATCCCTAGCTCTCTCAGCTGTTCTTCATAGGTGAGGAATGTAAGTATGATCCTACAGTCCAGTGATGCAGGTGAAAGCAAGTGACAGGTGCATGTATTCTGTGCCAAACAGGTTGGGAACTCTAGCAAGAAATGTAGGTCAGGGTTTCTGGTGACAGGCACAGTTTGTGTACTGGGAACTATGTGCATGAATACTCTGGAGGTGTTTCTCCATGTGCTGCTTGACACATGGCAGAAGATTGCTCTTTGACAAAGCACACCTGCATGAAGGACTGGCACATGATGTTTGCCTCCTTGCACACATCCTAGGTCCACAGAGAGGTTCAAGCAGCCTGCAGAAACTTTAGGTGAAAACTTTAGACTGAAGATATGGAGGGCGGCATGTTTGAGGCCTGGAAAGCAAGGGCTATTTTAGAGTGTGTTACAAATACCTTTTACCTTTCTCCTTAGTGGAGTCCTAGAGCTTTAATTAAACACTAATATTTTACTTTTATAACAGATACTGTTTTTTGTTTGTTTGTTTGTTTGTTTTTTTAATAAGCATTTGTGCCATAGGCAGGGCTGTCATCAGAACACAAGAAGTACACTGTATGTTGAGTTGATGGTGGGGAGGAATGACACAGTCAGGGTTTTTCAGGGCAAATATCAACTTAGAAATGGAAATATTGTTGGATTTTTAGTGTCCCTGCAGAATAGATAACATCACAACTTCCTTCAAAGTTCTCTACAGAGAGACTCACTCAGTAAAATGCAGCAGTAAAAAAACTGCTATTGCTGATCTTACAGCATGAAAGACACACCTTCCACACATTTCCTGTGTGGAAGGGATGCTATACAGAAGGCTCTTGACAGGCTCAAGAGGTGGGTCCATATAAACATCAAGAAGTTCAACAAGGACAAGCGCACCTGGATCAAATCAATCTCAAGCACAAATACAGGCTGGGCAGAAAATAAATTGAGAGCAGCCTTGAGAAGGGCTTGGTGTGGGATGCTGGCTGATGAGAAGCTCAACGTGATGCTGCAGTGTGAGCTTGCAGCACAAAAGGCTAACCATACACTGAGCTGCATCTAAAGAAGCATGGGCAGGAGGTAAAGGAAGATGATTCTCCATCTCTAATCTGCTCTTGTGAGACCCCACCTGGAGCACTGCATTCAGCTCTGGGGCCCCCAGCACAGGAAAGACATGGATATATTAGAATGAGCTCAGAGGAGGCCCACAAAGATGATCAGAGGGCTGGAGCACCTCTCCTACGTAGAAAGGCTGAGGGAGTTGGAGTTGTTCAGCCTGGAGAAGAAGTTATAGCAGCCCTTCTGTACCTAAAGAGGGCATACAAGAAAGACAGGGAAGGATTTTTTTACTAGGTAACAGAGTGATAGGACAGGGGTTAAGTTTTAAACTGAAAGAATGCATGTTTAGAACAGATATAAGGAGGGAATTCTTTACTGTGAGGATGATGAGGCACTGGCATTGCCCAGAGAAGCTGTGGATGCTCCATCCCTGGAAGAGTTCGAGGCCAGGTTGGATGGGGCTTTGAGCAACCTGCTCTGGTGGGAGGTGTCCCTGCCCATGGCAGGGGAGTTGGAATTAGATGATCTTTAATGTTCGGTCTAAACCAAACTATTTTATGACTCTATGATCTTTATAGAACTGATTCACATATCTCCAAATTATGGCTATAGCATCTGAAATACAGGATGACAGTGTCTATTAGACAAGGGGTTCATAGCATGTAAAACAGTTATTATTTAAGTGTTCAGTCTAACCTGTGTGTGTACCTCCACAAGGTAAGTAGCAAAGTATATCAACAAGCACAAGAGAATTGGGAAGGTGTGGGTAGTCCTTTGGAGTTTCTGAGGTCCATATAGTAACTATAGAGAGAATCTGATGATTGGATTTGGCTAAATTTCTAAATTTGGGTAGCTAAGGTAGAAGGAATCCCATTCAAATACTGCTCATCCTTCTGCAACAGTGGAGATGAACTGTCATTTCAACAGTGGAAATATATAGAGTAAGTCTTAGGCTAAAAACAGGGTAAAAAGGTACATTATCTTGTAGCTCAGCTTTAACTCTAAAGCTAGGGCTTATGTCCAGATTACAGATAACACTGAGCTTTGTTATCCTATGGGGCATTAAAACCAGTGTTGCAACTTATTTTGGTTAGTGACCTCTGGCACCTCTCAGAACCCTGACCAGGAGTTTTCAGGTATTTTGTTCCTCAGGAGCTAGGACAGTTTTTTCTAGAGCAACTGCTAGTTTTAGATCTTGCAGGAATCCTGAACTGCGTTATGTAGCACAATTGATCCAGCAAGTTTTAGAAAGTGTTTATCTCAGAAGGCAGACAAATGGCATGGAAATAGTAGAGAATTCTGACCTAATTTCAGTAGGCTTCACTTATTCTGTTCAAAAGAAGACAAGGATTGTGACACAGAGTAACAGAATGGCACAGAATATAACTTTTAGTCAGTATTATTGGTGAGTATTATTGGTTTATAATATTTGGTAAACAAGCTTACTGAAGGAGAAACTGCACATCTAATGACTATCTTCACAGAAGCGAGTGAAAACAAACCTAAGACATTCTTGTACTTTGAGAAGGCTATACTGTAGCCTGCAGGAAAAGGGGTGCAGACAATTAAACCATACCCATGAAAAATCAGGAGACAGGGGATGATATAAAATTCTAAATGAAATGCATGTATTTAAAATGATAACTAGTTTATGATGAGAGATTTCACCACTATCTTTTTATAGCTTTAAAATATTAAAATGCAATTAGAGTAGGAAGGGCAAAAGTATTTTAAACATAAACCTAAATGCAAAGGTATTGTCTGCCTCTGAACTGACTGCACAAGGATACAGAAGAACACAGCTCTTTAAAGTGATTGCTTTTGATCTAAGCACTTAACAAGAAATACAAGAACTTAAGGGTGGTTTCAGTTGTTCAGGATGATTTTATAATGCTAATTGGGGAAAAAAAAAAAGCACAAAGTACCTTTTCTTCTGAATGAAGCATGAATGAAACAAGAGACAGCATCTGAACTAATTGTTACAGGATTTTGTTTAGTTAAGGATAGTCCCCCAGACTCCCCTTCTTTTTCTTTCAGAGCCAGTTCCTAGGTCTTGTTTGGATTGTGATTTTAATTCGTCTTTATTTATCTTTAGTCTTTGCTGCATCAGACTGGGAAATATTTTGACTTGTGTGGACTCTGCTCCCCTTTGGTCCACAGGCTTATGTATAGAGACCTTTTCTCTTTCCAATAAAACCAAACTGGTAAACTGTAATCTCCTCTGTACAGGCAGGAGCACAGAAAAGTACTATTTTCACTAGTCTGCAATAGAACCCATTTTTGTGAACCCATTGTGCTACTATAAGCTTTGTATATGACTCACTTTATATTATTGGAGTTGCTGACTCCTACTGCCTAGGGGTTGTGTATATATATATATTTAATTATTGTTATTTATTCCCCTAGAAAGGCAGCATTCACAACCAGTGCAAAAAAAATGAAAATATGAAACTTTATTGACTGATGGATGAATGATAGATTTTTCAAGTGTAGAGGAAAGCTTTCTATTTCATTGTTAAACAACATGAATTTCCAGACGTACGATATAGTAAATCTAGGATGTGGCAAGTAGAACTCAACCATGTGTTCAGAGGCAAACACATGATTGAATGCTCTGCTAAATCAGAACTCAAGATGTTTGTAGATGCTGTGCTTGAAGGAAGGGAATAGACTATTTGTATTCTAAATGTTTGTACAGTTTGAAAAGTGTTATTGCATTAGCCCTGTCAGCATGACTTACCTTACTGGCTGGTCTTTTCTGTATTGCTTTTGCTGCTGTTTCTAGTTTGTTCATGCCCTAAAAGAACTTACTTAAAGAGTAAATCTTACAGTAATTTTATGCCAAGATTAGGTTTTATGCACTTGCTTTAGTTTCAAGCAATTTATAGGCAACTGTTACACTTCTCTTTTTTTTTTTTTTTTTTTTTATTATTTAAATTTAGCTGATTAACATCCATTTGATCCATCCAGGATCCTATAGGCTATTATTACTGAAGTGAGACAAAATAACAGCAGTAGACTGTGATACACGAAAACTGTAAAAACAATAAGTGAAATTCAAGTTGGTGCTGCAAGCCTTTGTAGAGAAATTGCAGTTCTTACCACGAGCAATGGTATGAGCTCTTTGGCTGTGTCAGTAAAGTTGGATAAATATGCTTCGTTGTATTTCCATCAGCTCTGGTCCCTAGCTTTGCAGCCTGGTACCATCCCAACTGTCTGTGAGGATGAGATAAGAGTGTCACCATCCATCAGTGTGTCTTGATTTGTTCTGGAAAGAACTGGTTGGTGTTTCTAGTAAGTCTCTTGTTCTGATCAGGGTTTTGTAGATGTTGAAATTCTGGTTGCTTGGAGAGCTCCATAACTGAACTGACTCTTCTTTTCCAATCCTAATGATTCTGACTCAGTCAGGCACAGTTGTGGATGCACTAAATCACATAAGGGCCTAAAGTGAACCCTGTTTACCTTGAGCTCCTGCCATTTAACTAATACTGAGATGGTCCAAGCTGGCTCAGACATATCTAGCTCTACAGGCTTCATTCATGTCATCATATGTCACCAGTGTGTCTAGGCTTGAAGATCTAGAATAATAAGTGAGTTATTGCTATTAACTTCTTTATGTCTTCATAGCCACTGATCTATAGTTTCACCCCTATTGATGCCAATGTCAGTTATTCCTAACTGTGACAGAAACATAAAATCTAAGAGATGCTCCCTGTTTCTAGCACTAAGTTAAACCCCCTGCACTATTTATTTCTGCAGTATTGATTTTTATGGTGTTCTTTAAATTATGCCAGTCATTCTTGATGTCTTATGGGAATATAGTTATATATTTTAATAAAGTAACTTAGAGGTATTTGTTTTCTTTCCTTTTAGAAGTTTTCCGATAAAAGAAACAGCTAACTAAAATTCATTACCTGATTCTTCAACAATTAGTGTAAAGTTAGACACGAGAGAATTTCTTGAACATAATTTACAGTTTATAAGCAAATATATTTTGTAGATATATCTTTGCAAAAACAAACAAAAACCCCACAAGGCTTTAATCAGCTGAAATGCTGTTTCATTTTTAGGAAAAACGAATGTCTCAAGCACTGATCTTTTACAGACTGTTATATATCAGTTATCTGTATAGAGAAAATGAGTCTGGGGAAAAAAAAAAAAAAAAGGAGCTTATACATGCTGCTTCCTGCTTAGACAACTTGTCATTGAAAGACAGTTCATTTAGAAAGCTGAGTGTTTTCCCAAAAGGAAAATGATAGGAAAGAATGCCCTTCACAGATTTTCAGGGAATACCAAATTATATCCACAACGTAAATTTTGTACATGCAGGGCCAACATCTTGTTTGTCCACAGGAACGCTGGAAATAGGTGAAGACTCTGTTTATGGTTTCTCTGGTGGTCTGGGTTGGTTACCTTGTTAAAAGTGTTTTATCTTTTAAAAAGTACATCAAAGAAGCAAAAAAATCCTGTTCAAAATACGCAGCAACTTCACTTCACTCCTCAATATCAACAGCTGCATGTGCAGGCTCCAAGTCAAAGTGAATGCTAACATGGGACCTATGAATCTTAGATTTTTCAACTTGCGCTTTAACAACCTGCTCTTTCTATTTTAAAGCATCCTCTCTGTATGAGTGCTTTGTGGGTTCAGCCATTGTGGTAGTTTTACTGAGTGGAGCAGCTGAGCTCCACCACTCCTGGTCTCTCAATCCCCCTCAAAGAAAAAAGGAGAGAAAATACAATGAAAAGGGCTCAAGGGTTGTGGTAAGAACAGGGATATCACTCAACAATTATCATCACAAGTGAAACATAATCAGAATAAGGAGATTAATGTATTACCCATTACCAACAAGCAAGAACAATGAGAAACTGAAAACAAACTAAAACCACCTTAACCCCATCCACCCTTCTCTACCTACTCTATGGAGCGGCACAGGGGAACGGGCAATGGGGGCTGTGGTCAGTCCCTGACACTTTGTCTCCACAACTCCTTCAAGGTCACTCTCTGCCTCTGCTCCCCATGGGGTCCCTCCCATGAGATGCTGTCCTTCCCAAACTGAGCCTGCGGGGGCTGCCCACAGGCAGCAGCTCTTCAAGAACTACTCCCACACAGCTACGTACCACGGGGTCCATCCCCAAGAGCAAACTGCTCCAGCATGCATGGGCAGCAGCTCCCCCCAGAGCCCCTGCTCCTGCGTGGGCTCTCAACAGGCTGCAGCTCTGGCCTGGGGCCTGCTCCTGTGGGGGTTCTCCATGGGCCGCAGCCTCCTCCAGGCTACATCCGTCTGCTCCACTGGGGGCTCCTCCACAGGCTGCAGCATGGAGGTCTGCTCCATGTACGACCCCTGGGCTGCAGGGGGACAGCCTGCTCCACCAGGGGCTTCTCCACAGGCTGCAGGGGAACTGCTGCTGTGTGCCTGGAGCACCTCCTGCCCTCCTTCTGCACTGACTTTGGAGTCTTCTGTGCTGGGTCTCACTCCTTGCTCTTTCAGCTGTTGTTCAGTAGTTTTACTTCCTTTCTTAAATCTGCTCTTCCACAGGCACAAACAGCCTTGCTTATTGGCTTGGCTGTGGCCAGTTGCAAGTCCCTTTTGGAGCTGTCTGGAGCTGACTCTGATCTGACATGGAGTAGCTGCTGGGCTCTGCTCACAGAGCCACCCCTGCAGCCTCCCACTACCAAAATATTGCCCCATAAACCCAATACAACCATTTCTATTTATTCTTTCAAAAATTGTTTATTTCTCCATTTAAAATTTTCCCTTTCAACAAGGAGTACATAACAGCATTCAGACAAATCAAGCTTTTTATTATCAGTTTTTTTTTTTCTTTGATCAAACACTAGTTACAATGCAAATACTTTAAGTCTTGTTTCCATCTTTGTAGTCAGAACATTCTTAAAAACAGTTCCAGCTTCAGGGAAACAAGCTCATTTCTGTTTATGCTTTATCTTGACTCTCAAGTGAAAGATAAACAAAGTAATAGCTTGCTTAGGAAGAAATTGAAACTCATGTAATAACCAGCAATAGTCATATTCCATGAGATAATTCACAGTCTTATATCAAAGATAAATATTTGCTCATGTCATCTTTGATAAGACTAGGAGATAAAATGCCAATAAGCTCCAAACTATTTTGTAATCAAATACCAATCTCAAGTAATTTAATAATTAGGTTCCAAATGAGCCTGTATTTGAAGCAGTTATTTCACTCTAGGCTCTGCAACCATGCTGGTAATTGTGCTTTATTGTAACATAAAAGAAGGGCTGTCAGGAAACAAGTTCTTTCTTACTTTGCTGCCCACTCAAAAATTCAACCTCTCTTCTATGAACGGTGGTGCTTGCAGAGATTACCAGATTTGAGGGACTCTGTTGAACAAGGGGCACTGCAGTAGTTAAACCTGCTCTTGTCAGATAGCACTGGATCTTCCCTCATGGCCACATTGTTACAGCCTGAACACAGCCCAGGAGAAACCAAACTCACCCAATGCACAGCCCAGCTCCATCCCTGCTCCCCACTCTGTTGTGCAGAAGGAAACTACTTTTATGGGTGGCCACTGGTCTTTTACATCATTTGTGAGTAGTTCCTCTTTCTTCTTTTTTTTTTATTTTTTTATTTTTTATTTTTTTCTCCCCCCCCCTCCAAATATTAAATATTCTGCCAGAAAATCTTTTTTTTTTTTTTTTTTTTTTTTTTTTTTTAATCAAGAAAGATTCATCTTTCCATCAAGTAAGTTAGAAATGGCCATCCTCCAGCTGTTTCATTTTCAGCACTTTCATTCAAATTGATGTTGCCTTCTTCCCTTTGGTTCTGGTGAGGTGGAGGAAGGTGATTGCTATTATATAATACTTAGGCGGTTAGCATCTACCTGCAGGATTCACAGACCTAAGCTCACAGTGGTAACACAGTCAGCAGAACGGGTAAGACTTTTTGCCTGCAGATGAACAATGTAGCATGTTCAGTGAGGCCACCGGGCCTTCCTTCCCATTCTGCACTCAATTTATTCCAAGTACTATAGTGTGAACAAAATCATTATTATTCTCTCTCTAATAGAAGTATTGATCAGGTTTATTCCAAGTGCTTTTGCTAGACTCCTGCCTTCAGTCTGTTTCAATGCCTGATTTGCAGGTGTCTAGGCTCTGAAATGAGGCATATTTTTAACACATTTCCTGTGTGTCCAGCTAATTCTGAAGCAAAGTGAAGGGGAGTTACATCCAAGCTCTCATTGATCCATAGCACTTTCCAGAGAGACCTCCAATATCACAGCACTCTGCAAATGAGATTTATCCTTCTGTTGTCCTGTATCTCATGCACATTTCAGAAGTATAAGCCATAGTTTGAATAGTGGCCACTGAATCATGAGATTTTTTCTTGGAAAAATATGTCTAATCTCTCTTTTTTTTTTTTTTTTTTGTCAATTATCTTCCTGTTATTTTGCTTTACTCTAAAAGACTGGTAAATGTTGAAAATTGATAGCAGTGTGTTAGAATTAACCCTGCGATAATATACTTTAGAATAAAGATATTATGGCTTACTGGAGAAAATAAAACAAAACTTTCATCTAGTTACTCTTGTACCTAACAAAACAGCCAGAATTCTTGGAGAATTATTGTTTCTGTTCTAATAACTACATGTAATATTTCTCTTTTGCATCACACAAATTGCATTAGGACTAATTTGTTTTTGTTAATAGAAACCCTATAATGTGTGCTTTATAATGTGTACTCTATATAAAATTTCAGTCCATAATGATTAGAAACTTTAAAAACAAATAAATCTAATCCCATTTAAGTAGAAAACATATCGTGAAATCATCCATGTATTTCTAGATCAGGAAAATGTCAGGCTTGCTGAGCTGAGCATTGTACAGGAAGATTTACTGGATGTTAATTTAAAATCAGAAGTTGAGATCACAAAGCAAGAATTTCTAAATATTCATTATGTCCCTCTAAATTGCACTCCTTCCATCATGGTTACACAGTTTATTAAATATTCATAAAACAGAGCACCAAAAAAATTCTAATTGCAAATAAGTGCAATTGATGTAGATTGCATTATTTATGATTCCATTTGTTAAACTGAGACAATAGAAATTGATGAAAGACATTAAGTGGACCAAAATTTAAGGTAAATTTAGCACAGAATATTTTTTTTCTGTATATTTTTGATGGATAGAACTTCTAGTCGTTTACAATAAATGTCAAAAAGACTGATTATTTCTGTCTGTCTTAATGAAATCATTATTTCTGTATGAAATAATGACATTACCAATACACAATAATTTATGATTAATTGTTATTAAGTTTTAGGTGTCACTAGGAAAAAAAAAATTAATAAGTGTCTTTCCAGTCTCTAGGGAGAAGTTCTCAACATCAGACAACAAAGAGTATCATACTGAGAAGCAGCACCTCAGCATCTGCAACTACTCTGCATGCTGGGAAGAGAGGAAACATCCTCTTTTCTGTGTTACAGGTCAGATGCATGAGTGACCTCCAACTAACTGTGACTTAATATAATGTGTTAATAATGATGCAGGGAAAAAAATACTCACTTCACTCGGTAAACCAAACAATGATCAAAAGGTTTTACTGATGTATTAACAACACCTGCCAATCCATATACTAAAGATTGACTTCAACAACACAACAGTAAAATCACAACACTAGACACTTACAAAATGTTAATAAACACCTACAGCTTTTGAAATTTCCCGCTATAACAAATTTTAAGTATACTTTAATGACACACAGGCCAGGTGGATTCCTCCCACAGGCCAGGTGGATTTCAGGCACATGCACCAATCTGGGGGAGTTGTACCCCTCTCCCACAGGAGATAAGGGTTCACCCCTGATGCACAGGGGAAAAACCCCTCTGAGGTGGCACCCAGTTCCTGTTCAGTCAGCTGATGGTGCCTTCCTCTTTAACATGTGCAGCCTGGGGCAAGCACCTTCTCAGAAAGATTTGTGTGCTTTGCTATGACCCACTGCCTACACTCACTCTCATATCCCAACAGCTGTGTTATACAAGCCATTTTGCCAAGGTTGGACTATGTGACATTCCCCTTAACACACACAGAGGAAAATAATCAGGTGACAAGACATGACACCTGAAATCAAGCTGTGAGAAGTATCTGCTTCTTTTTCCTCCCAGCTGTACACTCCCACACTTCCATTCATAAAGCTAACAGAGCGGTGAGCCATAACCATCTATGTGATGAACCCAGGCAATGCAAAGAGCCTTGGCTTCCTCTGCAGCTAGCAAAAACACACAAATATCTCCAAATACCTTGGACCCTTAATATTGGTAGGATGAATGACACTCTGAAGGTGTCTTTCTATCTTTTGAGATTGTGGAGAGAGCTCAGAGGAGTTGTTAAGACTTTAAAGTGTCCAATTTTTAGATGGTTGGAGTTAGATGAGATGGACCCTGACCTTCAGATAGCTAGAATAAACCTTGCCTAAAATAAGGAGGAATAAATTTAAGACAAACTTACTAATACTCATTACAGTAAGAAAATGTAGCACCACAAACCATTATAGTTAAACCATCTATTGGTATTTATTTATTTATGTATTTGGGAGTATGATATAAATCACTAGCTGCATTTTCTAGCAAACATTTGTAGCTTTAACTATTTCAATAGCTTCTCTATTCCTTTGCTATGTTAAAAATATTAATGGGGCATTGGGGAGGTAGAGGACATTAATAAAGGAATCTCCTTTCCTTCAGCATGTGCCAGATTTCTTCTGCTGGGTTGAGCATGGCATGGCCATGACCCAGCTGTCAGTATGAGCTATGCTGTTGACTACAAGATTTCTCCAGAACCCATGTTTTGAGCATTTCTCCTCTTGCCACCCCTATGACCTTGGAATTGAATTCCTTACTAAAGCTCTGCACTTGAACAGGAAAATTCACAGTTGTTTCAGTAAACTCTATTATTAGTGCCAATGGGTGATTAAATATCCATTCTTCTGCACTCTGAATTTTTCTTTCATGTTTATCCTCATCAAGTTCTGAGTTTTCTGGATAGTGTACAGTATACTCCTACCTATTTAATGCAAGACTAAGACTGTGACTTCAAGTTTCCTATTCCAGCCAAGAGCATGTAAATGTGCCGTTAAAACGAATCACACACTATTTCTTCTTCTTTTGTTACCCTTGAATTCCCATGACTAAAAAGTTTAAGAGTTTCTAATTAAGAAACATAATATACTCACTGATACTAATGAGGAGTGTTGCTGAGGGCTGCTACAGAGGATAACACTTGAACTGGGACTCTAAAAGACATTAATTTGTTCAATTTTATGAAGATTGTATATTTATATCATGCAGTTTTGTACTGACTGGTGGAATTCCTAGAGAAACTGTTGAGATTATCATACAAATCCTGAGTGCTGCATGTCCTCACACTCAGTGGTAGGTTCTGGACAGACTACTCCAGTTCATACTGGATGTAATAAGACATGGGCTGACCTTTGTCTTTCACGTGGATACAGCTGTGACATGACCAGAAATTATCATGATGCTACTGAAACTCCTTACAAGTGGGGAAAGGTTGGGTTGCAAAGGTGAACAGAAGCTACATTACACGTCTAGAAGAGTCTGTGGTACAGGGACAGAACTGAAAAGACTGCAGGATATGTAAAGGCTGAGGAATCTAATCTAATCTAGATGCTGACGTGTTGAAATCCCGTTATGGCCATGTAGATACTTAGAGAAATGGCAGCTGAGAATACTTTACTTAGATCTTCAGTTTAATCATCTCTTCTGGTTTCTGTAGCACGGTTATAAAAAACTGCTAGTGGGAGTCACTTATCCGTGGAGGCACAGCCCTTCCCTTGTGACAGTAAACAGTCAGAGTATTCAGAGCAGGGGACATTCTTTGATTAAACTCTGGATGATGGTACAGGACAAGTTTGGCTTAAAAGGTATATCCAGTATACATGTAAAAAAGGGATTCAGTAGTGGTCCAGTATTAAAAGATATATCCAGACCCTTTATTCCGTATGGATTCCAGGAGAAAATTCTGGATGTTATTATCTCAACTTTACAGGTTTATAATGTATTACAGAAAGAGTTGTAACTTTTTATATTGAATTAGGACTTTTCAATTTTACTTATTTATTTATTTTTACTCTCAGGGAACTCACAATTCCTTTTTAAATCACTGCACCATATTTTTAAATAATGTAATTTTATCTATCTATTTATTTATTTATTTATTTTTAAGACAGCTCTAAGTTAACTAAGTCATAGAAGTGAATCCAATAGCCATCTCTATCTTGGATAGAACAACACTAAATCAGACTGAATATCAAACACAGATGAGAGTTTCTCTAATGGACAGCTGAATCCTAGGGAAGGTAAATGTTTTCATTTCAGATAAGTGAATGCCAGCATGTATTTGTAATTGTAACTGTATATGTCAGAGAATTATGGACCCTCAAAGTGCCACAAAGAACCTGTTTAATCAAGCACAGCTAAGTTTAGGTTGTCATCGTCAAGTACTCAGGTGGAAATTTGGTGTACTTAAACAGAGTCATGATTGTTCTCCAATGCATCTCCAATGCAATCAAAATATTAGAAATACATGGGGTCCTCCTCGTTATGTTTTTTTTTGTTGTTGTTGTTTGTTTGTTTTTTGTGTTTTTTTTTTTTTTTTTTTTTTTTTTGTCTGACAAGGGATCTCCTTTTTTCCTACCACAACTATTAAGTGAAATATATATTGTGTAATTTGTTAAAGAGAAATCTATACTACTCTGAAGCACATCCCACAACCCTAGCCAAAAGTTTCAAAGGTAATTCCACCTGCTTAATACTATTTTGTTTCTTTTTTTCATTTTTATTTTTTTACTCCAACTGTCCTCGAAGACTTCTGAAATTTAAAAATGGCACATAAGCAATATAGTTCAAAAATATTATTGTGCTCTCCCTAAATCATCAGCTTTCCTGCAAAAGTTTATCCAAAAGTGCCACTGAAAACAAACAAACAAAAAATGACAACAACAAAACACAACAACAACAACAAAAAAGAAAATAGAAATTTTCCCCTGGAGAAAAAGAATATATTACATTAGAAGTAATCCCTGAAGTTTGGGAAACATTTGACTTTACATGAATCCATGGTTTAATGTAAGAAATATTGTTTGGAGCTTTTATAAGATGATATATGTGTATTATGTGTATATGTGATATATATGGGCCCCGATATACGTGTATTGCCCATTGCCTTCTGTCTCTACTCTGTAGAGTGTTTTGATTGTGAATGAAATTGAGTTTTAGTTTTAACCTGGACTGATGGGTAAAAAGCACATTGGAAGCTGTACTTGTTTAAATATAAATGTCGAGAATAAACACCATTGTTGTGGTGCCAACCACTGTTGTGTTGAAAAATCTTTCCAGCAGTCATCCTAAGAATTTTTCTGGTTGCTATCTGCTTCCTAATTATTTATTTTATTTTTAATTAATTAATTAATTAATTAATTTGTATAGCAGCATAAATGGCACAGTTTTATTAGCACTTCTGCAATGATTAATATTCAAATGAAGAAGACATTTTTAACTAAGCAGAATTTACCTCATTTACTCTGAATTGGTATGTCCTTACCTTAAGTACCATGCTCAATTTTGGGCACCACAATGTAAGAAAGAAATGTATTAGAGAGTGTCCAAAGAAGGGCTGCAAAGATGGTGAAGAGTCTAGAAGGCAAGGTGTATGAAGAGCAGCTGGTCACGTAGATTGTTCAGCCCAGAAAAGAGAGCCTGAGGGGAGGCCTCATGGTGGCCTGTAGCTCCCTCATGAGGGGAGCAGAGGTGGAGGCACTGAGCTCTTCTCTCTGGGGACAGTGACAGGACCCGAGGGGATGGCATGGAGCTGGGACAGGGGCGGGTCAGGCTGGGTGTTGGGAAAAGGTTATTCACCAAGAAGGTGTTCAGGCACTGGAACAGGCTCCCCAAGGAAGTGGTCAAGTCACTGAGCCTCTTGGATTTCAAGAAGCCTTTGGCAACGCTCTCAGACATAGGGTCTGATTTGTGGGTAGTCCTGTGTGGATCCAGGAGTTAGACTCAATGATCCTTGTGGATCCCTGTCAACTCAGGGTATTCTATGATTCTATTCCCTTCAACCATTTGCCCCATCCTGGGTGGAACATATACATTATGTTTCCTTCTCTTCAAAGGATTATAATTTTTATGGATATCTGAGTGATAACAACTTTAACCAAGTAGTTGAAGACTAATTTTATTCATATTTCTCTTTGGCTGTATCTATTCTAGCAAAATAACAACAGCAGGGCCTATTTTTGGCACGGAAGAGAACTGGCAGTTTGACCATGTATACATAATTAAGCATCAAGGGCATAGAGTTCCATCCAGCCTACCTCTTGGGAATATTTCCTGATGAATGTAAGCTTCCAAACTACTTTCCACAATTATATGGGGTAGAGTTTCTTGATGTAGGCCTAATATGTGACAAGATTACTCCAGCAATTTCATGATACAGATTACTGGGTTCCAGCAACTGAACTTGCTGCCCGTGACATTTTATTTACTACTACATACACCATAAAATATACCACTTAAGTCCAGATCTTCAGGGTTGGTAGACAACTCTCTCCCAGATTCCATAGGAAATGCAGCATTTAAAATACATACACATGTGACTTGTCTGGAAATACAAGTGGAAGACAGGCTTTGCAAGAGTAACACAGTGTATGGTAGTGTTATCCTAAATGACTGTCCTCGCTTAAGTAAAACGTTTAAAAATCGTATTATTATTAAAAATAATAGTAATAATTCCTTGCTGAAAGTTGACACTGAATTATAGACCCATTAGTAACAGAAAGTCTGATGGGTTACTGTAGCATGATGTGAACTCTTTGTAGGTCTCAAGACCAGCCTCTTAATGCCACTTCTTTCCCCCTCTAGTATACTGTGGGAAGGGTTATGTGACTCAATTGCACTTTTTTTTTTTTTCTTTTTTTCTTTTTTTCTTTTTCTGGTGTTGTTCCTTTGCAAGGGTCGGTTTGTGAAGCCACTGCAGAAATTCTGGGAAACCGTATTGTGGCTTGATCACACAGTCTTTAAAGGATAGTAGTAGCTAAAGCAAATTTTTTTTCATTACTTTTTTTCCACACAGGAAATACAAATTTCAAGAGGAAAGCAGGAGAGGCCAGGTAAAAGGGGGAGCACTTATACTTCTCTCTGTGTATAAGTGAGAATAAATCTCTAGAATTTCCCCTTTAATCTGTCACACACATGTGACATGTATTGTACATGTAATATACATGTATTGTACCTTAAAAGAGCTGCCAAAGTAGATATTGCATGGGATAATTCTGTTTTACTCAGATCAGGTAGCAACTGGACTTTTCTATGGGAATAGCCACCAGAGCTGGTTCGATTATCATGATCCTTGCTATAAGGGTTGTTATTATGAATATTCTGGGAACATAGTAGAATGAAAAATAATGTGTTATAGTATTTGAAATACAACTGAAACAAATATTTCCAAAATAAGCTGCCTGAACTACTTTTCTCCATCTTTCAGAGAGCAGCCAGGAAGACAAATTCTGAATTCTCTAAGTTGCCCAAGAAGAGCCCTTCTGCTAACATGTGGACTAGATGAGGAACTGCTCTGCTTGCTACCTTGTCATAGCAGAAGGTCATTAATCTACAAAATCTTTTAACGGGCAACAAAACACTCTATATCATACATATTTTCTTTTTGACTGGGAAGCTGCATAGGGGGGCTGGTGTTGTGGGAGGGCAATTTTTTATTTATTTTATTATTTTATTATTTTATTATTTTATATTTTATATTTTATTATTATTTTATTTATATGGCTCCTTTTATTTCTGTCTTGATAAGCAGAAATATTCCACAGTCATGGATTTTTTTTTAATTATTTTTTTTTAGATGAACTTCTCACTTGCCTTCTGAGTAGACTTCAAGGAAAATTATATAAACTTTCAGTGACAGTGAAAGTCTATGGCTGTCATTTTGATTCATCCTGTAGCTAAAAATATAACAATAGAGCTGGAAAAACACATTCAAATAGACTGTTTTGGTGAGAAAAAGCAACTTTTCAAAATCTAAACTTATCACGGAAACACGTTCATTTTGTTCAAATGTAAAAAGGGAAAAAATACTTTAAAAATATGAAGGAGATTATTTAAACTTTAAAAGAGTTTCCATTCAAAATTAAAACCACTAAAATGAGAACCAATTTTTCCTGGATCTGAACAATTCATTTCTTTTTACCATGATGAATATTTTATATTTATATCACACTTTTAAATTAAATTTTAATGTACATTAAACTTCTTATGCTTTTGCTGTGATGTAGAATAAAAGATAACTTTGGAGATTTCTGTGGAGTCAGTTTTCTAAGTCTGAGCCTCTGCAGAGTTTAGTGCTGTACAGCCCTGTGCCTGATGAGCTCAGGCTGTGCAAAACCTCTTCCCCCTGGAGAATGTACAGCTGGTATTACTGATGGGGATAAATGTTTTTTAGCATGAATAAGGATTACCCAGGCTTAGCACTTTGTGTATTCCCCACTCCAGGTCAATTGAATTAAAATAAAACTTCCAGATCTTTTCTACATGACAGAATTTCATGAGGAGTGTGTACATAAACAGTTTTCCACGGGGATGATTGAAGAGTTATAATTAGAAGAAAATCTGACTACTGCTGGCAGTTCCCTAGGCACACTGAAGAATCCTCTGTGACTCCCAGCTGCTGGATGCTTATTGTATTTTAAAGTATGGCTGAGATTCCTTAAAGGTGATCTGAAATGGTGAAGAAACAAATTCTAAGAACTTTAATGTCATCTTCGGAGTGTTCCCAGGATTTAGAAAAATGTACAGAATGCTATCTAAATACTGCTATTATTTATTTTTTTTTCTTCTTCTTCTAATATAAATCCTCCTCAGCAGCTTAATTTATATATTATTATTATTTTTTAATTTATTTTTTCAAAATCAATATATTAATAAATAAATGACAGGAGCCTTGTCCTCTTCAAAGGACTGGAAATGACAGTGCTTATATATAAAATATATAATATATAATATATATTATATATTATATAATATATAATAATATATATAAATATAATACATATTTAGTGAGTGGGCCAACAGTTAATTGCATTCAGCTGATGTTAATGAGTTGGTAAAAGGAACCATGCATGACTTCTATAGACAAACAGATCTTACCTGGTAAGCCTATGCAATCAGATTAAGTGTTATACTGCATTTTTTGGACCTTCATGAAAGACTCAGAGGCAGTGTTCAAAATGGAGGCTTAACCTTGACTAATAGCATATGTGCGTGTACATCTGCAGAGAATTAATGTGTTCTGGTGAACTCTACACCATTAGAGCACAAAGACTTTATGCTATGATTCCTCCTCTGCAGTAGACAGTCCTTACTGACATTACAGAGAATGTTTCTGACTAGATGGACGCTGGCCTGATTCAGCACACAGATCATGTATTCACAATCCCCTTATGATGGCCAAAGTCACCTAACAAATGGGCTAGTTTGGTCAATGCTCACACAGTTGTTAAATCTGATAAAATAAAATGAAAAATAATAGGTGGCAGAGGCTGGAGAAGACATTGACCTTATCATGAGCAGCCTGCAGAAAGTCTGATCAAGCATGTCTCAGAGCTGGGTCTACAAGTACTATGTCAGAGCAGTCTGTAGGAAACATTGCTTGTTACACCAGATATTTCTGATTGTCTCACAAATATGGTGAGACTTTTTTAAACATTTACATTATGCTCATCTCCAAGATTTAATTTGTTTGACAGATATGTACCAAGCAAAACTTTTCTATCTGACACTAAAACTACAAAATTTAATTAACTTCACCCCAAATGGAAAAATACTGATGCTCAGGTTGCAAAAAAAAACAACAACCAACCAAACGAAAAAAAAACAACACTATGAATAGCTAAGTTTTTCTACTTGCTGAGGATGTAGGATGTTGTTGTTGTTGTTTGTTTGTTTCCTTGCTTGTTGTTGTTTTCTACAAAGATTTGATTTATTCTATGACCCTACATGCAGGGATATTCATTGTTCAAATATGAAGGAAATGTCACTGCAATTGATGACTCTGCACAGAATTCAAACACCCTGCTTAGTTTGTTAATACCTTTTTCATTCCCTGTAGTGTATGTGCCATTTCTTTCAACAACCTGCTATAAAAAACTGCTTCCATCTGACAAAGTGCTTGAGGGAGTCTGAAAAGAGGATGTTTGTTTTACCCAAACTGATGTTTTAGAAGCTGAGAAGCCAAATCACACCTTCAACTGCATATTGAGAGTTCAAGCCAGCACGCATCCTACAGTGTAAATTGGCTCTCTTGAGCATTCCAAAGAGCCCCTTTCATTTCATAAGGTAGAAAGGGTGGAATGCTATACTAATCTGGCATAAATTAAATATTTTATAATCAGGAATAGAAGCAGCATAACTATATAGTGCACACAGTTTATTTGCAGAGAAAAGATACAATTTTTTTCTGTTTGAAACTATATGTATAGTTTCTGAAGCTTCACAGTCATGAAGTCACAGAGATGATGAACATTAAAATGATGTTACATGATATTCTAGCTCTTCTAAACAAACAAACAAAAAAACAACATAATTCCCACTTTCAGTTGTTAGTCTTAATAAAAGCAGTGGAAAAACAAAAGAAGGCATAAGCCTGGGAGATCAGGGGTTGGTTATGAAGGGAGCTCGTAGGGCTGACATACTGCTTCTGAATTTCAAGGACCATTAACTAGCTATCAAATATACCATGGTGCTTGCCTTGACATCTGGCTTTTCAAATCTGTCTCTAATGACTAGGCAAATTAAAATTAAATTCTGAAGCTACTGACAAGTGCTTTTTGTTAAAGGATAACTATCCAGAATATTTGTCATAACAGTTAAAGTAAAAAAGTTTGTGTTTTCTTGACCTATTACTCTACCCACTTACAACTTTAATATTAAAGAGTTGATACTGCAATTATAATTCACCATGCCAATTAGAATTTATTTATTTTTCCTGTCTGAATTCAAAGGATCCTTTGTATGGACGTAAGTCCTAGCAGAGATTGAAATTGCAGTCCTGCTGCATGATCTAGTCATACAGAATCTCTTCCCGGTTTTCATAAGTAATAAAGTTTGAAAAAAAAATGTTCTGAAAAGTATAGAGCAATTAGTAAATAATCTTTCACCAAATACAGAAAGAAAAAAAGGAAGGGACGGGCAGTCCTGATTATTAGAATGCTTATATGTAAAATGATGAGCTTCATCTTTTAAGATGCAGACAGCTTCACAGCAGCTAGCTTTAGTTTCAGTAAATTATGGAACTAAAATTTCTAAATAGTAATTAAATGTGGTGTCTAGTTTAGGTATTTAACACGAGCATAAATTCATAGTATGGAAAAGGGAGAAAAGCACACTCCTTTGAAAACCTCAAATGAGATCCTATCTTCCTAACTTAAATTTAATCACACAATCTGATTTAATATTTAATATTTCATTGGTGCAATCTTGGCCTCTGAAGTCAATATCCAGTGAAAAACATGCATACAAAATTTGGTTAGATAGCTAGTTGGGCACTAATACCAAGAGTCACATTCTTAGTTACTAGATACTGGCACAATCTAGAATACCTTCAGCCTGATATATTAGACTCAGGTAAGTTTGCTAAAGGCAATAAGTATGAATTCAGAAGGAGGGCATATCTGAACCTGAAGAAGTTGAATATGGTCAGAGCATGATATATTTCCCTCAGCTAATAATTTTTGAAAATTAGCACTTGATAAACAGAGGATGTGCATATATTTCCTCTGTAGCTGTGTCATTAGTGAACATGAAAAGTGGCTGAATCACTTTAGAAGATTATATTTTTACATTTTCATCAAGAGATACTGGTAGATAACAATATAGTACTGTAAGAGCACTTTGTTGTGTTCTACTTTATATATACATATATATACACATATATATCTTGTTTCATAGAACACTTCCTCTAGTGATGGATTTTGCAGTGGTGCATAACTACCATGCATTATTTTGTTATTCCATAGAAGATTTCATATCTAAATTACATAAGTTACTATTTCTCTGGCATTCTAATTGCATGGTCCACTAGGCTCCAATATCCTGCAGCACAGAGCATTAGACAGCATGACAAAATATAAGTATCTTCAGGTTCACAATGTAAAACTAACAATACAGTCAGTAAAGTGTATTAAACACTGCTGTCCCTATGAGGGGATGAATGTGAGGTTTTACTGTGGACTGTAAAATTTCTATGTGCTTGGTATCACAGAATGTGTCTTTTTATATGACAGATCCTTTCTGTGGTCTAATGTATTAAGAATAATGACATTTTATTATGCAACTGCAGCACCTTTTATTCTTTTGGCGGACCTAGGCCCTTCACATGAATATCGCACTAAAGACAAGCACAGAATATTGCATCATTCATTTCTTGCTTATGGCAAAGTAATTACCTTCAGTTGAATGCAGATTGCATTACATCTGACTACATCTGACAGTTTCCAAGTATCAATTGCATATCTATAGCAAGGACTTTATTTTTTCCCTTCCCTTCCCTTCCCTTCCCTTCCCTTCCCTTCCCTTCCCTTCCCTTCCCTTCCCTTCCCTTCCCTTCCCTTCCCTTCCCTTCCCTTCCCTTCCCTTCCCTTCCCTTCCCTTCCCTTCCCTTCCCTTCCCTTCCCTTCCCTTCCCTTCCCTTCCCTTCCCTTCCCTTCCCTTCCCTTCCCTTTTCCAAGGTTCATTCTATTCTCATTCTCTGTCAAATTTTCCACATGCCAGACATATTTCTACATAACTGGCTACATGATAATTTGTTCAATTTTCAATTATATTTCTTTTATCTGTATTCAGAAGTGGCTAAATCTAGACTATGCAGATACGCTCAGTAAAGGATGTATAAGTAAGAATCTATGCAAGTCTTAAAAGAGAGATGGAAAAATTATCTCCTGAATATCACCTTGAAGGACTGCTGAATATCTTCCATTGGCATGAGCTCACAGGCACATGGAAAATACTTTATCATTTCCTCTGTGCTAAAGTGTATACATGCTTGGGCCTATGGTAGATTACAGAATTATATAATCTCATTTTCATTTAAGTATGAGAGGTGGTGTCTAGTTTCATTGCATTTCCACCTGGTAAGGTTCTAGAGAAAGTGTTACCATGAGACAATGAAAATGCTTGTACTGACAGAAGAAGAGGTCAGGCAGCCTCTGTTGTTGCTGCTAGGTCATGTTGACTTTAAGGGACCACAAAATTATGTCCTTGGATTTCGGTGACTACTGCAAGGAACTCTATGTAGATATTGGATTCAGAAAAGCTTTCCAGTTCAGAACAGTGTTTGCTTAAGCTTGAGGATGTTCATAGATCTTCTAAAATCACATACATGTATGCTTTTAAGAGGATGTGTGTTGTTAAATCTATAAGGTCCTACTGAAAATTTCCCTTCTTGATGAAATTTTCAATTAAATATATGTTTAAACACTCTTCTGAAGAAAAAAAATAAGGAGAGAGGAAGAAAAAGAATCATACAGAAATGTAGCATGCATCAATTTGCTGAAGACTTTCATGAGTTTGGAGTCCTGGGACTGCATTTTTTTTTTTTTTTCTGAAGGAGCTGATTTCCGTTGTCATCTGTTCTCATAATGATCTGCAAGAAATGAGAGATGCAATTAGCCAAGCACAGGGAAAATCAAATTGCCATAATCAGAAGCAAATCCTGAATGCTGCAATCGTTCCAGATAACAATCAAAATGAACATGAAGGGCAGAAACAAAAGAAGCTCCAGTGTTAAAAAGCAGCAGTAAACTAATTTAGCTGAAGTTATCAGTTACTGACTGCAGTCATGCCAAAGAGAAATGCATTCTTTTTACCTCTGATTTCTCTGATATTCTGTTTGTCACTGATTATGAAGAAGAACTGTAAGATGAATACCTCCTGAGTAGAAATAAATTTCTGATCAGCTTTAATGAATTCTGTTTGAGCGTTAAGGTTGTATTACTTAGAAATTTCAATTGTATTAAGAATGTATGGCATTCACTGTTCAAAGCAGGATGAACATAAGCTTTGTTTTATCAGTTGTATTGATTGGTGTCCAAGGGCAGGTGAGACACTGCAAAAAGGTTACTAATTTCAGTAAGGCAAGTGAAAGGTGAAAATGTTCTGTTCAGGCAGTGTCAAGGCGGAGGTCTGTCTTGATGGGACATGGAAGTTACTCTGCAAATCCAAAACTAAAGATGTCACACCATAGCTTCTCTGCTTCCAAAGAAGGAAGGACACTTCTCAGCAGAAAGGAAATCAGTTAAGAAGTATGCCTTATTCTCTTTGGTATAATATGTAGACATACTTGGACTATGGAAACCAACAGCTCTTACATTCTATTCAGCATTTCAATATTTTCAGGACATTGCCAGAAACATCTACATGATGTAGTTAGGCATAGGACTTTGCCAGTGCATAGCTGAGATAGCCAATAAATGCTCCTTTCTACCACATGAGCCCTAAAAATTGCTGAGAAAACTCAAAGTTTCCTTTCCGGTATGAAGCTCTTCAGAATCTCTTAAAGCGAAATCCCCCGTATGAAGCTCTTCAGAATCTCTTAAAGCGAAATCCCCAGAGCAGCACCCCCATTGCCTTCTTGGTCTGCTACTATATGTATCTTCAGAGTAAATGCAACCCACAGAACCAGCTAGCTTAGCCTGCTAGCACCTGCCAGTATCTCCTAGTAGCTGGAAAACTTGACTTAAAAATCATTGCTGGGAAGAGGATGAAGCAGACATTCAGCTTGGTTTTCCCACTTCCTAATTTATGTGAAGTATCATCACAAAGTATTGAGTCTTCTGGGATGTTTCTTCACTAATCTCTGCTTTTCTGTTTTCTTTGTGTTTTGCTAGGCTATCAGCTCAGAAGGCACTGTTTGACCCCAAGGCTGTGTAATCTTTCTTTTCCATCTCAGGGGTATCTGGTTGTCCTGCAGGAAAGGGAAGGTCATGCCAACAGGGGTAGATGGGTTCAGCAGCTCAGGTGCTCTCTTTGAATGTGAGAGTCCTGGACCAAATAGCTTCAGCATCCAGAACTTGATTCAGTTCAAAATGAAGCAAGCCTTTAAAGCAACCTAGCTGATGATTTCTACACGAAAAAAACTTGCTTTATTAAACCATATGTAATAAACAGAAAGAGTTTTTAAAAATACTTATTTTCTCTGCCATTTCCTTTGTCTTCTTCCTTCCTTCCTTCCTTCCTTCCTTCCTTCCTTCCTTCCTTCCTTCCTTCCTTCCTTCCTTCCTTCCTTCCTTCCTTCCTTCCTTCCTTCCTTCCTTCCTTCCTTCCTTCCTATTTCCCTCCTCCCTCAAGAAGATTATGGTAGGGTTTTAGACACATAAAAGAAACTTTATGATCATCACCTATCACGTTCTTTATAATATCTATTAAAACCTTTTTAAAAATAAAAATCTGTGATTGAAGTGGAATTTATCTAGGAAACTGTATCCACCTTTAATTTAATTTTCAGTAAAATAAGTCTTCCATGTCCACTAGTAATGTGTGAATTAAATATCCTCACTCCTAAAATATCATGCCTGAACCTACCCAGCCTCAGGTAGGTTTCAACCTTCAGCAGGTTTTGTTAGGTCATTTTGGGAAGGGAGGCTGCTCAGTAAGCATCTCTGCTTCCTTCCATAGAATTTTTACATGTCAAAGTTGTTAGATTTTACATTAATCATGTATATAAATGACTCTTTCTTGAACATTCTCAGATTTCTCAACTTCCTGCTTAACTTGCAGGTGTAAGATGTAAAGCAAGTATTTCCATTACAGCTGTGCCAGTCTCAAAAACAGGGGGATGCTCTGCTTGCTACTTCCACTTCATATTTTCCTGCTTTTACTTGCAAGACTGTATTAGATTTTGTGCTCTCATCACTGGCAAAGGGTTAAGGTTCACCCAATCCTTACGGTTAGTGAAATTTAATTATAGATGCTGTAACCTACAACCTTATACTTGCCTCTTTTGAAAACTGACTGTGAAATAGTCAACCTGCCTTTTATATTATTTACTTCTCTCTCCATCTCACAGACTTTATCAGCAGTTATTTTGATTTATTCTAGGCTACTGATGAAAATATGTAATCAGCTTAGGTCAAGATGCACTCCTCATGGGAAAGCACTGGAAATGTATCCAGTTATGTTTAATTCGATTTACAATTACACAATGAAAAACACCTGCTAACTAAATTACAAAATGTATAATATAGATTTTATATAACTTTATTTTTAAATACTAAATACTGTGTGGTAACAGAACCTTCTTTGCTGGTTAAAAACAATCCGATTTTTTTTTTTTTCTTTTTGAATCTTTATTTAAGAAATTTACTACTCTAAGCAAGTCACTGCCATCAGGCTTGCTGCCAAAGGGCCCTAGAGAGACTCTTTTGTTCTCCTATCAATATTAGTGAAGGACTATTTTAGGTATGCTAACCCTATCGATGTAAACTGCTGACTATAATATCTATCTAAAGACAGTTTTTGGCTGCCTGTTTTATAAGCACTAAAAATGTAATAATTAAACTAGAAAGGAACTGAATTGTATCTTCCTAATAACCAGATTTTAGGTAACCTACTCTTGGAATGCATTTCACCAACCTGAGCTTTGTGTGTGGTGATGATAGAGACCGGGGCATCTCTGAGTGTCCAAGAGTCCAAATCCAGATATCCAAAATATGATATTTTTTGTAATTTCATGACATAAAAATATGTTCTTCTTCCCCTAGATTTGTCAGTATACAATATCCATTATTAAACTCTGTCCAGAAAAAAGGTGTATGCCACTTTTGCTTCACTCTGCCTTCTTTCATCTCTCCCTCTCCCTCCCTCCAACTCTTCCTTCTTCTCCAACATGTCCCTGTCAGAATTCCTTTACTTGAATCAACAGAGGTAAAGGAAAAATCAGTACCTCACATTACAAGTAATGAGAGTCATTGATTTAGTTATATGATTTATAAACCAAGCCAAAAACTAAGCAGAAAAAATCCTGACATGGTGACACAGGTGAGTGTGTAACTCACTGAGAAAGATAATATGCTGATTGCCTAGAAGTTCCCCAGAAGGTCACACAACTCAGGATTTATTAATTTATTTATTTATTTTTTCCTCCTAATTTCCTTTTCTTCCTTTCTATTACATAAGGCTAAGGTCAGTCTATCACAGAAAAGATGCTATGATTGTCAGAGCATGCTAAAGTCATGTGGATCCAGTGATCAAATCCACGATTATAGAAATAAACTTGTCTCATTAAGAAATTTTATTTAGACAAGATAGATTTTTGTGGGATTCCAAGTTTAACACAAAGAGAAGATTAACAACCCTATACAGTATTTGAGACTATGTAATAGAAATACAGTACAGTGCTAGTGGTACATGTATTACACAGTGGCTTCTCTGAATCTATACAAAGAGTGAGATTCTTGTTTTGACTAGATAAAATTTATTTAATTGATCTGAATAAATCCCTTGAACTCTGACTACTATCAATAGTGAGAGACACACTTCCAGAGACTCTGACCTACCAGAGATCTGTTTTAGGATATGATAAATCATTACCAGAATGTACACATTTCTTTCTGTTGAATAGAGAGGGACTGCAGATGACTAATTTAAATTTTTAACTTTGGGTGCTCAAATCAGGTGAGAGTAAAAGCCAACAAAAATCTGTTTTGTATTCTCTCTCATATAACTGTTGTTATATTTTTAACTTTTGAGTAATTCTGGTAAAATACTAGACAGGTTCTTAATACCAGGAATAATAATATTATTTTCTATAAAACTTTTAAAAAATTATAACTCCAATCATCTTGTTTTCTTTTAATTAAATTTTGCTGGCTTACATTAAAAAAACAGATACATAAGAAGTGTGGTTTTCTTTATAGAAGTCAATGGAAATTTTTTAGCATCGTATGTTCATCTACGTACTCTCAAACCAAATTGCCATTTCCCTTTCAATTTGCTAAATGCTAAAGAAAAACTTGTTAGTTTCCAGTTTTGGTTTATTGCCAATATCATTCTTAAAAACAATCACAGCACTTTCTGTTCTCCAGTCCTCCCTGATAACAGCAGATTTAAACAAGGTTATGTTTTTATTATCTTGGAACTTTCTGAACTCTGTCATCTGTTTTTCAAACCTTGCAGCTCTTAATCAATTTGTCTGTTAACATGTTCTCTGACATTGTTTGTATGTTACTTGTACAGGTCTAAGAAGTATATCTTACCAATACAACCTGAGACTAAACTTGGCATAAAGAAATTTCACTGTTTCTTTATAATTACTTCTGTTGAGCAGGCATCATAAGAGAGGCAAAGTAGGGCCAAGCTTAATTTAAAAGTTATTCACCTGTAAAATGTACATATATACATACACATACACACAGAGTGGTGGTCTCTAAGCCTGGTCTGCAAGCTGAATGTTAACACTATGAACAACTTTTTAAATTTATAACACCTTTGTGAAACCATCAGTTTAACTTTTATTAAGAGTCAACAACACGTGCATTAGTAGGAATTTTAAAATTCCTGTAAACAGCAATTTATACCACTATGTAAGCACATTATAAATAATACACACAATCCGGTTATCCAGTGTCAGAAAAGCTATAGTGTAACCAGAAAAAAAAAGTACAGAGGACCATAAAGATGAATAAAAGCATAGACTGAGATTGGAAAAAAGGTATTTAATGCAGTCAGCCATAATGATATGATATAACAAAGCCTTTTAAAATTTTATAGATCTTGAATGTCATGGAGAAAACTAACAAAGGCTTAGTAGATTCAGCTGAAACAAGGCAGCGATGGGTACGCAAAGTGTAACTGGCCATATCTGTGAGTCTACCACAACTATAAAAATAATTACTCCTGCAGTGATATTTGGCTCAACTTTGAGCTTCAAGCTGTCTTGGATGAGATCAAGAACAAGTCTCTGCACCTTCAGTCTTGCAAAACTGGATATACATTAGATTCTTGATTTTTAACGTATTTTCATGTGTTTAGTTTCTTTCTTTCTTTCTCGTTCGTTCGTTCGTTTGTTCTTTCTCTTTCTTTCTTTCTTTCTTTCTTTCTTTCTTTCTTTCTTTCTTTCTTTCTTTCTTTCTTTCTTTCTTTCTTTCTTTTTCTTTCTTTCTTTCTTTCTTTCTTTCTTTCTTTCTTTCTTTCTTTCTTTCTTTCTTTCTTTCTTTCTTTCTTTCTTTCTTTCTTTCTTTCTTTCTTTCTTTCTTTCTTTCTTTCTTTCTTTCTTTCTTCCTCTCCTCTCCTCTCCTCTCCTCTCCTCTCCTCTCCTCTCCTCTCCTCTCCTCTCCTCTCCTCTCCTCTCCTCTCCTCTCCTCTCCTCTCCTCTCCTCTCCTCTCCTCTCCTCTCCTCTCCTCTCCTCTCCTCTCCTCTTTTCTTTCTTTCCTTTTTTTTTTTTATTTTTTTTCTTTTCTTTTCTTTTCTTTTCTTTTCTTTTCTTTTCTTTTCTTTTCTTTTCTTTTCTTTTCTTTTCTTTTCTTTTCTTTTCTTTTCTTTTCTTTTCTTTTCTTTTCTTTTCTTTTCTTTTCTTCTCTTTTCTTTTCTTCTCTTTTCCTTTCTTTTCTTTTCTTTTCTTTTCTTTTCTTTTCTTTGTTTTGTTTTATTTTATTTTCCTTTCTTTTCTTTTCTTTCTGAAAATATTTCAGAAAATATTAAATTATTGAAATCAAAACTACAAACAAGAAAGAATCAGTTTTAACAACAAGTTTTTTTCATTATTCTGTTCCCCTGTTGTATATGTAGTGTATGTACAGTAGCCAAAGGGCCTGAGGTTAATACCAGGAGTTCCACAGTATTAAACTATTAACATGGGCACCAACAGGCCTGTGGTCCATGTGAACTAGCAGTCTCCCAGACAAACATAGGTTTGTGGAACTGTTTAGGTTGGAAGAGGCCTTTACCAATTTGCTGCTCAAAGCAGATTGCTCCATGCCTTGTACTTGGCTCATCTTCCTGTACGGCCTTGAGATTAGGATGGTCTGAGGGTAAGGTAGTCAGTTCAGACAACTTCTTGAGCAGGTAAAAGAGTTTAATGATATAAGTAATACATCAGATATAAGAGGGCTGGAGCTGGAACACCTTGCCTATGAAGAAAGGCTGACAGAGCTGGGGATGTTCAGCCTGAGGAAGAGAAAGCTCCAGGGAGAACTCATTGCAGCTTTTTAATACTTAAGAGGGGTTTAGAAAAAAGATGGAGAGCAACTTTTTGCTTGGGAAGATAATGATAAGACAAGGGAGAAAGGTTTTAAACTAAAAGAGGAGAGATAAAGGTTAGAAGTTAGGAGGAAATTCTTTACTCAGAAGGTGATGGGGCACTGGAACAGGTTGCCCAGAGAAGCTGTGGATGCCGTATCCCCTGAAGGCATTCAAGGCCAGATTGGACAAGGCCCTGGGCAACCTGATCTAGTGGGCGGCATCCCTGCCCATGGTGATGGTTGGGGAAGGGGGGGGGAAGGGAGAGGAGGGGAGGGGGAGGGTTGAACTAGATCTTTAAGTTTCCTTCCAAACCAAGCCATTCTATAAGTACAAACCATCCATGCCAGGATATCTCAAAGCCAGAAGACAGTCCCTAAAATACATAATTTACAATGTCTCTTTATCAACTATTTTTTTTTTTTTTTAATCTTCAGTAAAGAAAAATGTACACATTCAAAAGATATCTCACCTGTTTTAGACACATCCTGCCTTGCCTTACCTTGCTTTCTCCCTGTGATAACAAATGGATTTGATCCGAGTACCATGAAAGGATAAATTCAGTGGTGAAGCAGCCTTTTCAGGACAAGTAATTTTTCTTGATATCTGTGTTCGTGTTTTCATTGAGCATTGGCACGTTGCTAATAGTTAGGAATAGTATACCAGGAAGCTCTTCCTGAAAAGTGTACATCAGAAGATCTCTGTTAGGTTCTAACAACACATTGAGAGGATAGTTCATTAACCAAAATCTTGCTATCTTCCGTACATGTCAGAATGCACATTTTACAACCTTTAGTGTCCAAGGACATACTCATGATATAAAGACTGTTCCAAGAGCTGATTTTCACAATGTAATGTTTTTCATTGCAGGACATTAACAGGAAAATAACACTGCTTTCTCTTTCAACTGCACTTGTAAAATTTTCTTCTTTTACAGTCTATTTGTCTTTCAACAAGATACCTTTACATCAGAAATATGAGAGAGGAAAAAAGCTTATAAATCGGCATATTATCCAAGAATAAAATTGTCTCTTTGCACAACTGATCAAGAAGCATGCTATGAATACATTGTTCTCTTCTTACTGAATTATAAAAACGAAATCATGTTTCTTTCAATATTGGAAAACATACCATAAAAATAAATCAAGTACATACAGCACATCCCCAAAGGGAAATTCTTCAGAAGAGTATCATCAAAAGTTTGCATCAACAAATGCAACAAGACAATAACATTAAAATTGTCAGAATAGATAATATATTTTACTGACATATTGATAATACTGATATTATTATAGGTACGTAATAAAAGGGAACAAAACTGGCAAATACTGTTATTTCCTTAAGCCTATACAGAGCATAAAGGGATCTAAAAGCTGTAACAATCAAACTACGTTCAATCAAACTGAGTTCAAATGTTTGGTCATCTGTTTATTTTAAAAAGCCACAACACTGACAAACATTCATGAGATACTGCAAATGAATGCATTAATTCTTTGTCAATTCGTGTTTGTAAGTCAGTCATTCATCCCTTTTCACACTGTGCTAAATTGAATTGTGTGGGTTTACCATAGGATTTTATGGAAGCCGGAAATGTAACACTCTGCAGAAAGATTGAACGAACTCACAGGAGAAAAACAAACAAACACAAACTTGGTGTCACCTCCAGTTCAGGAAACCCCTAAATTGTCAGTTGAAGTATTGGGTTTATGTGGCAAGCTTTTGGTAGTGGTGAGGCTGCTGGGACAAACTGTGAGCAGAGCCCAGCAGTTGTCCCATGTCAGATCAGAGCCAGCTCCAACCAGCTCCAAAGGAACCTGCCGATGCCCAGAGCAGAGCCAGGGAGCGATAAATGCTGGTTGGCTGGGAGAGCAGATTTAAGAAAGGGGAAAACAAACAAACAACTGCTGCACAACAGCATCTGGGAGAGGAGTGAGAAAATGTGAGACCCAGCACAGCAGACCCCAAGGTCAGTGCAGAAAGAGGGCAGGAGGTGCCCCAGGCACACAGCAGCTGTTCCCCTGCAGCCTGTGGAGAGGTCCCTGGTGGAGCAGGCTGTCCCCCTACAGCCCAGGGGTCCCACATGGAGCAGATCTCCACGCTGCAGCCCGTGGAGGAGACCCCAGTGGAGCAGGTGGATGTGGCCTGGAGGAGGCTGCGGCCAATGGAGAGCCCCCACAGGAGCAGGCCCTGGGCCGGAGCTGCAGCCCATGGAGAGGAGCCCATGTGGGAGCAGGGACTCTGGGGGGAGCTGCCGCCCATGGGGGACCCGTGCTGGAGCAGTTTGCTCCTGGGTGATCGACCCCATTGTACAGGGCTGTGTGGGAACAGTTCTTGAAGAGCTGTGGGTAGCCCCTGTAGGCTCCATTTGGGAAGGACGTCATCCCAAGGGGGGGACCCCACATGGAGCATGGGCAGAGAGTGACCGTGAAGGAGCAGCGGAGAAAAAGTGTCAGAGACTGAATGCAACCCGTTCCCCTGCGCTGCTCGGTGGAGTAGGTAGGAGAACGTGGATGGGGGTTAGGGTGTTTGTAGTTTACTTTTCATTTCTCACTATTCTACTCTGTTAGTGGTAGGTAATAAATTACATTAATCTCCCTATGCTGAGTCTATTTTGCCCATAACATTAATTAGTGAGTGATCTCCCTGTCCTTATCTCAACTCATGAGCTTTTCCTTCACCATATTTTCTCCCCTCTTCCTTTCAAGAAGGGGGAGTTGGGTGCTTCGTCACCTACGACTGTTAAACCAAAACAGATGTTAGATGCTGGAAGGTAAATATTGAAGGAAGAATTACTCTATATTCTTACTCTAATATAGTCTATTACACTATATAGGCATCCCTAAATTTTTGATGTACAAGGATTCTCAGTTGGATGTACCTTCAATGTTGATTTCCAGAGCAGTTTTGTGTTCTTACGTTATCTATGCCAAGGTAATATTGTCACATTCAATATTGTTGGGAAATTATCCCAAGAAAGAAGACCAATGAAACTGCAGTAGTTAATTTCATGTTGATTTGATGGCATGCTTTTTTTCAGTATCTATCAGGTTAAAAGCACACTGGTAATGAGTTGTTACCTCAAGAATTTATCTAGAATCAATGTTGTCTAGGAGTTATGGAAGTCTGGGTCATATCTTCACATGGGCTAATTGTTAGTGTAAAATCTGAAGCCAGCAGTGAAATTGGGCCCAACATAACCCATATTTTTGAGCTTCCAAGTTTAGACTCATGATTTTTAATATATTTATCCTGTCCCTGAAAGCACAATCTTTCTATGAATGCTGGAAGATTTCATTGCATTGTAGCAACATCTATACCAGCTGGTAAAGCAAACAGTATCAGGACTGGCATGGTGTGGCCGGATTTTGGTTACAAAACATTTAGATTGAATTCAGACTATCTATGGCAATTATTCCTGGCCCATGCTAACCTATACCTGTTCCCAAGCATCACTTGGAGGAAAATGGGTGGTCCTGGTCAGAAGGACACTGAGGCCCATCCAACAACACAGCAGTGCCAGGAGCTAGCTCCAGTGTTTATTTCTGTACTCTTGCCATTTAATGAAATTCTACAGATGTGTTTCATGGGCATCTGCAGGTCTGCTACATCTGGTAAGTGTTGGAATTTGAAATATGGTGCTACCACTGAAGTATATGGATTCATTCTAAGACAGTGCATTAAGAACTACTTTGAAACCAAAGTTGATATGAAAAATATAGATTACATGTTAACATTTTTTATATGCCTTCTGGGCAGGAATGATCACGTACCAATCTTTTTTTTTTTTTTTTTTTTTTTTTTTTTGAGTTGCAGTTAAGCAGTTCCTAACTATCAATTATAATAAAGACAGAAGAAGATGAGATAGATAATTGAATATGCATTATTACAGAGATTGAACTATACTGTGGTTGCTACAGTGGGCTGATTCTGTAGGTTAAATTGCTTGATAGCATTTTACAGCTAATGATTAATGATAGTAGCTTTTTACAGGATTTCATTTGTGGAAACATTAGGGGTTGTTATGTTTTAGCAATACTCAGAGTTGTTCCTGCAATGCAATGGCTGAGAAATTTTACAGGAAATATCTAAATAATTTCCTTTGTTCAGTACTACTAGCGCACAGTAATTGTTCTGTGAGTGGTTCCACGTATTCTGCAATTCTCAATTTGCCATTTTTCTCGTGGAGAAATTGATTCCAAACTATCATTTATTTAACTGCTTGTGTTTTTATGCATTTAATGATTATTTATTTATTTATTTATTTTTAATTTAACAAGCAATTTATAGTTTTGCATTTGTTTCTTACCTGCAAAAGAGAATGCCCACTAAGGGACAGAGGAACAATCAGGGTTCATTCTTGTGTGTTGGCATTGCAGCTATGAGTAAGCAGGACTGCTGCTAGGCAGCCTCACTAAGGGAGGGATAGAGAACTCTAAGCTCAAGTGGAAGCTGTTCTTAAAGGTTAAGGGAAGCAGAGGATGATTGACATTAAAACATCCTCATGGCTATGGCTGGCTCAGACTCAGGAATAAAACATCGACATCAGTCTTATACACATTTTTCAAATACACTCCCTTAGGAAGGTTATATTATAAAGGCTTCAAATCAACATGTTTTAGCAACATTTTTTTTTGAATTTTAAAGACAAGAAAGACATGCCACTCCTAATGTACATAACTGAACAAATTCTATGCTATTAAAAATGCAGAATCATATAAAACATTTAAGAAGATACCTCCAAAATGACTCTAGATTGTGCAGTAACTGACAATAAGCTCCACTGAAACAAAATAAAAGGTGAGCCCCAAAAATGCATTACTGGGGAGAAAGAAAATAAAAAAATGTCTGTGCAAGCTAAGGATCCTTCTATATCAAACACTTGATTAACTTACGTCAAAGAATAGTCTTCACAGAGTACAGCTTTTTTGGGGGATGTAAAATTTCCACAATGATCACAAATGGGCCATGAGTTGTTTTTTACTTTGAACAGCTGCATCTTCCCCTCCAGATTGATCTATCTTGTTGGATAGGATCACATAATTATTTAACAGCATGGCTGGAAAAGAAATATGAACAGACTGTTAGTGTTTTTTATATACTAGAAGAAGATATGGTTATCTTGGCAAGAGTTCCTTACATATGCTTTATGTGTTATTAAATACAGCGTGTTTGCAGATCTATCAATGCTACAGTCTTCACTACAATGAGCAGAACCTGGTACAAAGTAGTAGAGGAATATGTTATAATACAGTACTTTGCATTGCTCAGTACTGCACTCTGTGCTGTGGCTGTACCTAGTGTAGTTGACACATCTGAACTAGTTTTACTCTGTAAGCACTGGTAATAACAATAAAAATGAAATTATGTTAATTTAGTATAGCTCAGAAACCAGAATCAGTATTCAGGGTCCCCTGTAACATAGTACACTGTTGAATGCTTTTTGTTATTCTCAGTCAAGATGGTTAGGGTAAATCTAACACAGTTATCAAGTTCTTCTGTAGATAAAGTTCTCTAAGACATGACTATCTCTCTCAACGGTTAACAGTTCTGGGTATATGGGGGAAGAGAATTACAGCTATCTTCCATTTCTATATGAATAAACATTAAAAAAAAATCCTCTTCCTTTATGACAAGTTGCAGAAAGTATTATGTTGAAATTTGGGATCTGAGTACAGCAAAGGTACTGTCCTAAGGAAATTGGTAATTTTCTAATGGTCATCATTGCATTTTTGTTATTAGCAGGTGCTAAGTACTTGCTAAACTGAACTTCCCAAGTCTGCAAATATTCCTCAGTTTGTTTCCTAAGAGCTGACTTAACATTTTCTCTAATATCCAGTCGTATAGCCCTACAGGATGTTTGCTGAGCAGTAGCAAAAATCATGTTCAGTACATTCATGCTCTGCATAATAAGTTTGCTTATTCACTGCAGAATAATAATATTCGGGTTGTGCATCTCAGTATTTTCTAGAAAAGGAAGCAATGAACTGAAAGTCTGGTAATCAAGGAGGAACTGAAGATGCATTCATCTGCTGCCAGTGGAACAGTGATTATGATTAGGGTGGGATATCTGCACTGCAGTAGCAACCACAGCCTGTAATCAAGACTGGGACATTTTAAAGCTAAATATTAATATATATGGATATACACACACACATGTATACTTTTTGTTTTTCCCCTAAAAAAAAAAAAGTATAATGTTCTCTGTTGGCCAATATCATTTAAGACCTTATTGATCATCACTATTTGAGGTGATTTTTTTTTTCTCCGTTGCTAAAATCAGATGTTGAAATCAAAATAGGATTCTGACCCACTGCTAAAAATTGTCTCCAGACCTCTGGCTTTTTGGCTGCAGTCTTCTCCTCTTAAGAACTATATTGCCTGTGGGTAGCTTTGAGGACAGTTCTTTCCATCCGGAACTTCTGCCTCTTACTGGGACTGCATGGCAAACCTATAGGCTCTACCCATTCTTAGTCAAATACTTTTGGCGGTACATCTCTGACCTCACCTTGGGCAAAACTGGATATTTTTTCTATATAATGAAGTAGGGAATCTATTTTCTAATGTCCTAGGTGTTTGAAATGCAGCAACTATGGTAGACAAACAAAGAAAAATACTGTTTCTGATATCCTAAATGTCTGAAGACCATTGATAGTTGCCATTGATCCCACATGGCTAAAAGGACACTGTCATTTTATAAAAAGACATGGTCATTTATGTGTTTTACATCAATAACTTGCTTGGCTCTATAAGGTAAAACAGTTCTTAGAAATCTGCAGGATTTCTCTTTATTCCAGTGATTTCAGTGGATATTGCTTTTTGATAGCAAGGAATTGATAAGTACCCTGGGGAGGGAAGTTCAGAAAAATAAACTGAGTTAGTGTTTTGAATTTGAATATGCAATACCAGAATTTAAAATGAAGCATAAAAGGTTTAGAGACCAGACAGGGATGACATTAGAAGGCAACGAGAGATAGAGAAGAAAGTCATTGCATGAAGTGGGAGGTCAAAAGAACAGAGAAGATGGTTCTTAGTAGAAAAGGCTGTAACTGATATTAAGGGAACAGCTGAAAAACTGCTACCATTCTTCATTACACCAAATAAAGAAACACAAAACTAAGAACGATAGAGTTCCAGAATTTCTATTCTATTATTCATAACTGTTTTAAAAATACATATGTTGTGGCTGCATATTACTCACAAACACTGATTCGTACATTTTAAAAACAAGAAATTATACCTGAACAATAGTTATTCTAGTCTAGACAAGTCTTAGTGATAAAAAGGCAAAACTATATTATATGAAAGGCCCTAAAACCAGATGATTATTCCAGGAAAATATGATGCAAGTATTAAACACAAATGTTTTCACTAAATGATTTTTACGGTACCTTACTTACAAATGATTACAATGGTAATCATTTGAAACGTGCAATTAATTGGCAAGTTTATTTGAAATGAAATCGAAGTGGTTTCATTTTCAGCTTTGATCCCATCTCCATTTTTTTATGTCAGATTTTTAATGAAAATGTATTTGTTTAATTGAGTTTGGTTCACACAGATTTTTCCAGCTACTCTGTTGCTATTATTTCGTGCATGTTTTATCAATGTGCCAAGTATTGTACTATTACAAAACTATGCAAATGAAAAAATGTACATAATTATTACTACAAAGGCCTCTTTCCTTTAGATGTTTCAAAGAAAAGTACAGTGATTTTTTATTTTTATTTTTTTCCCTTGGGGGATGCAATCAATATTTAACATTTAAACCCTGACATACTGCAAAACGGGGATCAATATTATCATTATCTTAGATGAAGTCATAGAGTTCTGTTATACTGAAAATTATGTTAAAATGGAATTGATATCACTTTTAATATAGAAAGACATAAATGTCTATTGTATCTATCACGTATATTCATCTATTAAGTGAAATGCAGTGGTGCTGATTATCCAGCAAGCCTCCCTTTGCTCTTTATCTTTGAAAGCACAGATCTTCCTCTGCTTATAACATTGCCATTTATATGTTTACTAAATAAGCACAACTGAAAGAGCCTTACAAGTAAATTGAAGTCATAGGCCTTTTTACACATGTCTAAATAAAGTTTGAAGCAGTGAATGCTGCCATCACTATTTATGTAATACGAGTACATGCAGGGATAACTCTGTCAATATATCAAGTAGATGTACAAAAGGGGACAATGAACATTTGTCTCTGCCTGCTGCTCAGTTATATATTAGAGAAGGACCAAAGCAATCTTTTAGGCTTAGGGAGACCTTAGAACAGGATTTGAACACACAGCTGACGTGAAAGAAGTGTGGGTCAAAAAATGTAGCTTTAAGCTGTTTGCTTTGTGAAACCAGGCCTGCTCTGCATTTCAAGTACAGCTAGACCAACACAAAATGTAACTTTCAGTCAGTGATTTTGCTGAGCCAGAATAAGAATCAGGGCCCCGCTGTGCCAGGGACTAGCTCATAACAAAAGCACTGCCCTCATTGCAGAGTTTGCAGTTTGAGCCTTGGGAAGTGCCGGAAAGCATTGCTATGACAAAAGGCAACAAGAAGAACATGATGTATAGCGTGAGAAATGACAGTTAACATACACCAGGCAAACAATTTTTAATGGGGTTAAGGATTAAAAGGAGCTTTTGGGAAGGATCTAAAGCAGCAGCAACAGGCTGAGAAGCACAGGGCCTTTGACCTTTGTCCTGCTACCTTGCTTTGATTTATATTGCAGATCTCCATAGGTAGACATATTCCTATACAAGGGGGCAAGTCGCTTACCCTTCCTAGTAGCAATTGACTATTTCAGTAAACTTTCATTTCTATTCCATGTACCTCCTGCATCCATGATGTTTGCAAAGTAAGAGCCAGCACATGAGGTAAGTTGATAATTGCTGCTCAGCACAGAATAAAGAGAGACATAAAACAGTTAATTTGAAATAATGTTTTTGCTTATAGAAGCCTTGAAATATAACCTTGGTCTCAAAAGCAAAGAGGTTTGTAATATCCTTGGTACAGGAAAGGTCCTGATATGCGTTTTTTATAGATTTGAATACAATAGGCTCAGAATCTTGACAGGCGTTTTGCACGTCAGTATGAAAGCAAGAATTTGTACTTGGACTCTAACCACAAAAACATAACAAAGCTTTTCCTTGACTGATATATAAAGCAGCTCTTGACTGCTGAAATTTCAGAGACAATGCATTACGAGCTGAAAATGGACTGACAGATTTATACAAGAAGTTCCTACTGTTTTGTATGCTTTAATCTTAGTGTTGGGTATTGCTCAGCTACTTAAACACACCCCTTCATCTCTCCTCCTCTGAAAATCTGGAAGAATCCTCTTCTTTCTGTTTCCCAATAGCCCAAAGGTCAGAACACTTGTTCATACAAACCCTCTGCTGTCTCAGGGGGTCTGAAGCCATATTTTATCTTAGGACAGAAGCAATAAGTTTCATGTGAATTTACAGAAATGGATGCTCTCACTCTCCCAGGGACAGCATTTTACATACCATAAGTCAGCAAGTGCTCCCTGGAGCCAGGCTGCACTATTGCATTCTTTGCCCGAGATGGGATCTTTGCTATCAAGCTCTCAGAAACTACAGCTTACATCTTTTTCAAAATGTGAAAACCCTCCAGAGGAATTATGAGTGCAGAAAGCAATCCTCCAACATAACTTCTGTGAATCTTTTATGTCATGCTTTGACCAAGTGTACATTAAAAGATGGGGATATTGCCTCTGATAAAATCACTGAGCCACAACTTGCTGGAAGGTGGGAGAGCACGATGGTGAAGTTACACCATCTAATTGACCTGTCTTTCATATGGCTTGTTAAACATTGGTGGCCATGCTCAGAGACATGATCTTCAACTTGAGGAACAGTGGATCTTATAAATCTTTATATTCAGTGTCACATAAAATTGCTTTTGTTGAAATAAATATTATTCAAAGCTGTATATGAAAATTTGGCCCACATTAGAGCAACAACATTAGTCAATATATAATCTTAATGGGCTTAGTACTTTTTGAGCAAGAAAATATAGCTAATGAATATGTATACACATGGAACTGCCCACCCTGTCCTTTCTGCTGGTTAATATCTCTGTTAGAGATAAAAAATAAAAAATAAAAAAATACTGCTATATCATTTCGGTAGTTTCTTCTGTTAGGCTGGTTTCTGACAGTTGGGGCTAGATACAGGAAAATCTCATATAATTAGTACAATGCATGTGCAAAGCATCTCTAAAGCATTGTATTCAGTGAGTACAACATAATCTGGATGTGTGGGACTTATATTTTGTTTAATTGCATGTATATACACATATATACACGCATATTTGTTTAATTGCACGTATATACATGCTTCTAGGCGTGTATATTCTATTCTAGAATAACATGCTTCTAGGAAGCATGAACTGCCAGGAACTAAATGAACAGGATCATTTGCGCAGGCAGAATAAGTCTGTGGTGTGGGATACACCTGAGACACTGCCACTGGACATCTTCAAGTTTTGGCTACCACAAGCTTTTAAATAAGATATGGTTGTTTACCTGCATGAGTGATGAAGGTGGTATGAAAGCGGTGAAGCAATAATATATCTCTACCTGTTGGCCACTGGTTTGTGTTATGGAGCTAATGTGGGGGATATGTTTGCTCTTCAGGTTCATTCCAGGTAGTGATCTGAAGAGTGAAGTTAACAAAACCCAAGATAATTAGACACTTGTGATTAACTTTGCCTAACTACATCTCTTACAGGTAAGCATGAATCTAAGCTCTCTGCTTAGTTGAGAACATGAATACCAATAGAGGAAAATGCATTCTTTCATAAGAGAATTTTCTTATGCAGTTAAAATAAAGAACACTTAAGTATTTCAATTTATGTCCACTGGAGAAAATAAAAAGGCTAGACAACTCCTAAGATTAAATGCATACATTCCCAGATGCTAGTGATGAGTGAGATGAATTTATTGTAAGTTGAAAATAGTTTTGGTTAGCAGTTTTAATGGAGGCCCATACTTTCCACAATGATATATTCTGCACAGCATGAATCTGGACTATAAAGACTAATAACATCCCATTAAGAATGGAAATTCTTGCCTACAATGCTTTGACATGAATTGCCTCTTTAACTCTGTACAAAAAGAGCATTTTCTGTTTTGAAAATTTGCTCTGACACTTCACTAGGATTTTGCAACTGAACTGAACTGAACAAACTGATAGTTTGCATTCTGTGGCACAATCTGTAGGTTTTATGTGAACTTTGGTAGCATTTTAGATAATTAAGGTATGTTTCTGGTAGTATTTTGTAAAAGTGAGTGTTTCATTGGTTTTTCACTGGTGTTTTATTTTGATTTCTCTGTGGTATAAAAAAGGTTAAAAAAAAAATCTCCCCCAAAAGTGCTAAAAAAGTGAAGCCGTTTACATTGAGCTCTCCTTAAAGATTATTTTTTGTTAAATTTTATGAGAACCATAAGCAATCATGAGTACAAATTTTTACAGTTTCTGAAATGAAGCTGTATGAAGGCTAAATCACATCTGGTATTTATACTCTTGCTATGGAGGTTACATTTAAGTTTGGTAAAATGTAACTACTCATTGTATACTGCACTATGTTGTTCACACACATCACAACACCTCCATCTCTGCTGTGAGTTACAGCATATGTCACAGGGTGAGGCTGGCTGACAGTGCATTAATATGTGACAGTGCATTAATATGCCAGAACACACAGCTGGACTCCGAGGAAGGCAGCCAGCTGCCTGAAGTCCTATAGCACTTGTATGGCAGCACGTTACTGCAATTAGGAGGTGTAGAATACAAAACATTCAGGTTGCATATGCATGAAGCATATGCACACTCTTCCTAATGCTTGTTGGCCTTCCTCTGGAAAATGGTGCATTGGTGCATGTACAAACTAGCCCTTTATGGATGAACAAAATAGCTAAATCAGCTGGAAAAGAAATACCTGGTCTTGTACTGTTTGTATAACTAAGCTAATTTTTGGTAAAGAAAATCAGATGTGCCTTCAGTACACTGGATTATGAATTGAGCAGATGAGCTTTTTCCTAGCAGTTAGTGAGTACGGATGCATTCTCTGTTTATTTGCACTTCATGCTGTTATATTTCATTTATAAAGGCATTGTTTCTTCTTCAGTTTTATTTTTCTGGAAGCAATAGTAAATGCAAAATAATTACCTATTTAATGGTTTCACGGTGCTAAGTAGTTTGCTATTGTCTAATGTCATTATTATAACAACAAATACGGTATACAGACACATTAAATTACTAAGAACAACTTTGTGACAAAATAGAATAATTTATTCAGTCAGGTTCCTACTTGCCTATGCCTTTCGTTGTCAGGCTGTGGTGTGGATTTGTGGGGAACAGAACTCCACCTGGGCCATTAACATGGACCGAAGAATTTATTCTTTCTACAAAAATTGGATGGTTACTCTTTTTCTGCCCTTTTTTCAGAACTTGAAAGTCAATGTTATTACTTCATAGAAACAGAAGCCTGTCTGTTTGTTTTCAATTTTTTATTTATCAGCATAGAACACCCTTCTGTGCTATATCCCATGTCCCCATCTTGTGTTTGAAAATATTTTTGGATTAAAATGTTTGCTTATTCAAGAGAGTCTGGCTTTCAGAGAGTCCTTAACAATCCTATATTAAACGTGACTAATAACAGTAACTAATAACAGTGACCACACTCTCCAGATATGGTAAAAACAAAAACAAAACCAAAAAACATAAGCAAGGCAATACAAAGTCCACCTTTGTGCAATAGGACAGCTTAGACCTCAGTGATGTCTCCATTTGAGTTCATGACTTTGTGGGTCATTAATGCAGTTGGAAAGAGTTGCTGCAGTTGAAAATTTGACAGAAGCATCTTCACCTCTGTTTACTGCATAGAATTAAATCTCCAGTGGCATGAACTGGCACAGGTCCAGCAGTAGGATTGAAGTGGACCAAGTGGCCTAAGCTGAGACTCTGAGGCTTTTTATTTTCTTTGCTTTGTTTACATAACACACTCTTAGAAAACTCATGACACTCTGTTTACTAGCGGGTCAGCAACTGAGACTAATGTACTATGCAGTCTAAAAAAGGATAAAAATTATCTGCACTGGCTGCTTGGTAGCTGTGCTTTCTCTGGATATTTTGGCTATTTAATTCTACTTAAAAAAATCTTGAAAGCTTAACCCATATTAGTGACAACAATCTGCAACATTTCAGTTTCAGAGACGAAGTCAAGCTTTGGTTCAAATATGGAAAAAAAAAAAAAAAAAAAAAAAAACTCATAAATTATACCTCCCTAAGGAAAAAAAAATCCTTTCCATCACAGAGATAAAAAGTGAATTAAGAGTCTTTGACAATTTGTATATCAAGTTTTGAGCTGATGCAGACCGAGTTATTGACCTCTGAAAAATGGAGTTCGTAATGGAAATACTGACAGACTATAAACTACAGCTATGCTACTGGGGAGAGGAAGGAAGGAGAATTCTGTAATTACTAGTACATAAAAATTGTTCTACTAGTACTGTGATGGATCAAAACCAGTCAAATCAAATACAAACAAGTCATTTCAAAAGCTAAAGCTACAGCCAAGTTTGTGGATACCATATAAGGCACCTTTTTAGCTTTGCTTTGTTCCCTTTCTTGTCACACCCTTATGTCTTCTCTGAAATGTGGAGTGCAGAAGACTGCAGATTTCTAAAGTGGCTAAGGTTCATAGAAAGTTCTGTTTGGCTCCCCTAAAATTGAATGGCACTACAACGCAGAGAGGAAAAGACTAATGCTGCACATAGGAAAGAAAAAAACATAATAGGAATGAATGGAGAAAAGAAGTGGTTGGTAGAGGGTGAAAAAAAAAAAAAGCATTGGGAGAATAAGTTTGTGGAGAAAACAATGGAGGTGATTGAGAAGTTCAGAATAGTGGTGTGATGGAGGTGAACTACAGAGAGTTGGGTGTATTTGCAGGGGACAAAAGATGGAGCAGTTTCATAAATGACAGTTTGGATTGTTATTTCCCACCATGTTCTATGAATAAATAAGGACCCTAAGAGAAGGGATAGACCATTTCAATCCAGAACTGCCACCATGAGGAAAACTTTGTTTCCTATGATTGACGAGACTTGTTTTCCCTTTGAAATCCGTAATCTAAACTAACCCCAGTATAGGAAAAAATGCGATGTTTTGTAAACCCTAAAAGCACTAAGATTATGTGTCCATTACGTAGCATACTTGATTATTGTGAGTGGGATGCATCTTCAGAGTAGTCATGCAAACATGATGAAAAATGATTGGATCAACAAATTACTGCTCAGTATGAAAAGACGTTTTGTAAATAATTTTTCATTATTTACTGAAGCTCTTGATCCTAGGCTTGAGAATAATGGCAAAAGATCCAAGCTCTGAGTTAAAAAAGTCATTTGACTTTTTAATTGTTTTGTTTTGTTTTGTTTTATTTTAGTCATTCATTGGATTTTTAAGCACAAGGCAGTCTTACCAAGACAAAAAAAAGTCATTTCCAGACAAAAAATATTTTGAATCCCAATGGTGATTATTAGGAAAAAAAAAAAAAAAAGTGGAGGGGGGAGGAATTGTATGTATTCTTCTGTTTTCTTAGGCAAACAATAAAAGCAGAAATATAGAATAAACGATATATATAAATAACGATATATATATAATATAAATAAACACTGTAATGAATAACTTTAAGGGTATTGAATCTGTATATTTTGCAATAAAGTTTTGGTCTGCTGACTTCATAAAACTGTAACTGTAGCACCTCTAAAAATTCCCAACACTTATGAATGCAAAGAATCCACCTGAAGAAGTCTTTAACTATCAGTCCACTGCAGTATAAAACGTACTCTCTGAAGAGACCAGTTAATACCTGCCCTGTCCTTGCACTTTCCCATACACTTCCAGTGCTTGGCTAAGAGATTACAAAAATAAGTGTTTTCATGTTGTGATGTTGATGATCTTGATGGTCTTCAGAGAACCTTTATTTATTTTTCTTTTGACTCTTGCCTACAAGAAGCATATTGTTTTCTCTATTGCACAGGTTTAGATATTTTTGCAAAAGGTATTAAATAAAAAAGAACAAAATAACAAGCAGTAATCAAAATAGCAGTAATAGCGGTCACAAGAGGAAGCAGAAGACATGAGTAGATTCACATGTAATTTTTAGCACTGAACATTGGCTTTATGCAAGCTTCCATCCATCCAAAATTTAGCTGTAAATTCTTCTGAGAAAAAGTCTCTAAAGAAGCAAGGGAAATAATGGAGAGGAGAAAGAAAAAGACCAGATGACAAGGCAAACACAATGTAAGGTTAAAAAGGTGAACAAAACAGGCAGCTTGAAGAATCTTTCTGCAGAACAAAATGTAAACTAAAAGAAAAATGAACCTGAGGTCAAAATATTTTGTTCTACAAGACTTAAGGTTAATTAAAGACCCGTCAGTTTAAATATCTATGTTTTAAGAAGACAGTGTTGACAAAAGAACCAATGTCTTTTAGTACCAAGAGTCCTTGAATCTGAGACATAGTTTTGGACTAGCCAGACATCTGCTACTGGTCTTCTCCTTTCACAACTGTCTACATGTATTGGGTACCTGCTTTATTAGTCTTAAACTTATCTCTGTACCTAAAACTGGGTGCTATGCACACCTCTTACCTAAAGAGGGAAGTCACCTGCCTAAATTCCACTACATTCTAGAGTTTGGTAGAAAGAGACCCACAACCTGTGTCCCCAGAGAGTCCTGGTCTGGTAACCACACCTGTAGTAAAAATGCACACATCGTTGTTTTGTTTCCAAAATGCTGGTCCAATAGCAGAATAACCTGGTTATTCACTCCACAGGTGGTATGTCTCCAGTTGAACCTAGGTCTCTCACTCCTAGTAAGATATTTGAGAATGGGACAATCCTGAAGATAGTGACAAGTTTCTAAAAATATAAATGCAATGTTTTCTGAATGTTAAGACCAGTAAGATTATGTATCCATAACATAGCATAGCTGTATTCCTGCCACTAATTTGGAAGCCCATTCAGGCTTATTTGAGACACATTTTTCCTGTTGGGAAGTCCGTGGTAGTTCCTTGCTCAGTGTGTTCCCTGCAGCTGCATGGAGCCACTGACTCTCAGAAGGCTCCAGCTGCAAATTACCGTCACTTCCAGTTTAGACCCAATTTGAGGTTAATTTAGGAGCTTTAAGGATTGTTTTCAGAACTGTGAAGTTTGATAAACATGCATCAGGCCATTTGAAGTCTATGCTATACTATGGTGTTACTTCTTTGTCTTTTATTGAAGGTGACAAGGCTTTTAATCTAGGTGCATCTTTGAAATGCCCAAAGTTTGAGACAATGAATAAGGCCCCTTGATTTCCTGTACAGTAAAAACATAAAGAGCTTCCTAAGGTCTTAACATACAATGATATACATCTCAACAGTCATTAAGCTGTCTTCACAAATGTTCAGGTTTATCTCTATTTACCATTAGAAAGTTATAGTACATTACGTAAGGTTGAGTAACAATGAGAAGGACTCGAAGAAAAATTGCATTGGATGAAACACAAAGCCTTGTGTGAGATGGATTTTTACTCCTAGGCAAAGTTTCTGCAGAAAACTCTTACCAATAAGAAACTAATAAATGAGCACAATATAAATGCCTACAGTTTCCTAAAATGTAAATATCAGTCTTTCTAGTGAGTGGAATTTTGTTTTCTTTCATAAACACAAAGATTGGATAATATATGACAGAAAGTCAAATTCAGCAGTGGAACAATAATAATAAGCCTGGGAAAGAGCAATTACATTAGATCTGACAACATGAGTAAGAGTCACAGACTTTTGGGGGACATATAAAATGTGTTATTTCTTACTCTGGATTCTTGTCTCTCAGACATAATACTTTGCTGGAAGTTGGGTGAATCTCAAAGGACAGATTTCTTCCATGTTAGAAAAAGACTATTGCTTCTTGATTATCAAAGAATTAATATTTGAGTAATAGCCCAAATATTAGCAGTGAAAATGAGCTCCTTAGCTGCATTCAGCTGTGAAATATCAGTGTGCTATCAATGCCAAGTTGCAAACACCAAAACGCTGGAAATTTGGAATCTCCATCATGGGAACAGATATTGAATTACAGTTTTACTTTAAAAAATAAATGCATGAACAGTTTTGAGTCACTTCTAATGCAGAATGGAACAAATGTTCTAACCTTGAAAGTTGTTGCAAATAAAACTGTCCTCTATCTGACAGCTCTTTTCAACATCCAGAAAGAATCTCAACATCCAATCAGGCAGCTGTAGAAAACGCAGATGTTCAAAACCAGTCAGCATATGCTTATGTTATTGCTTCATAGGAGGGATTCTGTCTTCTGAACTCATTCTATTAGAATATTTATTTTGAGAAGTTCACTTAGTCTTGCAAAGTCAACAAAGTTGATATAAGGTTGGAAAATAACAAAAAATTGTCATTAAAGCACAATTTATTTTTGAAAAGAGGTGTTTAAAACTATATTTATCCTTGTATAATGGCTTTGAGTTTGATGATAATTCTGACAGAAACAAACAAACAAACAAAAAACATTCAAAATCATAAAATCATTAAATCATTAAACATTCAAAGTCATTACCTTTCAGAACTTAATGCTCATCTTTTATATCTATTGAACATCATTTTATGTTGTATCAGTAGTACTCATGAATAATACTAGTAAAAAGAGAACGAAATGAAAGTGTTGGATTTGTAGGACTCTATAAAGGAAACTGAATGGTGCATTAATTGCTCAGTAGGAAGTGTGCAGGGTAAAATAAATACTTTAAGGAGGTTGTGGGAGTTGAAATTTCTAAAAGTAGTTGAAATAAAAATAAAATGGAATTAATGGGCTAAATTAGGTGATATTAAAGCTCTTATTTAGTGTTAACTAAATGGAATCCAAATTTCTGTTCTCTAAAAATACAGTATTTGGGATAAGAAATGTACAGTTTTAACTAAGTCCTCCTATACAAAATAGGAAAGGAATACTTAAGAGAGTTTATTTATTTATTTATTTATTTTTATTCTGTGGTATTTCTTTTCATTTTTAAAGTGTATTTTAAATTACTATTATTAACGTTCATCATAACACTGACTTGTAAAAATAGGGATTTGGTATGCAAAAATGGATAAAGTAAGACATCAGAATATCTTCTACTTTTTCAACTTTGCCATTCAAATTATAAATACCACTAGAATTAAGCTTGTCTTATAAAACATAGCATTTCTTATTAAACATAACAATTTTGAGAGTTAATATATATTTTAGTGAAATCAGTTCTTGAGTACAAATGTCCATATGTGCTTATTGGTGGATTTCAGCAGAAGAAATGATACTTTGTGGATGACAGAAGGGATAAAGAAGAATGTTTTATGGCTTATCTTTGTAGGTATTTATAAGGAGAAGAGAAAGGGGGACAGAAAAACAGGGTATGCTTATTACTAACAAATGTTTCCTGGCATTGTCAAGGATTACAGTACAATAGGAGTATATCTGGAGAGACATGGTGCTGGTAAACGGATATGTGTATTTGGGTTTCCTTCAGACTAGCTCCTTCTCTGGTTACCTGTATTGAATGCCCATTCATGTCTAAAGTAGTCTTGATATATTTCTCATTTTTTGGTCTGGTTTAATCTGAAAGAAATCCAACTTGTATCCTTTGAAACCTCTCTGAGTAAATTGGGAGGATGGAGAAATTTTCTTCAAAAATGCATTCATGATCTGAAAAAAATGATGCTAGCACAGTGCCAGTGCTGCACACCTAGACCATGCATGCAGCAGGCTGCAGGGAGCAGAGGTGATGCTTGGGACTGGGAGGTCAGTTCCCCCACACTGTTTATGGGTATTGCTGTTGTGCATGAGGGTTGATATGGACACTGCTGACGATCTACTTCTAGCTCTAGTTAGATGTTAGATTCATGCATGAGGGTGGTGATATTTATTCAACAAAGAAAAGAAAAAAGGATTTCTGCCCCCAAACAAACTCATTTCATTTATTGTGTTCAGTGCTGATACAACATTTATCTACAGAAGAGCCATATGGTGCCCTATGGTGAGACTTCCTTCCCTGTCCATTACAACCACCCTGTTTTGGCAGCAAAGACAGAAAGGAAATTTCCCATTTAATTATTTATTTGTGGTTTCCACGCAACAGTCACTGTTAATTATGGGACAGGGTATCTGTCATAAACACAGCCAGATTGCTGAAGAAAGCAGGCTTGGGATATCCCTGTGTTTGGCAATATTAGTTTAAGCTTTCTGACTTCTAGGGACCCATTAGGGCTAGGGAGGTGATCGTCCCCCTGTACTCAGCTCTGGTGAGGCCGCACCTCGAGTACTGTGTTCAGTTTTGGGCCCCTCGCTACAAGAAGGACATGGAGGTGCTTGAGCGGGTGCAGAGAAGGGCGACAAAGCTGGTGAGGGGCCTGGAGAACAAGTCCTACGAGGAGCGGCTGAGGGAGCTGGGCTTGTTCAGCCTGGAGAAGAGGAAGCTCAGGGGCGACCTTATCGCTCTCTATGGGTACCTCAAGGGAGGCTGTAGCAAGGTGGGGGTTGGCCTGTTCTCCCACGTGCCTGGTGACAGGACGAGGGGGAATGGGCTTAAGTTGAGCCAGGGGAGTTTTAGGTTAGATGTTAGGAAGAACTTCTTCACTGAAAGGGTTGTGAGGCATTGGAACAGGCTGCCCAGGGAAGTGGTGGAGTCACCATCCCTGGAAGTCTTCAAAAGATGCTTAGATGTAGAGCTTAGGGATATGGTTTAGTGGAGGGCTGTTAGCATTAGGTCAGAGGTTGGACTCGATGACCTTGAGGTCTCTTCCAACCTAGAAAATTCTGTGATTCTGTGATTAAAGGTTGAACTAATTCAGAGCAGCCCCAAGACAGCAATACGTGAGGCCTACTTTGTCTGGTAACTTGTTCCTTCTTTTCATTGACTCTTTTAGGGGCTTTGGCTGAGGTTTAAAAATCTTGTAGTTTGGCTGAAGCAATTGCTTCTGCAACTGTGTGTTTGGGAGGCTTCAAAAAGTGGCACTGTCAGTAGTGCATGTGGAAATTTGAGAATGAAATTCATCACAACACACAACGTTGGCTTGGACTTTGGTTTCGCAAGTGAAAATCTTACTAAGATTTGCTTCTGGCAATCTATGATACTGTGAGCAAAAAACAAAAAACAAACCAACAAAAAAAACCAACCTAGCTCATCCCTGGTTTTATTTCTCTGTGTTTGCTTTGATTTTATAAAGGCCCTCTAAAGGACTCATGCATCCACAAGAAAATCTAATTATACTCAAGAGTGAAGGAATTTCAGGCAATCCATCAAAAACCTCATTCCCTTTTCCCACCCCAACAGTAATTCTTTACTATAATGATTACAGTTCTCTCTAGTACCTTCAAAACATTCCTCACTGGAAATGTCTGGTGAAAAAAATGATTTTTGTAGCATGTCCTGAAGAATAGTGCATCCACAGCACTTGATTTCATGGACAGAAGCAAATTCTAAGGCTGTGGTATTGTAGGAACAAGGAAACTTCTGCCATATACAACAAAGCTGTTCTACAAATGTTTTTGCTGACATCAGCTTCTCATATGCCTCAGTTTTTCAAATATCCAGTGAGAAGTTATCATGGGAAAGCACAGTTTTGTCTATATTACAGATAATAAATTGCCCTGTTGCTTAACTCATTATTTTCAGAAGGTTTCTTGCAGAGACCTAATAATCATCCCACCTAGAATGTGGTTATGAGTATGTGGTTATGAGGCTTTGATGTGCGCTGTAAAAAAAAAAAAAAGAAAAAAAAAAAAAGAAAAAAAAAAAAGAAAAAAAAAAAAGACATTTTCAACTCTTAACATTGCAGAAAATGCATGAAAATTTAAAAAATGTTGAATGATGAGAAGTCATTTTCTAATGGTAATAACTATATCTGCACCTGGAAAATATCATTTATTTTACTTTTGAAATGAATCCAATAATATATATATATATATTTGCACTCAATAATATTTTCTACCTACAATATATTTCACCTAGTTACTGAGAAGGTACTTCTTCATATACATCCCCTGTGAGATGAAGCAGAACTAATCAATCGAGTATAATAACAAAAGGGACAGATTTATCAGTTCATTTTATTCAGCTGGAATGATTTGTGACTAGGACAGAAAAGTTTAAAATGGGAAAAAAAAAAAAAAAAAAGCTTATTATGGCTATGTTCTGAACTAGACTAGAGGTATAAAAGCTTCTGCCAATAAGTCAAACTGAGGCATCCAATTCATTGCACATGAATTTAGACCTTGTTTTATTAGAAATATATTACTAGGACTTACTTTCCTGCTGGAATCAACAGCAATGGTATTTCCTCTGGAGAGTTCCTCAAGCTGTACACCTTGCTGTGCTATCTGGGAGATGATTCCACTCTTAAGAAATCCATGAGAATCTTGCCATTGACGTTAGTGAGTTTACATCACCTCCTTAAATCAGAGCTGAGTGCAGCAGCCTACTGCTGAGGCTCAAAATGAATTCAGTGCACATAAAACCAGCAGATCATGGCAAAGTCACTCTTGGACCATGTTGCAACTTTGGCAGGATAGAGAAATCTGAATGCGGCTGGCTGCTTCAAGACTTGCAATTCATGGGCAGAGTGATATCGAGAGTTCAATCTCTTCTTGTAAAGTGATAGATTATGCTTCCTGATCCTGTGAGCAAAGGTGACATGGTCAGATCATATATTGATTGTTCTGGACCCCAAGACAGGGTGACTGCACGCAAATTACCTCTAAGAATGGTTTTTGGTCTCTGCCAATTCCGAAGTTGAACCTAGGGATGATTTGGGAGACTTTTCGTATCAAAACTATTCAGGAACTGCTCTGTCAGTGTTAAAATTCAATGGTCAAATTGCTGCTCTTACACGTCTGCCCTGTCTCTGTTTAATTTATGAATGGAGATGCACTCAAAAAGCCTTAGGAGTTTTCCATAGGGGTAGCTGTATGCAAACTCTAGGTCTGAAAGCCTCCATGGAAAGCAGCATACCATGTCAGGTAGGAGCAGGCACTGTCAGTAGCAGCATGGACACATCACTGAATTAATGCAGCCACGCTGCTTCCAGACCTGGCTAACCTTCCTGGTCTGGAACATATCACAGAATCACAGAATCACAGAGTTTCAAGGTTGGAAGAGACCTCAAGATCATCGAGTCCAACCTCTGACCTAACACTAACAAGTCCTCTACTAAACCATATCACTAAGCTCTACATCTAAATGTCTTTTAAAGACCTCCAGGGATGGTGACTCCACCACTTCCCTGGGCAGCCCGTTCCAATGTCTAACAACCCTTTCAGTAAAGTTCTTTCTAACATCCAACCTAAAACTCCCCTGGCTCAACTTTAGCCCATTCCCCCTCATCCTGTCACCAGGCACATGGGAGAACAGACACATGGGCAAAGAAAGCTCAGGATCAGTCATTCTGGCTCACCTGTAGGTATATCCCTAGAGTGAAAAGACACAAGTGGAAAATGTTTGTCTGTGATGTTATTAGGTGTGGAGATATTTATATCTAAACTAAGAGCACACACAACTGAGCACAGATGTCAGCTTAACACAGAGCTGAGAACTAGGAGAAGGATGTGAAATGTGGGCAGAGACTAATTATCCACCTAAGTTCTGACACAGTGTTACCAAATCCTTACAAGGATGGTTATTATCAAAAGCAGAAATCACTTTAAACAATAGAACTGCATTTAAATTTCATTAAAGGCGAAGAAATGAGGGATGTAGAACTTCTAGAGAGGGTCCAGCATAGAGCAACAAATATGATAAAGTGATTGGAGCATCTGACCTATGAGGAAAGACTTAGCGAGCTGGGCCTGTTTAGCCTAGAGAAGAGGAGACTAAGAGGGGATCTTACCAATCTCTATAAATAAAAGGGGACAATGTAAAGTAGATGGGGCCAAACTCCTCTCAGTGGTGGCCAGTGATAGGACAAGGGGCAATGGGTATAAATTGAACCACAGGAGGTTTCATTACCAAATGAGGAAGAACTTCTTCACAGTTCAGGTGACAGCACTGGAACAGGCTGCCCAGAAAGGTTGTGGAGTCTTCTTCTTTGGAGATATTCAAAACCCTTCTGAATGAGATCCTATGTAACAAGCTCTAGGTGAACCTGCTTAAGCAGGGGGGTTGGACTAGATGACTTGTGGAGGTCCCTTCCAACCTCAACCATTCTGTGATTCTGTGAAGTTATATCAAATTTAATTCCATTCTTCTTAAGTTTCTAAGACTGTTAAAATGTCATCCTTATTCATTTAAATTACAGTTATCTACTTTATTCAGGTGTCTTTTTTCAAGATTTGTTGTGGATACAAATTTATTTCCTTGGAAAGGAACACATCAAAACCAAAAGCATATTTAAAAAAAAAAAAAAAAAAAAAAAAAAAGTGGTAATAATTTAATAATTCATCTGAAGTTAGAAATACATGCAAAGGAGCAAGATTTCCAATATATTTATTCCACACAACTTTTGACAGAGTTAAGAAAGAAAATCTCGTATGTGAATATACATGTACATATATAATCATTTATTGGGATTATGTTTTGTGATGTATTAGTCTGCTGTAGTCAGTGTTCTTTATGGAAATCTCTACTTTGAATTTGAGAGCATTAATTTCAAAAGAGCACCCTCCACTGAAGATGTTTTCTTAGACTGGACACCTGAATTCCCTTAAGAGATGCTCTTCTTCCAGGAAGTGCAAGCATAAGAAAGGAAGTAAAAGCATACTTACAGATTTCTGGTATTTCCTTAGTAATTTTTTATTTAGAATTCATGACAAATCATTCTGTAATCCTCAGATGATATAAATAACATTTGCTTCTGCTTTTGTTGAGCCCAAATGATATGAATAAAGGGGGAAAGAGAATATGTCCAAGTGCTTAAGACTCACAGTAATTCTTCAGCACAGCTGTCGAAAAATAGCAGTACTAGGAATGAAGCCCTCTTAAAGAAGTGAAACATTACAATGGACTAAAATACAAATCACATCTACACTTAGAGTTAATTGGCAGTGCTAAGTGGAAGTCAGCAATACTTGGCTGATTAACAACATCTGATTCACCATTTAATGCGGAAAAGAGGAAGAACTGCATTAGTTCTGGAACAGGCTTCCCAGACATGTAGTCACAGCATCAAGCCTGTCAGAGTTTAAGAAGTGTTTAGACTGTGTTCTTTTCATACAGTCTGAATTCTGATTTTTGGGTAGACCTGTGTGGAGCCAGGAGTTGGACTCGATGATCCTTGTGGATCCCTTCCAACTCGGGATATTCTATGATTCTAGTTCACTAGAAGAGTTAATACAATATAGGATTTCCTTTTCCTCCAATACTAGGAATCATGTAGCATCCAAGTGAGAGGTTTGAGGACCACAAATCTGAAGATTTGCTCAGCGTCATACTGCCTGCTAAGGGCATGACGTAACTTTAAGCACGTAAACATCATTTAAGTGTTCTTTAAGGAGGGAACAGGTGAATTCAGAGTAATGCCCTGGAAATACTTCTTTACGCCCCTTCTTCCAATTGCCATCATAAGCCACTAAGAAGATTCTCCTGTCTTCTCACTTTGTGCTCAGTTCTGATTTTCTAATGAAGCAGAATCAAACACAGAAACTTAAATTTAGTGAAAACTTCAATGCTTTTAAGTTTTATCCTGTCGCATACAAGCATCACCTGCAGTCAGAAAAAAAGCTTTGTTTATAGGTGTAGAAGATCCAGCAAAGGAAACCCAAACTAAGTTTAACTTCTGCTTTTGTACAAAGGACAATTTCCCAAACACAGAGGGAGTGGTTAACTTAAGTAGGTAGTTAGAAAGAGTTACAAGTACGCAATATATTTAAGAACATACAGAATTAAAATATCTCGATTTTTCCATAAAGCCAAAAAGAATACTTACAAAATCACATGGGCATAAAAATAACCTTAACTTAAACATTTTATTGTTTTGTGAACTCTGTCACATTGTCCCATAAGCATTTGTTATGAAGGTAAAACTTCATGAGCTTGACTTATGGATGAAATTTGATGAGGTAGGAAGTGTGAATTATAGACTAAAGATTGGTCCCTTATAGTGAGAAATAAAATAAAAAATACATGATAATAAATCAATATATTTTTTAAGAATCCATTCATATATATTTATACATATTATGAAATAAAATGAATAATATATAAAATGAAAAATATATTTGTTTAACCATCACAATTTAATTCTGAAATGGTGTATTGTGACTGTGGTATATCTTTATCCATCTTTTTATCCTTTTGCAAATATATAGCAGCTAACATCAATTAAAACTAATTACACCTCAAAACTCATTAAGAGTCAATATTCTACAGTGCTTCTAGGAGTCACACAAACCAATTAACAGTCTGATTTTCACCATGTGTTTGTGTCCATTTACTCTTTATTTTAATCTTGAAAGAAATAACAAAAAAAAATACTATGGTAGAATCCAACATAAGATTAAGACTAGCTTTCGAATTTATTAATGTGACAAAAAAGCCCAAATAAAAAATGCTTGACAGTTTTAAAAGGAAGTCCTAAAAATTATTAAAGTCAATTTAAGGCCAGTCAATTAAATTATCCAATAAATTATCCTATGACACATTCTGTGCCCAGAGCAGAAACTCTGCCAATGCAAAGTGTGGTAATTTAAAATCAGACCAAGGAATTATGGGTTATGATCCCCATTTGAAAGACTGCTTATGCATAGCATATGGGGAGAAAAAGTAGAGTAGCCCTCATGACAAAAGCTAGAATCCATATCTTGCTATTTGTCATTGCCAGATGCTTGTGCTCTCAGCTTGGTAAACCTCAGCTTCTTTTTGCAAAGCAGAATTACCAGAATAAATGGCATTTTCATTGTGAAACAGCTGCATATTCCTCAGGTAGTTAGAAAACACAAGTTTGCATCCTCTTTAGGCTAAAGAACCATGAAACCCATGAGAGTATGCAAACCATCCTGAAGTATAAAAATTCATCCCGAGTAAATGAGATACCCAGCAATTTACTGAATACAAAGGAAAGGTCCTCACTCTCTTTTGTCAAAGCACAGTAGCTCTGACCTCTCTTTTGAAAGGTAAAACTTAGAAGCCTAAATACAAGAAAAGGCCATGAATCTTGATTGTCTGCTGGCACTACTTTTCTTTAAAGCAAAATTAGCACTTATGTTCATTCTTAATTAACCCTTTTAGCTTACAATGAAATGTGATAAACACTACAGATTCAGCAATTCTTCCAACCCAAATAGTTATGTACAGACATCAATATATAGATTTAATTTAGCATCTATTTTATTGGTCTAGCAAAGCTGAACCTTTGTCTCTTAAATGGTCTTCACAAAAATAAGGATATCTTGGGTGGAGATGTCTAGATACCCTAGAATATCCTGGCCTAGTTACCTAGCCTGCAGGAAACTTTACAGAGGGCTGGAATCTCCCCAGGGATCTCTGACATTTCTGCCAGGGACTGTTGGTCCAAGGATCTATGGTATCCTAAATAGCACTACACAATTATAATGGACCTAAATAGTACTCTTTGCTTCTTAACATGTATGTTTTTTAATGGAATGGTAATATCTAGCAAATTCATGTACATGACCTGATAAATTTACTAGGACTGAGGACTAATTTTTTGTCCAAAATTTGCATAACAACATATTTTTTATTCTTCCTTCTTTGGGTAAAAGATAAGAAAGAAAATCTCAGAAAAATGCTGTAGGACTTTTCTCGTCTTAATCAGTGAAAAGAAGACAGTCAGGCTTGGTTGGCTTATAGGGGAAAAAAAAATAAAAATCAGCATTTAATTTATTAGTCAAAATTAAAACTGAAGATGACATGTAAAACATCTGAACACAGCTTCTCCTCCAGGAAGTTTTTATCAGGCTACCTACTCTCCATACAGCTTAATATTTTCAACTCTGTGCTGCTTCCTTCTCCTAGAAATACATCTTGAAGGAGGTACTCCCTCTCGGGTTGTTCAGAATTATTATGCAGATATTTTATAAGGATCAATACATTGTAAAATTCAAGTAGGGGAAACTCTTTGTTACTGCACTAAAACACACACACAAAAGAGAACATTTCACCACTGTTCCCTTCAGATATTTTTACTCAAAATCAAGCATTTGTTTCTCTACAAACTGATTGCTGGATGAACTGGCTATACAGATTGCAATGGTTCACTCTGCTCTGGCAGGAGGAACACAGCCCTGTATGTGTGCCTCTGGCCCTATTGTAAGTGCCTTGCTGGCATTAATCCCAGCAGCGTTGCTCCAGCTAAGCTCTCAGGAACCTTGTGGAACAGCCTTGTTAAACCTCTGGGGAGCCAATAAAAGTAGCACCTTCTCTTTTTAACCTCTTCTGAATAAAGAAGGGACATAATGTTTTACCTAGACTTGTTCTACAGACCACACCGAATCCATTAGGTTTGGCCATTCCCTATTCACCACCTGATATTGGGAGTAGACAAATGACTTCTACAGAGTCAGTAAAAATGGCAAAGCCAAAGATTTTCTATTCCTTTTCAGAAGCCAATACTAGGCTTGAAGAACATCTCTATTTGTGCACATGTATATGTGTAAGATAATTATATGCAAATATTTTTTGACTATGTGAACCTGTTAATTTTATGTACATTAAAATCATTTAGACTTCTAGAGGCTACTTTTATCTTTGTATTCTGAAGAATATATCTACTAATTAGAGGTAATAAATTATCTGGCTAGGGGGAACAAGCAAACAAACACACACACACACAAAAAAAAAAACAAAAAACAAATAACAAAAAACTTTTTTTAGACAATGCCACTAAGTACAATTAAACCATAAATGGAGGAGGCACAGAGTAGTGCTCCAGCACACAGGTATGACTTCAGAGTGCAATGCTTCAGAGCTCTCTGAAGGCTGCTTGGATGTACATACTCCATTGTGAGGCACAAAAATGAAAAGTAACCTATCCCTCACCTCCATCTGTTGGCAAACTGTATGATGAGTGGAAGTGCTCTGAAAAGTGTAATTAATCTTGCAATGTGATGTGCTACATTCCTGTTCAGCAGTGCTTAAACTCTCACTGCCTCAAGAATTGTTGCTCTTGTACATATTCTTCTGGTACAAGCTGACTTAAACTGTGATTTTTATGCCTTTTATTAATGGAAGGAGTACAGCAACGTAAGTGAAAAACATGCTGTTTCCACTTTTGCAGTGGGGACAAAGTATGTTTCCAGCCCACCTACTCATGACAAAACCCTCTCTTCAAACCTCTTTCCTTCCCGTGTCTGTAACAAAACCCTCCAAAGATATGCCATGAGGCTCAGATTCACATTATGAAGCTTTCAGGCTTTACATTACAGCGCTGCTTTGTCCTTGTGCTCCAGAGAGCAAAGTGATTATATTTATGACACAGGGCTGGGAGAAGATCACAGAATCACAGAATCACAGAATTGTCTAGGTTGGAAGAGACTTCAAGATCATCGAGTCCAATCTCTGACCTAACACTAACAAGTCCTCCACTAAACCATATCACTAAGTTCAACATCTAAACATCTTTTAAAGACCTCCAGGGATGGTGACTCCACCACTTCCCCGGGCAGCCCATTCCAATTCCTCATAACCCTCTCAGTAAAATTCTTCCTAATATCCAACTTAAGATGGGGACAGAATAAATTGTGGAAGGAAAGATGGGGTCTGTGGCTCACTGCTGTGGTAGCAGAGTAACATCTAAGCCTGACATAAAATCTGGAAAGATTCTCCTGACTTATCAATATAGCTAGATGTCTAACTTTGCTCAAACATTTTGTATTTTCCACCTTTGTCAAAGTGTACATGTAGCTTCCTAGTGACATTTTGCTAGCAATACCAGCTATTCCCAATCTGCCTTCTTTTGAGAACTAAGTTGTGATCAATTGCATCCACACTGGTTCCTCCTAAGCACTTGGGACAATCCAAATTGCAAAAAAAGCATCAACAACCAGACACTGACTAACAGAGTGAACCTACACCAGAGTGAATGTTGATCCAGACACAGTCTTGGTCTGCCACTGTGAACTGGAGCTGGCAGATATAAAAATGCCTGCAAGAACCCCAAACTGACCTGGGCAAACCCCAAACTGAGCTGAACACAAACCGACCCTTACTTAACTTAATATTGAAGAGGCAAAATGAGAAAAGACATTCCCCGACAATAAGCATGCATTTTCAACACGATTTTTATTCCTGAGGAGAAATATAACAAATAGAATGGATCACAATTTGGACACCAGAAAAGATCTTACACTGACAAGCAGTAAATATAATTGCAAATAAGAAAAATGAGTGTCTGGTTTGTATATAAGACTGAGTATGAATCATTTAATATAGACAGAAACTAACTTTGAAGAAAGATACATGAGGAATACTAAACAGATGCCTGTATTCATATTGCCTATATTCCTGTAAGGCAAAATTTATGAATCTGTTACTGCGTATAGCTATTGACTGAAAATAGAAATGTAAAGTCAGATTTAGCTCTTGGAAGTTTATTTCCCCGAAGTTAGATATCTGGTGTAAGTTAGTCATTTGCACTACTTCAGATTGTCAGTCTGTTAGAGAAAAAATGATGTAGGGCCTCTGAGTGTTCCTCTAGTGACCTGATGCATATATGTTCCTGAGTACGTATGTGAGACAAAAGTCTTAAACAGCTAATGTGCCGTCTTTGTCTATGTAGGTACCAAGTGAAGATGAACTACTTAACTTCAAGATTAGTCTAAATCTAAGAAGAATCCTACTCTGAAAAGCTGCTGTGATAAACAGTGTATGAAATAACTATGTGATCACAGAATCACAGAATCACAGAATTTCTAGGTTGGAAGAGACCTCAAGATCATTGAGTCCAACCTCTGACCTAACACTAACAGTCCCCACTAAACCATATCCCTAAGCTCTACATCTAAATGTCTTTTGAAGACTTCCAGGGATGGTGACTCCACCACTTCCCTGGGCAGCCTGTTCCAATGTCTAACAACCCTTTCAGTAAAGAAGTTCTTTGTAAGATCCGAACTAAAACTCCCCTGGTGCAACTTAAGCCCATTCCCCCTCGTCCTGTCACCAGGCACGTGGGAGAACAGACCAATCACCACTTTGCTACAACCTCCTTTAAGGTATCTGTAGAGAGCGATAAGGTCGCCCCTGAGCCTCCTCTTCTCCAGGCTGAACAAGCCCAGCTCCCTCAGCCACTCCTCGTAGGACTTGTTCTCCAGGCCCCTCACCAGCTTTGTCGCCCTTCTCTGGACTCGCTCAAGCACCTCGATGTCCTTCTTGTAGCGAGGGGCCCAAAACTGAACACAGTACTCGAGGTGCGGCCTCACCAGAACCGAGTACAGGGGGGCAATCACCTCCCTAGCCCTGCTGGTCACACTGTTTCTTATGCAATCCAGGATGATGTTGGCCTTCTTGGCCACCTGAGCACACTGCTGGCTCATATTCAGCTGACTATCAACCATCACTCCCAGGACCTTCTCTGCTTGGCAGCTCTCCAACCACTCATCTCCCAGCCTGTAGCTCTGCTTGGGGTTATTGCACCCCAGGTGCAGGACCCGACACTTGGCCTTGTTGAACTTCATACAGTTGACCTCAGCCCATCAGTCCAGCCTATCCAGATCCTCCTGCAGAGCTTTCCTACCCTCGAGCAGATCGACACACGCACTTAACTTGGTGTCATCTGCAAACTTACTGAGGGTGCACTCGATGCCCTTGTCCAGATCATCAATGAAGATATTAAAGAGGACCGGCCCCAGCACCGAGCCCTGGGGAACGCCACTAGTAACCGGCCTCCAACTGGATTTGACTCCATTTACCACAACTCTTTGGGCCTGGCTAACCAGCCAGTTTCTAACCCAACGAAGCGTGCACCAGTTCAAGCCAAGAGCAGCCAGTTTCTTGAGGAGAATGTTGTGGGAGACAGTGTCAAAAGCCTTGCTGAAGTCAAGGTAGACCACATCCACAGCCTTTCCCTCGTCCACCCAGCGCGTCACTTTGTCATAGAAGGAGGTCAGGTTCGTCAAGCAGGACATGCCTTTCATAAACCCATGCTGACTGGGCCTGATCGCCTGCTTGCCCTGCAAGTGCCGCATGATGACTCTCAAGATAATCTGCTCCATGAGCTTCCCTGGCACTGAGGTCAAACTGACAGGCCTGTAGTTTCCCAGGTCTGCCCTCTGGCCCTTCTTGTAGATGGGCGTCACGTTTGCTAGCCGCCAGTCAACTGGGACCTCCCCTGATAGCCAGGACTGTTGATAAATGATGGTAAGCGGCTTGGCCTGCTCCTCTGCCAGTTCTCTCAGTACCCTCGGGTGGATCCCATCTGGCCCCATCGACTTGCGCACATCCAAGTGCCGTACCAGGTCACCAACCATTTCTTTGTGGATAGTGAGGGCCACATCCTGCTCCCCATCCCCTTCCACCAGCTCAGCGTACTGAGTATCCAGAGAACAACTGGTATTGCTACTAAAGACTGAGGCGAAGAAGGCGTTAAGCACCTCCACCTTTTCCTCATCTCTTGTAACTAAGTTTCCCCCCGCATCCAGTAAAGAATAGAGATTCTTCTTAGAAAAGATCTTCAGATAGATCTTCAGATCTATTTTAGAGAGTTGTAAAAACATGGGGAGGTGGTAGAAAATTTATTGATGTAATAATATCTTTCAAGTGACAAAAAAGTATTTCAGTTTGGTAGGATAATCCTTCTCTGGTATAGATTGAATTTGACTAGGTAGGCTCAGTCAAGTCTGCTGAGTAATTTTTAGCTTATTCTGCTAGGGTTTTAATTAGGAAAACATAAATATCTTTAATCAAAACCAGAAATATCTGTACAAGACAATCTAAAATGAGCTCACATTTTTGCACTCTTTATTAGCCTGCTTCAGTTTGGTTGTGCTATTATATTTATATATCAAGAACATTTAAATTTGAAAGCACCAGCAGAACTCCACAAAAAGTGTAGAAGTCTTTATCAATTTTAATTTAAATTAAATTTTCCAAATATTTTTTTAATCCCAGCAAACTATATAACCAATTAAAAAGACATTCAAATTTCAAAGTAGCATTTCAAAGGCATGACCTTCCATGAAGACATTTTTTTTAACAAAACAAACAAACAAACAAACAAAAAAAAAAAAACACAGAAATATTCATCAGCTTAACATCCCTACATAAACGTATGTGTCCTTTCAACACTTTAACTTGAGCTTAGCTAAGATTTTGTCAACATCTGAAATATTGGGATACTGAGCAAAGGTATTATTTCCATTCATCCTGAATCACATCTCTACAGAGAAAAGGAACACCCCTCTCTTATTATTTGTGATACCACAACAGCACACCAGTCTCATAATTTTGGCATCACCTGAGGCAAATATTGGATTATCTCAGTAGATTGTTTGATTTTACTTGAGCGAAATGTAACAAGTCAATATTGTAGCTGGATTCCTTCTGACTGCACAACTGAGGGCTGATTAAGACAAAGCATAAAAATTGGGGACCATTCTTTGGAGCATAAAAAGATATTACTGTAGTGTCTACAGTCACTGAAAGTTCATTCTAATATTCAGCATTCCCTGGAAGCATTCATACATACAAAAGGAATGGAATTAAGAGTATTTTTTCATATATAGTATATCAAAGGAACTTTGTTGTACACATTTTACACACCTAGCAGGGAAGAGGGTTGTAGTTAACTGAGTTGCCTTCAGGAAGAAAGACAGAAAACATAACTCCCAGAGCTATTGAAACACATGAGCAAGTAAGGACTTAGTGTGCATCAGCTGATGTTTGAGAACTATGCATGGCCATGATCTTATTCTGACAGTATACAGAGTATTATAGTTTTATTTAACCCTCTTTTATTGCACACTAAGCTAAGCCTTGCAGATTCTGAGAACTATGAATATATATGAATATTCATGAAAAATCACCACAGCTGACATGAAATAACAGCATAATTTGTTAGGGTGTCTCGGCTGTTGCATTCAGGTACTAATAGCTGCAAAGTCTTGCCATCCTAAGGAAAAAAAAAAAAATCTAAAGCAATACTAAGACTATGGATTAAAACCAGCTTCCAATTACATCACCCTATCAGGGAAAATAAAAACGGAAGAGTTATTTTGGCTTCTCAGAATTTGATGAGATCAGGAATTAGTCCATGCAAGATCAGAATTTTTATTCTTGCTGAATAAATAAACTAAAATAAGTGAGAATTAAGTGTTATAGAGACTTCTCAATTTGTATTTCTCAACTATCCTGATATATTCACAAATGCTTCATTCTTAATGCAGCTGCTCATCTGGTGATTGCACATGCCGTATTTAAAGTCTTTACAGATATTATTGCAGCTGGAATGGAAAATTTTCCCCTGTGCTCACAGAGGAGTTTCATTTGTGAAGAAAATGAATGAAGTTTAAATAACTAGAAGTGATCTAAATACCTAACATATCTGATCCTACATCCAACTCATTTAACACAATTTAATACAGTGACAGTATTATCACAGAAGCTTGGTAATGGGAAGGAAGATTTTTGATTTTCCAGGCTGGCTGGTGGCAATCCATATGTGCTCTAGATGAAACACTGAAATCAGGCAGTCATGCTGTTAACAATTTAGCAGTACTTCCCTACTCTAGAACCCCTGTGGGTTTCAGTGAGACAGTCACTTAATTTATATTATGAATGGAGTGAAGAATCTGGTTCTTAAATTAATTATCAGTTTGATTAAGTTTGTCATATCAAGGCTGTGGGACTGTCAACACCTTAGGGGAAAAAAAAATCATAACTGGAAAGTTGCACAGGTTTTATAAAGAAAAATAATAATTTGTATATTCTGGTTCAACTTTGTAAATAAACTCAGTAAATCCAGAGTCTCATCATCCCTAGTTAGTGACTCCTTTGCAGGATTCATCTTCAATAAAATCTCACTTAGCAAAATTCTTGATTTACAGTCAGAAATTTTAATAGCAAATCTAACTGAGTTGTGCCTGTTTTGTTGCCATTGACAATGACTTCTAATTTGATTTTCATGTAGGAAGTACTAGATGTTTGGAACAGAGAAAAAAAAGTTGCCATTAAAAAAGTGTCCCTTAGGATTCACACAAGCAGAGGAATGATAATGAAAAAACACTAATAAATCACTGGAACACCTATTTATTTGGTACAAGATGTAGTGTCAAACAGTCGGGGATTTTCCTGGATACAGTTTGAATTTGTTCTTATGTTCTTATGTTCTTTGTTACCATGAATCATATTAAAAACATATGTCTCCCCTTGAGATAACAATAAGAAGAGCAATGGGAGCAGCATTTCATTCTGCTGAAATCAACAGCCTTATTCTGGTGGGAGCAGGAATTAGTAGGAGTTAGGGCCACCATCTGAGCAAAATTATTGCAGTTCAGTATCAGTCAGTGAGCAAGTACCTGTCCTCACTGTGCATAGCATGAAAGTGCTTTTTACCTTAAGTAACTGATGGGAAATTGCAAGAGAATTACAGAAGAATAGACTGGATTATTCAGCAGTTGTTCACAGTTAATTGTTTATCACTCCAAAAACAATAGAGATGACAAAGCTCCACCTTAAAAAAAAAGACAATGTGTCATATTTGGCATATCTTAGGCTGAAATTCTATAGCATTATGGCTGAAGAGAATTTCTTACTGTATTCCAAATTTTGATAAGAAAATACTTTTTATTACAATACACTAATATTAACTTCATAGACATGTTTACATTTATAGGCCAATTTAGGCAATAAACCACAGGTTTTATAACAGTAAGAAGACACAATGATCAATGAATAATATTTAACATAAGCATGAAGGCTTGTCCAGCTAAAGTGTTATGGCACTGTATTCCAAGAATAAAACCTAGAAACTTTTGTCTTAACTCTGCATTACTCAAAGTTGACATAACTTCAAGAATGCAACTATTGATCTGTAAATATTTTGTTTCTTGTATAACAAGTATTGTTAAACAGACAGTGCTTCAATTTAGAGATTCTAGAAACAAGCAATATGACATAATAAATAAATAAATAAATAAAAACATATGACAGTGTTTAGACTGCTGGTAAAAATGAATTCAGTTCACTTCCAGAAGATCTCATGGATTCCTGCAACACCTAAGTCAAATTTATCTTTTCCTCTACAACAGTCCTTTAAATGAAGAAGGAATTGATATTATTTTTTCTTTTGTTGGCAAATCTTGAATGTAACAACAAGGAAGAAAGGCTAAAATATCTGTGAATTTAGGAAGAATTTGATTACATTATGTGCCCAAACATATATTAGGAATAGTGTGTGATAGGTTTACGTAGCAAGGCTTTGGTAGCTGTAGGGATTTTTTTTTTTGGTGGAAGAGTGGGGGGGCAGAGGGGGGGTGGAGTGGCGTTGCAGGGGATGACTGTGAACAGAGGAACTGCACCATGTCAGATCAGAGCCAGCTCTAGACAGCTCCAAAAGGGACCTGTGGGTGGCCAGAGCTGAGCCAGTAAGCAACACTGGTTGGGTCTCTGTAATAGCACATTTCCAAAAGTGCAGAAAAGCCCACTGTTAAGCAGGTGTGAGAGAAAGGAGTGAGAAAGCCCTGCAGACCCAAGGTCAGGGCAGCAGGAGAGCAGGAAGGGCCCCAGGCATGCAGCAGCAGTTTCCCTGCGGCCTGTGGAGAGGTCCCTGGTGGAGCAGGCTGTCCCCCTGCAGCCCATGGGTCCCACGTGGAGCAGATCTCCATGCTACAGCCGATGGAGGAGCCCCCGGTGGAGCAGTCGGATGTGGCCTGGAGGAGGCTGCGGCCCATGGAGAGCCCCCGCAGGAGCAGGGAGTCTGGGGGGAGCTGCTGTCCACCTGTGGGGGACCCATGCTGGAGCAGTTTGCTCCTGATGAATGGATGGACCCCATGGCACAGACCCATATGGGAGCAGTTCTTGAGGAGCTGCTGCCTGTAGGCAGCACCTGCAGGCTCAGTTCAGGAAGGACAGCATCCTGTGGGAGGAACCCCACGTGGAGCAGGGGCAGAGAGTGACTGTGAAGGAGCAGTGGAGATGAAGTGTCAGGGACTGATCCCAACCCCCATTCCCTGTTCCCCTGTGCGGCTTGGCGGAGGAGGTAGAAGAGTGTGGATGGGAAGTTTATTTTTTTTTTGACTTGATTTTATTTACTCACTGCACAGTCACAGATTCAATTTTGACATTCCTGGAACAAAAAGTTTTGGTTTTTAGGTTAGTTTTATTGTGTGTTATTGGTACTATCCACAGGACTAAGATGGTCAACTATTGTCTTTTTTTTTTTTTCTCCTCTACCTCAATGACAAAGGTATTTATTTCCAAATTTCAAGTGATTTATTAAAAGGCAGAAATTGTTTGACAATTTAACTTGACTGAATATCAACCTTTTCTCAACTCCAATGAATAAAATAAATCTAATAGTTTATCCTCTGTCAGAATATGACATTGAAAATCAATGTGGATATTTTGATGCAAAAAAATTTGCAACCTTTTAATTAGTGCAGAAATATATTGCCTACCCTTCTGTAGTATGAGTTTCTCATCTTTGATGTATATTTTTCACTATTTTGTTCAAATTGTCTTCTGTATTCAAGAGCTCTGAGGCAATAAAATGCAAAGAGGCAAATAGATAACACATACAAGAAAGATCTTAATAGATTTATTTTCTTAAAAAGCAGATTTAAACAACTCAGAAGTTATTGGCAGTCAAGCCATGTGCTATTTGCAGAAGCCTAATGAAAAAAAAATCTTTTGGTCATATTACATGCATTTCTGCTTTAACATGTTAAATGTTTGATGCCATGTTAAACGGGGTTTCTTCTTTTTCATTTCCCATCTTTTGGATTAGAAAGGTTTCCCTTTCTTTTTTCTTTCCAGATACTCATATACTTTAGTTTGATACTGAGAACAATATTTTCATTCAATAGCAAAAAAAGATCTGGTGCAGTCCTGCACAGAACCACATCAAAGTCAGACCAGACCTTTCACTATCCTGTTATCTTGCTGCAGGTCTGGCTAAGACAAAGTATTCATACTTACTTTTGAATAAACCTGATCATGAAGTAAGATACACAACTGTATTTTTGTTGTTACATGATTGTATAGTTTAGAAGAACTTCTCATGACCATCTAGGCTAACCTTCCTTATGGCATCAGCAAAAAGTACTGTTTGGAAAGAGTTAACAGAATATAAATCTATGTTAAATGAATCAGTCCTTTATAAATGTAAAGATAGTTTTCAGTCAGCTCGTGAGTGCTAGCTGCAACCGTTTCAGTGTTTCTTCAAAATTGCTCAAAAAATTTAAGCCTAAATATTCAGAGTAGATACTACTTTTTCTTTCTATTCTTTACTGTGAATATTATATTCAAAGTTTGATTATCTCTTTATGGGAGAGGTACAAAATCTTGAATTTGATGCCACAAGGGAAACATTTTACAAAAGTTTTGACTGAAGTACATTTAGACAAGAAAGGAAATCCACTTAAGCTTTCCTTAGAGTTAAAAATGAAAGTACAGAAAATTATTCTTGTTTCCTGACAAGCAAAAAATGCTGGAAGGTGTCCTAGGAAACCTATATGAATGTTCAGTGCAATCCTGATTAAATAACAGTCTTATTTTTCATCAAAGCATTTTACAATATTCTGAAGTTAGGAAAATAACACATCTACTTAGTGTCCTAACTCTCCTTCAGACAGTATATTGGGGCTGGTGAAGTCATAAACGCAGTACTAATAGTTTCTGTATTTTGTAATGTTTCAAGTGAATGTTGGTGATCTGTCCATCAAATCCTTCCAGAAATACTTGGAAAAGAAAAAGTCTGACAATACCTTTCAGCCCCTTTATACAGAAATGTCAACTTAGTGAACAAGATATCTTGTAGTCATTATTCCATATGTCATTATGTCATTACAGAAGGGTTAAAAAAAAAAAAAAAAAAAAAAAAAAAAAGAAAAAAAAGACTGGATAAAGCTAAGTATTTCAATGTCATTGTCTGTATTTATGTTTGGTGGTTTTGTCATGCTGTTAGCTTTTACATCACACTTGTCCTCCACATAGTACTTTATATAAGAGGTGAATAGTATTTTTCCACTTTTGCAGTAACATGAGGGAAAGGACAGAGAAATGATCTGTTCAAGGCTATTTCTCACATCACAACTGAGAAGTGCCTCTATGCTTTCCAAATGCTAATTTTTAGCCAGTACTTTCCCACTGTAACAGAGGACTCACTGCATCGTTCTCCATTGTTCTATTCCACCTTTCAGCTGTTCCTAGTGAAGTCAAGTGTGAAAACCCTATTGCCTACAAGAAAAAACAAACAAACAAAAAGCCCTAAACTCTGAAACAACAGAATCAGTTGCTTTATCTTTAAGATACTTGTAAAGAGATTCTACATATCCTGCTTAGATTGTTACTTGGCTTAATGTTTGAAATTTACGAATTTATAAGACTTCTTAAAAAAAAAAAAAAAAAAAAATTAAAAAAAAAAAAACATTTTCCTTTCAGCTTAGTTTTACAATGAAGAAGAGTTCTAACAGAATTCAGGTGATTTGCTCATGATCTAACAAGGTTTAGTAAGACTGAGAACTAGAGTCCAGCAGTCCAAACCACTGAAATACATTTCAGAAATCTTGGGACCACAGGTTGAAAACACTGACCTTCCCTCATTACATTCATAAACCATAACCTTCCTAAAAAGAAACTGAGTCTTTTCCTGTGAAGCAGAGTATGATACACAGGGCTGAAAAGATAAAATGTCTAAGTTGTATCTGTTTTGGTAAAGAACAAAATGCAAAAAAAAAAAAAAAAAAAAAAAAAAAAAAGATTTGCCTAGAGAAAAGGAGGCTAAGGGGAGACGTTATGGCTCTCTCCAATAAAGAGGTGGTAATGAGGTGGAGGTTGGTCTCTTCTCCCAAGCAACAAGCAATAAGACAAGAAGAAATGACCTTAAGTTGTTCCAGGGGAGGTTTAGAAAAAAAAAAAATCCAGTGAAATAGTTGTGAAGCATTGGAACAGACTGCCCAGGGAATTAGTTGAATCACCATCCCTGAAGGTATTCAAAAGACATGTGTAGGGACATGGTTTAATGGTAGACTTGGCAGTGACAGGTTAATGGCTGGGCTTGATAATCTTGGTCATTTACAACCTAAATGATTCTATGATTCTTGGTAGTGGTTGATATTATGACAACGGCTGATAGCTGCAAATTTCACTTCTCCCTGGAAAAGTTTTGGAGATTACCGTGGGGGTTACAGAAAGGCACTTACAGAACAAAGCTATTATCAGGTGTAGTCAACATGGATACATGAACAAAAACATGCATTAGTAATTTGGTCTCTTTCTATGATAAAGTCACCCATTTGGTGGATGAAAGGAAGGTCATGGGCATAATCTTTCTGGATTTTAGTAAGGCCTTTGAAGCTGTCCCTTAGAGTATGTCTCTGGACAAATTGTCCAACTGTGAGATGAACAGGTTCATGTTACTCTGGGTGATGAACAAGCTCAAAGGTGGAGCTCAAAGGGTCGTAGTGAATGGGGCTACATCTGCTTTGTAGCCAGTCATTAGTTGTGTTCCCCAGGACTCAATTCTAAGGCCAGTTCTGTTCAACATTTTTATCAATGATCTGGATGCAGGGGTTGAATGCATGCTTTGCAAATTTGTTGTTGATACTAAACTGGGAGGAACTGTTGACTTTCTGGAGGGATGAGAGGCCTTACAGGGGGATCTGGATGACATTGGGCAGTCATCAATGGCATGAAGTTCCCAGTCAGGGAACCATTATTTTTTGGCCCAGGGGAGCCAGCCCCAGAAAAGGGGCTCTCAGCCCTGCCCCCAGCCCTCCTCCTTCTTCCACGTTAGGGCATCTTCCAGGCCACTCTCAACACAGCTGCCTTTGGCCAGCATGGGCTCATCCACAGAGGCTTGCTGAGGTCACAGTGGCCACCACTGCCCTGCCTTTGGTCTGGGCTCTATAAAACAGGAACCTCTGCAGCTGGCCCACCACTCGCTGAGCTTCTAGGAACTCTGACAGCCAGCATACGTGGCAGGAAGAAGACCAGAAGCAGGGAGGTGAAAAGCAGCCCTCCTCAGTGTGAGAGGACAGTGATGCAGTCCAAGGAAGCACCGAGAAGGAAGGCAGCTAACCAAAAGAAGTGTCATGGGCAGAGGGATAGCTCCTGCGGCACAACAGACACCAGTGCTCAAGGGACCTCTGGTGCGCAGCCCACAGACTCATATAAGCAGTACCACTGGCACTGCAATGATGTGGGGAATAGGCCGTCCCCTCAACCATACAGAAGCAGGGGGCCGGGCCTTACCCTGGGCCATGGTGGCATGAGGTGAAGGAGCATCAGACAGACAGGTGGAGCAGAGGCATGCCTGTCATCTGGAACACAGTGTGGGACCAAGCCACAACTGTAAATCAGATGGCAGCATCAAACCCATGCATGGAAATCAACTGGACAGTGGCTTGAGACTTAGGGGTGGAACTGGGCAACCCCCTGGTTCAGCACCCTGGCATGAAAACATTCCGGATAGAAGGCAACCTGTTTGGGCAGTCCTGGGCAAGGACTGGCTTATCCTTCTGCCAAGCACCATGGAGCCCATGGAGCTAGATCCACTGGATGTGGAGGAAATGATGGAAGTGGATCAATTTCTGCCAGATCAGACTTGGGACTACCCTGGCATGTCTTTGCTCTCTGCCATCAGAGCACACCAGCAGCATCACAGGAGAGTCCGACAAGCTCCCTACTTGTCGCTCAGGCTCCATCTCAAGCATTAGCTTGGAGCCACTAAACACCATGGACATCCTGCAGACTTACCTGCAAGATGTCCCATCAATAAAGAACTGTGTTGCTGATTCTCAGGAGTGGTGTGAGTGCTTCTTTCCCAATGGTAGGACACATGGCAGTTGCACAAAAGGAGTTTAAGGCTGGACGGGGAGTTTCAGGCTGGACAAAGGAAAAATTGCTTTATCATGAGGGTGGGCAAACACTGGAATAGGCTTTCTAGAGAGGTAGTTGATGCGCCATGGCTGTCAGTATTCAAGAAACATTTGGATGATGCCCTCAATAACATGCTTTAACAAATGGTTAGCCTAGGAGGGGTCAGGCAGTTGGACAGGATGAACTTTTTAGGGCCCTTCCAACTGAACTATAATCCAAACTTTGACATTAGGGAAAGCTTTTCCACTGGGACAGTAGTGTAGTCTTGGAATAGATTTCGCAGAGAGTCTGTGTAGTCTTTATTCTTGGAATTTTTTCAAGACTTGTGTAGACAGAGTCATAACTGACCTGATCTAGTGTTGGCATTGGTCTTGCGTTAAGTGGAAGGCTGAACTACATGACCTCCATTTCTACAAATCTATGAGCAACAAAACAAATGATTTTTTTCATAATATGCTTGTATTTGATTTCCTTTGAAATATCTGAATACATTTTTTTTTTCTATAAAGAGGGCAAGATTGGGCAATTTCAGTTAAAAATATTACAATATAAGATAAATTAATGTTTCTCAAAAAAAAAAAAAAAGAAAAAGAAAAAATACAGTAACTGATTCAGCATTCTTAAAAGAGCAATGAGGGGCATCAGTGTAAATATGAACCATAAATATTCAATATCAGCAGACTTCAACTTGTGAAGCAAGTCCACTCTCATTGAAGTCTGTTTTAGTTCTCATGAACTTCACTGTAGTCTCTGAAAAAAGGTGTAAGAACTGAAGGCATTCATGGTCACCCAAAATGGCCATGTAGGTCACAGCATTTTTAATCTGAGCACGCTGTGGAAGCATATTTGATTATTAGTAAAGAATGGAGCTGTGCTGTCTGGTGAATTTCAGACTGGCTGTGGAACATATGCTATGAAAGCCTTCCATGGAGCAGAACCCACACAAGTGTGAAACCTGCCTATATGTGATTGACATTCAATGAGTCAGCTGGGGTAGACTGCAGCCTTGCTTGTGCCAGAGACATAATGTTATTTAATACCCCTTTGTTTTAATTGGACATAACTGTATTTTTTGATCCTTGCATATGTTGAAACTGTAGTGCTAGTAATGGGGGTATGCCAGGTAATTATATTAATTTTTATATGATGAACACAGTAATCTTTTTTCAGTTTATGAAATTCTACTGAAAATCCTAATCCTATGTGTCCAGATTCCATCAGCTGTATCACTAAATTAACTCTGCATTCTGTTCCTGTAAAGCTTTCTCAGCCAGGGTTTATTTACTGAAACGTTTCTAACTGGTAATGTTTACTGGTCAGTGGCACCGCAATTACTTTTGAAAATGTATTTGAAGCAGTTTTAACTGATATTGACCTGCACTTGACAGGTTATTCTTACTCAGCAGACACATAAACAGAGGTTTAATTTAAATCACACTGTGTAATGCTTACCAAACAAACAAAAACACAGCATTTTAGTCCAGGCCAAATAATGATTTTAAGCATTGAGGCATCTAACTTTTAGACCCCTGGCCTGCAGGGAAATTGAATTGCAAAGTTGGCTGTCCGCAGATTGAGAAATGAATTGCAGTTCACATCCTCACATGGGGTGAGAACTGACAATCTGGAATCCTTATTTTAATAAATAAATAACTAAATAAACAGGAATCATGGGCTAGCTCTAGGTGAATGCTGAGAACAAGGATATGGCTGCATTCCTGTTTACCCTCATATTTAGGAGTTTGACTTAAACCCTAAGGAAATAATGCTAGAAACAGACTGTTAATAACAGCACCGCAAAATAAATTCACAGAATCACAGAATCACAGAATTTCTAGGTTGGAAGAGACCTCAAGATCATCGAGTCCAACCTCTGACCTAACGCTAACAGTCCCCACTAAACCATATCCCTAAGCTCTACATCTAAACGTCTTTTGAAGACTTCCAGGCATGGTGACTCCACCACTTCCCTGGGCAGCCTGTTCCAGTGCCTCACAACCCTTTCAGTGAAGAAGTTCTTCCTAACATCTAACCTAAAACTCCCCTGGCTCAACTTAAGCCCATTCCCCCTCGTCCTGTCACCAGGCACGTGGGAGAACAGGCCAACCCCCACCTCGTTACAGCCTCCCTTGAGGTACCTATAGAGAGCGATAAGGTCGCCCCTGAGCCTCCTCTTCTCCAGGCTGAACAAGCCCAGCTCCCTCAGCCGCTCCTCGTAGGACTTGTTCTCCAGGCCCCTCACCAGCTTCGTCGCCCTTCTCTGCACCCGCTCAAGCACCTCCATGTCCTTCTTGTAGCGAGGGGCCCAAAACTGAACACAGTACTCAAGGTGCGGCCTCACCAGAGCTGAGTACAGGGGGACGATCACCTCCCTAGCCCTGCTGGTCACACTGTTCCTGATACAAGCCCGGATGCCATTGGCCTTCTTGGCCACCTGAGCACACTGCTGGCTCATATTCAGCCGACTATCCACCATCACTCCCAGGACCTTCTCTGCCTGGCAGCTCTCCAACCATTCCTCTCCCAGCCTGTAGCTCTGCTTGGGGTTATTGCGCCCCAGGTGCAGGACCCGGCAGTTGGCCTTGTTAAACTGCATGCAGTCAGCTTTCATTCTGTCAGCTATTTCCTATTTGGAGAAAGTTTATGACTTTGGTTGTATACCTTATTTGGCATGAATTATGTTATGTCGTATTGGAAGCAGCACTGACAACAAAGAATTAATATTTGTTTCCTGAAAACAAGTCACTGAAGTCTGAAACACGGTAGAATGATGAAAGCTGTCACGCAGAGACCCTTTGTTCACGTTCACTGGCAGGTGCCTGATGTACTGTCTTAGAGCAGAATGAAATCAGTTGAACTTTATATTGCAATGCATTTAACACTGACATTTCTGATTATCTTATATGCTTAATATCAAACATTCCTTCCTAATGCCTTGATTGTAGGAAAAGTAATTTAATTGTCTTTAGGTACAGCTTAATTGATACTAAGGCCTCATTTTCCATGTTTCATTTATACAGATGATCATGCTTACCTAGTTATTGAGTACTTTATCACTAGAATCATAGAATCATAGAATGGTTGGGGTTGGAAGGGAGCTTAAAGATCGAACCCCTCTGCCATGGCAGGGAAAAAACACAAACTGAATAAAAAAAGGAGGATTTGGGGCGTAGGGATAGGAAATCAGAATTCCCCAGGTCTTAACTGAGAAACCTAAGCAATCATCACCCTAGTTTGCTTTTACCATCTGCATTTGCATTTTCCCACTCTTGGAAATGTTGGGTAGTGATTGCAGCTACCCACCCTTCAGCTGCAGGCATCTGTCCTCCACTCGCCCTTCCCTCCCCCTCAAGGCAAAGCTAGGCTATTCTGTAAGAAACATTTTAAAAGACTTTTGTAGACAAGACCTCTATGACCTCTATCATCTCTATTTCTATCTCTGTCATTATTGTAATTAGTTAATATAATGGACAATAATGGAGAAATTCAGGCAAAAAGGTCTATCAAAAAGGATATGAGAACAGACTGTGAATGTCGAAGATACAAGATTTTACTTTAACAAACGCAGGTATAAATATCCAAGCACACATTCTTAATAAAGAACTATTTTTAAAGTGCCTAATAGCACACTAAAAGTGGCTTAAAAAACTGCTCACACAGCCTTGACATTTATAGGTCTTTTCTAAGGAGTGATATATAAATAACTCTTAACTAAGATCATCAACCAAATACACTTGCACTTTGCACCTGCAAGCTAGCCATGTGAAAAAACATATAAAAATAGATCATCTTTTTCCATTTATAAAACATAAGAAATTAGGTATTCTTTCTTTGCACAGACCTAGTCTTTAAAACCACACCAGAAACACAGACTAGGGTATTAATGTTTAATACAACCCTTTAAATATTTTCAGTACTCACCACAAACACAGTATAAAATATAAGAACTACAAAGTTTATGATGTTGAACTGACATTCTGACACCCAGTCCATCTGGATGTTATTCAGCATCATTTTATGGGACTTTCCATCTGGTGAAAAAAAAAAAAAAAAAAAGCTTTCTAAAATAGGAAGCTGATCCAACCTCCATCCGGTCACTTGTTCACCCTACCTTGGCAGGTTATAGAGCAACATGTCTGAACCAGAGCCAGCTTGGAGGGATTCAAGGAGGTATCATTAACACATTACACCAGATGGACGTTTGGGATGAACATCTGGGAAGGGAAAATGGCCAAGGACATTAAGGCAGAACTTGCAGTGCTAAAAGATATCAAATGTCCTAGTAGAGCATAACAGCCTTGATACAGGGAGGTCTCTTTGGGTAGTACCAGGCACATTGTGTCTCCCATGTCAGCAGATAAATCTCCCACGAATAGATCATTAATTTATTCCCCTCTATGTAAAACACTCAATTTTTCCCATGTTGTAAAGTGAGGACTGCACGAGGCTTTATCATTCAGTAAAGTACTTAAATATATGTACTTAATATATATAAGTCTTAAGTACTTAAATATATATAAGTCTATAGCACACCAGAACATCCATGAAATATGCTGAATGGAAATGAACCATCTTCATGTCTTAAAGAGGTCACTTGTAACCTTCTGTTCACCACATAAATTATCAGAGAAAATATTTTATGCAGTTGCTAACTAGGTCAACTATTTCTGTTTCTCAGTCTGTGTGAGTGGATCTATGTATTTTTCTGCTTTATTCAAGTTAGTCACAAATTTTAGCAGCAGAACTGCATTTTTCATTTAAAGCATCATAAGATAGTTACAGTGACATGTCTTAGAGTCCCATGACCTAGAACTCTGTGTGTTTTATATTAAAGAATATGTAACTGTCCTTATATATATATATACATATATATATATATATATATATATATATGTAAATGCAATATTAATCCTCTTGTAGGCATCATAACCAATAAGGTATTTTCAAGTATACTTCTCATATCTCTCTGAGCTTCTCATAATCTAGCTGTACATTGAATTATCTGAAACCAAAAAGCATTTCTGTATGATCTAAACAATTAAAAATAAAAAAATGTATAACATGCATTTACTCAGCAATTAGCATTCCCCTGCTCTTTGCTAAATATTAAATGTATATATTTATATATGCATTTTCATACAGATATATAAACTTTTTAAAACAAAATTGTGATTTGTGATTTCTTAGCTGAGGAACTGACTCATTTAGATGAAATATGACTTCAGATTTTTTTAATTCTATTGTCCTTCACATATTTATCAAACCAGTAAATCTCAGAATTACAAACAGGTTCTTTATCTTTCTCTTCAGAGTTTAAAGTAGCATGCTCTCAGTATTTGAGAACAGAAGTCTGTTAAGATTTGGATGTAAATGTTATATTGATGCAATTACACGGTAAAGAGAGAGCAGTCAAAAAGAAATAAACCCATGGAAGTAGAAGCAGAACTCAAGCTCCAGTATTATTATTATCTTGATAAACAAAGTAAATTGATTTTAAAGGATATTTTTTATTTTTTTTTTGGTAGTGAGATAAACTAAAGTGGCTGATAATATGATCAGAGGAATTGTTCTCCCTATGTTGTATTTTGCACTGGATTCAACATTGTAGAAGAATGCAAGCAGCATTGTATTTATGAGTCAACCTATATATGTTCTGAAGTTCTTTTATTATTTAATATTATTTAATAGTTAGAATCAACATTTTTCCAGACAACAAAATTTCTTACTCTTTATTACCACAATTTACTATCAACTTTGTTTATAACAGACAACTTCATTATCATTATTGTTATTAGAAAATTTATCAGAGTTCACAAGGCTTGTGAGCCCAGTTTCCTGGCGCTTCCAGTGGGAGATACATGTTTGCCACATACTGAAGATGGGAAGCTCTCAAGGCTTTTTTGATAGGTGACATCAGATTTCACAAGCACATACATCAAACTAAAAGGGAGCAGTAAACAAAGCCGAAGTCGGAAATTAAACTGTTATTGAATGTGAAATGAACTCTTCAATGAACAAACTCACTGAACAAAGAGAAAAGAGTCATATCTCTGTAATTTAGTGTTGTCTTTCACATGCATACAATTTTATTACCACGTTAGCTTTTTCTGAAAATTTCTATCATCACTAGAGACAGAACTTTTCTCAGTTATACAACTTTCAAGTAAAAGCTGTTAGTCAAAACAAATATGTTTTCCAGAAAGATTTTGTTTCATGAGAAAGAGAGAAGCAAAATATTTTTGCTAATTGCATTTGCCCTGTTGCTCATGAGCACCAGATTTTCAAGTGTCTTTCACAATACTCTCCAACCATTTCTCACTCCAGGAAACAATGCAACAAAAAAGAGATTTCATTTGTCTTTATTTATTTTTCCACTCCACATTTTTTCCAAAACAATGAAAAGTAGGAAATGGAAAAATGCAACCTCACAGCAAGACAAAGGAAAAAAATGACTTTTTTGTTTTTCATTAATATTTTGATACGGATTTCAAGAGCAAGAAAGCAGTAAAGTGGATAAAATAAGAAAAAGGGAATGTGTAAAAATAAAGAGTTTTATTATTATTATTAAATTCTAGTTTTCAGTGCTGGGTTGTCTTTGCTTCATTTTTGACTAATTCTTAGGAAAAGCATTTTCTTATTAAAAAAAATGCAGTTCCAAACACTTTCTGAAAGTATTCATCCTTTAAAATCCTTTCCTAACATCTTTATCCTTTAAAAGGTCAGAAATGCATTATTTAAAATGTTACTGATTTATCAAGTGACAAAGTTAGAGAATATACCTCCTTGCCATTTTTAATGTTCAGCAAAATATATAAACTGTCAGGAAATCAATCCTCATCCAATACCACAAATATGAAAGCCAGAATTAAAAGGCAAGATGTAGAACATTTTAGAAATACAGAAAAGATAAATTGCCACATAAAATATTATGAAATGAAGGACACTAGTTTGTCATTTGATTTATTTTTTTTCCATCCATACTGGCAGTTTGAAGACTGAAACTAATTATTAGTTTTAGATTTAGTTGTGAATAATGTAATTTGAAAGGCAAAGATGGTCACAGATCTATAAAGTGTAGTTCCAGAGATCTCATTTGTTTTGCACTTTTTTTTTTTTTCATTTGTAATCATTTATGTTATTGTTTAATAGCAAGTGAAAGTTTACAAAAGATGTGGAAGTTTATGAAAACCAAGAAAACTGGCAAAAACTAATAATGCACACATATAACCTCATATTTAACCTACCCTACTGCAAAAAATAGCCTGAAAATATGGAATCTTGCTCAAATTTAATCTATCCTGGTGATTTGATCTTATTCTAAAACTTCAACGAAGTTTTGATATCATCACTAGCATGTTGTTTACCTTTGGAAGTTGTTGATGAATTTGCATACTGTTGAGAGTTTATTAGCAGTATAACACATACATTGAGACTTTACTGATCTAAAAACAAACTCTAAAACTAGCTGTATATGTATTCTCTTGGTAATTACTCCTTAATTATTCCTTTTTTTCTCAGTCCTCTGTGACCTGTGAGCTGGGGAGCAGTACTTTTACTGACAGGATTTAACATCCCTATCAGCTATCAGTGAGAATCTCATCCTGTAGGACAAAGGGTTGGAGCCAATGCATAAACGCTGTCTTTTGCTACTACCCCAATTTCACACCAGCATCATTCCACTGGGTACTGATCCACATCCCTGTGAACAAAGCCAGTTTCCAGACTGTGATGAAAACTTCCTGTGAGAATAACAGCAAGCAAACTAGCAAGCAAACTTAAGTGTGAAATCCATCACCTTGTGGGGTGAATGAGTTGAATGTCCTACAACCACTGAAGTACAGTTTAGTTCTTATTTTGAGTAGCTACTTTTATGTTTTTAATTTCCAATACTAATTTGTGTGGAACACTTTAAAAATATATATTATATTTATATATGTCAGTTCTGCTTTTACCTTTTTCCTCTCACCTTCATCTGTTTCCAGAATAGCTCCATCTTTCTCAATGTTTCTCTTTCACATTCCTTCAGGAGTCATCAAAACACCATGTTTGTCATGCAGGTCATGCAGGTGGAGCTTTTAGGAATATACTGTTTTCTTCTGATTCTCCATTTAGCTTTAGTGCTAATTAATCAGTTTTACTTTCCTGAAGTGTAAAAAATAAAAGAACTTTAAGTCAGTCCTGATTTTTCTTCAGCATATGGTGACCTTAGTAATTTTATTTTATTTTATTTTATTTTATTTTATTTTATTTTATTTTATTTTATTTTATTTTATTTTATTTTATTTTATTTTATTTTATTTTATTTTATTTTATTTTATTTTTCCCCTATATATTTATCTTCCTTATTCATCTAGATTTATGGTATCTTTTTCACTGACCAAATTAATGCACAATTTGAATTAGTAACTTTTCAGCTTACTATAAAACAGATGGGATAAAATTAAAGCATGTCTCAGAGTGCCTGTAAAATATATCCCATATGCTGGATTTGAATAATGCTACATTTCTGCCAATTGTTAATCTTTTTTAACATTGGACAAGAAATTCTGCAAGTCAATGTTAAGCTGTGTTAAGGCATGCAATATGTATTTGAAATCTACATTCAGTTTCTTTTATTTTGAAACATGTCAAATGGAGGATGGCACGAAGAATCAATAAACGGCGTGAAACAATACAAGTTTCCCAACACACCTCATGCAACATATGTCCCCTCATTGAAATTAAATTTTTATCCTGGAAGCACAACACAGCCCTGAGAAAGCAGTCTAGGAGGTTTCTGGAGAGCGTGGAAGATAGCTTCCTGACGCAGTTGGTTAGTGAACCTACCAGGGGTGGTGCCCCGCTAGACCTTCTCTTCACAAACAGAGAAGGACTGGTGGAGGACGTGATTGTTGGGAGCTGTCTTGGGCAGAGTGACCACGCAATGGTGGAGTTCACTATTCTTGGCGAGGCCAGGAAGGGGACCAGTAAAACCACTGTATTGGACTTTCGGAGGGCTGACTTTGAGCTGCTCAGGACACTAGTTGGTGGAGTCCCTTGGGAGGCGGTTCTGAAGGGCAGAGGAGTCCAGGAAGGCTGGGCGCTCTTCAAGAGGGAAGTCTTAATGGCGCAGGAACGGTCTGTCCCCACGTGCCCAAAGATGAGCTGGCGGGGAAGAAGACCGGCCTGGCTCAACAGAGAATTGTGGCTTGATCTTAGGAGGAAAAAGAGGGTTTATGAGCTTAGGAAAAGTGGGCAGGACACTAAGGAGGACTTTAAAGAAGTAGCGAGGCTGTGCAGGGACAAAATTAGGAAAGCCAAAGCTCATCTGGAGCTCAATCTGGCTACTGCCGTTAAAGATAACAAAAAACATTTCTATAAATGCATCAACACAAAAAGGAGGACTAAGGAGAATCTCCGTCCTTTACTGGATGCGGGGGGAAACTTAGTTACAAGAGATGAGGAAAAGGCGGAGGTGCTCAATGCCTTCTTTGCCTCAGTCTTTAGCGGCAATACCGGATGTTCTCTGGATACTCAGTACCCTGAGCTGGTGGAAGGGGATGGGGAGCAGGATGTGGCCCTCATTATCCATGAAGAACTGGTTGGTGACCTGCTACGGCACTTAGATGTGCACAAGTCGATGGGGCCGGATGGGATCCACCCAAGGGTACTGAGAGAACTGGCAGAGGAGCTGGCCAAGCCACTATCCATCATTTATCAGCAGTCCTGGCTATCGGGGGAGGTCCCAATCGACTGGCGGCTAGCAAACGTGACGCCCATCTACAAGAAGGGCCAGAGGGCAGACCCGGGAAACTACAGGCCTGTCAGATTGACCTCAGTGCCAGGAAAGCTCATGGAGGAGATCCTCCTGAGAGTCATCACGCAGGACTTGCAGGGCAAGCAGGCGATCAGGCCCAGTCAGCATGGCTTTATGAAAGGCAGGTCATGCCTGACGAACCTGATCTCCTTCTATGACAAAGTGACGCGCTGGGTGGATGAGGGAAAGGCTGTGGATGTGGTCTACCTTGACTTCAGCAAGGCTTTTGACACCGTCTCCCACAGCATTCTCCTCAAGAAACTGACTGCTCTTGGCTTGGACTGGCGCACGCTTCGTTGGGTTAGAAACTGGCTGGATAGCCGGGCCCAAAGAGTCGTGGTGAATGGAGCCAAGTCTAGTTGGAGGCCAGTCACTAGTGGCGTCCCCCAGGGCTCGGTGCTGGGGCCGGTCCTCTTTAATATCTTCATTGATGATCTGGACGAGGGCATCGAGTGCACCCTCAGTAAGTTTGCAGATGACAACAAGCTATGTGCGTGTGTCGATCTGCTTGAGGGTAGGAAAGCTCTGCAGGAGGATCTGGATAGGCTGCACCGGTGGGCTGAGGTCAACTGCATGAAGTTCAACAAGGCCAAGTGCCGGGTCCTGCACCTGGGGCGCAATAACCCCAAGCAGAGCTACAGACTGGGAGAGGAATGGTTGGAGAGCTGCCAGGCAGAGAAGGACCTGGGAGTGATGGTTGATAGTCGGCTGAATATGAGCCAGCAGTGTGCTCAGGTGGCCAAGAAGGCCAACATCATCCTGGATTGTATCAGGAACAGTGTGACCAGCAGGGCTAGGGAGGTGATCGTCCCCCTGTACTCAGCTCTGATGAGGCCGCACCTCGAGTACTGTGTTCAGTTTTGGGCCCCTCGCTACAAGAAGGACATGGAGATGCTTGAGCGGGTTCAGAGAAGGGCGACAAAGCTGGTGAGGGGCCTGGAGAACAAGTCCTACGAGGAGCGGCTGAGGGAGCTGGGCTTGTTCAGCCTGGAGAAGAGGAGGCTCAGGGGCGACCTTATCGCTCTCTATGGGTACCTCAAGGGAGGCTGTAGCAAGGTGGGGGTTGGCCTGTTCTCCCACGTGCCTGGTGACAGGACGAGGGGGAATGGGCTTAAGTTGAGCCAGGGGAGTTTTAGGTTAGATGTTAGGAAGAACTTCTTCACTGAAAGGGTTGTGAGGCACTGGAACAGGCTGCCCAGGGAAGTGGTGGAGTCACCATCCCTGGAAGTCTTCAAAAGACGTTTAGATGTAGAGCTTAGGGAAATGGTTTAGTGGGGACTGTTAGCGTTAGGTCAGAGGTTGGACTCGATGACCTTGAGGTCTCTTCCAACCTAGAAAATTCTGTGATTCTGTAATTTTTGGCCACGGCATGGATTGCCAGTGCAATGCTGTTTTCAGGCAGACTTTATTTCCCTTTATACTTGTCTAAATTGAAATGTTTCTGGGATGAAAACAGAACCTTTATCCTTGCCCCAAGAAATATCTTCACAAATCAAATAAGTGACTGGACAGAACAAACATCATGCAACACCTCACAATGTAAACTTAGAAGCTGATAAAGAATCCAGGAGAAGTAACAGGACTAGGCTACATTTAATTTGCTCCATTCCTCGCCGTAATTCACTCATCTCTTTCTTCACAAGCAACTTTTTCCCACCTTCACAACATACCAGCTTTACCTTCTTCATCCCGTGTCCTTGCTGCTTTCTTTAATCACTGTAGTCCTTTCAGGGTATTTCTTTAGTCTTTATAAGGCCTTTGGCTTCAGGATGAGGTGATAGTCAGCATTTGTTCCATGCTGAACAATTTTCTTGTTTGGGGCTACAACTCTGTTATGATTTTAGCACTACATTACCAGGAGTCACTGGGCAGCACATGGAATGTGTTGAAATAAGGCATTTGCCTGGCCAAGATGTACACTATGCAGTAATTCTCTTTAAGTGAAAATGTTTATAATCCTTTATGCTCAAAAAAACTGTCATAAGTGTGGTGGGAAAGTGCCAGAAATATACTGTGCATCAACCAGATCTTACTCATTTTCTGCTTTACCGTTACTCATGGCTTTTGGAAATATGTACTGTATACACTGGAGGTGGTAAGAAGTAAAGAGGATGCATTGTAAATGCAGCTGAAGCTTAAAAGTGGATAACATTTTTCTCTTTCTGTACTTTTTTTTTTTTTTTTCATGTTACATTTAAAGAGAAATAGTTTTTCTTTGTTTGTTTGTTTTCCATAAGTACACTTTCTTTGTTAATATTAGTAAAAATATCCCCTCCTGTTATTTTGTCATTTTTCTGTGTACTACTAGGAAGAAAAATGTATGAAACTGACTTAATTATAATACTTCATAGGGATCTTTATTTTCAGCATCTGAAAGGCAACTGGAGAGAAGGAGGAAGCTCTTAGGATTTGAAGAACTCCAGGTCATTTTTTTTTCTTATTTTTTTTCCCATGACACCAAAGGTCAGCAGCCCAAAATACATTAAGATGGACCTTCCAGACGGACAGCAAGGATACTTTTGCAAATAACTGATGAAAGCCTCTGATATCATCCTGGTAAACTGAGTAACACATCCTCATTGTCTTAAAAATGGAAACATTACTTTGTGTTTAGGTGATTAACAGTGACATCAGGAAAGCAGGCTTCCATGGGCAAAGACTGGAAAATAGAATTTCCTTCTGTCTCAAGTTAATGCAAGACAATTAGTGTTAATTAAATTAGACCTAAGCTGGTAGTTATGGATTTGATCAAGTGCAGATATCTGAACACAAAATATTTGTGAAAACTGAAACCAATATCGTCCTTAAAATCGTCCTCAGACCATGTGTAAAGGGGAAAAAAATACAAGACCCAAATATTTTGGCAAGTCCTTATTTTTGAAAAGTTAGCTAACAAACACCATGGGGAGAAATGTTTCTGTTAATATTATGCTGAAGATAATTAGTTTTCCTAAAGACACAGGGGAGATCAGGTAATGCATGTTTTTAATGATAATGAATGGACTTTCCATAGATTACTTTCTTAAAACGTTTACCTGTTTTGATAACTATCCAAGAAGAAGACTTATTTTGATTTAAAGTTCCTTCATCCCATTGCAGCAGTGGTAGCAAGAAGATTTTTTTTTTCTTCTAGAAATATCTAGATATAATATAATATTTCACAGGCTTCATAATTAATTATTATAGTCCATTACCCATATTCTCTTGATAAGAAAATATAGTGCAACAAAAAATAATAGGCAGCTTGAATTTTACATCACTAGTGAGAAGTATTTGTCACTTTCTATGCAACTTCTATAGCTTTGATGCATGTTGTCACAGTGTGGGTACAGTGAAGGTATGACTACAGCAGAATTGCCAAGAAACACAGTGCAAAGCAAATATTTTACATGTACATTAAAACAATTAATATAGTTGACAAAGTTTTTTGGGCCAAAATAAACAAACAAACAAACAAAACAAAACAAAAACCACCTCTCAGATCTGTAACAGAAATAATCTTCAAGCCTTAAAAGAATCATTCACTGACTTTGAAAGGATTTTTTTTTACTAAAACAATACATATTTCTAGTAATTATTGTATATGATGTGCAGTAGTTTTACCTTTCTTGCAGACCTATCTTGAAATTAGCCTTAAATCATCCCATTTAACATAATACTGCTTCTCCCATTACAACTACAGTGGGGACAATTATTGACACAGCAGTTGTACCAAGCTAATGTGTTAAACCTGAAATTCTCTCTTGAAAAAGAAGTGCGGGTCAGAGAATAAGGAAATTTTGCACAAGAGGAGGGGTTTGGCAGCTGGTGGAGACCTTAATCATGGGTTAGCACTGAAAAGACAAAAAAATAAAAGAAAATACACAGATAATTTTTAAGTATGCAAATTTATTAGGTAATTATAAACCTTTGATCACTGAATGATTGTTGTAATTTCACTGAAAAGTAGACAGCAGAGTTTTCATTTGGCTTCATTCAGTATTTGTGCATTACTTGAGATATAGAAATGCACAGATCTAAAATTACTCTGTTTTTACATTATATATATCCCTCTGCAATTTTGGTAACTAATATGTCCAAGATACACCATCAACCTTTTTGGTTCAGTACAAAAATATTAATTATTGGTATTTTAAGTAAAAAAATAATAATACTACATTTTTGAGATTATCTGAACTATTCATAAATTATTACTTGTTTCAACTAAAAACAGTATTTGTAAAAGAAAAGAAACAGCTCTGTGACGTTCTGTGGCATTTTTTATACAAATATTTTGTTTTATTAATTTTTAAAGTTTTGTTTGTTTGTTTGTTTGTTTGTTTTTTAATTCAGAATAAGAATTATATTTACTGACTGCTCTGGAATCTTACTATTCCAGACTTACTATCTAAGTGTTTTCATTCATTCTGATTCTGAATTCCATCAATGGCATTCACGTTGTATCTTAAGCTCTCATGACAGTCCCACGGTGTTTAAGACGTGTGTGAACCCTAAGAAGTAAGTCTCTAAGTTGAGATGAATAAAGCTCATCTGCATGAGGTAAACAACCATCTCCATCAGGGTAAAGGCATAAATCTCTGCGGAAGACCTAGCCCATAAAAGGTATCAAAGAGTCCCACTCTGTTAGCTTACCTAAAGCACGCAGCAATTTGTCTTACCTCTGCAGTGACATGAGATAAAGTAATAACAGCAAGGGGAGGCTCATTGCTCTGTGAATAGATTCTCTCCTGAAAGCCTGTTTACCCAAGGTGAACTTCTGGCCTCATTGAAAGTGGTGGCAGAATTCCCATAAGCCTTATCTCTAGCAGGTCAGGGTTTGAGAAATGTTCTCTTGCTGTTGAAAGCTGTGGAGTTGCATTTATTGCAGGACAGATTCAGTGTGAGGACTTTCAGCATTGCATTCATTAGGTTTGGAGTGCTGAAATTCCTGCACTTCATTAGTATTAAACTAGGGCAGCTCCCCTATCATTGATTCAATGGAATGAAATGTGAGTATAGCTTGTCCCTAAGTTAGAAAAAGTGGTGATATACCCTAGAATGAAGTGTCTTTATACTGTTAATGCATCTACATTTCAAGTGTGCATGTGTATCAGGACATAGAGCAGAAATGGAGAGATAACTGGAATTTTATTGTTTTGGTAGAAGATATCATATCTTTCAGCAAAATATTTATACCAGTATGAAAATTGAGATGGCTACGCTAAATAATACATGGAAATCTTTAGACAAATACCTGGATAGTGGTTAAGCTTACACCAAATTGTAAGTTGGCTGTAGTGTATTTGCAGTGAATTCTTCAGAAATTTGAATGATGTCACTGAGAAGTTTTCAAGGCATCAGATCTATATTACCAGCCCTTTTCTATTCAATGACTAGCAGGGCTAAAAACATGATCCAGGAGTTGTGGGAATCTTCAAAAATTATAGTAGCAGCACCAAGAAAGCAACAAAAAATATACAAGCAATAGTCTGAGTTCTCTACAGTACATTTGTGCTGCCCATGATTGTATACTGCCATATGTAAGTCATCTGCCTTCCTGCGGAGGCAGGGAGCAGGAACAAAGCTAAAGTTCAGTGGGAGTTCAATAGCAAGGGAAAAAAAATTCATTGCAGTGCGGACAGCCGGTGCCAGACTCTTTATCCTCAACACAAATCATCATCAGCGCAGACACTTGTAGTCAGGTGACTTTGGAGATCATATGTATGCAGGTATTATCTAGTGTCACAGAAGTAAAAAGAGTGAAAAGAAAAAAGTTTTATTAAAATAATCAAAACAATGTCCAAAATTACTCCAAGTAAAAAATGAAATGAAATGAAATGAAATGAAATGAAATGAAATGAATTGGAAGGAGGGAAGGAAGGAAGGAAGGAAGGAAGGAAGGAAGGAAGGAAGGAAGGAAGGAAGGAAGGAAGGAAGGAAGGAAGGAAGGAAGGAAGAGAAAGGAAGAGAGGAAGAAGGAAAGATAGAAGGAAAGAAAGAAGGAAAGAAGGAAAGAAGGAAAGAAGGAAAGAAGGAAAGACAGAAGGAAAGACAGAAAGACAGAAAGACAGAAGGAAAGACAGAAAGACAGAAAGACAGAAAGAAAGAAAGAAAGAAAGAAAGAAAGAATCTCAGAGGCCTCGTGGGCTGTTCAGTCATAAGCTTGAATCTACTTGACAGACAGAAATAGACAATTATATAATCAATATCATGTTTTTTTTTTTACCTAATGAATATTGCTAATGAATCCTAGCTTTATTCAGATTCCTAAAGATTATGTTATGGGATAATTATGTTTGATTAAATATACCTTTTAAACTATGCTTGTCTCAAATTATCTTTGAATCAAAAGAATAAGAGTCAGAAAACACAGAGGCAAAAACAAAAGCAATAAATTTTTAAGTAAAAGTTTTGCAATACCCAGTGAATATCTCTGAAATAGTGAGCCAAAGATGAGTAAATTCTGAATTTCAATGGCGACCCATTAAGACCAGTGGTGCCCTTGATCTTAAATTTATCAGAGACAGATGGTCATGATAATTATTGGTCATTTTGAAATCCTATCATTTTCTCAATGAATTTATTGCCAGGAATAATGATATATCATTATTCCTGTATCCTCCTTCATACTTCAGAGGTAAAAACAAAGTGTGTTTGAACATAGGACTAGAAATCAGAAAGCGATATCTTGACTTAACACCTTCATTAAGACTTCAGAGGAAAAGTCAACAGCTCCTAGACTTAGTTTCTACTATCTCCATGTGTTGTTGGATGATTAGTCTCTCTGTGCTTTAGTTTACTACCTGTAATATAAGAACATCCACAGAAGACATTAATGCCTTTTGCCCATGTGGTTCATCCTTACTATTTGTGATAAACAATTTGTGCAGGCATTAAAGTTAGACACATCTGCAGTGGATGCTGAATTGACATATTAAAAGCTTAATGCAAGACTGAACCTGTTAAATTTCTGGATCCCCAGCAGTATTTCTTTGTCAGATTATTTATGTCATGACATATTTGTACCTTACTATTGAGTTGTTACTTATTCTGTCAGTAAAAATTTCACTAGTGTTTTAAAAAGAAAAAAATCAATAAAACTCCACATCAGAAAAAAAAAAAGTTCATGTTCTCCATTTGTTTTTCTCAATTTGTATATCAATCACAGAGCTATAACAGTCACAAAACAATAGGTATATATATAAACAACAACAAAATAGGAGTCTATGGTTGATATTGCTATGAAGACCTAGACAAGAGGAGTAGATTATAAACATGATTAATGGCATGACCTCAGTTTTTACCTTGAGTGTCAAACTGACACTTATTTCCCATTAATTCTATTGAAAATCAAAACCAAAATATAGAAGACACTTGAAAACAAACAAACAAACAAACAAACAAAAAACAAAAAATATTTTAAAGACATATAAAATTGCTCTCTCCAAAAGTTTAGCGCTCTCTCATGCTAGACACTGAACTGAGTTACATCAAGGAAAAATAATTATTTTTTATTACAGTAAGCTATTCATAGAGCAAGTGCTAAGAAAGAGAATCTTGAGTTATCCTTTTTATGATTTTTTATTATATTTCTGTTTATGTTTTCACATATGTAACAATTTATATGAATGTGCATTCACAGTTATAATGGATAAATATATTTCTGTGCTTACTTACAAAGCTATATATATATTTGATAAAGAGCATAGGTGAGGCAAATTTTAAGAGATTTTACTTGTGAAATGTACACAAATTTTATCAATATTACTTAAAAACTATTAACATATATATTAGAGTTGGGAATCCCTGTCACAAGAAGCAAGTAGTAGAAATAGATATATAAACAGAACATTTAATAGAATAAGAAAGAAAAGCTACTGTGGACAAAAAAAAAAAAAAAAAAAAAGGACAGATAAGGGTACTATAGATACAACAACAAGGTAAGGATCCCCACACTACACTAGCTTTCTACAGACTCACTCTTCCCTTAGACTACTGAGTGAGGATGGCTTTTAGTTAGTGGCTTTTGCAATGAAAACAATTAGACTCTGCAAATATATCACATGTAGACATACAGACAAGAAAATGTATCACATTTAATACAAAGCTGTTAAAGCAGTAATTTTGAGAAAATGTGTAAGTCCGATGAACATTCACAGTGACTTTTACTTTCTCACAAATCTTTGAGGACCATCCCTACAGTATATCTATACAACTTTAAACAACACATAGTAAATGTATAGTAACAATTATAAGACAATATCAGATTAGATTTCTGTTATAGCGTAGGTTTAGGATAGGACTTAGTCCCTTAAAATTCAGTTTTTTGTTTAGTGCATTCTAGATGGTTTAAGGAAATCTATTTTTAATAAATATAAATCAATTAGTTGTATGTGTGACTATTCAGGAAACTATCATGCACTTTTTTTTTTTGTGTTGCAGGACATAAAATTGTAACAATGGTTAATTTTTCTAAATACTGGCTGTATGACTGAGACAAATTTACATTGCAGAATAGAACAGATTTGTCAAATATGTTCGAATACTGAACCATGTTTTGGAAAGGTGAAAAGTTAAGTGCTGAGTGTCTCTAGCTTTGTTCTCAGAATGATGACTGTCTGGTAGTTGTTAGTGATTATATTATATGATGAAACCAAGGTCACAATGCATTATTTTTAAGCATTAATTCCATACTTAGCATTATGAATGAAGCTATATTTAGCTTGTTCTATAAATACTAGCCTTAGATAAGTTTCTTCAGAGCTGTCTATCTATAGCTATCCCTTGAGATATTCATTAGTTGAAAATATATCCATATATCAGGGAAGAAGCCAAGCTATTTTTGATATCCTATCTTGAGAAAGCAGAAGAAAAATATTAGTAGGGAACTTTAATGAAATCTTTCTAGATTAGCTATCATATGTAAAACTCTCTGTTAGCATGCTACAGAGAATATGAAAGTATACATTAATTGTATACTTTCATTAACTGTCCTCTGATTTCACTTTTGTTACTACCTGATGAAGCCACAAAATCCATTCTCCATCTAAGTGAGTGAAATTTGCCTGTCTGGACAAGAGTTATGGTCAGTGTTTTTTACAAAAATATGTATTAACTAGGATGAGCATGTTTCATAAAATGATGGTTGCACCCAGATATTAGTGAACCAAAAGATGAAGCAGATGTTTTATTTCTCAAGAGAGAAGACTTCTGCAGTAGTTTCACAGCAAACATTCCTTAAAGAAAAAAAAGAAAAAAAAAAAACAACTTCTGAAAACCATTAATGATATACACTTCTTTTAAAGTTATGAATGTCTACACTTGGTGTTAAAGGCTTTCTAAGTTAATAGTTTGAAAGCAATAAGGAGTAGGGAAAATGTGATAATGTTTTATGGTCTTTTTCTTAGCAACTTTTAATTATATTGCCTTATTATTTCAAGTAAATTCTGAACATTTTCTGTGGCTAATACAAAGACACCATTTCCCCCTGTAAAACTCTAAACTAAAGCTAATTCAATTAATGTTAGAAAGAAAAGACCATAAAACTAAACAATTGGATGAAAATTTAGGATTTGATGAGTGATGAATTCCTCCTTGCATTAGTGATTAGTGTCCATTTCGCAGTTTATAAAGTCTTTTTTTTTTTTTTTTTTTTTTTTTCTTTTCAGTATTGTAGTTTTATTGGAAATATTCAAGTTTGGTATGTTTTTGAGTATCACTTCGTATATTGCTCCTAAATAGAAAATAGTATTTTAGTATGTTAGCTACCCAGTGTGATCTTTGAGTGATTTTTCAATACCAGATTTTTTTTTAAAAGCTGCCACTTCAACATCTGAGAACATTAGTTCTAAATTACATTAGCTTGGGCACTTTTTTATTCTCATTCATTCAAGGAAACACAAAAGTAAATGTGAATTTTGCCAATCAAAAGTTAAAGTTAATCAAAATATTACCAGTGAAGGCCTGTTTCTGAGACAGAAGTTTATGCTTCATAATTACAATCTTCTGTTTTCCTAGGAGTTCCCTTAAGACACCTTATTGTGAGAGGGAATGCAGAAAAGGGTTGAGAGAAGGGGATTGAAATGTATAAATATGTATTTAGATTTACATACATGTATTGTAGATCCATCTTAGAAAATTGTGTAAGCCTGTCCACTAATCTTTTTACAAGCACTAAGAACAGTTTCTTGTAAAAAATGCATTTCACTGCTCCATGTTGATAAGGGTGTTGATATACTGAGTTTCCAAACTGTTTGTGTCATGGTCACTCTTCTATAAATTCATTTTGCATACTTTCCAGAGGAAAAACTCCCTAACCAATAAGAGTTTGTTTCAAAGGATTCTTACATAGTTTGGGTTATTTCACAGATGCTTCAGTAAATAAAGCATATTATTAATACTCATCTTGGTTGAGATTCTTTGTTGTATTTAGGCAATGCCTTCACCAGTTTTGAGTCTGTCTTATGAAAGTTTGTCCTTTTGATTCTGTGACATAAAGAAATGAAGAAAAATATTAATCAGAAACAGAGAGGTTGTACTGTTTCTTGGCACAGAAAGATCTTCTTTTTAATGCAGTAATGATATCATCAGTGTGTTTCAGTGCCAAAATTGATTATTGCCTCCCTGGTTTTCTACCTCCCTCCTGCCCAAGTTGGAGATGTATTTTGTCTGTTGAACATCATATTGTATCACTACTACAGAAGGATTTTTCATAGGCAAGAGACTACAGGCAACAGGATATTTAGCTACCTAAGTGCAAAAATTATTATTGGCTTTATCAGGGAGCTTTCAGTCCATTTTGCAACTCTTCTTGCAATGATGAACCTAGGACTCTCTGCACTGGATTGATGGCACTCTTCTTTTCTATCTAACGTGCCTCTGAGTACCTCAAGTAAAGCCTTAAAACAGCTAAATCTAGCAGTGGTCTGAAACTGTTGGGAAAGGACCAAATTTCTATGTCAGAGACTGGGACAAAGAAAACACACTTCTCTAAGATAACCCAGACTCTGATGATCACTAACCTGGTAGCTAAATATTTAAGTATTTGATTTTAATTACAATGTTTGACAATTCAAAATTCAAATCCCAGCAGGCAAGTATTAACCTAGCCTATGTCCTTGGAAATCAGAAGTCATATCTTTATATGTCTAAGGAGATGTTCTCTGGTACTATTAAAATTTAACAGTAAAGGATCCTGCATCTAGTCTTGTTATATATGCCATCCTTAGAGGAGGGAGATTTCCCGCCATTTAAATAATGTTATGTATAAGTATTGTTATTTAAAGGATGCTTTGTATGACAGGAACATTGCAGTGTGGCTTCTGTTTTAATTAAAATGTTAGTGATGAATTATTTGTTATTGAAATTATATCTTGTAATTCCAGAATTGCCCAAATCTCTGAAACTGGAGATAAGATGGAAAAAATCAGATAGTCTTTTGGTTATCTCAAAGCAGAGTTAACTACTTCTGAAACTTTTCTAAGAGATGTCTAGTTCCTGGAAAATTTCAAAGGATAGAAATGCTATATCTCATCAGTATTGTTTATCCAGCAGATAAATATCATCACCGTTTGAAAGGTTTTATTCATAACTCAGCTAAATCATTTTAGCTGCAATTTAAACTGTAAATTCATGACCAAAAGAGCAGTTAGTTGCAGTCTTCTCTGAGGCAATTTTTACATAGCAAACACAGAAAAAAAACTATGACAACACATCTTCTAACCATTCTATACGCATCAAATAAATTTTGTTTGTTCCTGAATCATAAAATTTTCTCCATGCTTCCTGAAATATTATATCTGAATACTTTCTACTGTTAATAAGAGTAACTGTTTCTGAAAAAAAAAAAAAAAAAAGTTCTACCCTGTAAACTTACTTTCACATTATGATCCACATATGAAATTTACCTACAAGCACAGACATGTATAATTATATAACTTTTTATAACTATCATATAAACTTCTTATATTACTTTATAAAGATATATAGCATTATATATAAGCACAGTAGGTGTTCTCTTGGAAGGAACTGCATGGATAGACATTGGAAGTGCTCTGCTTATCTTCATCCAAGTGCTTTTCCAAGATAGTTCTTTTTTTAGTTAAGAATTAAAAAAAAACTTTCCACTATAGCGTTTCTCTCACTCCCTGTATTAAAAGGAAGAGGGGGAAAAATACAATGGAAAAGGGTTCAAGGTTGAGATGAGGACAAGAAGATCATTCACCAATTATTATCATGGGCAAAACAAACTCAGCAAAGGAATATGAATCTAATTTATTGCCTATCACTAGCAGACTATTAGAGTAAGAAACTAAAAGATAACTAAAACTGCCTTCCACCCCATCCTAACTCTTCTACCTCCTCCCCCTGAGTGTGAAGGGAATGTGGGCTGCGGTCAGTCCATAAGACTTATAGAATCATAGAATCATAGAATATCCTGAGTTGGAAGGGACCCTTAAGGATCATCAAGTCCAACTCTTGACACCGCACAGGTCTACCCAAAAGTTCAGACTATGTGCCTAAGTTCACAGTCCAATCTCTTCTTAAATTCAGACAGGCTCGGTGCAGTGACCACTTCCCTGGGGAGCCTGTTCCAGTGTGCAACCACCCTCTCTGTGAAGAACCCCCTCCTGACGTCCAGCCTAAATTTCCCCTGCCTCAGCTTAACCCTGTTCCCGCGGGTCCTGTCACTAGTGTTAATGGAGAAAAGGTCTCCTGCCTCTTGACAACCCCTTACGAGGAAGTTGTAGACTGTGATGAGGTCTCCCCTCAGCCTCCTCTTCTTCAGGCTGAACAGGCCCAGTGACCTCAGCCGTTCCTCGTACATCTTCCCCTCCAGGCCTTTCACCATCTTCGTAGCCCTCCTCTGGACACTTTCCAACAGTTTCATGTCCTTTTTATACTGTGGTGCCCAGAACTGCACACAGTACTCGAGGTGAGGCTGCACCAGCGCAGAGTAGAGCGGGACAATCACCTCCCTTGACCTACTAGCGATGCCGTGCTTGATGCACCCCAGGATACGATTGGCCCTCCTGGCTGCCAGGGCACACTGCTGGCTCATATTCAACTTGCTGTCTACCACGACCCCCAGATCCCTCTCTTCTAGGCTGCTCTCCAGCGTCTCATCGCCCAGTCTGTACATGCAGCCAGGGTTTCCCCGTCCCAGGTGCAGGACCCGGCACTTGCTCTTATTGAACTTCATGCGGTTGGTGATCACCCAGCTCTCCAACCTGTCCAGATCCCTCTGCAAGGCCTTTACGCCCTCATTTGAGTCCACAACTCCTCCAAGTTTGGTGTCATCAGCAAACTTGCTCAAAATACCCTCTATTCCTACATCCAGATCGTTTATAAAAATATTGAAAAGTATCGGCCCTAAAATGGAGCCTTGAGGGACCCCACTGGTGACCGCCCACCAGCCTGACGCAGCTCCATTTACCATAACCCTTTGGGCCCTGCCCGTTAGCCAATTGCTCACCCATCGTATGATGTTTTTATTTAGCTGTATGGTGGACATTTTGTCCAGTAGGATCCTATGGGAAACCGTGTCAAAAGCCTTGCTGAAGTCCAAAAAAATCACATCAGCTGGTTTCCCTTGGTCCACCATACGGGTGATCTTATCATAAAAGGAAATCAGGCTAGTTAGGCAGGACCTACCCTTCACAAACCCATGCTGGCTGGGACCAATGACTGCTTTGTCCCCCAGGTGCGCCTCAATAAGTTCGAGAACCAACTTCTCCATGATTTTACCAGGCACTGACGTGAGACTGACAGGCCTGTAATTGCTAGGGTCTTCTTTCTGACCCTTCTTGAAAATTGGCACAACATTTGCCAGCTTCCAGTCTACCGGGACCTCTCCAAATTCCCAGGATCGTTGAAAAATAATTGATAGAGGTTCCGCGATGACATCCGCCAGCTCTTTCAGCACCCGGGGATGAATCCCATCCGGACCCATGGACTTGTAGGGATCCAGGTGGAGTAGCAAATCCCGCACACGTTCAGGGTCAGTTGGGAGTTTGTCATCCCCACCGTCCCGGTCCTCCAGCTCAGGGCACCCTGGGTCCCGAAGCCCATCATCGGCATTGAAGACAGAGGCAAAGAAGGCGTTAAGCGTCTCTGCTTTGCCTACATCATCGTCTGTGAGGAGACCTTCCCTATCAAGGAGCGGCCCTATGTATTCTTTAGTTCTCCTTTTTCCATTTACATATCTAAAAAAAACCTTTTTATTTTCTCTCACAGACACAGCCAGCTTCAACTCTAGCTGTGCTTTGGCCACTCGAACTTTCTCCCTACAAACACGAACAGCATCCCTGTATTCTTTCCATGACGCCTGGCCCTCCTTCCAGTAGCGAAACACTCTCTGTTTCCGCCTAATCTCCATTAGAACGTTCCTGGTCAGCCACGCCGGCCTCCTGCCCCGCCTGCCTGACTTGCGATATTTTGGAATTGCCTTATCTTGTGCTTCTAGGAGGCATCGCTTAAAGAGTGACCAGCACTGGTGGACATCGAGGCCTTCAAGAGCAGTTTCCCAGGGGACCTTACTGACTAGTTCCCTGAGCAGCCTGAAGTCCGCTTTCCCCATATCTAGTGATGAGGTTTTGGTGGCACTTTTCCTTCTGTCACCATAAATTTTGAACTCAACCACTTCATGGTCGCTATGACTGAGGCGGCCACCAATCACCACATCTCCCACCAGACCCTCTCTGTTTTCTAGCAACAGGTCTAGGAGGGCACCTTTCCTAGTTGGCTCCGTTAGCACCTGGACCAAGAAGTTATCATCTAGGTGCTTCATGAACCTCCTGGACTTGCTCGTGTCAGCCGTGTGGCACTCCCAGTTAACGTCCGGCAAGTTGAAGTCCCCCATAAGGACAAGGGGAGTAAATCTCGAGGCCTCTCTTAGTTCTGTAAAGAATAATTTATCGGCGCTATCGTCCTGGCCAGGCGGTCTGTAATAGACTCCCACAACGACATCCCCTTTATTCGTTCGTCCCTTGATCCTTACCCAGAGGCTCTCAACTTTGCCATCGCCGACCTGAAGTTCCACACAGTCCAGCCCCTGCTTCACATACATTGCCACCCCACCACCTCGCCTACCCTGCCTGTCCCTCCTGAAGAGCCTGTAACCATCTATCGCAACACCCCAGTCACAGGACTCATCCCACCAGGTTTCGCTTATGCCGATGATGTCGTAGTTGCGGGACTGGGCCAGGACTTCTAGCTCATCTATTTTATTCCTCATACTGCGTGCGTTTGTGTAAAAGCACTTCAGGTGCGTCTCCTTACACTCAGCACCTTGTGGATCTGACCAAAGGACCCCACTGGCACACAGTCCCTCTGATTCTAGCGTACCATCCCTTAGGTCTTCACCGGCGCGCCTGGTTTTAGCCCCTTCCCCCTTCGACTCTAGTTTAAAGCCCTATCTATCAGCCCTACCAACTCCTGACCAAAGATCCTTACCCCTCTCCGAGAGAGGCGCATCCCATCCGGTGCCATCAGGCCCGGTGTAGCGTAGACCTTCCCATGATCAAAGAAACCGAAATTCTGCCGGTCACACCAGTCTCGAAGCCACGAGTTTATGTGAACAGTACGTCTTTCAGCTTCGATCCCCCCTATCAGAAGGACAGAGGCAAACACCACCTGCGCCCCTGATCCTCTAAGTAGTCGCCCCAAATCCCTAAAGTCTCTTTTGATCGGCTTCGGACTTCTCGTTGCTACTTCATCGCTACCAGCCTGAAAGACCAGTAGCGGGTAGTAGTCAGTGGGCCGTACCAGGCGCTTGACTTTCTTGGCAAAGTCTCTCACCCGAGCCCCAGGGAGGCAACAGACTTCTCTGCGGGTTGGGTCCGGTCGGCATATCGGTCCCTCTGTCCCTTTCAGAAGGGAGCCCCCCATAACAATAGCCCTTCTTTCTTTTTTGAAGGATGATGTGGCAATGCGACGTGTAGGTCGCATTGTCTTAGGCGCCCCCTCCAACTGGGACGGGTGTTTGTCTACTTTGTCATTTAGATTGTCTTGCTCTAGTCCTTCATATCGATTATTTAAGGGTAGATGAGAAGGTGAGGAGGGCAGAGAGAGGGCTCGCCTACCACCCCGAATAGGCACCTGCCTCCATTCCCCCCCCTTGATCTAGGTCTCCTCCCGCTGCCTGGGCGGAGGAGGGAACCTCCGTCTTCTGCGTAACAGGAGACGCCTGTGCCGTGGCAGTCTCGTGAGCCTGCCTCAGAGAGGGTAGAGCGCACCTCCACCAGTCAATTTCCCTCTCTGATTCCCTGATGCTCCTGAGCCTGTTCACCTCCTCCCGGAGCTCCGCTACCTGGCTGAGCAGTTCTTCAACCTGGGCACACCTCCCACAGGCATACCCACCACTGCTGTCGGAGACCGACAGAAGGCTGGGGCACACTCTGCAGCCCAGGACCTGGACGGCTGCGTGTTTCCCCGAGCCCTCCGTCTGAGTAGCCACACTGGTGACCGTGGCTGGAGATGCCGCACGAGATGCGGAGGCCACGGTTTTCTGCCTGGTCGATACCATGGTCAGGTTCTACGCAAGCAGGTTACAAGAACCGAAGGGAGAGGCAGCTGCAACAGAGCGACGATGGGCCCCCCGCTCGCCCTGCCCGCGCGAACTGCTGCGCAAACTGCCACGCCCTTCGACGTGCCACATCCTGTTTGCCTTTGTTGCTTCCTCATGGTCACTCTCTGCTCCTGCTCCAGCATGGGATGCCATCCTTCCTAAACTGATCCTGCAGGGGCTGCCCACAGGCAGCAGCCCAAGAACAGCTCCAACATGGGTCAGCAAGGGAACTTCTGCTCTGGTGCTTGGAGGACCTCCTGCCCTCCTGCTGCACTGACCTTGGGATCTGCAGGGCTGGTTCTCTCACATGTTCTCTCTCCTCTCTTCCAGCACAGCATTTTTTTCTCCTTTCTTCAGTTTGCTCTTCTAGAGGCCCAACTAGCATCAGTCCCTGGCTTGGCCAGTGGAGGGTCCCTTTGGAGCTGGCTGGAGCTGGCTCTGATCTTACATGGGGCAGCTACTGGGCTTTTCTCACAGAGGCCACCTCTGCAGCCCTCACACTTCCAAACCCTTGTCACATAAACCCAATAGAGTATGATAATCTGAAATCTTGTTTCACCTTGCAAATTACTGGTGAAATCAATGATATAATCACTTAACTGCTTAATGATTGGTGCTGGGGAGACCTCTGGAGGTCTTCTGGTCCAACCCTTCTACTCAAGCAGGGACACATGACACCTACAGCATGTTGCCCTGAACCATGTTCAGATAGACACTATCTCCACTTTGTAGTTAATCCAGTTTAATAAAGATATATCTACAGATACTGTCTGAACAGAGTTTTCCAACCCTATTTATAGTGTAACCATCCTGAAGTGGTCTTATCAAGACTCTATGCCCCTACTTTCCTTGGAAGAACATTGCCCAACTTTTACCCAGCACAAAATAAATATCTTCTAGTCTCTCTCATATCTCCAAGGACTATTTCCTGTTACGGAGGAAATTAATTTTGTGTGACTTGATTTGTACTTTAAAAATCCATCTTTGTTATTAGTTACCTTTTCTTTTTAGGGGATTTCTAATATATTCTTTATTTTTAGTGTATTTTTTTTTCTACAATAAAAAGTTATACTGAATTATCAATAATCCCCTTAATTAAACTTAAAATCTGTGTTCACTTTTCTCAAAGTTTCTGAAACCTCATTTATTATCTAGGACTTTCCAAAGTAACTATTAATAACCTAGAGATCCTTCTGTTGCATGCTAAACATTGTGCTAAAAGTACTTAATCTAACCATGAAGGGAACTAAAACATAGTTGTTAGGGTACCTTTAGCAAAGACTTTGTTGGAATTATTTCATCATAAATTAGATTAGATCAGACATTGTAAATATGTGTATGAGACATAATACATGTCTTAAGGAGAGAAAAATAGCAGCAAGGAAATGCATTACTAGGTGTTAAAAGAAAATCTGTCATAAATTGTGTTAACCATTTCTTTCTGGTTGTTGGATACTAAAGAAAATTACCTGTTCCAATAATGTATATAATGAAAAAAGTTTTGATGTGTGGTTTATGCTTGCCATTAGTCTTTTTCATTTTACCACTGTAAGATTTTAATGGTGCCTTATTCTTGGCCAGGATGTCAGTATGCTACTTTTGGCAGTATGTTGCTAATGTAAGAATTAATACAAGTTTTCTGTTTATTCTTATTCTTATTCTTATTCTTATTCTTATTCTTATTCTTATTCTTATTATTATTTTGTCTGGAAAATAGAACAAATGAGAGATATTGTTTCATGTCTACATGTACAGAAAAATGTCTGACTAGATAGCTTTATACAGGATTGAAATACAAGCTTGACAGGTGCATATCTTACATTAAAATTCCATGGGGAATTGAGATTGGGATTTTACAGACACCACAGCAAACCTCATAGCATTTGCAGCATAATGAAATTAAGTGACCACTGCTATTTGCAGTCTCAGTACTGAGCGCACCTGGGATTTATATGAGTGAATAGGCACTGCTGAGGAATCACTTTGGTGTTACAATATTGAGTCTATAATAGTGGTTTTAATGAGACTGGAAAACTGTTTCATAACCTTATAAAAAACTGTGAGATGATTTCTACTCCTTTCTTCAAATTCTGCTGAAACTCCTGTTACCTATCTGAGTGTTGTGTCATGTCTAATTGTTAAATGTCTAATTACTTAATACTTCATTAAGAACCTGGAAGATCTTCTAATTTCCTTTTGGAGCCTTTTTGGATCATCCAGGTGGCATTTGTTATTGTTGTTTGTTCTTTTGTTACTGTAGTTCATTTTGTTTGTTTGCATGCTTGGTTTTATATATCTGTGTTTGTGTGTTTGTGTTTAGTAACAGTTGTAAGCAATCATACCTTTGACAAAAATCAAATTTATCAAAACATAATTTGAAAAAAAAAAAAAGAAAGAAAGGACATAAGAGACCCATCAAAGGAGAAAAACAAATGAACAAACAAACAAACAAACGAAAAAGAAAACAAAAACAAAAACAAAAACAAAAGCAAAAACAAAAACAAAACACACCAAAACATCTGATGAATAAATGTTCAGGCATCAGGAGAATAAGGGAAAAGAAGTACTTTTGTCAACTAGAAATTAAGTTACTTCTCTCTAAACATTTCCAGGCTGATCTAATCCTTGCCTTCTGCTGTATGAAATATTTCAGCATTTGGATGTATTCTGTGAGTGGTCTGTTTCAATGGGACTATAGTGGTCTATCTGGAAAACACTTCTAAAGGAGATGAAATGAAGTTTTCAAACTTAACTCTTAACACAGTAGGATAAAATATTTTGGATTTACTTGGGCAAAAGGGAAGTATCATTCCAAATATGGGCAGAAAGGTTTGTTCAGAGTTGGCAAACAAATCCTCTGGAAAGATAAAGACAAAATATGAATTCAGAATATGAGAAGATAATGAAAGGTTGTCACAGAGCAAGTTCTCAAGTAAAGTACATGTGAAAGAAAAAAAAAATGTTTTAAATATGGCATTCGAGTTTCCTAATATATGCTGATCTGAATAAATCAGTGATCTTAAATAGGACTGGGACTGAACACCTAATTAAAATGTAGTCACAAGGAAATTCTTCTTAAATTGCGTAATATCTATTTACATGAAAAACTCTCATATGGAATTTCCTATTCCGTATAACATGGAATAAACATTCAAAATTTGAGTAGTCTCTTTTTTACCTTCTTCAAAAATAATATAAACCAAATAACTCTTCTTCTATCTAAAGATTCAGCTAAAATTTGTGTTTGTAGAAGTTCTGGGGAGTCCTGAAATATTTAAGTAGCACATTCGTATCTTCCCTGGAATCTGAAATAAGAACTGGATTATTTCTGAGATTATTCTCACAATGGAAGAAAAAAAGCTTGCTGCTGAGCATTTGAAATGTTTAAGACATTACTGGAGAAAGCTGACAATATTCACTTGAAGAAATGCATGAAGAACTCTTTGCTAATATATGAAAGAACAGTGTGTGTGTGTGTGTGTGTATGTAAATGAACACTAGTTTAAAAGGTAATTTCCTTAGTATCACAGTATGATGCCTGTATCTTTGATTTATAGGTAGCTGTTACTCTGGTTACAAATATTAGTCTTTGAGAAATAAAGATCATCACCATTTCAGTAGCTAAACAAATTGCTAACGAACTAGAAGAAAAACAAGCAGGTGACTGCAGCAGATTTGGCACTCTGAAGTCTCCAGACTGCTACCTTTGAAGTAGCAATGGGAAAACTATAATTCTGTAAATCTGACAAGTGCAATAGTTTTGATTACTTACAGAGTCTGAGAGAAAGAATGAGGTAATTACTACTATGCTTTCTACTCCTTTTGCGGGGAAGGAATAGGAATTTGGGATAGAAATACCATAAATGTCATAGAACAATTTTACAGTTTTGTGAAAAAATAGAAAAGTAAATATGTTTTTGAAAAAAACACTACAATAAACATTAAAATATAAATAACACCTTTTAATTATTTATTTATTTTTCATAGATAGCTGTTATTTGTATCAATTCTTCCTGAAGAAGTCTTTCTCATACAAATCATTGAAATCACTCATATCTTGTGCCATCTTTACAAAAATAAAGAAAATGAAAATCAAATTAATATTATTCATTTGTTGCTTGGTATGTCTGCATGGCAGATCAGGTGAATTTAGCACCTTATCTTTAGCACTTCTAATCCATGCTTGTGAGTAACAATACCTTATTGTTCCTAGTAATACCTGAGGCCAGCTATGAAATCTCAAGTACTTCTCTATTTTCATATCTACCTCATCTGAGAATCATTGCTTTCTGGGGGACAGTACTGCACCCAAAACTATGACTGCATTATTTTCATACATATATATGGCCTTTAATTTGCATAGGAAAAAAAAGAAAGAAACAAACAAACAAACAGAATTTTTTGATTTATTGGACCCAATTCACCAAACAAACCAGACCATGTTGATTGCATTTTGCTAGTTATTTAGTTTTTCATCAGCGTTTTTTAGATTTATGAACTCTAGTCTTACGATTATTTACCAAACATATGGAACACCTCTACAGTCAGAAATAGTATCTCTAGGAAAACATTCTTATTTTGTAATATTTTTTTCATTAATAATTTCACTTAGGGATCTCTAATCACTTTTTAATCTATTTACTGGGGACTTTATTCACATTAAACATTGATCCCTGTTTATGCAGTTGTAGATGAATCATCTCACCAAAGGTTCAATATCTAGAAATGTTTCTTCTTTTTGGGAATCATTTTAAGTTACCTTTTATTACTTTTCCAATAACAACTAGCATGGTGCAAAAGGAGTGAATCTGTCTAGGATACAGATCTAAGGACCTGTCATCTACACTACATTTCAGTGGTTTTACTTAAGGCTACTTTTAACGTGGACTGAACCCCAAGAGTAGCTCGTACAGAAGGTGTTAGTAGGAATCACTCCCAGGCATCCTCTTGTTTCATCAGTCCAAAAAGAATCCAGTTTGTGCATTGTTATGAAATGAAAACCAAAGTCCAAAGTTCAGGAAGTGAGGCTGAATGTTGATTTGCTGTGCAACTGCAATCCTGACCCAACCAAAAATGCTAGGTGGTCTAAACTCCTGGCAGCTCCCATCCTTTTATAGTTCACAATCTAAAACCCTTTTCATTTTTCTTCATGTTTGATGTCATGTTTATTATTGGCCAGGTTATTGACACAGATTGACACAGAAATTGTAAAACAGTAACACTTTGAGCATTTTGTTATATCCCCCAAATTGTAAGGATTATCAAAATTAAACATTAAAGACCAGAGATTCTCATGCAGTCTCAGTTACAGCTAGTGAATATAATTTGTATTGGACATAATAATTCAAAAATAGTTTAAATGTAGCAGATAATGTCAAATATATTAGTAAAGTTCTGGAAATATTTGTAAGCATTACAGAGTTATAAGCTTTATATTTTATTGCTTTTTTTTTTTTTTTCTTACTGATACCTTCGAATTCTTATTTTTCATTTATTCCAATTACCTTTTCCAAACTCCTTTCAATGTAACTAAAATATGTTGCATATATGCTTATTCTGAATTTCTACTTTCATTTCCTTTTTAAAGATGTTTTATGTTTTAGGTATACTTCATTGATTTCTAGGACCTTGACATTTTTTGCTTTCCAACATAACTGCACTTAACACATCCCACTTTTAATTAATATTTCTATCTCCATTTTATCCCTTTCACTGAACTTTATTTGTAGTAATTAACTTTTGAGTGTTTTTATTTTACTATTAGTTTAATTACTTATTATTTACAATATATATATAAATATATAATATATAATATTGTCTCTCCTTTCAAGAAAAATATTAATTAGTTTTTGTATGAGATTATATTTGGTATTTTGATTGTCCTCCAAACAGAAACTGGGCTAAAGTCTATTTTTTTTTTTTTTTTTTTTTTAGCACCTGCAGTTATTAACTCACAGAAGAGATATTTTAAAGAGGATGTCTGATCTGGGATCTTGCCTGAATTAAAGTTGATGACTTAGGGCTAAAAGGCAATCTTCAGACCTGTTTTATTGTCTGTTTAGTTTATTCAGCTTTCAATGACAAAGAAGCCAGATGGTGCCTGTTTGGAGATACATACTGAATGCATTTAACACCATTTTTTTTCTTATAGACTTAGGTGTTATCGTCTTTATAATCGCTATAAGAGCTCTTTTGCAAGCTGTGTTAAACACACACACTGAATAGATACACATGGCCAGAGGATAATGTTGGGGTCACCTAATCATGCGAAACTTGTACTCTAGGCACACAGATGAAAACAAAATAAACAAAATCAACTTCATGTTTAAAGATGGGGTCCATATCCTTGGTCTGTTGGTTTTGAGAGACATTGGAACACCAGCGCATACATTCTCTGCTCATGACATGCATTGTCAGAATAGAAATGTTTGTAGATACATAACTTGGCTAAGTCAATTGTAATGCAGAGACATTCAAACAGCTTCTACTTGCATTAATTTTTCAGATAGTTCAGTTCTTGCCTCCATGGCATTGTTTGTGTGATTAATTTCATCAAAAAGTGAAGCATCTAGTCCAGGTTAGGTGTTTGTGTTCTACTTATAATGAGAGGTATGCACAGGGGGAAAACTGTCTCATCTTTTTGTATTCACCTTTTCTTTCCGGTAGGTGTTTGCTTTGTGCAGTTGTCAGTAATTGGACAGCTGTTAGGTGTTTAGAAAACAAAGTAAAGAAAACCACAGAGCCACAAAGACCTCAAAAACTAAAGCCCAGGCCCCTAATTTTTGCCAGTTCAAATGTGTTTTTGAGCAAGGTAGTTGTGCCAGAATGAATAACAAATAAATTCACTATGTCAGAAATTCTTAAGTCAAAAGTAATTTTGAAATGAACATTCAATGAATCTGATCTTAATTTGCAATTATGCATGTCTCTCAAGCAGAAAGCTCCACAATCATTATTTGGCAGATTCCAAGACTTGAGTATAGGTGCAATTTGGCTTAAAAAATCTTTGGCTGGCAAACTGAGCAAGAAAGTAAACAAATATGCTGGTCTTGGCTTTGGGAGTTATAGGCACATTTTAAATAGAATTGCCTCTAAACACAGCTGCAGAACTGAATCTCTGATGTAATAAAGCTGTCTGGTTTATGGCAGACATACATCAGTGCTGCTCTGATGGCTCAATCCGTTAGAATCACAGAATGACAATAACTTCTTTGTGTATTACAAATAAATCATCGCTATCACTCAACATGTTTAGATAAGTTGTAAATCATCTGTGTAACTTTTGCTTGAGAAACGTAAAACTGTTTGAGTTCAAGAGTATTTAGAATTAGCAAAGTTGAAGATTCTATCTATTTCCTTCATCAACACATTTATTTCACCCAAGGGATTAAAATAACCACATGCATTTAGAAAATTAAAGTCAGAAAACACTTTAATAATTTTCTCATCCTGCATCCAAACTCCAATGGGCTGTGAGCATACGTAGGAGACATTTAAAAGGAGTAAAAATATCATATTAAAACTCTATGAAAGATCTTTTACTCGTGTTTGAATCCAAACAACTCTACTCTAGGATAAAGTTGTAAACATGAGATTTTTCAAGGCAAAAGTTCATTGTTTTTTTTTGTTGTTGTTGTTTGTTTGTTTAATCTGCATTTATATTTAGATATAAATGCATGGAATCATTTAACCTCTTTTTTCCCACACTATTTAGTTCATCTAAATGGCTATGTCTATAGCCCATTTCTGAAACTGTTAAAATGGATTTGACATAAGTACCAATAATTTTAAGTGCAAAACTGCACTTTGAACTACTGTTTCCTGTTCACTCCTTGTTTTTATGTACTTCCCATGTGGTAAAGACAAGACAGGAGGTGAAATATGTGATATATGTTTATAAATATTTATACATATATATGTGTATATACATATGCACGTACACTTACATACACAAATACATAAAGCCAGTCTTATATCAACTTTCTGACACATATGAGTTGGGGAGGGTGCACTTGTCAATAGAAATTTAACAACTGCATATTCTAACAAATCCAGAGTTTTTATTTGATCAGTTTAGGCACTCCACAGCTCTCTGTATTGTATAAAGCCAAAGTTTGAACAGGATGAGGTGACTGGAAAGACTCCTCTCATTTATCTCAAAGCATTTGATGATCCACATGAATCAAATAACTTCTTGGAGCTTTTTTTTTTTTTTTTTTTTTTTTTTTTTCCCCCTTAAAAACCTGGCTCTGTCAATTAGACATTACTTAAACTGATACTAATATACAAATAGAGCTAGTTAAAGGAGATACTAAAAGAAGAATAATTTTATTTGAAAATCAGAAGTTAGTACTATATTATCTGTTAGGCAGTGCTGAATTGGTACATGTTGCAACTCAATTACTTTCATCACTGTTTTCAGCCAAAATCATGTGGGTCTCAGCCTGTTATAGTTTACGACAGTCTAGGAGGTCAGCATGAGCTTGTTCACAAGTTTAAATGGGCAGAGCTCCATTCTGGCTGAGAACAGCGAGAAAACAGTTTTGATCAGCTTTCCACAAGCTGAAAATTGTCTCATCCAAGTAGCACTCTCAGCTGGGTAAGTGTGGCTGGTTTCCAGATTCATTTCAATATGCTTCTCAAAGATGCTGGGATGAGACTGGAGAACCAGCTTGCACTGTCAGCATGTTCTAACTGACTTGGACAAGTTTGGAAAATTGGTTTAATCAGTTAAAACTAGACTAGAGCCCACAAAAATGCTTGCTACAATCCTGTTGTGATTCCAGTTACAAATTAGATCCTGTTTCCCAAAAAAGGCAATTACAGTTTGATGAGAACCAAATTCTCAGGAGGTTTGCTGAGTGGTGAGTACATATATATATATATAAAGAAAACAAAACAAATATCAAGGGTTATCTCCCCTTTTAACTGCAGTATTTTTGTCATACCTCATTACTGATTACTGCAAAAGGTTTTTTTTGTTTTGTTTTGTTTTGTTTTGTTTTTAATAATATATATATATATATATTAAATGTTACTGGAGTCATTGAGTCCAATCCTGCATCATTCTAATCCTAGAAAATCCTGGGGAGCAGCAGGGCCAGAGACAAATCTCACCTTTCCCACCAGGTAGCACTGAGGAGTTAATTCCAGTCCTTGTTGCTGGGCTTCAACTCAAGAAAGAGCTGACGCATTTTTCTCAGCTTAGTTTGCCAGAACAGGCATCACCACAGTTGCAGCATTGTGATCTACTGTGCAACACAGACTTTGTCTGCTACCACTCATGGAAGCTAAGTATAGCTCACATCATCAGTTAAGAATGTCAAACACACCTTACGTTAAAGGTGCCTTTTTTATGTATAAAGTCATAAAAAAAAAAAAACAAACACAACAGCAGCTGATTCCTTGTTTGTCAATTAGTTGATTTAGCATCATCATTGTTTGATTGAATGATATTACTTGTGTCTTTTATACACTCCATTGTACAAAACAAAGCCCGAGGCTGCAAGTAACAAATACATACCATGAATCTTAATTCAATACACTGACAAGTAGATGGACATTTTTCTTTGTTACTATAGACCTACCACTTGCCATTACTACATCTCATCCTCTTTATTTTTCATGTTTCTTTCACTAAATAATGTCTCCAATATCTCCTGCCAGGGATGGTTATTTGTAACAATCTTCTCCATGAAAACAATAATATAAAAGCTGTGAGCTTAAAGCAGAACAATGCAGTCACTGAATATTTTGAATGGGTGTGATGGCACAGAGTGGCTTTTGCCAGAGAAAAGGAGGTTGCAGAAACTCTGCTGTAATTTGAGGAGAGGTCTGCATATGGATTCGTACCGAAGACCTTATTTTCCAATTTTGTCTTGGAACAATGTACTCATTTTTGATATAGATTTAAACAAAGAATCACCAAGAAGAGTGAGAAGAGAGGATGGTGGAAATATATTGAACACTGCATTTCAGACATTAATCTTGATGTAGAATCATAGAATGGATACAATCATAGAATAGATCATAGAACAGATATTTATGAAGTGATTTCAGAGAGACTGGAGGAGGTTTGGTTTGTCCTAAGCTGTACCAGGAGAGGTTTATATTGGATATTAGGAAGAATTTCTTCATGCAGAGAGAGGTCAAACATTGGAAGGGACTGTCCAGAGAAGTGGTGGTGCTCTCATCCCTGAAATTATTTAAGAGATATGTGGATGTGGCACTAACAGATATGGTTTAGCGATGGGACTCCACAGGTCATGTTGACTATTAGAGCTGATGATCTCAAAGATCTTTTCCAAGCTAAATAATTCAGGATTCTCTGATTTTATGACATGAGAAAATTCAGGAATATCAGAGAAAAGCATGCGTCGTAATTCCTATTTCATCTCTCCATAGGCAGAAGTGTTTGTGCAGAGCTGTGTCTCATTCTGGTAGGATTATTTATTTCATATGATGTCTGTCACTAGGTGTCTATGTTAAAAACGACAAATCTTTTCCTCTTTGTACAAAACACATCAATGCACTAATGGAAGTAGCAATGGAGCTTGTGATTCTAGGTTATTCAGAAATAAAAGAATGGCACAGTCTAGACCTGATGGATTTTACTTGATTAAATTTAGCATTGGATAAGGACAAGGAGCATTGGATTGGACATGATCAATAAATCAGTGTTCATAGTGCCAGAAAGGATGGATCAAACATCCATTCTTTTGAAACGCATTTCACTCAAAGTCTTTCAGTGAGAGAGAAATGTTTGAAAATTAACAGGCTCCACTGGTTGACATAAACATATTTCCACCACCACCCCAATCTCATTTAGTTTAAAGATATAAAACACCTAATGCCTCTTGCACGAAAGAAACTATTTGCACCTTAAATTCATGGATATTTAATTGATCTGAATGGCCATCAATAATTCATATTGCATGGTTGTTGTTGTTTTGTTGTTTTTTTTTTTTTGTTTGTTTGTTTTTTTGGCTCAAGACTTGTCACAGCATTACTGAGACTCCAACTTCAGACAAAATGGATGAGCTTTAGCTTAATAGTTGATGGGTGCTCTAGTGATTGATTAACAACTGCAAAATAAGAGCAATGAAATTAGATTGTCACTTTCTAGACTACATCCTTTGTCCTGATAACATGCTTTTGGAAAAGTGGCTGTAGTGCCATCTGCTGTGCTCCTAATGGGCAAAATATTTCCCAAGAGATTTTTCTCCAATGTTAGGGATTGGTTATTGCAATGAAATGTAAGGTATTAAAGCTCACTAGGAAGTCTACACTGGTGTAATATACAAGTGGAAGTACTCAGGAAAAACACAATATGCTTTTAATTTTTTTTTTTCTGTAATTAATGCAGAGTTTAATGTGAAAAACACAACTGGACCTTGAAACTGATATTCACACTGATCACATCTACTTATGTGATCCTATTTAGTGCCCCTTTTGAGTATCTGAACTTCTGAGATCCTTCCAGCTGTCTTCAAGTTCTATGTTTAGAACAAACAAACAAACAGCTAAAAAAAGCAAAGTAGCCTTGAAGTGCTTAGGATAGCATGGGTTAGGATTCATCTAAAATAAGTAATTTTCTTGTGGTTAAGAAAAATATGAAATCAATTGGGTTATTCACTGCAATTTAAGCTAAGATAGGGAACAAGACAGCATAGTTTTACACTTTCTAATATTGTCTACTGTAACTGCTCATGTCAAGTATAATTAGACAAGTAATAAGTGCTGGGGTCTATTTCATGGGGTACGCTGTATACAGTAATGGGACTGCAAACACAATACCTGGGACTTCTCTGTAGCAGAAAATGAATACCAGATAACTTTAAAGAAACATAAATAAAAGTAGTCTCTTCTCTGGTGTTGCTTTGTTTGGGGATTCAGAGCTATGCGATAGCACATCAGGCTTTGTATTTTTTTTCTGCTTATCTGCAGCCTGCCTCACTTTGAAACAACCTCTCTTCCAGAATTATTTTTTTTTCATTTTATTGTTGTCACTGTTGTTTTAAAGATTGTGTCTAATAGAAGTGAATGTACCAGCACAGTGTATGAGATCAACATAGTGTACTCACTTTTCCAGTATTAGGTGACAATATTGCAGTTTTGTTGTAGGTCTTACTATTCTGGGGGCTCAGGTAGGGCTACAGTTCCCATCTGTTTTGAAGGTGGATAAAAAGGGACTTTTGGTTAGTTTGTGTTATCATAGGAGCAAATGGAGTATAGGAATCTGGGCTAGGACATTTGCAGTGAGGTGGATAGCTGGATGAATGGTTGCCTTGACCTTTTTTAAGGAGTAACATGATTAAATTCTCCTTTTTGGTATTTCTTGAATGTATCCTCTAGAGAGCCTAGAAAGCATGGGGTTTTGTCCATAAAACACACATAAGATAAGACTGTGGACTTAAGTTAAGCCCAGGCTTGTACTTGGAAAATGCTCTAGACAGTTTCACTCTTCTTGATGCTTATATAAACAACCTCTTTTTACAATGTGCACTATGTCCAAGATTGCCGTCTTATTTATTAATGGTATATTTTTGGAGGTTTCCATTAGTGTTTATTTATTAGATTTTAACAGTCTTGCCAAGGTTATGAGTGCCTTGGCAGGGGGACTTGATAAATTCTGTTCTTGCTATTGTTGGCTTAGTGTGGCTTAGTCAAATGAATTTAACTGTGATGGTGACATCTGGCAATTTTGCAAAATAGAGCCATTAGAAGTCACTTCTTTTCAAACACTGACTGTCCATCCAGTATGAAAAACTGCTCCTCTTTAGATCTTTTTAACATATTCATAACCAAGAATCACAATAATATCATTGTCCTAATTTATCATAAAATCAGGTGCTATACACATGAACACATAGAATATGCATGCATCTTCATATGCTAAAAATTTAGAGGAGTTAAGGTACTTTATTATCTTCTATTTATGTTGCAAATATCATTTATTATTTTTTGTTTTCTAAATTTCAAGTCTGCTAAGAAGATCAGTGTTACATATTATTTACATAGATTAATATTTCATGCATTTTTCATCTAGTTCCATATTAAAACAAGACATTCTCCATTCTGTCATAAGTTACAAATAATGTTTGCACTACACCAACAAAAAAAGAGCAACTGCACAGCTGGTGACATTTATGTGCCATAAACTGTGAATTAATGCTTTATAAAAGGAAATTAGTAAGATACATCAATCAAAACTGGCAAGGCACAAAGTGACTATTATGACAGTATTACTTCCATTTACTTTTATAGATGAAACACTGAGGACATTTTGTGTGTATGTGTTTTGCTTTGTTTTTTTTTTTTTTTTTTTTTTTTTTTCTTGTTTGTTTGTTTAATTTTGTTTTACTTTGTTTTGTTTTGTTTTTACATCTTGAAATCAACTGTCAGATCATCCTGTCCCTGGCAATCAGCAAAGCTTCTACCTTCTAAGAATTGTGTGTACAGTCAGTCATAAACAACTCCTGAATATCTTAAAGGTCCTTGACCATGCTGTCTCCTGCATCCATTGTCCACCCAGTCTATATTTGTGCTTGGGATTGTCCTGGCCCTAATGCAGGACCTTGCACTTGGCCTTGTTGAACCTCATGAGGCTTACACAGGCCCACCTCTCAAGCTTGTCCAGGTCCCTCTGGATAGTATCCCTTCCTTTCCAGTTTGTCAACAGCACCACACAGCTCAGTGTGAGGCAGACACTCAATTCCGCTGTCTATGTCACCAACAAAGATATTAAACAGTGACAGGCCCAATACTGACTCCTGGGGAACACCACTCCTCTCTGATGTTCGCTTGGACATTGATCACAACTCTTTGATTGAGACCATCCAGCCTATTCCTTACCCACATAGTGGTCCATCCATCAAATCCATGCCTCTCCAATTTGATAAGGATATCTCTCCTCATCTCTTTCATGTCTCTCCTTGATAAGGATATCAAGGGGGACAGTGTCAAATGCTTTGCAGAAGTCCAGGTAGATGATGTCAGTTCTCTTCCTCTCTCCACCGATGCCGTAAACCCTGTTGTAGTAGGCCACCATATTTGTCAGGTACAATCTTCCATAAGTGAAACCATGCTGGTTGTCACCAATTATCTCCTTATTTTCCATGTGCCTTAGCATAATGAAAGTGCTTGCTACATCCAGTGTCTACTCAGAGTCAATCACAGAATCACAGAATTTTCTAGGTTGGAAGAGACCTCAAGGTCATCGAGTCCAACCTCCAACCTAACGCTAACAGCCCTCCACTAAACCATATCCCTAAGCTCTACATCTAATCGTATTCCTAATCTTGATAATTCTTGCAAAAGATCTAGCCTTTAAACAGCTATAAGTTCAAATAAATTAATGTTATGTGATGCCAGGATAAACCACAACAATTCTTTGTCTGGTAGAAAATAGGTTTAGAAAAAGCTATTTGGAGATCAGACTGTCTCTCCTGTTACTGGCGTATTGAGCCAAGATTTGGACTTCGTGGCTTTTTAAAACAGAATGACACAATGTGTTTGTTATGAGAGAGAGAATTTTGGATAAGAAGGATGATATAATCACTGAATCACATGATCATTGGATGAGACCTCCAGAAGTGTCTAGTCCTTCTCTCTCACTCCCCCTCCTCAGAAGAACAGGAGGAGAAAACATGGAAAGTAAAAAGCTCATGCATTAAGATAAGGACAGGTAGATCACTCACTAATTGCCATCGTGGGCAAAACAGACATAATGGAGTTTATTGGACAGACATACATATGTACAGACATAATTGGAGTTTATTGCCTACTGCTAACAGAATAAAGTGGTGACATCTAGAAACAAACTACCCCCTCCACTCCCTCCCCTGCCATTCACCCTGTTCTACCTCCTTTCCCTGAGCAATGCAGGGAAACGGGGAAGGGACGTTGCAGTGAGTCCATGATACTTTGTCACTGCTGCACCTTCGCGGTCACTCTCTGCCCCTGTTCCATGTGGGATCCCTCCCACGGGATGCCGTCCTTCCCAAACTGAGCCTGCGGGGGCTGCCCACAGGCAGCAGCTCTTCAAGAACTGCTCCCACAGGCCTCCATACCACGGGGTCCATCCCCCAGGAGCAAACTGCTCCAGCACGGGTCCCCCATGGGCGGCAGCTCCCCCCAGAGCCCCTGCTCCTGCGTGGGCTCCTCTCCACGGGCTGCAGCTCTGGCCTGGGGCCTGCTCCTGTGGGGGTTCTCCATGGGCCTCCTCCAGGCCACATCCACCTGCTCCACTGGAGGCTCCTCCATGGGCTGCAGCGTGGAGATCTGCTCCATGTGGGACCCCTGGGCTGCAGGAGGACAGCCTGCTCCACCAGGGGCCTCTGCAGAGGCCACAGGGGAACTTGTACTGTGTGCTTGGAGCACTTCCTGCCCTCCTTCTGCACTGACATTGTCTCTCACACGTTCTGATTCCTCTCTCCCATTTACTCTTGTGCAGCAATTCTTTTTTTTTTTTTTTTTTTTTTTTTTTTTTTTTTTCTTCAATCTGCCGGAGGCTCACCCAGCATTGCTTACTGGCTCAGCTCTGGTCAGCCACAGGTCCCTTTTGGAGCTGGCTGGAGCTGGCTCTGATCTGACCTGGGGCAGCTGCTGGGCTCTGCAGCCCTACTGCTACCAAATCTTTGCCATGTAAGTCCAATACATCATGTCTTCAAGAATAGTGACCACATCATATTCTTTGGTGACATCTTCACACTTAATGGGCTTACATGAGAAACTGAATCTCCATAACGGCTAATTTTAGAATCCCACAGTGACAAATGAGCTTTCTTGTCCTTTTCAGCCTTTAAGGCAATGTGGTGGTTTTACCATGCTGGGCAGCTAAACACCACAACCGCTCTTTCACTCCCCCTCCTTAGATGAGGAGGGGAAGTAAAGAACAACTCGCGGGTTGAGATAAGAATAATTTAATTAAAGGGAAATAATTATAATAATTAAAGAAAGATTATTTTGAACTAAACAATTTAACTAAAGGGAAATAAAAAGGGAAAGAGGAAAAGCGAGGGGGAAAGGGAAAAAAAAAAAAAGGGAGAGAGAAAAAAAAGGAAAAAAAAAAGGAAGGAAAACAAACAAATAAAACAAATGAAGGCTATGTGGAAGTACAGAGGAAAGAAATTACTCTCTACTTCCCACAAATGAGTGATGATTGACCACATCCTTGAAGCAGGGCCTCAACGCACGTAGCTGCTGTTCAGAAGGAGGACCAACGTTTTCCCAACGAGAGCCCACCCCTCCCCTCTCCTTCCTGATTCCACCTTTTATTGCTGAGTGTGACATCACATGGTATGGAATATCCCTTTGGTTGGTTTAGGTCAGCTGCCCTGGTGATGTTTCTCTTCTCACTTTTTGGCCACCCCCTAGGAGGGTTAGAGAGAGGCCCCATGCTGTGCCAGCACTGCTCAGCAGTAGAGACAACACTGGTGTGATACCACTGCTGTTCCAGCTACAAGTGCAGAGCACAGCGCTGTATGGGCTGCTGCCAGGAAAGTTAACATTCCAGCCAGACCCAGTACAGGCAATCACTGTAAAAAAATCATCAGAGCAGAATGGCACTTAGAGGTAAATGACACAAAAATCCCTAGTAAATATTCCCTGAAAATGATGACATGGATCCAATTAACTGTCCTGGTTTCAGTTAGAACAGAATTAATTTTCTTCCTAGTAGCTGGTGGAATGCTGTGTTTTGGTTTAGGATGAGAAGAGTGCTGATAACACCCCGATGTTTTAATTGTTGCAGAGCAGTGCTTATACCAAGCCAAGGACATCTCAGCCTTTCGCTCTGTCCTGCCAACAGGCAGGCTGGGGGTGCAGTAAGAGCTGGGAGGGGACAGACCCAGGACAGATGACCCAAACTAGCCAAAGGGGTATTCCATACCATCTGACATCAGGCTAAACAATATATAGGGGTGGCTAGCCAGGGAGAGGGGGCCGGACTGCTCGGGGTTAGGCTGGGCATCGGTCAGCGGGTGGTGAGCAATTGCATTGTGCATCACTTGTTTGTACATATTATTATTACTTTCCTATTATCACCATTGTATCATTATTATTATTATTGTTATTATTATTTTGTTATTATTATTTTCCTGTCTTATTAAACTGTCTTTATCTCAACTCACGGGCTTCACTTTCCATTTCTCTCCCCCGTCCCAGAGAGGGAGGGGGGAGGGTGAGCGAACGGCTGCGTGGTGTTTAGCTGCCGGCCGGGTTAAACCACGACATTAACATAGCCCAGTACTTTGTGGGCTGACATATTTACAGAAGCTGAACACAGCAAAAGTAGAAATCACACCAATGATGAGAAACCCAAATCATCCCAGATACTGTATCTCCCCTTCTCAGAATAGACAAAAGTGCCAGGACATACAGGAAGGTGTCTGCATTTCTTGTTGACGCTGAGCTACAACCTAGATTCACTGCAGTCTTGTGCCAGCAGTGAGACAAGAAACACCATTTCACTCCCACTGCAAATTGTTTGCCTCATGTTTTCATCACCTCCCAGCAGTTTGATGTACCTGGGCTTAAAACAGAGATGGATTCACACTGAGTTCTGGCATACAATATTAATCAGATCATCCTCAATGTTCTTTGTGTGTAATAAGTAGAAATATATACCTCTAAAAAGAGCAGCACAGCATCAGAGAGAGTGTGAAGCACCTTCAGGAAGCTGCTTCTTTCCATTGACTCCATCAGAAACCTAATATGTATTTAACTATTGACTGTAGGTATCTAAATTTAAATAGCAACACATATCCTTGATGCCTTTTATTGTCAGGATATTTCTTTGAAGTTAGAGTATGTATGTCCCTAGATAAGTTATAAGAATGCTTGTTTCAGCTTCCCATAGAGTTTTTCCAAATGTTTGGATTCCCAGTTTTTACCTTTGAATTGCCTTATAGATTAAAATTCAGTTATCTAAGTTTGAAAGACTGAGGTGAAGATTTATCTCATAGATCTGTTGAACTGTCAAAAATAACATTTTAGAAAGAAGTAGATCAGCTGTAAAGAAAAAAAAAAAATAAAATAAATCTTTCTTGCATGCAGCTCCAGAAAGCAGAAGTAATAGTTGAGAACTAATGTTAACATCTTCAAACTAGAGATTTTTGTTTGTTTGTTTGTTTTTTTAACTTTGCATTGTCAACAACATACATAATCACAAAGAAACCTCCCTAGACGTTTCATCAAAATGATGGTCTAGACTGAAACTATCAAACCAAAGAAACCCTTTTATTTAAATTTACTTATAAAATAATTTGCATATAATGAAAATCCTGACTGAGCTACACCTTTTCATATATTGTGCCATAGCCAATATATGGGGAATGCAGAGAATAATTTAAAAAATAACAGAATATATTTTTAGGTATTTGGTAAGATGAGTGTGGAATAATTGCATAAGGTGACTTGGAAAATTAAACTGATATTTACATTTTAGAGAAAATGTACAGTATTGAAGAAGCTTTCAGGGTGGAGTGTAGCTGCACTAGCTAAGCATTCCCTAGGCCTCCAACCTTAGATGCTATTGCACTGGGAGAACTTGGTGTGCTGACTTTAAGGAACAGTATGGAGTGTAGAATGGAGTGGGGACACCATTGCTAGGCTCTGTGACCAGGTGGGCACTCAATAATTTTTGTGCACACCAAGACTGATAAGCTGCACATTTGCTACTTTGAGCCAACAAGCTGTCATTTTTTTGACAAAATGCTGTACTCTAGTAAACTTTTCCTCATTATAATGCCATTATAATACCAAAACACACCTACATCCCAGAAGCTATCCACCTCCAAGTTGTGACCACCCCTCACTGAGCACATGCTCTGAATTTCTTGGAGCCTATACCTTTTAATGAAAGTGAGAAAACTTTTTACCAATCATAATCAAGATATGCTTGATTAGTCACTCAAGCTCCACCTAAAAGATAGAAAACAATATAAATTGGATAAAGAAAAAGGGGATGTAAGGGAAGATACCATCATGACTTCAGGGATCTGTCGACAGGCTCAGTCTCTTTTTCCTGCCAATGGGACTCTGTGGGGTAAGATTTCAACACTTGGTTATACCGAGTGCCTCCCCAGGAAACTTAGAAATCTCTATAGAGTCTTTGTGTCTTTTAAAGCGTTAATAGCCAAGCTGTGTACCTGTGTATTTTATGCATGCTAGCTTGATTTTGCAGACTGTGAATTTATTTCCATCAATCCAAAGAACCTGTGTACCTGTTGCACTTAATTCCATTGTTGCTAGCCATGATAGTTCTCACTGAACACGATGAGAGTGAGGGTATGCTATGTTGTTGGTGAACACATCACTGTGATAGTTCAGTACCCTGAACCCAAATGGACCCATAACAGTTAATAGGCTATAACCCTTAGCATGACAATGGAATATAACTTATTCCAAGGTTGTAGTAAATAATCTCCAAAATTCAATTTAGCATTGCTTTGCTATGAATCCAAAATAATCTACATAAGCATTTTTCCTTTTAAAATTCTATCAGTTCTTAGCTTTCCATTTGGATCACTTGAATGTCAGGTCTAAAAAAATCTTTTAAACTTGGAACAGAATTCAATCATTTTGTCAAAGATAATATTAAAATTCATGTATTTGTAAATTCATGGTATTTTTTTTTTTCTTTTCTGTTATTTATTTATTTATCTATTACCTTTGTTTTTGTCTTTGGAGTCTTTGGAGAGCAAAGTCTTTTGAAAAACAGATTTGGAGTATTAGAAGAGTGAATTAGCCTTCTTATAGCTGCTTAGATTCACACAGGAAGAAGCCTCTGTCATTATTATTTCTCCAATATCTGAAAATATCTTTCTATTGGTAGGAACAGAAGAGATTACTGTGGTATTAAATGTTTATTTTCAATTCTTCTAACCCCAAATGACATTTTTGCTTTGAAGTTTTACCATCCTTTGGGTCAGTATAATTAAGAGTAATTGCTAAACTATCTAGATATATTAGTATATTAGATATTAATATGTAGGGCAACTACATTTGTGTACTGTCCACTAGTGGAACAGAACATATTCCAGTACTTCTTACCGAGTTAATTTGAAAAGTTGCACTGGAGGAACACCATGAAATTCTGAGTACGAAAATTAAAACAATCTAAAATAACTGCCCAAATCATTTTCACAGCATTCTAATAAATAGCTGGGAAGAAAGAGCTTTATGTACTATATACATATTGTTACATATATGTTAAAGTCTTATCAAAAATTTTAAATGCAATTCCTTATCAAGACAATTCAGCTACAGTTCTCATCTCTACGATGAACAATAAAATATGGGAAAAGCAACCAAAATCAAAACTGACAGGAAATTTTATTTATATATGCTATATATGTTATGCTATATATGTTGCTATAATCACAAAAGCACAGCTTGGTGTCAGAATTGGAGACAGAAGAAATGGAGCCTGACATAGGTCATCATCGTGGTCTACAACTTCCTCGCAACGGGGAGTAGAGAGGCAGGTGACCTGTTGTCCATACTCACCAGTGATAGGACCCACGGGAATGGTGTTAAGCTGAGGTAAGGGAAGTTTAGACTGGACATCATGAAGAGGTTCTTCACCGAGAGGGTGGTTGCACAGGCTCCCCAGGGACGTAGTCACGACACCAAGCCTGTCTGAATTTAAAAAGTGATTGGACTTTTGGGCAGACCTGTGTGGTTCCAGGAGTTGGACTTGATGATCCTTATGGGTCCCTTCTAAATTGGGATATTCTATGATTCTATAGGGTAAATTTATTTTTGAGCAGCTTTACACACGCTTTCAAATATCATTATTAGCACAGGTAAAAATGTCAGTCTTTGTGGCTCCTTGCAATTGTGTTTTATGGACTGATATACTGCTCTGCTATCAGTTTTAAATTATGCCAGATAAAGCACAAAGTGTTTTTAGGCAATATTCAGGTTGGTTGTATATAGTAGAAGAAATAACAAAAATTCCATTACAGAATATGAAATCCTACAGTCATCAGATCTTATGGACAACATCTATAGATAGAAGTTAAATGTGGAATTATTCAGTTCAGAACTTCCTTGTAGGACTATGCTGCATAAAATGTGTATCAGCCATTATTAGACGGCTTATATCTAGGCCCTGAAAATGTCTGGTGGCCATGCAATACGAATATACCAAGAAGTTCCATAAAACATTTCTCCTGTAGATCATAAAGCACCCTGCTTTATGAGAATAGTAAAAAAAGCCAAAAGCAAAAATGCAAAAGTCACTAATGTAATGTGGTAAACAATCTCAAAAGAAACAAGCAATCATGTATGCTTTCCTTGCTTTATTGCTAGGTAGCTGTCCTTGACTAATTTCCCTGCCCAGCTTGAATTGTTTAATTTCACTCCTATACTACCCAAATCTTGCTGAGCCTCAGACATCTGTTTCTTCCTTTAAATTCACAGAATCAGGAGTTTTATTAATGCACTACAGAGAGCACAGATGACCTTTCTAGTCATACTCTTAGCAATAGTGGCAGGCCTTTCTTTTTTATTTGGGTACTCTCCTAGGACGAACTGCCTCAAGCCTGCATCTTTGTTTAGGCTTTCTGTAAAATGTCAGTAGGAAAATATTTGCTCATAGAGAAAATCCATATTTCTTGACATACTCTGAAGGAAGAAAATTAATATAAATGGAGAGGGTTTAACACATGCATGGTTCCATTTACAAACCACCGTTAGCTCACAGATTTCCTGAGAATATAGGTATCAGTCACTTCCAAAACCCACTTCCCATAACTATAACTCAAAAAGAAATGTGAAATTCACAGAAACCTGAAGTCATTTCCAAGTCTGAAGAGATACAGTTTAGATTAAAATCATATATCTAAAACAAGTCCTACACTTCTAGTGGATGACACTTTGTATGATTAATTGTGGTATATTTTATCCTACTAGTTAGGTGAAGCCTCTTTACTTTTCAGTCTGTACCCTAAATCCCGCAGTCCAGGATTTTTCCCTATAGAACAATTTCAAAATGCTATGGACAATGGTGTTTGTTTATTTGTTTATTTGTTGATATTTTGCTTTCTTGTTTTCAACTGTGAATTAGAAGAAACTAAAAATTTGCATTATCATACTAAGTTGCCCATATTTCTGAGAAGGAAACTCACAACAGAACTAAAAAGGTAAAATTTCTTTTCAGCAGTAAGGAGAGCTAGCTTGTGCTAGCAGCCACCGCAGGGAAATGTCCTACACACAAGACCATGAGGCCTAGGTCTAACCCTGCTTTACAATGATAAATAACATAAGTTAATTAAACTTGGATCATTCTCAATCTGAACAAGTATTTTGATCATATATCTCGACTAGGATCAACCATGAAAAACAGTCTCCATTCCATTGCAAAAAAGAAAAATAATGATACTTCAAAGAATGGGGAAAATGTTTTCTTAGAGACCTGCTTTAATAAAGGCTTGATCTTTTTATTTATTTTTTAATAATATTTGGATCAAGTTGTGAATTTCAATAAAAATATAAATGTAGATATATTGATTTTATAAAATTGAATCACAGAATTCCTTCAGTTAACCTACATTCAAATATATGTACATGTATATTTGCATACAAGCACACTCTTCTGGGTTAAATCATCAGTGCACAGATCTTTCAAATCCGTTGTAAATTGGATAAAGAAAGAATGTAAATTTAGCAGTTTTCAGTACTATGATTAACAAAAATGAATCCTGAACAGACATTTTATGTCTTGATTAAACAAGCTATCGACTCACTGCCTAACAGTGTGTTTGAGAATCTATATCTACAGATTGCCAGCATCATACAAAGGACAGAAAAATTGTTAAGAAGTTCATAACTAACTTTACAGGTTATTTCCTATATGAAGTTTCTCATTTAATCACAGAATAGATGTTAAATATTAGACGTTTTAACCTTTTACATGCCAAAAGCACTGTTACTAATACTTTTTAGTTGTGGTCTTAAAACATTTAATTTATAGTGAAAAAGAAAACAAATGATTTTAATAGTCTAGAGAAGGAAATCAACTGAAGTTATAGTTTAGTCATATTGGGGTGGGAAATAATTGTAAAAGACAAGACTATCTGCAATGAAGATACTAATTGCAGGTTAAAGGTTACTTGAAGTTCCTGTGGTGTTTACTGATGTCAATATATAATGTATAAAAATCATAAACTTTCAAATACTTTTAAACTTTTCCCTTAAAAAAGAAAAAAAAAAAAGAAAAAAAAAAAAAAAGGAAAAGGAAAAGCAAACCCAACAAGATTAAATCACTGCAAATTGGAATATTTGATCATTCTGTTTGCTTACGTTTATAAACTAAATAAGTTTAAAAAAAAAAAGAAAAGTTAATTTTCCTCATTGAGACCTTTAAATGCTCAGATGCTGCATAAGCAATTTTGCAACACAGTGCATCTTCATGACGCATGAAAAAAATTCAAATGGCTGATTTGTGGTAGACTGCATGTATGTTTTAGATAAGAATAGTAAAACTTTTATAACAAATGTCAAGTTTTCCAACTGTGAAACCAGAAATGCCAAGTTCCTGTGCATTTAAGTAACGACCAATTAAATTAGCATTTATGTTTGCATAGAAAATTCTGAAAAGACAGAAAGTATTAGAAATAAAGTACTGGTTAGTCAAACAGTTTATGTTCCTTGTAGAACTTGTTCTGATATAGTATAAACAGGTCTTGCTCCAGTGTAAGCAGTCAAATTGCTCATTTGTGCAACCATGACAGGAGCTGCGGGTGGTTACTCATCTGGAAGAACAGAGCAAACAACATCAGGGTGGAAGTTTCCTTTGCATAACAGTAAAATGCATAACTGTCACCCACATCAACTCACTTTTTATTATAATTTTTTCCTCGTTTTGAGAGGGTGCCTCTAAACACTGACTATATTGTTTTTGTCCTCAAAAAGTCTGTGCACACAGAGAATTGTTAATTCTCTGGGGGAACTCTGGGGGAGTTCTGCTGGGTAAAAAGTCACCTAGTAATATCTGTATGAAGACACTTGATATGTGTCTTCTTGATATGATATTACGTGTCAAAATGGATACCAGTCATATTAAATTAGACTTTTTTTCCCCAGTTAAATTATTCACAGAAAGATTATTTGCACACATATTTCAGTATTTTCCATCCTCATCAACACAGTGCTACAGTTTCAATCAGTATTCATTATGTGGATTGCTTGACTTTATTCTGCTTTGAAAAGCATTTAAGCTCATGAATGGAGTTTTATTTTATGATGATCATCATAAAAAGGTGAGAAAGTATAGGGAACAAAGACATCAAGAAGTTAGAATGGAAAATTAGACAGAAGGAATAAGAACATATAGCAAAGTATAATTCAGGATCATTGCTCAAGCTGATGATGCTTATGACAAGGTATAATATAATAGCTCAGTGAGCTAAATATAATATGTAATCAGACCTAAGCATAGAGACCATAAACTCTTAATTTGCCTGTGTAATAAAGCTAATTGTATTCATAGTGTTATTCACTGTGCTAATGGCTTCATCTTGGACTACACTGACAGTCTGTCCAGATGTCCAGATGTCCAGACATAAAGTGTGTATCTTGCACATCATCCATATAGAGATATCCAAGGAACAGTAAGAACAGAGTAAGCATATATGATATTTCCTCCTAAGACTCTTCCAACCAACAATAATTTTCAGCTCTGGTGAACTGTGAGTTTAAGACCTGTTACAAAGGCCATCAAGATAAAAAATTTCCACTAATTACAAAAGTACTGCTGAGACCTATGGAGAATTTCAGTCTCTATTTAATTCTCAGATTCTATTAAAGGTGATTTAGTAAGAAATTGTTCATTGCTGACTAGTTCTAGATAACCATTTTTGTTTCTGTAGGTCCTGATTCTTTCAGTTCTTTGAAGGTCAACATATCCTAAAAGATTATTTCAAAGTCCTTTCCTTTGAGAAAGGTGTCATTTAAAGAGTGATCCATTCTGTTAGGCTTAGAGAACAATTTCATTAGATTCCCGGCAGAAGAGACACAAAAAATATAACCTTGAAAGTGCAATGTATCATAATTATATTTTTACAGGAAACATAATTTATTTTGAAGTCATTTCAACATCTCTGTCACAGGAAAGACAGTTCCAAAACCAGCCATGTCTAAGCCAAAGGTTTTTAAAACTCCATATACAGTTACTAGCTAACAAAGAATGTCTAAGAGGTCTTTAAAAGACAGGATTGCATACTTTAAAAACTCACAGGTGGAAAGGCAGATATTAGATACAAACATTTTGAGGACATATTGCTGTTTCTGCTCTTTGTGATAGAGTGAATGGCCATGGCTGTATTCCTGCAGAGAGAAATCCCTTCCTACTGTGGAGCCCAGGTTGTGAAAATAACTCCTGTCCACAGTCCAAGCAATATGTTTTAATCAGACCATCACAAATCTGGTCCTAGAGTCATGAAATTTTAACCAGCTGCTTTGCAGGACAGACTGGTGTTGTTAAGCATGGAAGTAGCTTGGAGATTCAGCTATCTATTCAGCTGCCAGTCAGCAAGCAAAGAGTGAAGTGCTGTTTGCAACAGGACAATGAAGCACTACACAGTATGGCAGAAGATTAGAAGAAATTATTCTGTATTTATAAAATACTAATAGTGCATTTCAGTGCTAGTTAAGTGCTAGTTATAAGGTGCCTAATGTTTGGTTAAGAATCAAAGTTTTTTTTTGTTTGTTTGTTTGTTTTTTTTCAATTTTGTAAATGCAAAAGAATTAAAACTATCTAGAATACAAAGTATTTCCTTGTAAACAACTTATAACATAGACTTCATGTCATTGCCCTGACAGAAAACATAGGTGAAAAGACAAACATCTATCTTCCTCAGATAGACAAGGTCATTTAGTCAGCCATGTAGGACTGTTAGCAATACACAGATACAGACCTTGATATGAGACTGTATTTTTTGTCCTGCATTTTATGCTCTCCTATTATGGTAGCCATATTTCATGTATTAGAATTGCAAATTTCTCTTCCCTGTTATGTGAAACATGTGATATGAAGGAGCTGAGAATGCTTCCAGTCACGGGAAGCAACAGTAATTTGTGTTATCCCTTGTGATATGTTATTATATAATTCTTCCACTATCTTCTTAGTATAAACTTCTCAGATTATACTTCTTTAGTTTTGTGATTGTTGTCTTTCAATAAAAACAATTGAACCACAATTTCGTTTGCTCTACTTATATCCTGATTCATTTCCTTCTCAAGTAGAAATGAAAGGTGAAGACTAGCTGTTATCTTTGTTCTGCAATAGCTGCCAGCCAGCACTGCCGTCTCCACTATAAGAAGAAAACTTATCTGCCTCCAGGTGATTTATCCTAATGAGAAAATTTCAGCTGCAGACTTTTACTGTGTGGTATCTAACTCAGTAAGACTATGACCCCAGATGGGCTTTGAAGGTGCTATTACAATTAAGTAATGAATATAATCTTACATCCCTGGTGCACACTTTTCAAAGAGCAACTCAGTCCCATTAGCTGGGGCCATGGGCCATGCCCTGAAAATTTCACCATCTAAAGATATAAAGTAGTCATAGATAAGAGAGGAGACAGGAAAAAAAAAAAAAAAAAAAGAAAAAAAAAAAAAAAAAAGTAGAAAAAGGAAGTTCTGTTGGGATACACTTTCTTTCTACAATGTGTGTATTAATGAAGTAGTAGAAAAGAGCACATATCAAGAGTTACATTACTAATTCCAGAGGGATGGGTTGTTCGGTAGGATCTGATAGGAATTGCTAAGTTCACAGAATCACAGAATCACAGAATTTCTAGGTTGGAAGAGACCTCAAGATCATCGAGTCCAACCTCTGACCTAACACTAGCAGTCCCCACTAAACCATATCCCTAAGCTCTACATCTAAACGTCTTTTGAAGACTTCCAGGCATGGTGACTCCACCACTTCCCTGGGCAGCCTGTTCCAATGCCTCACAACCCTTTCAGTGAAGAAGTTCTTCCTAACATCTAACCTAAAACTCCCCTGGCTCAACTTAAGCCCATTCCCCCTCGTCCTGTCACCAGGCACGTGGGAGAACAGACCAACCCCCACCTCGCTACAGCCTCCCTTGAGGTACCCATAGAGAGCGATAAGGTCGCCCCTGAGCCTCCTCTTCTCCAGGCTGAACAAGCCCAGCTCCCTCAGCCACTCCTCGTAGGACTTGTTCTCCAGGCCCCTCACCAGCTTCGTCGCCCTTCTCTGCACCCGCTCAAGCACCTCAATGTCCTTCTTGTAGCGAGGGGCCCAAAACTGAACAAAGTACTTGAGGTGCGGCCTCACCAGAACCGAGTACAGGGGGACGATCACCTCCCTAGCCCTGCTGGTCACACTGTTCCTGATACAAGCCCGGATGCTGTTGGCCTTCTTGGCCACCTGAGCACACTGCTGGCTCATATTCAGCCGACTATCCACCATCACTCCCAGGTCCTTCTCTGCCTGGCAGCTCTCCAACCATTCCTCTCCCAGCCTGTAGCTCTGCTTGGGGTTATTGCGCCCCAGGTGCAGGACCCGGCACTTGGCCTTGTTGAACTTCATGCAGTTGACCTCAGCCCATCGGTCCAGCCTATCCAGATCCTCCTGCAGAGCTTTCCTACCCTCAAGCAGATCGACACACGCACCTAGCTTGGTGTCATCTGCAAACTTACTGAGGGTGCACTCGATGCCCTCGTCCAGATCATCGATGAAGATATTAAAGAGGACCGGCCCCAGCACCGAGCCCTGGGGGACGCCACTAGTGACTGGCCTCCAACTAGACTTGGCTCCATTCACCACGACTCTTTGGGCCCAGCTATCCAGCCAGTTTCTAACCCAATGAAGCGTGTGCCAGTCCAAGCCAAGAGCAGTCAGTTTCTTGAGGAGAATGCTGTGGGAGGCGGTGTCAAAAGCCTTGCTGAAGTCAAGGTAGACCACATCCACAGCCTTTCCCTCATCCACCCAGCGCGTCACTTTGTCATAGAAGGAGATCAGGTTCGTCAGGCATGACCTGCCTTTCATAAAGCCATGCTGACTGGGCCTGATCGCCTGCTTGCCCTGCAAGTCCTGCGTGATGACTCTCAGGAGGATCTCCTCCATGAGCTTTCCTGGCACTGAGGTCAAACTGACAGGCCTGTAGTTTCCCGGGTCTGCCCTCCAGCCCTTCTTGAAAGTTATACCATAATGTCACTAAGTTATACCATAATGTCAATAAAATTCGCATATTCTATTTCAAAAAGAAACAAAATGCCAAGAAATACCTCCTCCATTGGTGCATTAAGAAGGAGGTAAATTCTTCATGCTGCATTGTCAGATGCAAAATAATAAAACTCTTATAGCCCCATGCACGACAATTTTGTCAGCCAGCTAATGCTTTTTTTGGTTTATAAGTCAAGTGACAACAGGAGGCAACAATACATTCCAGAGAAAATGAAATTGCCATAGATAAATGTTCTCCTGAAGAGCTGCCCTTTACCTGTGATGCCAAGACTATATCTGTAAATAGTGACAGCTTAATTAAAAAAGGTTGGAGTTGAAGGCCTTTGCAAACTTACATTTTTTCATGTTAACTCAAGTGTGTCTTCCATAGAAGTCAATGCACATTGTACATACAAAAAGCTTTTCAGAACATGAATCCAAGTCTCAAACACCATAGAAACATAACTTTTTCCATCACCTCCATCTACAGAATGCTTTCAGCTCAGCTCCTTTGTCCCAGATATGATCACCTTTACTCATACTACTTATACCCCTTTTTCTGAAGCAAACTTGTGACAGAGCAACTGTGACCAGGTCTGTATGGGTAGTTTCAGACTTCTTTTTGCCTTAGCAGCAATGCAATACTATTAAGGAACAGAAATCAAAATAGGAACTTCTAGTATCAGGAAAAACACATGCTTTCCCTATGAAACTACTATTTTGTTCATCCAAATCTGTGGTTGCTGAGGACCAGATTTTTTGGTCCTGAGAAGTGTTTTAAATTCCCCTGTCTTCAGATCAGATTCTGGCAAAAATGCTTAAAGTGAATGCAGTCACTTTTTGTCCAGGCGTGTATTGACAAGACATGCAGTAATGGCTTTAAATTAAAAGAGTGTAGGTTTAGATCAGACATTAGGAAGAAATTCTTTACTGTGTGGGTGGTGAGGCACTGGAACGGGTAGCCCAGAGAAGCTGTGGATGCCCCATCAATGGAAGTGTTCAAGATCAGGTTGGATGAGGCCCTGGACAACCTGATCTAGTGACTGTTGTCTCTGTCCATAGCCATGGGGTTGAAATTAGGAGATTTATTCTTGCTAAAGAGGTGCTGGTCACTTCTGACCAGCTTTTTCTCTTTCATTGAAATGGATTTGAGGAATATTTGTCCCACAATCCTCTCAAGAATTGAGGTGAGGCTGGTAGGTATGTGGTACTCTGAATTTTCCTTCTTAGCTCTCTTGAAGATGGGATATGATGCTTTGTACAAACCATTAAGAAACTTTCCACTTCATCATGACTATGACAGCAGTGTTGCAGAGACACTGTGAAGGGCACTTCATACCCTTGGATTCATCTGTCTGGTTCCATGGTTTTGTCTATTTCCAACTTTCTTAATTCAGTCTTCTTCTACCTTGGCTTACAGCTCACCTGCCCAGATTCTGCAGCTTGTGGGCCTGGGCAGCCTGAAGGCAACATTTGTAGGTAAAAGAAGTAAAGAAGACCACTTTTCTTATGTATGTTTTCACTTAGTCCTCCACAACATTCAGCAGTGGACCCGTTTTTAAGCAAAAATCTTACCCAATGGACATGAAGACTCCCTGTACACATCCCTTGAGTATTAGCATGAATTTTAAGTCTATTCACTATCCATGTCTGGACTCTTGGATCCTTACCCACTTGACAGCTCAGGACTCATGTCTTCCCAGATCTCCTCCTGTTCACCATCTGGTCCAGCTTGAAGTTCTCTAGGAAATCATACCCACACAGAATAGGGAGTAATAGTATAACAATAACTCAGGACTGTTCCCAGCAGGGAGTTTGACACCTCTACCCTGCTTCAAAGTTTAAGAATGCCAAATAATATAGAAACATTCATATTTTATCATTATGCCCATGATGCCTCAGACACAGAAAATGGGCCAAGACACAGGTGTGATGGACAGAATATGTTTCCAAGTATTGGGTCTTCTTGTTTTATTTATTTTAGTCACACCTTTATAATTGTTAACCTGCTTTGGAAGAACAGGTAGCTAACTGAGCAAAAACTATATTATCTCATCTCCATTAAAAAGGTTTACTTGCCACAGCAGCAGTGTTTTTACAGATACGGTCTTCTTTGAGTGGGTACTCTCCAGCTGTTGAAAAATTCTGCATCTGCTGATGTTTTGGAAACTGCATAAATCTCTGGAGGAAATTAAAATAATAATAATAATAAAAAAAAGTACAACTGTATAATTTTGGTTTTGCAGATCAAGAAAAAAAAAAAAAGATGTGATGAATATTACACAATAAAAGATTTGTAACCTAATTCTGAAATATGAGTTAAATTATCAATAAATATAATCTAGCATAATAACAATGAGGAAAAAGATTTTTTGCTTCATAGCAATAAAGAATCATCAATGAATTAATTATTGATAATTATGTTAATCATAACTATGATGTTCCCCTCTATTGCAGAAATCCTTTCACTAACTTTTTTGATTGCTTTTTTTTCCTTTCATACTGAATATTGCTGTATTCATATTATTTTTAAGTTCACTTAGTACAAAACGCCTCTCAAATGATTATCAGCCTGATAGTTTGCTTGTCCAGGTAGGTGTACATGCAGAGTGACAGATGTAAAAATTTCTTTTGCATTTCTCTTCAAGGTTTGGAGCACTTGCTTAATGCTTCAATTATGTTACAGAGCAATCTAATTATTTACAATAAGTCATAGTTAATTTATTATCTATATTTTTTAAATAGTAAATCAAATAATTAGCCATTGTGAGCTGCCTTCGCTTCTTCTGTCTGTTGTGATGTCTCTTGATGGTATTCATACTGCACAGTGTTCAGAAGGAAATAGAAAAGCTATTTTTCTCACTACATGAAAATGCTCATCATTTTCACAACCATATCTATGTGTAAGGAGTTACAAGCAATACAAGTTGCATATAAAATCAGTGGCTGAGTGGTCTATAGTAGGTCCAAGCAGAAATAAGATATTGAAACCCACGTATAAACATACATGAAACAAAGGTCTGTGCGGGCTCCTACTTACTCAGTGTATCTTTCTTGTAGAAAACTTTTTTTTTTTTTTTCCCCCCCCAAAATGGCATATATAACTGTCATTCTTACTTTCACTCACTTGTATAACCCACCCTCATTTTTTACTAGCATTCACAGACCACATGCAGCTCTAGCCTAGAGTCATTTATCCATGTGGTTCAGTTTTTGTGGAATCTAATTTGTCCAATTTGACTCTACAGCTACACAAGTGCAGAGGACAACGCAGTCATGTTTGTTTGTCTTCCAGAAATCTGTAGAGGTGGTTTGCAAAAAATTTTAAAAATCTCCCATATTCATTAGATTTTCCAGGTATTGAAGACATTTCTTTTTCTCTTTCTCTCAGTCCACTCCCCTTTCCCATTTTTTTTTTTTAATTTATTATTTTTTTAATTCTGAAGTTTCAGAAACAGTGTCCAAAAAAAAAAAAAAAAAAAAAAAAAAAAAAGTTAACAGCTAATTTCTTTCACACGGCTTTAATTTTAAAACAGTGGAATTGCTGATTGATTATGAACTTTACCTTTTACCTAAATAAAATAAAAATAAAAAAAAAAAAAGCGGGAGGGAGAAAAATTCCAGGAGAAAAATTGCATTGGGGTAAGCAATAAACCACTTTCATCTTCTACTACAAAAAGTTTCATTGCATACCAATTTCTATCAGTCAAAAAACATACTCATAAGGAAAACGCCTTAAAATTTATTTATTTATGTGTGAAATATTTCTTCTTCATAGTTGGGAAATGCTATGTTATCAGTTTTTCTCTCACTATTTAGACTGCATAAAAGTGAAAAGCTGAAGTATTTGTTGAAATTAATGTTAGAATTCAAAACAAGATTATTAATGAAGTAAGAAGACAGATAGTATGACTCAATTTGTATAACAAATTTTGTAGATAGATCACAACAGATGCCAAATTCTTACTTGTCTAATAAATCATTCAAGGAATATTCTTACAGAAATCCAATTACTTTCTATAAAACAGAAGAAACATCACTTTTTACAATTTAAATTAATCATATTCCAGTAAAAAGAGAACAAATGAAATCTTTCCAGTGTAGGAGGCCCCATACGAAAATGCCACCTAACAACTGCATTAAAAGGTGTGAATGGAACACTGGTGAAAGACTGAAAATGAGCAAATTCTCCATTCATCACAGTTGCAACACAGAAAAATGGCAATATCTCATTTTTAAAATGATGGTTCAATATTTACAGAAAAAACAGCATTTTAATACTGTATCAGCTAAAAGTTAAATATTCATCTCCTTCTTGCAAAAGGAACAGTTATACCTCAAGACAGATATGTTATAACTTCAAGTTATCTAGAAATTTTGATTTTTTTTTTTTTCCTGATGTACTGTTTTTGGTCTGAATAGAGTTACCTCATAATGACTGGTATGGTGCTAGGTTTTGGTTTGTGGCCAAAACAGTGTTGATAACACAATCATGTTTTAGTTGCTGCAGAGCAGTGCTGCATAGAGTCAAGGACTTTTCTGCTTCTCATGCTCCCCTGACAGTGATGACACTGAGGGCACACTAGAAGCTGGGAGTGGACACACACAGGATATCTTACCCATTTGCTGTCATGATGACCAAGAAAAGCTGTGGGAAAGAAGGAGGAAGGGAACTATAACCCACTTAGGGTTATGCCAAAGAAATATTACATGTGATGAGAAATATTACATATTATATGTGATGAGTCCTGCTTTTCCTCTTTTTTTTTTTTTTTTTTTTTGGCTGAATATCCATCTGCTGTTGGGAAGCAGTGAGTGAATTCATGATTTTGCATTGTTTTCACACACAGCTCTTCCTTTACCTATTAAACTGTTAAAGTCTCAGCTCATGGGCTCTCTCACTTCTACCTCTTAATCAGTTCTGTCCCAATCCCAGTGTGGGGGGCTGAGCAAGTGGCTGCATGATGCTGAGCTGCCTATTGGGTTTATGCCAGTTTTAGATGAAGCAGAAGAGGACCTGTCTTCCTTGTTAGCCTCAATTCAAACTATTTTCATGTTCCAAAGTAGCAGTAATCCAGATAGGCTAACTGACATTTTGCCCACAGATCATTGGATGTTAAATTTTGCTTCAAAAATCTTTGCATCAAAAATATGACATTATTGGAAGCTATAAGAAAAATACACTATGCTGCACACAATGGCATTCAATTCATTCCAATATAGATCATCTGCATCTGGAGGCTTTCATACCCATTGGCTTAAATAACATGCTCCCTGAAAACTTAAAATTTTGTAACTCAGATTGCTCAACTCATTAACTGCTTACAGTATTTTGCTGTCACAGAATTACTTCATGCAAAAATCTAACTATTGAAAACGTACTAAATTATTTCCTTTATTTGCAATTAGTGTCAGAATTTGTCACACTAGTCTCATTTGGAATTTGGAAATTTTCTATGGTATTTTATTTGTCATATCAGATAGCTTCCCTTAGAATACCCACTGTTGTTTTTTTGTTTTGTTTTGTTTTGTTTTGTTTTTTGTTTGTTTGTTTGTTTTTGGGGGGGGGCGTTGATTGGTAGTTTTTTGCTGTTGTTGTTGTTGTTTTACTGTGTTTCAATAATTTCTTGAATACTACAGCAAACTCTATGGTTTTTCAGTATTTTACAACAAAATGCTCATATTTCCCAGAACCTGTTTTCCTTTCCAGTTGTGATGTTTTTACCTTGCTGGGCAGCCAAACTCCCCCACAACCACTCTCTCACTCCCCTCCTCAGAAGAAGAGGGTAAGAAGAAAATATGCTGGAAAGGAAAAAAAAAGGCTCATGGATTGAGACAAGGAGAAATTAATTAAAGGGAAAAGAAAAAGGAGGAAACCAAACCAAACCAAACCAAACAAGCAACCAACAAAAAAAGCAAAGGCCATGAGGAAGCACAGAAGAAAAGAAAAACTACTTCCTATCAACAAGCAATGTTTAGTCATGTCCTGGGAAGCAGGACCTCAACACATAGTGGTTGTTTGGAAGGATAGATATCTTCATAATGAGAGCTTCCACTCTCCTTCCTCTTTCCCACCTTTTATTGCTGACTGTGACACCATATGGTAAGATATCCCTTAGGTAGGTTTATATCAGCTGCTCTGGTGATGACCCCACCCACCTCTTTCCCACCCTTAGCCTACTGGCTTGGGGGGGGGAGGGAGGGTTGAGTTGGAAGGAGTCTTGATGCTGTGCCAGCACTGCTCAGCAATAGACAAAACCCTAGTGTGATACCAATGCTGTTCTAGCTACAAGTGTAGAGCACAGCACTGTATGGGCTGCTGCAGGGAAGTTTAGCTCCGTTCCAGTCAAATGCAGTACACCTATGCTCTTATTTACCACGAGCTAAGATTTGAAAAAGACTAGACCTAACATGTAATTTAGTCCAGTGTAACACTATAGACTACCTATTCTCAGGAAAAAATAACTAATCAAGCTAAAAATATATTTAAATTGAGCTGTTGGACCAATTTGCAATTGTTTAAACCGTTGTTTTTTTGTTTGTTTGTTTTGTTTGTTTGTTTGTTTTCATACTATATAGCTAATGCTGTCTTCTATGGTTTTATTCCTCTCAGCCTCACTTTCACGGCTAATGATACGGATAATGTTTACAGAGAGAAAAGAACAGGTCTCCTTCAGGGGCTGCAACTGGAGGAAGGGGCATGAGGTATTAAAGAGAGGCAGTGAAGGAAGGAAACAAGAGAAGGACTGACATTGAAATGACTTTGAGACTGAAGGCAGAACTGAAGTTATACACTAGAGTTCAGCTGGATTGCTCTAATGTCAGAATCTATGCTGGATAGTTTGTCTTAATTGTCCTTCTTTTCCAAAGAGAGATTTAAGATATACACTGAAGCTTAAATCACAAGTGGCTGAAAAGTTCAAGAAACCACACAGTAGATTCATATTCCAATACCAAAATGTTCTCTTCTGCTGCTGCACTGGAGGAACATGTTAATGGTGGAACAGAGGTCATGTCTGCTCCTATACTCTTACTTCTGTTGCTTGTTGTTAAAAATGCTTTATCAGTCTCTCCTTCAGACTATGAAATTACCACAATGATAGTGAAGATATCAAGACTATTGTTCAAAGACATAAATGCATACTGTTCATAAATATAAGCCAGTAGCTAGGTTCTGATTTTCCCTTAAACATTTCATAAATGTTTCTAAATACATTTGGAATAAATGTGTTTTACTAGGAATTGAAAACTGGAGTGGTTTACATCTTAAAATATCTTCTCTGACAAGCTGGAGAAAGATTTGTGTGCTGTAAGTCTTCCTGTGTGGAGATGTGAAAGACTGATTCTTCATTTTGCATTAAAGGTTCCCAGCAATATTGCACACTGAATAACCACACCCTTGTTTTCTAACACCAGTAGTTTGTGATCACCTGAGAAAATACTGTCATTGGTCTAAGGACTTTGAAATTTTGGTTCTTCAGTTATCATAAATTACTTTAGCTTATTCTTCATGATGTAAAGAAGTTAAACCAAAAGTACCAGCCACAAAAATAAATAAATAAATAAATAAATAAATAAGAATCTGTTAGAGAAAAGAAAAAAAAAAAAAAAAGCTTTAATCTTTCCTTAATTGGTCTTTTTCAGACAAAACGACACAAAAATCACAGCTTCCATTAATATTGCACTGTTTTTGACAGATTCCACTTAAACATCTCATTTTATTTTACTTTACTTACTGATTTTTTTTGCATGATATAAAATCATTTTTCTGTTTTCAATATCTTCTGTAATTTCTCACTAGAAACTACACTTTATTCCTACTCCCAGAACATGCTGTCTAACATTCCAACTACAGAATAAAAAGTTACTGAAGTAGCTCTGGCCATTCAGTATCAGGGTGTGATTCAGAACAGAATTGCACCTGTAATCTCCCCTGGACTGTATTTTAAAGCACCTTGCTAAAATCTTAGCACAGAAGTGATACCACTAAGTACAAAAAGTTACTAAATGTCTACCTATTCTAGCTCACTGGCCTACCTGTGATTCAAGAAGAAGAAAAATATTGCTTAGCATTTTGTGGTGGTCCAACGCCAGTGGACAGCTAAGAACCACCACACTATTCTCTCACTCCCCCTTCTCAAAAGAAAGAATGGAGAAAATATGATGCAGAAAGGTACATGGGTTGAGATAAGGACAGGAAAAACATTCACCATTTACTGTTGTGGGCAAAACAGACTCAGCATAGGGAGATTAATATTACCTAGCACTAACAGACTACAGCAGTGAGAAACTAAAAGCAAACTAAAACCATCTTTCCCTAGGGAATAGGGGCTGTGGTCAGTCCCTGACACTTCATCGCTGCCGCTCCTTCATGGCCACTCTCTGCCCCTGCTCCATGTGGGTTCCCTCCCACGGGATGCCGTCCTTCCTGAACTGAGCCTGTGGGTGCTGCCCACAGGCAGCAGCTCTTCAAGAACTGCTCCAACATGGGTGTGTAATGATTTTTTTTTACCTAAAGAATGATTAATATTTCATTCACAGCATGTCAAATTGTTTATTATTTGGAAACAGGAGAGCTTTTCCCAACACACAACAAGCTGTCCAGGCCTTAGTCTATAACTATCTTTTATATTGCATTTTGACCAATTTGATGATGGAAGTCAGGAAAATGATTCAAAGAAGGATTTGGAAAAAAATCCCTCAATGGAATTTCAGATGGGTTTTAGACTAATTTTCACTTTTCACAGAGTAACATTTAAACTAAGTAATTTATTATGATCAAATAAATTCAAAACACTACACTTCTGTTTTTAGAATTGCAACTCTCTAGGTTAAATTGTGTGTATAATTGGCAACACCACACAGATTTGGGTAGTTCTCTTTGTCTGGTGTCAAATTTTACTTTTTTTTTTTTTTTTTTTTTTTTTGTAATCAGCAAATGAGAATTTCCAGTTGTGTAAAAATAGACTTCATGCATTCATTCTGGATGCTGTCAAAAGTTAAATCAAAAGTTATTATTTTTTAATTATTATATTTTATTCTAGTCTTTTCCCAAATAACATCTACCCATTTCAGGATACGCCTGGTTTATTCCTCAGATCTTTGCTACCTTTCTACTTGACCTTAGAAGGGGACTAGAGTCATCTCATTCCTCTGTTTTCCCCAGGAACATGCTAAAAGGGTTTGGAGACTGTGTTCTTCCTTTTTTTTTTTTTTTTAACTGTTTAAAGAGTCAGGCCTACTTATTATGTTAACATTAGTTATTAAAGCAGAAAGGAACTTTGCTAAACAGAATTGCAAGTTAGATTTATCAACAAGGCAAGTAGGTTTTTATCTTGTTTGTTTTAAAAATGGCAATCATTAATTCTAGTTATCATAAGATTATATTGTTCAAAATTTAAGTCAAATAATTCTTTAATTTGAACTATAAAGCATCCTCATAAACCTCAGAGAAAATGAAGTTGCAGTCATTCATTTCCTTCTCTCTGAAACATTATATTGCAATTTAGCAGATCATTTTTGACTGTAGAACAATAGTTAATTTAAATACTATTAAATCAAGGAGTCTTTGTGTAGTTAATGTTTTACAAAAGCAAAATCTACTTTAGCAAAGTCATTAACCTCAGAATCATAATTAACTGATCAAAGCATATAATCCCAAATCTTTTTAGCTAATTGTAACATTTCTTCTCTATGGATGAAGGGGTGTTATTTTATATGACTCCTAGCTGAGGTAAACACACTGTCTGGTTTATTTTTGTTGTTGTTGTTACGTTCTTGCTAAGTCCTTCTGAGCAAATGGAAAATATTAATGAATATCCATGATATTTATATTTTCTTCCCCTGTCATTTCACCACATTTGCATTAGGTAGATTAATACCTAAATCACAATTGAACCCATAATTTTGAGCATCTGTGTAAAAAAATAAATAAATAAATAAATAAATAAGTCTAGTAGAGCTATTAGCGGTTTAACACTTTGTGGAGGATGCATAGGAGGAGAGGAAATAACATGACTAAATGTAAATCCCCCAGCAAGCAGGCTGCTGGAGATTTCACATTGTACTGTACAACACTCACCCTGTAGTCTTCTTCATTCACACTTAGGACAATGTGATTCTTCTTTTTCTAGAAGTTTAGCAGTTTGTAGAGCTTTGACTTGGCATATGAGTAATTTTTCATCTCCACATAAAAGATCCATATCCTTAGTGGACAGAGACTTATGCTATTTGGGTGAGGTCACTGTTGCCCATCAGTGGGCACCACCAAATGACATCTCGAAGATCAACAGATTGAAAACTTGGTGAAAATCTCATCAATTTTTCAGAAGCTCAGAGTGTTTCATGGGGTGACATGCCTCCTCACCATGGCAATATGCATCATGCCAAATGTTAGCTTTGCAAACAAACAGAATAAGGTGGAAGGCAAATCTGCCTTTCTGTTGTTTTTTTTTTTTTTTTTTTTTTTTTCCTTGAATATACCAGGAACTAACCTACCATACAAAGTCATACAAAGGCACAAACCTTAAAAAACATTTACAAAGAGAAGAAAATCCCCACTGCTCTCAGATACTCCTGTGTTTATGCTTCAGCCTCACTGCTGCTTCATGTTTCATGTTCCACTTCGAGCTAATCAATTAAAAGGGTCTCGCCTCATAAGAATAATTGAAAACTGTTGTCTGTGCTTATACACAGCACCTAGTGTCTGAAATGTACTTGAAGGTCTACAAGTGAAAGAAAAACAGTTTAACAAGTACAAATTAGATTTTACTTAATAGTCATTCAGTTAATGAAGCAATGAACAGTGTTGCTGAACATCCTGGATTATTGTAAGGAAAAAAGAAAGGAAAAAAAAAAAAAAAAAAGCCAGTGACAATATTTTTGCTTACCTCTCTTTATTTTAAGGCTTTAAGTTTTTTTTTTTTGTTTGTTTGTTTTTTAAATATTTTACTATGTACTTCTCCTTGCTAAACATAACCAGTAAAAGGAGTTATGCTTACCTGTTAAACTGACAGGTTCTTGTCTTAACCATTAGACTATTGCTGCACTAATGCAGACCTGGCATTCTTATCTCTGATGAAGGATTACTTTTCACTAAACCATGTTTAACAGCTGCTTCTGAATAGGTTGTATGGCACGAGTCATCACAACAGCAATCTGACTTTCAGAAATTTTTATCATTTACATAATTCTGTTGGCCTTTAATAAGTTAATATGCTTGTGAGTTTTTAAAAATTCACTTCTTGGTGGTGCCTTTGTTAGAGAAATGACTCTTTTAACTGGATTTATGAAGCTGAGAGCTGCTGAAGAAAGATTACCAGTATGCTGCTGACCATGTCATTAAAATTCTGATAGCAAGTTCAGCTGGATGTTAGTTGGCACCAGTGGTATAACTCATTCATCAGGCTGCATCCTGCAGAGGTTATGAGAAGTGAAAACAGAATTTAAATGTTTAGCAATACAGAAAGAGTGGAAAAAGTGTCTGTTTTCATATTCCAGAGGTGGTGACAGGGTAACTGTGGTAGGATCATTATGCTTGCCATTGACAGATGAGTTATACCCTGAAGACTCCCTTAAATTCTACTTCTGTTTCAGAAGTTTTGGAAACAAACTAGTTCCTGTAGGCACACTTGTCTGTTCAAATACATTGAGGGTCTAGTTACCACTTTGCTTTGGCTTCATTGAAGAAGGGAAAGGAGAATCTATGATGGCCCATCCCAATGTTTTATTCCATTATAAATTCTTCAGTCAAGTATGACAAACAACTGTTTTGGCATCAGGGCATCTATTGAAGCCGAGTATGTGAGACTATAGACTTTACCTGAGGAAAAAAAAAGAGCTTCTTCATCACAGCCGACTCAATCAGGTGGTTAATTCATCTAAAGTGACCGAAACTGGCAGCTAGTAAAAGACTGTTGCCTCCTCTCTTAAAACATGAAAATGCTTGTTGTTCTAAGGACATATTTAGATAAAGAAGAGACTCAGGTCATTCTCTTACTTATCAGTGTTTTGACTAACCCACGTGGGGAAGAAGCCTCATTGATTGACTCTTTCTACATCTCTCTCACTCTCTGTGGGCCTCAAAGGTCTCACCTACAGCATCATGTCTTCTCTTACAAAGTGACCACTAGACTATATTATTTTTCCTCATTGAGGTCAGATGATGTTGGACAGTTGCACAGGTGCTGATTATATACTTGAAAATTTGAGGTGTTTTCTATCCTTCTGAAATATGTTTTTACAGAGCAGAGAACCCACTGAATGCAGCTTGGACAAAGAAAGAGAATTTCTATTTTGGACTCTTTTCAAAATCTATCAGAGTTTAGGAGGAACCTGCGTATAGCAGCAATGAAATATGTTTTCTACAAGACTTTCACAGGACTTCCTCCATCTACTGTCTGGCAGCTTTATTATTTCAGAAGAACACAGCGTTGATTCTTATGTGAGAGTGACTGCTCATGGAGTTCCCAGGCTCTTTAAACGCTGCTTAGCAGAGTCAATGGAAATTCACTGCTGCAAATCAAAGCAATTTGGCCTGAGGGAATTGGGTAACATGCTGACATATCTTGCTTTTTGATGTAATTAAAAATCACACTTCTGAGAATCCATTAATGACACAATAGCAATCCCAAAGGACAGAAGTCATTATGTGTCTAAATTGTGCTCCGTTATTCTCAATTTTAGCTATCATTGACAAGACTTCTTGGATCTTCAGAATACTCTGACCATACTGTGAATCTGTTTAGCTAGGACCTTCTTCCTCAGTGTTTGCTAAGGAAAGAGTTTTCTTCATTGGTCCAAACATTGAGCAAACTATCAAATGATTATTTTGTATTTTGAGAAGAAGCTAAACATTGCTTTGATTTACATCTTGTTGAACTAAACTAGCTTCTTAATACTTTTGTTTTTTTTAGGAAGAGATACTTATGGCAGAAGTTGCCACAGGCATATTGTTGGATAATAAATAAAAAGGTTAGGAAAGAAGAAATCTTTTAAAACCTAGTGGACTATTTTCCTGGAAAGTAAAAACAAACATACAACTAAAATCTTAATAAACCAGACCTGCTACTGAAAAAAGTAGTTGAAATCTACATCAAAGATTAGGAGAATATCTCAGGATCAGAGTCCAAAAGTCTGTTCTGCACAGCTAGCTGAGTTGTTTTTTCTCAGTTTAAATATTTGGAGGTCAATAATGAACTGACGAAGTACTGCATGTTGTGACAGAGGGGAAGAAGCAACACCTGCGTTAACTATTTGCAATATTTTTCTTCTTTTCCTGTCCCTCTTCAAAGAACCTTATATCCACTAGACAGAAAACTCAATCATATATGCATGTTATGGTTTATTTAGCAGTTTTGTGAGCTTCAGTTGAAGTTTGGAAAAGTTTATGGAACAGAAATTCAATTAAATTATGATGTATATAGAAACCACATTTGGCTCCAGAAGACTCCAAAGTATAAATGTTTGGAGATTGTGAGTATGAAGAGTTATATATACGTCTGTCCTTACATTCTTCCCTAGCAATTTTGGCCATTGTTCCCTAGCCACTGGCCATTACCATTTTTGAATGGATGTGTTGCTTTTTTTTTTTTTTTTTTTTTTTTGTCCTGATCTAGGAGAGCTCTTCTGGGATAACAATAAACCCAGAATTACTTTATTAATAAATCTGTGAACAGTTAGTGCTTTAATATTGGCATTGAAAGGCCTACACAAAACCTGTTTCAAACTGTTAGCTCACTTCAGCTCCCTTTGAAAGTTGTCTTTGCCCTCAACATGCATTCAGGCCATACATGAATGTGACCAGAAACAAAACATGTTCCAAATACACTAAGCAAGAAAAATAATTGCCTTAAAACATCATATACTTAATAACAATATTTAAATCCAATTGCATTAATATAACCCCAGAAGAATTTTGATTAAGCACACAGCCTAATATGCAATGAATCCAATTTGAAATGGCTTCTTCTATGACTCGTTGACAGCACCTGCGCTGGAAAGGCCATGGTAGACCTACTGTGGAAAAGAAAGGTAAAGCATTAGAAGATATTTCACGCAGCCTTCCCTCTTATACTATTTTTAACTTGGGCTTCAGCTCACATACATAGTATGGTTCTATGGCTACTGCATGAGCCCAGTATCTTCCATGGATTTCTATTCAAAAATTTCTAACTGCAACTAAACATGTTTTTCAATCATCCACCTAAGCTGTAAGAGAAAGAAACAGAATACTGAAAAGCTATTGAGCACATAAAACGCATTTGAAAAGCGGTAGGTTTACTAGAGCTCTGATGTAAGAGCTGTATTCTGCTGCCCTCTCCTGTCACTTTTATACAGTTACAACATCATAGATTATGTCTAAATATGTAAATGCATAAAACCTCTCTGTTTATGTAGCTGTGCACCTAGTTACAAAAGACTCTGTGAAACCAGCCCTTTCACAAGTTCATATTGGCTAACACAGTAGATTGAGCTATGACTGTGACAGAGCACTGGAACAGGTTGCCCAGAGAGGCTGTGGAGTCTCTGAGATATTCCAGATCTGCCTGTATGCCATCCTGCACAGTGTGCTCTAGCTGATCCAGTTCAGCAGGGATCAGCCATCAACCTCAGCCATTCTGTGATTCTGTGTATGGCTCTGCGTTTCTGTATTTTAAAAAAGAGAGTTTCATTTACAAAGTGTATGAAACACTTCAGTTTAAAAGCCTCTGGATGAACTATTGGATATATAAAAATAAATAGGAATTCTCCTGAAGATTCCAAGAAAGCTACAATTTAATTTTCCCTATAAATAATGCATTAATTGCATTAAAAATTGATGAAGCAAAGTCCCTTTGCTTCTTAAAGAAATTATAAGAGACTCTGAATATAGGAAACCTAAAACCTATCACAATATTTAACATCTTTTAAGGTCCTTCTCCACTGAAATATTCAAAATCTTTTATTAGAAAGAAAAAAAATAAATAAATACTTTTTTGCATTTCCTGCTCAAAACATTAAAAAACTCTCCCAACTCTCCCCACCTCCATCCCCCTCACCCTCCTGGAAAAAACAAACAAACAAAGAAACAGACAAACAAACAAAACAAAACAAAACCAAACCACTATTTAAGTACCATTGATGAGTTTATGGTTAAATAGTACAACTTGGACTCTGATAAGGACTTTCATAACTCTTTAAACTCTCTATAGACTTGAAAAATTGTGATTTCTTTTTTCTTTTAATTAAAATACTCTTATTATTCTGATACAAAAAGATATTGCAGTCCGTTAGCAACAGAAAAAAACTCAGGAATCACTTTATTATGGAACTATCAGTCATTGTGCATAACTATATTTTTTGCTTTCCTTCTCCAATCCACAGACTTTGAAACTTTGTCAGTTTGAGCATAAACATCTGGAGATACGGGGTGCTGCCTAGTATCAACTAGTGTTACAGCAGTGGTGGAGAGGGAAAGAGCAACTGATGTCATCTACCTGGACTTCTACAAAGTATCTGACGCTGTCTCTCTTGATATCCTTGTCGCTAAGTTGGAAAGACATGGATTTGATGGGTGAACCTCTATGTGGGTTATGGATGGTTGCACTCAAAGAGTTATGGTCAACAGCTCAATGTTCAAGCGGAGATCAGTAATGGTTGGTGTTCCTCAGGGGTCAGAATTGGGACCAGAACTGTTTAATATCTTTGTAGGTGACATAGACAGTAGGACTACATGTCCCCCAGCAAGTCTACCGGTGACACCAAGCTGTGTGGTGCTGTTGACACACTGGAGGGAAGGGATGCCATCCAGAGGGACCTGGACAGGCCTGAGAGGTGGGCCTGTGTGAGCCTCATGAGGTTCAACAAGGCCAAGTGCAAGGTCCTGCATCTAGGCCAGGGCTATCCCAAGCAAAATTACAGGCTGGATGAGGAATGGATTAAGAGCAGCCTTGACAGTAGACTGCATCATAAGTGCTGTGTATTGATTGAAAAAGGATAACATGTTCAGTAAGGCAAACAAAAACACGAAATAACAGAGTTTATCTAACTTTTAATTATTCTTAATTCTTCAAAGAGAATTATCCAGAAACAATAAGGACTCAAAACATTTACAAAATGAATTGGAGGGAGCATGGGAGGGGTTACATAGCCACATAGTATGAAAGCCTCTAAATGTCTTTGTGGACACTGACTTATTCTGTTTGTAAGTAACCTTCCTCTTTGTATTTTACACCTCAGATTCTCAGATTATGGCTTTTATATTGATGATTAAAGATGACTTCAGGATTTGCTTGTTTTTCTCCAATAGAGATGACTGTTCCATGTTATGAAACTTCACATCTTATCATCTTATGAAGGAGGTGTTTTGTTTTTTGTTTGTTTGTTTGTTTTGTTGTTTTGTTTTGTTTGTTTGTTTGCTTGCTTGTTTTTCATCTGAAATGGCTAATTCTTTCTCCCTGCATGTGAAGATGCTTCTAGTGTCTGCATAACTTAGTTGTGTTAGGATAACTTCATGATAACTTCTGGTACCAAACAATAAATTTATTCCTGCTTACAATGTGGAAAAATCTAAGGATTTCCTTGATGGAGTTATGCCAGTCCTGTTTTCCATATACTATGCTATAGAAAAGGAGAGAACCATTCCTCATGGTCCTTTGGTTCCCTATTATAGAAAGCAATTGGGGATAAGCTGTGCTTACTCAGTTCAAGGAGATTAAACCCATCAGGACCCATCTTCTGGCCCCAAGACTGGCTGGTAGACTCCAGAGTTACCGACACTACTAACCTTTGTCATTTTCCAAGCAAACCACGTAAGAGGGAATAACTCTGGCCTATACTAACTTAAAAAATGAGCCTTTGAATAGTTTAGAGAGTGTTAACAGGCCTGAGTCCAAAGTGAAAAACAGAAATACTCCACCCATTCAAATGTAGGGGCCACAATGATCCACTATCTCTGCTTGCATATGAGCTTCTTAACTGAAAATTGTAGTCCTATGGCTTAGAGAATGCTATCAAACAGGTAAAAATCTATGTTCAGTGTAGTGTGCAGAATAACAGTCTTCTCATTTCTGCTATGATCAGGAGAAGCCACATAATATATTGTTATCTTCCCTTCCTTCCTTCCTTCCTTCCTTCCTTCCTTCCTTTCTTTCTTTCTTTCTTTCTTTCTTTCTCTTTCTTTCTTTCTTTCTTTCTTTCTTTCTTTCTTTCTTTCTTTCTTTCTTTCTTTCTTTCTTTCTTTTAATTCATAATTTGTATCTTTTGAAATAATACACTCTACAACTTATTCTAATTAAATTTAGCATGTTATTGACTGGGTAATTCAAGTTCCAGTGTAAATGAGAAAGGAGAAGTAGCCAGTTTCCAAAACCCTGTTTTTTGAGGAAATCTACTGTACTTCCCTCCACGAACTGAAATCAGGATGAAATCTATTGAAGACAATCACAACATTTCAGTGTGACAGCAGTGGAAAATGAGAATACAGTTTGTTAAATTTACAGTTTCTTGGGCAAATCATAACAGCACTTGGAGGGATGCATCATAATGGACAGTCTTAATATGTGAGTTTCCATCCTTTAAGATAGATTTTGCTTACACAAGAAAGTCCTACCAGTTATACCAGCACTGTTACACTACCACTAATGTAGTCACACACATTTTATTGGTGCTGTCTCTGAATTAGTGATGCAAAAATTTGGGGAACAACCTGTTTATAACCATGGTTTTCAGTCCCTGGCAGAAATAGCATACACATTCAGTGCTTTGCATCTGTAAAGCATTCCAACATTGCAATACAGAGGCATAACTTGCACAAACGAAATAGAGGTGGTTCATGTGTGACAAGATCATCACTGCCAAGTGTGAGTTATCTGTGTGGTAGCCACTTCTGGAGCAGCCCAGTTCCTGCAGAAATCCTTCTGCTAGCTTATGGGTCTCATAGACCCTTATAAAAAAGGAGTTTCTGGGTCCTTTAGATCCATGACTCAAAACTGCACTGCTGTAGTTGTATAAACGTTTGTTTGTTTGTTTGTTTGTTTTTAACTTACACTATTAAAACTTCCGTGGTAAGAACAATCTCTGGCAAACACCACTAGATGGAGATGTTTTCTCACGCTGTCTTCATTCATTGCCCCTAACCAGGACTGAAATTTCTTAATGCAAGTATTTTCATTTTTGATGCACATTAAGAAAGGAAAATGAGTTCAAGTAACTTTCATATATAAACAAGACTCATGTGTTTGAAGTGTTTGCACATCATGTTACATGTTAGAATTAATGAAGTCTAGCATTTAGTTGTTTAGACTGAAAGGAGTGAATAGATGTTATTACAAAAGTAGAGAGAAAAGCCTAGAAAAATGGCTGGGGCCTCGGTACTTTTGTTTAACCACTTCATGTGACAGACTGTTACTTATTTAGCTCATGTCACAGAGATAAAATCAGCTTATAACAAAATTTATCCACAAAAAAAAAAAATTCATCTCCAGTGTATTTGTGTTCATCCAAGAAACAACACTAAAGAGTATACTGTGTCATCAATGCTAAAGTGACAGCATCTATTGTTTTTCTACCCTTAGAAAGAGCTGAAAGACTAAAACAAATAGGGAGACATGCCATTCAGATGAAGGTAGAAAAATAAATTGTTCTAATTTTGTCCTAATTCAACAGTTAGGAACATTTTTTTTAAGAATTGCAAAAACTTGTTAAAATAGATTTTTAGGTTACATCTTGATTCTAAACACTGTTATTTAAAAATACAAATATTATTGCACAACACAAACAATATTTCCTACAAATATAATCATTTTAATAAGTTGCATGATACAAATATTGATTCTGAATCCATTCATTCAAAAATAAAAATCATTATTGATATTCCAAAATACATTGTGATTGTTAAAGATAATGTGATTGTTGAAAATAACAATTACATTCAAGTTTTGACTAATTTTGCTTGAACACAATAGTTCACATATATCTGCTTTCTCTCCTAGTTCTCCTAGGAATAAGTGCAATAATGATGACTCCTTAAAAAGCTGTTACAATTACTGAGTGCTGCACGGGCATCATTATAAAGTGTTATGTACCCTTTTCCTTTTTTGCATCCTGTTTTGACTACTGCCATTGCTGCTACCTGCAATCTACATGAAGAGGTCAGGGACAGGGATCATTTCTCAATAGTTCTATATCTTCTACTCTTTCCTGGCTCCAAAAACCCCAGCTGCCCATCCCTATTCAGAGGTTGTCCACAAATGCATCCTAAAGGGAATGTGGACAGACCAGGTAAACAAAGACAAAATTTTTAAATCACATTTTAACCAATACAATAATGGAACTACTTTTTTATTTCTTATTTATTAATTATTCAAATATAAGTGACCTAAAGCTGTGTATTTAAAGACTGAGGAACAAGGATTCTAATGTGAGGTTCATGAAATCGTTATTCCCTAAAAACTGTTTAAACCATTCACATTACAGACCATGTCAAAATATACATTTCTAGAGTTTTACAATGTCTTGTTACCAAACAGAAATAGAAACAGGTAATTCATGTCATACATTCATATACTTGTACCTTTTTGTTAATAGACAGAAAAACAGAGAACATGATATTCCCTCTTCTCTGTACAATTATTTACAGTCTCTTCCAGACTAGTTAACATAAATGTACAACTCAGACATCTCTGTCAGTGTTTCTTTGTGCCAGTAATGAGAAGTAAGGGTGTGTAACTCCAGTTGGAGAAATCATCTGGTTGGTGGCTCAGAAGCAAATTGGAAGTGTATGCAGTGACTGTATTTGACTATATAAAGAAAAAGGCTTCAGTAACAGAGGTAAAAAGTATCATTTTACAATGCAGCCTGCTTCCACTAACATTAGAAAGCAAGAAAACAAAGAAACAAAACCAACAAGAAATTCTTTTCAGAGAATCACAAAATGTTGAAGTTGGAATGGACCTCTGGAGATCATCTAGTCCTACCTCTTTGCTCACTGTACTGGGTCTGGCTGGAATGTTAACTTTCCCGGCAGCAGCCCATACAGTGCCGTACTCTGTACTTGTAGCTGGAACAGCAGTGTTACAACACCAGTGTTGTGTCTACTGCTGAGCAGCAGTGGCACAGCATTGGGCCTTTCTCTAACCCTCCTAGGGGGTGGGCAAAAAAGTGAGGAGAGAAACATCACTAGGGCAGCTGACCTAAACCAATCAAAGGGATATTCCATACCATGTGGTGTCACACTCAGCAATAAAAGGTGGAAAAAGGAAGAAGGGGGGGGGGTGGGCTCTCGTTGAGAAGATGTCGGTCCTCCTCTCAAACACCAGCTGCGTGCGTTGAGGCCTTGCTTCAAGGACGTGGTCAATCATCGCTCATTTGTGGGAAGTAGAGAGTAATTTCTTTCCTCTGCACTTCCATATAGCTTTCATTTATTTTGTTTGTTTGTTTTCCTCCCTTTTTCCCCTTTCCCTTTTATTTCCCCTTAGTTAAATTGTTTAGTTCATGGTAGTCTTTATTTAATTATTATAATTATTTCCCTTTAATTAAATTATCCTTATCTCAACCCGTGAGTTGTTCTTTGCTTTACTTCTCCCCCTCCTTATCTAAAGGAGGGGGAGTGAGAGAGCGGTTGTGGGGTTTAGCTGCCCAGCACAGTAAAACCACCACACTCACACATATTCTTCCCTAGAGCACATTACCTAGGATTATTTCCAAAGATTGTTGAATATCTCTAGGGAAGGAGACTCCAAAACATTTCTGAGCAACCTGTTCTAGTGCTCTGTCACCCTCACAGTAAAGATTTTTTTTTTTTTTTTTTTTTTTATATATATACTACAGTGCTTTGGTTAATTTTAATTTTTGAATTCTCATTCTCATTGTGACTTTTTAAAATATGTTCCACTACATTAAAGCTAAAAATAAAATAAAATAAAATAAAATAAATAATTAAAAAAGGGGGGGGACAAGAACTATACTTTACAATTGCTCATTCATAATTTCTCCAAAATCAGTTAAATCCTAAGCTACTAAAAACTTGCTTATAATATGTTGTCCTAAGGCAATGATTCCTGCTGAGTCAGAGGGACACAGTTTATAAATCAGAGACTAAACATGGGTAAATAAATCTGGGCAATATATAAAAACTCTGGAGTTAGCACATTTGAAACAGAAGCTTTAAAAGTAAACCTTTATAAATCAACTCTCTAAATCAAAGAGAAAACAATGATTTTTCTTGTCTTATAGACCAGGGAAACTTACTCCCCAAGCAACTTGTGCAGATAAAGGCTCTGGTTTTAATATAGTTTGATGTATTTATGTATGGAGAAACTGCAGACCAAAGTTAAGTAAGAAACATAAAAATTCTAAGTACCAATCCAGAAACATTTTGACACCAAATAGTTTAACAGTTGGATAATTCAGAAGAATGTTTGGACAAACACAAGGTAGGGAATGATCACACAGCAAATGACAACCATCAAGAGGAATTTCATCTGCTATAAACTATGCACAATTTAATTAGAGCAAAATCATGATGCCTAAAATGAGCATTTCCTATCAGTTTATACAATGCAGCTTTTAGACGCTTATTAAGCTTTCTGCATCAAAGACTACACATTCATACCTTGTATGAGAAACTTGCCTTGTTTGTAAGTATTTATTTAGGTATACATTTGTGCTGTGACGACACTCTAACTTTGCTGAGTATTGTATGGTTTGTATTGCATTAGAGTTCAGGTAACAGCAGCTCAGGGACTGTGCCGACAAATGAAGTGTTAGCATTCAGATGGAAAATAAAGGTGAACATCTTACACATTACCACCACATTACTTTGCAAATAATTTTCTTCAATTTTGAAAACCTTTTTGAAACTCTCAGTTTTACGAGGCCAGAAATTTCTTAAAGTAAACAGACATCTAGACTTTTACCTATTGTTAGAGTCAATATCTAAGGAGAATAATTGCACAGGAAATAAGGAGAAATCATGATAAAAAGATATAGCTAACAGTCAGTAATGGGGCAGAACATATTATTTTTAAAGGTCTAACAAAAGAAAATCCTTCAATATTTCTTTATATTTTGCAGTGGTTAACTGGAAAAAAGAAACAAAACTAAAACTAACTAACTAAAACAAAAACAAAAACAAACAACAACAACAAAAAGCACACTTTTAAATTTGGCTTTCACTTCCAGGATTCATTCTGTCATTGTAAGAACTGAAATATTTGTAACGACTGTATGTATAGACAAACCTGTGTACATATGTATATATATATTTATACATAGATGGCTACACCAAGACATACATTAATAGGGCAATCTGTTGAAACAACACAAACCTGTCAATTCTATTTATGTTATACATCAAATGTTATCTTCAGTGCGAATTACGATTTTTTTCCAATTTCCAGATGTGGCCTTCTTTCTTTCAAAACTAGTGATGAACCAGGTCTAAGCTTCATTTAAGATTGTATTTCTATCAAGGACCTGCCAAGGCTGTTGTGCTTGTCAGAGAACAGGCATATAATGGAGCCCAGAAGGAACCATAAGAGACCAGAGGACAGAGTATTCGCAAGCAGACTGTATTTGCTTTTTGAGTGAACTTACAGATTAATTGAATCTGGAATCTGACTGTCTTTTGAAAAACAAAACAAAACAAAATCCTTTACCGAAAGGGTTGTTAGACATTGGAACAGGCTGCCCAGGGAAGTGGTGGAGTCACCATCCCTGGAGGTCTTTAAAAGACATTTAGATGTAGAGCTTAGGGATATGGTTTAGTGGGGACTGTTAGTGTTAGGTCAGAGGTTGGACTCGATGATCTTGAGGTCTCTTCCAACCTAGAAATTCTGTGATTCTGTGAAAACAAAACAAAACAAAACAAAACAAAACAACAAAGAAGAACAAAACAAAACAAAACAAAAACCTGCAAACTTTCCCTCTTTTGAAAAATATTTTCTGTAACTGGTGCTACACAAAATATAAATTACTTCTCCATTATACTTGTTTTTTAAATCCTGTTCCAACAGAAAGTTTCGCATCCTAGTAAGGGAGAAGAGAATGTATCTAAGAAATCCTGTAGGTGTTTTGTTATTGCCCTGTTTTATATTGGAGATTCTGAGTAGAATGTAGACATCCATATTTTAGAAACTATGTTGTCTCTGTGTTAAAGGATGCACTGGGCTTGTAAACAAAGGTTTATGCAAGTGAGAATTAAAGCTATGCATTTGAATTTTATAAAGAATAATTCAATATTTGCATTGCATTAGAAGGTGTACTTGAATGTAGTATTAAATCATAAAGTAGATTGATAGTATAGTTATCATATCTTAGATATCCCTAATTTGAAGTATGTGAAATACAGGTTTTGGAATAAAGTTGAACAATGAAACATGAAAGTGTTTTGTTGTTGTTGTTGTTGTTGTTTGCTTGTTTTTCCCTGCCAGTGTTTGAACTGCATGTCCTATGTAAGAATCAGCACAGAACTGCTGAACTGGCATATCCAGCTCACTGGATTAATAAGCTCGCTTATTCCAAAATAAAGTGCTTTGGTAAAAAGGTGTGACAGAAAACCAACAAAATCAGATGTTTTCTCTTATTATGTTTTTAAGTTTTCTTCTTATTATTATTATTTATTTAAGTTTTCTTACTGTGATCCCATCAGGATACTGAGAATATGCTATGACCCAAATATTAGTACTTACTATTTTGGTGAAACTGCCTATCCTTTTGTCTTTTTCCCTTCCTTGTAGTGGGCTTGCCCACAGTAGTTAATCTAAACAGGGCAGGACATGGGCTCACACATTGATATGTGAAGGATCAGAACAACTAACAGCTGTAAGAACTATTAAATGTTTCCTACCCAATGTGGGAGACTTTACTATTCCAATTATTCATTCCTTCTTTATAGATATTATTATATACTGTGTATTATTAGATACACATTAATAATAATAATAATAATAATAATAATAATAATAATAATAATAATAATAATAATAATAATGATAAATTAAATGTGTATTATTAAATATACATTTATTTTATATATACTGTTTTGTATTGTATCTTTGGACCATGGGCCTTTTTCTCCTGTTCTTAAAAATACATAGCAGCGAATGTTTAAGTTCTGACTGAAGATTTTGGACTTCTTCATACAAACATCACTGATCAATTAATTGCTTGTGATAAAAGATTACTAGATTGCTAGATTAACCTTTGATGTCTTTCTGTTTGTGCTGTTTCTCCTGTGTAATCAGCTATATAGTTATTCTCATAACGATGTAAGAAATTTCCCTTTTTGTGTTTGTTCTGAATAAATATCAAAGCAGATAAATTTTAATCTCTGAATAAAGAAACTGACCACAAAGAAATCCTTGTGAAATAGAAATAAAACATCCTTCAAATCAGGACCCAAGCCTATGTCAGTGAATGATTTATGGCAGAGGGAATTCAATTCTGGAAACTATGAACCTATTTAAATTTTCTAGGTTTCTGCTATCCCATTGGAACTGGCCTATTAGTGTTCCTCTGAAGTCCTTTGGAGCAGTCATTCTGCTCAGCCAGCCTCAGGGAGTTTGGGTGACAGTTCACTTACTGTACTGGGTCTGGCTGGAATGTTAACTTTCCCGGCAGCAGCCCATACAGTGCCGTACTCTGTGCTTGTAGCTGGAACAGCAGTGGTATCACACCAGTGTTGTGTCTACTGCTGAGCAGCAGTGGCACAGCATTGGGCCTTTCTCTAACCCTCCTAGGGGGTGGCCAAAAAGTGAGGAGAGAAACATCACTAGGGCAGCTGACCTAAACCAATCAAAGGGATATTCCATACCATGTGATGTCACACTCAGCAATAAAAGGTGGAAACAGGAGGAAGAGGGGAGGGGTGGGCTCTCGTTGGGAAAACGTAGGTCCTCCTCTCGAACACCGGCTGCGTGCGTTGAGGCCTTGCTTCAAGGACGTGGTCAATCATCGCTCATTTGTGGGAAGTAGAGAGTAATTTCTTTCCTCTGTACTTCCATATAGCCTTCATTTATTTTGTTTGTTTGTTTTCCTCCCTTCTTTTTATTTTTCCTTTTCCCCTCCCTTTCCCCCTTTCCCTTTTTATTTCCCCTTAGTTAAATTGTTTAGTTCATGGTAGTCTTTATTTAATTATTATAATTATTTCCCTTTAATTAAATTATCCTTATCTCAACCCATGAGTTGTTCTTTGCTTTACTGCTCCCCCTCCTCATCTAAAGGAGGGGGAGTGAGAGAGCGGTTGTGGGGTTTAGCTGCCCAGCACGGTAAAACCACCACACTTACTTGGGTCAAGCCGTTCTCTCCAACTGTTTTTATGTGTCACAAAAAAAGAAAAAAAAAAAAAAAAAAAAAAAAGGATGGAAAGAAGATATCAGGCAAAGCAGTAGAATGATGTAGAGACTTTTAACATATTGGTGAACTATAAAGGGCTGAAGTACTTTTTGGACCTGTCTTAACTGGTAAATCCCAAAATGGGTCAGTACACATAAAAATAGTGTCAATGTCATCTTGAAATAAGTTGACAAACTATCAAGACCTTATCTTGACTGTTTTCTGAAGAAAAGAAAGGTGCTGCTGAAATGGTTCAATCCTTTTCTTCATATGATACATACTTGAAAGGATTTGAAAGAAAGAACTCTTTTCATACACTCCTGAAAGACACAGCCTGGCCTGAGATTTAAAGGTTTGACTTTAGAAAGAGGCCACTTCCCTCATCAGTCTTGATCCAATAAAGCAGCCACAAGAAGTCCTAGATCCAACGCAAAGGCAAGGAAGAAGCATGAAAATATGAAGGGGAGAAAGCAAGAACTGTATAAATCCAGCTGGAACTGCAGTATACTAGAGATCTCATGTAAATCTCGCCCACGTTAAATTTCCACTTCTGTTATTTTATAAACCAAAATGGACTCAGCAGGTATGTCAGGCAGCCAGATTTCTGAGTGTTCATCCGAGATGAACATTCAGACAATCTAGGATCCACCCTTCATCACCTAATATACAAAATCAGCTGGATGCTATTGCAACCAGAGGAATATATATTGTACCATTGAAAATGATGCAACTGAAATTAGACCCAGATATTTCTGCTTAGTTAATTTATCTTTATGAAGGACAATCTGTTTTAATGGAAACCAGTGGAAAAAAATATCAGCTATATGCGCAGGCCAGGCCCTTCCAATCATTTTTAGCAGCTGAAACACAATACAGGGTATACAACTCGTGATCATTTTTCGAAGTTGAGATAGAATACAATATAACAGAATACGAAGCAAAAAGATACTTGATATGCTAAAATTTTCCTATTCTCTTCAGAGCAAAGGGGAGCTGCCAAGAATAAATAGAGGAGTTCATAAAATATTCAGGTTGCTAAAAGTATGTGTTTTGTTAAAGAATGCTCATAACAGCCAAAGGGAAAACAACAAGGCAAGCTCCCAAGAGGAGATTGGCACAATGACGGCACACACAACTGAGACATGATTTTCACATTTAGTCAGTCTTTTTAAAAATGTTTTATTCTCTGGTTCATCCTTAGAATTTGCTTTGTCAGGCAAGAGTGCTTTTTATAAACATACCTGTTATTAACTGTATCCAATATTGCTACAGTAGCAGGCATCACAAGGTTGAGATGTGATAGTTTAGTCAAGTATAAAAATGTGGACTTTTTCATGATTCTGAGGAATATTTGTTAATCCAGACATGAGCAGTGTGGAAGAATGGAAGATGATCATAGCCTCTTCCCTGTAGATTAGTTTAAGTGGTCACAGAGGTAGTAGTGATTTTACTCAATCATCTTTTTGGTGCATCTTCTGCTGAAAGGTGATAGAACTGATTTCTAGGGCTATGTTCTTCTCTTCTCTATTATAAGGCAGGGGAAATTTAGATATCAAAGCTACTTTCTTCCACTGAGTAGGAATCCAGGATTGGGACAGTTTAGACAGTGACTTGCTCTTCATTTCAGAAACAAAAGTCGACACCTGAGGAGTCTGAACATGTTCCTATAACCCTTGGTGTGTTTTGCTATCTTGGGGTCTGAAACAGCAGGCTAATGTTGCTTCAATTTATTAAAGATGCTAGAAGTCATTGACATGAACTGGACAGGATATTTGATGAGAAACCATGAGGACAAAATGTATGAGGATGATGCATATACTACATAGTATATATATGCTTTTTAACAGTGATGAAGAAATCTCAAATATTTGGATAAAACATCACTGAAAAGTTTAGTTTCTTATCCTGATCTTATCTGAATATTAAGACTGAGCTGGAAATTGCACAAGAATGGGCTTTCTCACAGTATTTCAGAAACTTACAGACAGATCGTAAATACCTACGGTATTTCAGCAATTCTAGTTCCAGCCCTGGCTTTAACCTAGTAGTGTAGAGAGGCACAACATGAAAATTAAGGAGATCGGGGGAGGAGGGGGGGGGGGGAGTTCAGGGGAAGAAAAGTTAATCTTTAAAAGATTAAGAATCCTTGCATATCTAACTCATGGGAACAGTGGCTGAAGAGTATATTCTAAGGATGAGCTAATTAACCAGAGAGGAGTTATTTGATGGAATAGTAAGTAAAAAGACTAGGCTATGAAAAATAAAATTTAATAAAAGGATGAGTGAGAAAAAAATAACTTCCTGATAATATTTTCTGTTTATCTGAAGAATTTTGTTCCAAGAGAAACAGCAAAGGTTTTACATTAAAATTAAAAGGTTTTATAATTAAAGGTTTTATAATTAAAAGGTTTTACATTAAAAAGCCCTTAAATCAGGGCTTTAAGGTTATAAACCCAAATCCTTTGAATTTAACAAGCTATGTAAATACATGATATACAAATGCAATATATATTGGTTTCTGAGCATAATCAGTGTTGCTTAGTACTAGAGAAATGAGACAGATGGCTTTCTTTAGAACAGATACAGCTCTATTGCATATATCCTTCCCCATTTTTAGCAACAAAAGGTATGGTTTTAATGGTTTCCATTCTAACCCTTTGCTTGGAGTCATTGACAGCTCTTTTGGGCTGAAACTTGCTGTGTTAACTTCCAGTGAAATATGGTTATGTAGTTAATAGCTTCTAGTTAGACACTGCTTAACACAAAGGGTGAGAAGAGTTGTTTATTTTCTCCCCAAACTTCTAGTGCAGAATGGTTTGAACAACTGGGACAAAAGAGAGATTTTGAGGCTTGCAGCTTGAGACTCCTGAAATGCTATGTCTCTGACCTCTGTTCTGATCTGTGATTTGTGAGCCTCTAATCCCGTGGAGTTAAAGAGCCCAGAAGGATTTACACTGCAGTCCTGAAGAGCTCAGACCAAGCTGGACCTGGGTTTGCCAACATGAACAGATGCAATGGCTAGCATTAAAACTGTGCAGATGTCTGTAAATACTACTGCAGACACATGCTTTTCTTGACCCTTAGTAAAGCTAATTTCTGATCAGAGTTAACTGTGTGAAAGACGCCACACAATTTCAGTAGTTTATTTTCTTCACCCTTTCAAAGCTCCTGTAGGTAAGAAATAGCTCAATAGCATGGGTGTGCGTTATCCAACAATATTCATTCAGTTAAAGGCATAGCTGAATGGCAGTCGATTTACTGCTCTTGTTTCTTCATCACGCAACTCAACTCTATCTCATCGTAAGTCAAATGAATGGCTTATGGCATGTTCTGCAGATGAATCAGCACTAGTGATCTTACAGCTGGTTCATATTTGACATACAGGTACAGCATGTTTGCATGTAATTGCTAGCTAGCTGGCCAACAATGTATTTTTGGCAGAATCCTCGGGCAGATGTTTTATAGTCAGATAGTGGTCTTCATAAATTTAGCTGTCCACATTGCCTTCCAGGTCATTCTTATCTGCCATGCCTAACTATAAGGGTCAGAGAAATACCTGAGATACTATACCTACTATGAGTATGAGAGAGAGGAGAGGAGAGGAGAGGAGAGGAGAGGAGAGGAGAGGAGAGGAGAGGAGAGGAGAGGAGAGGAGAGGAGAGGAGAGGAGAGGAGAGGAGAGGAGAGGAGAGGAGAGGAGAGGAGAGGAGAGGAGAGGAGAGGAGAGGAGAGGAGAGGAGAGGAGAGGAGAGGAGAGGAGAGGAGAGGAAAAAATAAAACCCCAAGAAATGTGCAGGGTATATTCAAAAAGTCTCTCTATCTTGCATCATGTCACAGGTAGAACTGTACCACTCAAGAGCTCTAGTTTACAGCTAATAAATATAGAATAATCATTTTCGCTTAGAGTATTCATTCCATTCTCAGTTGAGGGTCTATTTATTTGCACAGTTAGAACAAACACAAGTTAAAAAAAAAAAAGGGGGGGGGGGGGCAGCTTCTCGATTAGACATGATACTCAGCCAGTCAGTAAGACTACATAGTGAAGATAATGAGATAGGTTAGCCAAGAGGTTGCTCTAGGCATGTACAAGTATAGCCTATTTTATACTTCTATAGTGATCTTCAAGTGACTTTAGAGATGGAATCTAGTACCAGAAGCAGGTTTTATCACCAAAAGCAGGTTTTATCTATTTTTCAAAGCCTAAAGGCAATATATCTAATCTAAATTTGGTACTTAGTTCCCTTCTAGGTACACTAGGAAAGAAGAAAGAACTTTCAAAGTGAGATTTAACCAATTGTTTTAGGTATTTTCTTCAGGAAATGTTTCTTCAGAGACTTTGGGGTTACCTAAGTCTTTCCACTCACATATATGTAATTAGGCCACAAGATGAACTTAGACAAAGCATTTGATTTTTCAGGAATCTAAGGATGACCATCAAGTGTTTTAACTCAGCAGGTGGAGAGGAAAGCTGTAAGAGATCATCAGTCTGTTAAGCTTCATACAACCATCAGGTTTGCTTTGCCTTTTAGTTACTGTATTTTTTCCACTGATTTGAAGTAATGGCATTGCTGCAGCACAGAGGGGGAGTCACAGACCAATAAATCAGATTCCTACTGTTAGTTCAATACCTGAGATATATAGAGTGTGGTTTTTTGTTTTTTGTTTTTTGTTTTTTTTTGCCAATATATATTCTCTTTCAAACAACTTCTTTCCATTCCTGATTTTGCAAATAACTTTTAGAATAACAAGAATCATACCTTTGTGACTGTAGTGGTTTCTTTAAAAGACACTCAAGCAGAGAAAATCTGAAGTTCTGCCACAATAAATCCTCAAGCTTCTGTTGTTCTTGTCCTCCCCAGTAATTGATTTTCCCTGATGTTGAAATAGGATGACTGGTGTAAAGCATGTTTCCAATTTGTCTCATGCAAGAGTTCTGTGAGCATCAAGGTCAGCATGATGGAAAAATGTAATTTTATGTCCTACATATCTCTTAGTGTTTCAGATCTCCACCAGTATTTACAAGTATGAGTTAACATAAACCCCAAATTGTTTCTTAGTCTCCATCATTAGGTCATTTCACCTTCTTATTAAGCCTTTCAGACAGACTTTTTGTCTCTTTGTTTCTTCTGTTAGGTGATTTGGGAAAGTTGACAACAATCTCAAAGACTTCCAAACGCAACATGAGGAACGTGAAGTCAGCCATTAAAGCAGTATTCTGAGTATCTGTGGTAGCAAGACCATGACCCTGTGCTTGTTGGCTGTTTTAAATCATGCATCATTTACTGTGGAAAATTTCAGAGAAATTCAAAATATTATTTTTTTTCAGGGATTGGGCTTCTTTTTGTTTGTTTGCTTGTTTTGGACTTTTTTTTTTTTTTTTTTTTTTTTTTGGGGGGGTGCTAAGTTTAAGACATGAATTTGAAAGAAATCTCTCCCCTTCTATAAACCGTAATACTAATAGACAGATAAAATCTGAAGTATTCAAGTTTCTTTTTTTATGTAGTAATACCTTCTCTGCTGTGCTGTTTTTATTTTTATGAACTGTTCTTGCCAAGGTTCAAACACACTACAGACATTTAAGATATGAATATTGTATTTTAGTCACCTTTGAAATGCTCTTATCATTTTGAAACTTTGTGGAAATATTTCCTAGGGAACCTCTAGCACTGATACTTCACATAAGTGGGAAAACATTGAACATTCATTTCCTTGATGTCCTTTCTATTAGAAATTCAAGACAGCTCTGAAAATGGGGGATTTACTTTTTTCTGTGAGGAAAATTGAACAATGAATCTAGCAAATTACATATACATATATATATATAGCGAATTATAAATATATATATGCAGAAAGGATGCAAACTAAGAGAAGCAAACAAATTCTTGAAAATGTGTCCTACTAATTATAACAGAGGAGGCAATCTTTCTGAAACAGTAGTAGACTTTATTTCTTAAAAAAATGTTTCTGGAGAATCCATTTTGTCTTCCTGTGCCTTCATTTTTATTTATTTTTTTTTTTATTATTATTATTTTTAAATCATAAAATAAGCTGTAAAACACACATCTATAAAAATACATCGATACATCCATAAAATAGAAGGCATATCTTCATCTCTTCATATCTTCATCATCTTCGTATCTTATCTTTAGAATATAAACAATGCAAAATAAAATGTTTCATATGTCACTGTTCAGCTGGCATTTGTGTTACAAATTCTCTTCCATTGTGCATAATGGAATGGAGCCCTCAGAAACTCTTAATCCTGTAGCACCAATAACCAGTAGTTATTGCTTAGATATTGGTTAGATATAGGTTATATCATAATCAATGATATTTCTAGCAAGGCACCTAAAGGATTTCCTCAAATTTGATTTTACTAGATTTCCTCAAAATCTAGTAAAATCCAAAAAGGAAAAACAATCAATGTCAATTGTACAGTTCTGTATCTATAACTACAGCATTTTAGTGGGAACACGTCTAGTATAAAAGGCAAGTCAGACTGCCTCTTCTGAGGATTTACTTTTATTAGTATAATACAACTATATCTCAGTGCAACTGATACAAGCCCATCATTTTGACACAATCAGGACATTTACTAAACAGTACAGGAAAGGTCATCTGTATATACCCGGGCCACTGGTTATTTACTTGTCTGTAGCCTGTCTTTAGTGCCTGTTTTTACCCCGGGGTTGCACGAATGTTTTAATTAATCCAAGTTTAAAACAAACAAACTAACAAACAAACAAACAAAAAACTTACTTTTTAGAAACAAAGGCAAGACCTGAATTAGTATTTTAAAAGCTACATTGAATAGATAATTAATGAAATTATTTCTTAGCATTGTCTAAGTTGTCTAAGTAAAATTATCATCAAGAAGCAAATACTGTGAGTTTGCCTTCACAATCTGCCTTCTGTTACAGTAGTTTAAATGGAATTCCACTAGGTCAAAGTTTTCTCCAGTACCTCTGTTTTTTCATGTTCTAATTTCAACAACATACCTTAAGAGACATTTTTTTTAAATATATATATATATTTTTAACTATCCTCATGGACCAATTCATCTGCAATTTGCTATACTTTGTATGTTTAAAAGCCCCCACATGCCTAAGCTGCTAGAAAAAAAATAAAATCTGGGCACATCAATAAAAAGGTAATATAATTCAAAACAGCTGTATATAACATGCCATTTTACAAACTGATACTGTATTTAACCCCCGTTTTGTGTTATTATACTATGTTAATCTTCAATTCAGATTGTGAATGTTTTTCCCAGTGAGCAAATAGAGTAAAATTAATTATGTTCAAGGATAAATCTACTTCTAACCATACTAAAATATCATAACTGTTATACCATTATTTTATCATATACCTATTACTTATATTCTAAAATATTGTACTGATGTTGACAATATGTTACCTTATAAATATTATGATTGTTTATTTACATTTAAATGTGATTGTTTATATTCTGTGATGATGTAGCAGATACAGAGCTAGGAAAAAAAATCCCTGTAGATCATGACTTAATCGAATTTTTGGTGCTCAAAACATTTCAAATTATAGTATCTTTCCTAAACTACTACTTCTTAAAAACTATCTGCATCTCTGTGATCTGAGCCATAAGTTGTTCAAAGACTTATGAGTTAATTACTTAACATAAGGAAAGTCTATTTTATATTTGTTATTCATCTTTGCCATGATTATTCAACCACAAAATTGCACACTGCATTTTAGGAAAGCCTTCATTATGTTCCTATTCAAATCATCTGCAAAATTACGATCAGCTTCAGTGCTTCAGAATTACAACAATTTAATCCTTAAATGAGCTTTCATTCTTGGACAAATGAACTGTGGCTTCTGGGATGAAACTGGCTTTTCCTAAGTCTTTTACTGAACAAGTTTTCAAGAACAGTGAATAAAAATAAAATAAAATAAAAAATCTGAAACATACTGAATTTATTTTTCTAATTGATTACATCCTTTATAGAGGTAACTTCAGTTGTTTCTATAACCAGTTGTTGAATCAAAGCAG